>NC_059076.1:141146444-141746444 GCF_020497125.1 Mauremys mutica
GATTAATTTTTTTGCTTATGGTACCAGCTCATTTAAGGTAATTTAACTTTAAAAAATTAAATGCTGTTTTTGTGCATTTTAAATTCAATTTGAATAACAATCCAAATAGAGCCTGAACCAATCACAAGCAAATTAATCATCTAGTAAATAAGAATGGCATCATTCACCATTTCCTAACATAATAAAATATTAAAAATTAAGAATCTGAATAAATGTAAGTCAAGCTAAATAACTGCTTAAATAAGCAATACATATAGTTCTGCTTGTACCAGACACTCCACATCCAGATCAGCCACAGTCTAATGTAAAGGTTCCATTTAGCGGCAAATCAAAATGTTTTAATGGCTACTAACCAATAAAAAAAATAAATCAACCTTTCTTTAGGAAAATAACTGAAAAGTACAAATGAAAAACATAGAACAATGCATCTGATGAAGTGGGTATTCACCCACGAAAGCTCATGCTCCAATACGTCTGTTGTCTATAAAGTGCCACAAGACTCTTTGTTGCTTTTTAAAGAACCACAGAGTCAGAAGGGACCACAAGGGTCATCTAGTCTAACCCCTGCCAAGATGCACGATTTCTTGTGTCAAAACCATCTAAATCATCTAATGTTTTTAATGAAGTAAACACTAATGGGAAATGTGTGATCATAGGAGACTTTAGCTTCCCAGATATAGACTGGAGGACAAGTGCTAGTAATAATAATAGGGCTCAGATTTTCCTGGATGCGATAGTTGATGGATTCCTTCACCAAGTAGCTGAAGAACCAACAAGAGGGGATGCCATTTTAGATTTGGTTTTGGTGAGTAGTGAGGACCTCATAGAAGAAATGGTTGTCGGGGACAACCATGGTTCGAGTGATCATGAGCTAATTCAGTTCAAACTAGATGGAAGGATAAACAAAAATAGATCTGGGACTAGAGTTTTTTATTTCAAAAGGGCTGACTTTAAAGAATTAAGGAAATTAGTTAGGGAAATAGATTGAATTGAAGAACTTGTAGATCTAAAGGCGGAGGAGGCCTGGAATTACTTAAAGTCAAAGTTGCAGAAACTATCAGAAGCCTGCATCCCAAGAAAGGGGAAAAAATTCATAGGCAGGAGTTGTAGACCAAGCTGGATGAGCAAGCATCTCAGAGAGGTGATTAAGAAAAAGCAGAAAGCCTACAAGGAATGGAATATGGGAGTGATCAGCAGGGAAAGCTACCTTATTGAGGTCAGAACATGTAGGGATAAAGTGAGAAAGGCCAAAAGCCATGTAGAGTTGGACCTTGCAAAGGGAATTAAAACCAATAGTAAAAGGTTCTATAGCCAGATAAATAAGAAGAAAACAAAGAAAGAAGTGGGACCGCTAAACACTGGGGATGGAGTGGAGGTTAAGGATAATTTAGGCATGGCCCAATATCTAAATAAATACTTTGCCTCAGTCTTTAATGAGGAGCTTACGGATAATGGTAGGATGACAAATGGGAATGAGGATATGGAGGTAGATATTACCACATCCAAGGTAGAAGCCAAACACGAACAGCTTAATGCAACTAAATCGGGGGGCCCAGATAATCTTCATCCAAGAATATTAAAGGAACTGGCACATGACATTGCAAGCCCATTAGCAAGAATTTTTAATGAATCAGTAACCTCAGGGGTTGTACCGTATGATTGGAGAATTGCTAACATAGTTCCTATTTTTAAGAAAGGGGAAAAAATGTGATCTGAGTAACCATAGGTCTGTTAGTCTGACATCTGTCGTATGCAAGGTCTTAGAAAAAATTTTGAAGGAGAAAGTAGTTAAGGACATTGAGGTCAATAGTAATTGGGACAAAATAAAACATGGTTTTACAAAAGGTAGATTGTGCCAAACCAACCTGATCTCCTTCTTTGAGAAGGTAACAGATTTTTTAGACAAAGGAAACTCAGTGGATGTAATTTACCTCAATTTCAGTAAGGCATTTGATACGGTTCCACATGGGGAATTATTAGCTAAATTGGAAAAGATGGGGATCAATATGAAAATGGAAAGGTGGATAAGGAACTGGTTAAAGGGGAGACAACAACGGGTTATACTGAAAGGTGAACTGTCAGGCTGGAGGGAGGTTACTAGTGGAGTTCCTCAGGGATCGGTTTTGGGACCAATCTTATTTAATCTTTTTATTACTGACCTTGGCACAAAAAGTGGGAATGTGCTAATAAAGTTTGTGGATGACACAAAGCTGGGAGGTATCGCCAATACAGAGAAGGACCGGGATATCATACAGGAAGATCTGGATGACCTTGTAAACTGGAGTAACAGTAATAGGATGAAATTTAATAGTGAGAAGTGCAAGGTCATGCATTTAGGGATTAATAAGAATTTTGGTTATGCATTGGGGACACTTCAGTTGGAAGTAACAGAAGAGGAGAAGGACCTCGGAGTATTGGTTGATCACAGGATGACTATGAACCGCCAATGTGATATGGCTGTTAAAAAAAGCTAATGCAGTCTTGGGATGCATCAGGCAAGGTATTTCCAGTAAAGATAAGGAGATATTAGTACCGTTATACAAGGCACTGGTGAGACCTCATCTGGAATACTGTGTGCAGTTCTGATCTCCCATGTTTAAGAAGGATGAATTCAAACTGGAACAGGTTCAGAGAAGGACTACTAGGATGATCCAAGGAATGGAAAACCGGTCAAATGAAAGGAGCCTCAAAGACTTTGGCTTGTTTAGCCTAACCAAAAGAAGGCTGAGGGGAGATATGATTGTTCTTTATAAATATATCAGAGGGATAAATATCAGGGAGAGAGGGGAATTATTTAAGCTTAGTAACAATGTGGACACAAGAACAAATGGATATAAACTGAACATTAGGAAGTTTAGACTTGAAATTAGATGAAGGTTTCTAACCATCAGAGGAGTGAAGTTCTGGAACAGCCTTCCAAGGGGAGCAGCAAAAGACATATCTGGCTTCAAGACTAAGCTTGATAAGTTTATGGAGGGGATGGTATGATGGGATAGCCTAATTTTGGCAATTAATTTGGCAATTGATCTTTGATTATCAGCAGGTAAATATGCCCAATGGCCTGTGATGGGATGTTAGATGGGATGGGATCTGAGTTACTACAGAGAATTCTTTCCTGGGTGCTGGCTGGTGAGTCTTGCCCACATGCTCAGGGTTTAGCTGATCACCATATTTGGGGTCGGGAAGGAATTTTCCTCCGGGGCAGATTAGCAGAGGCCCTGGGGGTTTTTCGCCTTCCTCTCCAGCATGGGGCACGGGTCACTTGCTGGAGGATTCTCTCCACCTTGAAGTCTTTAAACCACGATTTGAGGACTTCAATAACTCAGACAAAGGTTAGGGGTTTGTTACAGGAGTGGGTAGGTGAGATTCTGTGGCCTGCATTGTGCAGGAGGTCAGACTAGATGATCATAATGGTTCCTTCTGACCTTCAAGTCTAAGACAAGTGGCTCCAGCCTCCTTTTGAAAACCTCCAGTGAAGGAGCTTCCACAACCCCCCTAGGCATCTGTTCCATTGTCCTACTGTTCTGACGGTGAGGATGTTTGTCTTGAGATTAATCTCAGTCTGCTGTGCTGTAGTTTGAACCCATTGCAGAGAGAACCACTTTTCTCCATCTTTTGTATGACAACCTTTCAAGTGTTTAAAGATTGCTATCATGTCCCCTCTTTTCCAAACTAAACATATCCAGTTCCTTCAGCCTTTGCGCATATGGCTTGCATTTCGTTCCATCCCTTTGATCATCTTTGTCACTGACCTCTGGATCCTTTCCAGTTTCTCTCCATCCTTTCTATACATTGGTGACCAGAATTGGACACAGTACTCCAGCTGAGGCCTACCCAGCACCGAGTAGAGTGGTACTGTCACCTCCTGTGGCTTGCATGCGAGGCCTCTGTTAATGCAACCTAAAATTGCATTTGCTTTTTTGCTGATTTTCACTTTGTGGTCTGTAGCTCAGTTCTCCAATTTATCAAGAGCCCTCTGAATTAAGATGATTAAAATAGTGTCCTGCCTGCCAATTAAAATCAGCAATTAAAAATCAATCCAGTCTGCCAAAAAAACAAGATGAGGGTTTGATGAAAACTTGAAACACTAAAGAAAAGCTTTCGACAACAACAATAAAAAATTGCTTTTGTTGAGATTTTTTTCACACCACCAAAAAATAGTTTCCCAACCAGCTCGAGGGGGAAGTGGGGGCGGGGGAGAGACAGGCTGCCAAGGAATATGAGAGACACCTGCTTGTACCAGACACTCCACATCCAGATCAGCCACAGACAAATTAAGCAGGAGCTGGCTGGGCAGGGAACTGATGGGCAGGATCCCCTGGGAGGCTGATATGAGGAGGGAAGAAGTCCAGGAGAGCTGGCTGTATTTTAAAGAATCCTTATTGAGGGCACAGGAACAAACCATCCCAATGTGCAGAAACAATAACAAATATGGCAGGCGACCAGCTTGGCTTAACAGTGAAATCTTCAGTGAGCTTAAATTAAAAAAGGAAGCTTACAAGAAGTGGAAATTTGGACAGATGACTAGGGAGAAGTATAAAAATATTGCTCGAGCATGCAGGGGCGTAATCAGGAAGTACAAAACACAACTGGAGTGGCAGCTAGCAAGGGATTTGAAGGATAACAAGAAGGGTTTCTACAGGTATGTTAGCAACAAGAAAAAGGTCAGAGAAAGTGTGGGACCCTTACTGAATGGGGGAGGCAACCTAGTGACAGATGATGTGAAAAAAGCAGAAGTGCTCAATGCTTTTTTTGCCTCGGTCTTCACAGACCAGGTCAGCTCCCACAGTGCTGTTCTGGGCAACACAATATGAGGAGGAAGTGAGCAGCCCTCAGTGGTGAAAGAACAGGTTAAGGACTATTTAGAAAAGCTGGACATGCACAAGTCCATGGGTCCAGATCTAATGCACCTGAGGGTGCTGAGGGAATTGGCTGATGTGATTGCAGAGCCAGTGGTCGTTAGCTTTGAAAACTCGTGGCGATCGGGGGCGGTCCTGATTTGAAAAAGGCAAATATAGTGCCCATCTTTAAAAAAGGGAAGAAGGAGAATCCGGGGAACTACAGACCAGTCAGCCTCACCTCAGTCCCTGGAAAAATCATGGAGCAGGTCTTCAAGGAATCCATTTTGAAGCACTTGGAGGAGAGGAAGGTGATCAGGAACAGGTAACATGGATTCACCAAGGGCAAGACATGCCTGACCAGCCTGAATGCCTTCTATGATGAGATAACTGGCTACGTGGATATGGGGAAAGCAGTGGACATGATATATCTTGACTTTAGCAAAGATTTTTATATGGTCTCCCACAGTATTCTTGCCAGCAAGTTAAAAAAGTATGGATTGGATGAATGGACTATAAAGTGGATAGAAAGCTGGCTACATTGTCGGGCTCAATGGGCAGTGATGAACGACTCGATTGATGTCTAGTTGGCAGCCAGTATCAATTGGAATGCCCCAGGAGTTGGGCGTGGGGCCAGTTTTGTTCAACATCTTCATTAATTATCTGGATGATGGGACAGACTCAACCCTCAGCAAGTTCGCGGATGACACTAAGCTGGGAGGAGTGGTAGATACGCTGGAGGGTAGGGATAGGGTCCAGGGTGACCTAGACAAATTGGAGGATTGGGCTAAAAGAAATCTGATGAGGTTCAACAAGGACAAGTGCAGAGTCCTACACTTAGGAAGGAAGAATCCCATGCACCGCTACAGGCTGGGGACCGACTGGCTAAGCGGCAGTTCTGCAGAAAAGGACCTGGGGTTACAGTGGACGAGAAGCTGGATATGAGTCAGCAGTGTGTCCTTGTTGCCAAGAAGGCTAACGGCATATTGGGCTGCATTAGTAGGAGCATTATCAGCAGATCGAGGGAAGTGATTATTCCCCTCTATTCAGCACTGGTGAGGCCACATCTGGAGTGTTGCGTGCAGTTTTGGGCCCCCCGCTAAAAAAGGACGTGGACAAATTGGAAAAAGTCCAGCGGAGGACAATGAAAATGATTAGGAAACTGGGGGACATGACTTATGAGGAGAGGCTGAGGGAACTGGGCTTATTTAGTCTGCAGAAGAGAAGAGTGAGGGGGGATTTGATAGCAGCCTTCAACTACCTGGAGGGGGGTTCCAAAGAGATGGAGCTCGGCTGTTCTCAGTGGTGACAGATGACAGAACAAGGAGCAATGGTCTCAAGTTGCAGTGGGGGAGGTTTAGGTCGGATATTAGGAAACACTATTTCACTAGGAGGGTGGTGAAGCACTGGAATGGGTTCCCTAGGGAGGTGGTGGAATCCCCTTCCTTAGAGGTTTTTGAGGCCTGGCTTGACACAGTCCTGGCTGGGATGATTTAGTGGGTGTTGGTCCTGCTTTGAGCAGGGGGTTGGACTAGATGACCTCCTGACATCTCTTCCAACCCTGAGATTCTATGATTCTACGTAGCCATGCCCCGAGATGCCAATTGCCATGGGGTGTCTCTCCCTTGAATCCACATGACAATGAACATCTCAGCTGACACAGGGGACTGAACTAGGGATGTCCCTAAGAGCTTGAGCTGATAAGCCAATGCTCTCTAAATTGGGCTGTAACACATCCGCTGAGGGGTGAACACAGGGGGTCCTGTGACATGCTCCTCGGTGTGTTACATGATCACTCCTCTGCCCTGGTTAATTGTGGTCCTTTCCACATTATAAACTGCATTTGCACACCCTCTGTCTGATCTGTCTGAATGTTTGTCAGAATGCACAGGTCTAATTATGACACTTTCTGGATACGTTGCCTATTCTGTAATCAGGGACAGATTTATCATGAAACAAACCGTGAGGTGGCATGGGGCCCCCAACAACAGAGGGCCCCCAAAATGCAAGACAAATCTCATCTGACAATCTGCCCCCTAGTCCCAGCCAGCGGCGCAGCAGGGTTTAGGCAGGCAGGCGGCCTGCATGCCATGGCTGGTGGCCCCACGCTGCTCCCGGAAGCGGCCAACTGCTGGCACGTCTCTGCATGCCCCTGATGGGGGGGCGGGGAGGTGGCTCCGCGTGCTGCTCTCACCCCGGGCAGTGCACAGAGATTCCCTGCCCCCCCACTCCCATCTAGGAGCCACTACCGGGGGGAAGGGGGGGCTGGTCTCTTTGGGAGCTGCATCGCCCGAGGTAAGCACCTCACCCCTGACCCCTTCCGCACCCCAACCCCCGCCCCAGCCCAGAGCCTGCCCCCAAACTCCCTCCTCCTAGACTCCAACCCCGCATCCCCTCCTGCACCCAAACTCCCGCCCAGAGCCCAAACCCCGCACCCTCTCCCACACCCCAACCCCCTGCCCCAGCCCAGAGCCCGCTCCCAGCACCCAGACTCCCTCCCAGAACCTAACCCCCATCAGGGGCGGCTCTATGGATTTTGCCACCCCAAGCATGGCAGGCAGGCTTGAAGCCGCGGGACCAGCACCGGCAGAGCGCCCCCCGTGGCTTGCTGCCCCAAGCACGCGCTTGGCGTGCTGGGGCCTGGAGCCGCCCCTGACCCCCACAGCCTCTCCTGCATCCCAACACCCTGCCCCAAGCAAGGTACCTCACTTTATTTTCATTTACTTCCCATTACTTATAATATAGGCGGAGGATGAAGGAAAATAAATGAAAAACAGGGGGAGATAAGAAATAATGTTCTTTTTCTTGGGGGGGTCCCGAGGAGGGGCCCCGGAAATGAAGCTGGGCACAGGACCCCACTATCTCTAAATCCACCACTGTCTGTAACGACTTAGTTTATCCAAAAAAATGTAAATCATGCAGCCTGTCAGCTGGAGTTTCTCCTGCTCTCACAGCCCAGAGGGGCTGCTTTTTTTAAAAAAAAATTAGAAAAATAAATATATTGCACAGTTTAAGGTTCAGACAATTCTTCCCTATTGAAATACCTTCCTCTCACATTAATTTTACTTTTCAGGAGAAGACCCATGGAAATGAAGTGCAACATGCTACATTAATGCAACATCATCATCACACAAGAGTCAGGGGAGCGTAAATTATGGGCATCATGAGGACCGTTACTTGGCTTCATTGCACAGATATATTCGATGTAACTTGTTAAGCATAAGTCTACATGGATCTGTACTGCGGGTGCTGGAGGCCCCACGCAGAGGATTTCCTGGTTCTTGTGCAGCTGTAATTTTGGGTCTCACTGAAGTAGCCCTTTCGATCTGAGATTCTAAGTGTGTTTAAAAAAAAAGACTTAAGATCAATTTAAGACCCCTCCCAAAACAAACAAACCCCCCAAATCTTAAACAATTCTAGTGTTTCCAGTTTTTAATTCCAATGCAAAAAGTTGTTTTTTTTAAACAGCACTTCGCTCTTGCTTGTGCATCGCCAAGCACTTTGGGCCCCATCAATATCCTTGCTTTTCAGATGGGGAAACTGAGGCACGGAGAAGCTAGGCAATTTGCCTCAGCCAATCCATAGCAGAACCAGGAATAGAAACCAGAGCCTTGGTCTCGGTCCCAGGCCCCAACCACCAGACCATGCTGCCCCTGAAGTTTTCCAACCCCAACTTTGCAGCCCCGAAAGCCTTAAAGTGAAATGGATTATAAATCTATTAACCATACAGCAGAACCTCCAGGCCCCGACCGGGACAAGGCCCAGCTGTGCTACACACATCCAGCAAGAGACAGTCCCTGCCCCAAAGATCTTACAACCTAGAAGACACAGTGGACAAAGGAAGGATTCGTATCCCTTTTTCAGAGATGGGGAGCTGAGGGGCAGAGACGAAGACCTTCTCTACGCTAGAAAAATTTTGTAGCTATGCCAGCAAACCCTGCAAGTGGCGTTACAGTGCACACCAGCAAAAGAGCGCTTTTGCCAGTGAATCTCATACTGGTGTAATAAGCTACATTGGTAAAAGCACCTTCGTGCCAGTATAACTGCGTTTAGAGTAGGGCTTTCACCAGCCTGGTAAAGTCATAAGAAATAAATATATGTAAATATCACACCTGTAACTGACATTAGGAACCTGTGGAAAGGATCACCAGCCCCCTGCCATCACAGGCAACCCCTTATATCCCCCCGTTCATGGAGTTACGATCGCTGTTACTAGACTGGCAGATGTTTTAAGCATAGACCTGCGCTGAGAGACCAGCCCAAAGACACACAGGGTGAAGACAATTTCCTGGGCCCTAGGCACGCAGAGAGGAGTGCAGCATAGTCCCCAGTGAGTTCGAGCGTTTAAACGTCCTATCAGTCCTCTCTACTCCCTGTGGTTGTTAAGCTGACAGCTTCTCCAGTGTTGAATCAACACATTTGTCTAATATTTAATTATACACATTCCTGTTGCTCTAATTAAAAAGCAACACACCAAAAAAGCATTTAACTGGTTTGCTTTTCCATTAGGACCAAGGCAGCGATAATCCTATTCCCAGTGGCCCCATGCCTGTGCCACTAACAGCAGCGAGCGATTGTCCAGTGATGTCAGTGAAGACAGGGATCAGGCCCAGTGCTTTGAGACCCACCCCCCTCAGCAGGTCTCAGAGCCCGGGGGTGGCCCAAGAGGGAACATCTACACTGCTATTCTTTGCCCTGTAGCATGAGCCCAAAGCCTTTTCCAATAACTCATTATCTACTTTGCAACAGAGGAATAAATTATAAATGCAGCGTGAGGTCATTCTGACCCCCGTCAGAGCAGCTGGGTCTGAAAGCTACATATGAAATCTTTTCCCTTTATGCCGCTTTTCCACACTATAGAAATCCAGCTGAGTTCTCTTTTGGACTAGAAAATGCTGGAGAACTTTGGGCCAGTTCATTAGCTAGTGTAAATCAATGGACTTCAAAGGAGCTGCACTGATTTACACCGCCTGAGGGTCAGGTCCTTTAAGCGTGACTGCATCTAACATGGAAAGCAGCAGATTTCAGCCGATATGAAATGTTCGGCAGTCTCTTTCCTGAGGTGCAAACACAGCATTGTCTAGAAGCTAATCCGCTTTGTGGAAGCAGGGATTTAGTACAATGTTTCCAAGGAGAACAGAAATAAAGTCTAGAAAGACAAGGGGAAATAAACAATCGTCAGTCAGTCACTGATGTTTCATGCTCCTTGATTCCCACTCTAACAAGCACATGGATGGCAGGCACTTTTCCCATTTCCCATAACACGATGGGCAGGGATCCCTCCCTTCCACGGGAGGGTTAACAAACCTAAAACCAGCCACGCTTGGTCAGACCAATGGTCCATGTAGCTCAGAGTCCTGTGTTCCAGCAGTGACTGGTGCAGATGTTTCAGAGGGAATGAACAGAACAGGGCAATTAGCAAGTGGTCCCCCTGTTATCCAGTCCCAGCTTCTGGCAGTCAAAGATTTAGGGACACCCAAATCATGGGGTTGCATTCCTGACCATCTTGGCTAATAGCCACTGATGGATCTATCCTCCAGGGACTTCTCTAATTCTTTTTTAAACCCAGTTATACTTTTGGCCTTCACAACATCCTCTGGCAATGAGTTCCACAGGTTGACTGTGCGCTGTGTGAAGAAGTACTGCCTTATGTTTGTTTTAAACATGCAGCCTATTTCATCCGGTGACCCCTGATTCTTGTGTTGTGTGAAGGGGTAAATAACCATAGAATCATAGAATAATCAGGGCTGGAAGGGACATCAGGAGGTCATCCAATCCAATCCCCTGCTCAAAGCAGGACCAATCCCCAGACAGATTTTTGCGCCAGATCCCTAAATGGCCCCCACTATTTACCTCTCTCCACTGTGAAGACTGACCACCTATTCCTCTCTTTGTTTCCTACCTTTTAACCAGTTACCAATCCATGAGAGGACCTTCCCTCTTGTCCCATGACAGCTTGCTTTGTTTAAGAGCCTTTGGTGAGGGATCTTGTCAAAGGCTTTCTGAAAGTCCAAGTACACTATATCCTCTGGATCCCCCTTGTCCACGTGCTTGCTGACGCCCTCAAACACTTCTAGTAGATTGGTGAGGCATGATTTCCCTTTACAAAAACCATATTGACTCTTCCCCAACAAATTATGTTCATCTACATGTCTGACAATTCTGTTCTTTCCTATAGTTTCAAGCAATTTGCCTAGTACTGAAGTTAGGCTTACCGGCCTGTAATTGCTGGGATCCGTTCTGGAGCCTTTTTTAAAGATAGTCCTTAAATGAGATATCCTTCAGTCATTTGGTACAGAGGCTGATTTATATGATAGGTTATAAACCACAGTTAGTAGTTCTGCAATTTCACATTTGAGTTCCTTCAGAACTCTCGGGTGAATCCCACCTGGTCCTGGTGACATATTACCATTAAACATTGATTTGTTCCAACCTCCTCTAATGACACCTCAATCTGGGGCCGTTCCTCAGATTTGTCACCTAAAAAGAATGGCAAGAGTATGGGCATCTCCAGTGAAAATCAATGCAAAGAATTCAAACCTCTGCAATGGCCTTATCTTCCTTGACTGCTCTTTTAACACCTTGATTGCCCAGTGGCCCTACTGACTGTTTGGCAGGCTTCCTGCTTCTGAAGTACTTAACAAATGTTTGCTCTTAATTTGTGTGTCATTTAGTAGTTGCCCTTCCAATTCTTTTTTTGGGCTGCCTAATTATACTTTTACACTTGACTTGCCAGAGTTTATGCTCCTGTCTATTTTTCTCACTAGGATCTGACTTCCAATCTTTACAGGATGCCTGTCTGCCTCTAACCACCTCCTTTACTCTGCTGTTTCGCTGTGGTGGGGTTTTTTATTTTTATTTTTTTGCGCGCTCCTGCTACTGTTTCTTTCAACTGGGAGGATCGATTTAGTCTGAGCCTCTCTGGTGGTGTTTTTAAAGAGTTTCCATGCGGCTTTGCAGGCGTTTCACTCTTGTGATTCTTTAAGCGATAGAACAGTGCTACTCGGAACTAGTGTCTCTTCCTTTTGTGAAGTGCAAGTGTCATTCACTCACTTTTTACAACGGGAGACCTACTAATGGTCCAAGCAGAGACTATAACCCTAAATCCCATCGGACAATTGGATTTGCCCAGATGTTATGCTCATACAGCTGCCCTGTGCTAGGCTCTGTACAAAGACAGACGGTCCCTGTCTCAAAGAACATACAATGTAAGTAGCCATCCATCCCCATGCAGAGCCCTAGTGAACTCAGTGGCAATGAGCAGGGGCAGGGGTCTACATGGGCTGTTCCCATTGCAGGATCAGAGCCCTGTTTTAGAGAGCTCCTTTGTACGCCTGTCCCAAGATGGCTGAGAAGATCACAGTGACAGGATGATGAACAGCAGAGGGAAAGAAAAGCTGGAGGCATCGGCAAGGGAGAGAACGGCTGCTTCCAGCGGAGATCTGAAGTGAGAGGGGAAGGCTCCAGGGCTCTGCCGGATGGCGGGAGCTGCAGGGGCGCAGGTTCCCAGGCCAGCGGCGACCACCGTACATGGCAGGTCTGGGAGGCCATTACTAGGGGAGCAGAGGGGCCCTGGAGGTTGACTAGAGCACATGCCTGGAGAGCTTTATAAACTGCGAGGGTTTTGAACTGGATCCTGAAGTGAGTTGGCAGCCAGTGCTCTTGGGAGATGGGTGTTGCACCTGCATTCAGGACCCACGAGAAGGCCGGCAGAAGTGCCTGGAGCGTGGATAGCAGGGGCCTGGGGAGTTGGAGGAGAAGGGGGGTGCAATGAAAGGAGAGGAGCTGATGGCACAGGAGAGGAGGAACTGTGGGCTGGGGGAAACATGTCTCCAACCCCCTGTGTATAAACCACGCAGCATCCCCTGCCAGAGACTGATTCCAGATTCATCACCAAAACCCAGATCTGCCCAGAGTAAAAACTCCCCTAGGATCTTCCTTGAGGCCGGTAAAAGACCAGAATTAAACCACCGCCATTCCTGCCAATCAGCCTATAGTACTGTTTAGCCAAAGGATTCTACTATGCACTAATTCCACTCAACATCCCCCTCCCCAAAGGGGTTTACGGTCCAGGATCCTGTTAGCAAAAGGCCTTCTGAAAACGCGGGAAGGGGAAGTTGTGTCAAGTTAAGAGGAGGACAATTGAACAAATGCCAGCTTTAAAAACCAGCAGATCTCATTCAAACTTGCAGCAAATCCATCTGAAAATAGATGGTCTGCATCTTCCACAGGACTCTGGGAAGACACTTTATTACTAGGACTGTCGATTAATCACACTTAACTCATGCAATTACCATATATACTCGTTCATAAGCTGAATATTTTTGGTAAAAATGTGACGCATCAAAGAGCGGGGGTCAGCTTATAAACGGGTCTACACCAAAATTTGATGATTTTAAAAACTCTATGGAATCATTGACTTGAATAACTAATACATTGTCGTTTTGTTTACCTGGAGCGTCTGCAGGCATGGAGCCCCTCAGCTCCCTGTGACCGCGGTTTGCCGTTCCCGCAACTCCCATTGGCTGCGAACGGCAAACTGTGGCAACAGGGAGCTGAGGGGCTCCATGCCTGCAGACGCTCCAAGCAAACAAAACGTCCCAACCCGCCAACGGCTTACCCTGATGGGCCGGGAGCCAAAGTTTTCCAACCCCTGAAATATAGGCTCGGCTTATGAAATGGTCAGACAGTTTTTGCTATTTTTACCTATCCATTTTGGGTGGTCGGCTTATAAAGGAACGGGCTAATGAACGAATATATACAGTAATTTAAAAATTAATCATGATTTAAAAAATTAATTGCAATTAATGGCAATGTTAAACAATAGAATATCAATTGAAGTTTATTTAATATTCTGGATATTTTTCTACATTTTCAAATATATTAATTTCAATTACAACACAGAACAAGAAGTGTACGGTGTTCACTTTATATTATTTTTATTATAAATATTTGCACTGTAAAAGTGATAAACAAAAGAACAGTATTTTTTAATTCACCTCATACAGGGACTGTAGTGCTTCTCTATCATGAAAGGGCAATTAACAAATGTAGGCTGTTTTTGTTACATCACTGCACTCAAAAACAAAACAATGTAAACAACTTTGGAGCCTACAAGTCCACTCAGTTCTACTTCTTGTTCAGCCAATTGCTAAAAGAAACAAGTTTGTTTATATTTATGGGAGATAATGCTGTCCACTTCTTAATTACAATGTCACTTGAAAGTCAGAACATGCATTCATGTGACACAGTTGTAGCTGGCGTCGCAATATATTTACTTGCCAGATGTGCTAAAGATTCATATGCCTCTTCATGCTTCAGCCATCGTTCCAGACAACATGCTTCCATGCTGATGACGCTCATTAAAAAAGCAATGCGTTAATTACATTTGTAACTGAACTCCTTGGGGAAGAATTGTACGTCTCCTGCTCTGTTTTACCCGCATTCTGCATATATTTCGTGTTATAGCATAATAGTCGGATGATGACCTAGTACATGTTGTTTGTTTTAAGAACACTTTCACTGCAAATTTGATAAAATGCAAAGAAGATACCAATGTGAAATTTCTAAAGATAGCTACAGCACTCCACCCAAGGTTTAAGAATCTGAAGTGCCTTCCAAAATCTGAGAGGGACGGGGTGTGGAGCATACTTTCAAAAGTCTTAAAAGAGTAACACCCTGATGCGGAAACCACAGAACCCAAATCACCAACACAGAAAAATCAACCTTCTGCTGCTGGCATCTGACTCAGATGATGAAAATGAGCATGCGTCAGTCCGCACTGCTTTAGATTGTTATCAAGCAGAACCCATCATCAGCATGGATGCATGTCCTCTGGAATGGTGGTTGAAGCATCAAGGGACATGTGAATCTTTAGTGCACCTGGCATGTAAATATCCTGCGATGCCGGCTACACCTGTTCTCACTTTCAAGTGACATTGTAAACAAGAAGCAGGCAGCATTATCTCCTGCAAATGTAAACAAACTCGTTTGTCTGAGCAATTGGCTGAACAAGTAGTAGGACTGATTGGACTTGTAGGCTCTAAAGTTTTACATTTATTTTTGAATGCAGGTTTTTTGTACATAATTCTATATTTGTAAGTTGCACTTTCATGATAAAGAGATTGCAATACAGCACTTGTATTAGGTGAATTGAAAAATACTATTTCTTTTGTTTTTTACAGTGCAAATATTTATATGTATTTTTTCATTACAAAGTGAGCACTGTACACTTTGTATTCTGTGTGGTAATTGAAATCATATATTTGAAAATGTAGAAAACATCCAAAAATATTTAAATAAATGGTATTCTATTATTGTTTAACTGCACAATTAATTGCGATTAATTTTTTTAATCGCTTGACAGTCCTATTTATTACATGCCATGTACTCAGAGGACTTCTCCCCTTTAATGCGCTAACAACCCTGATGTATTAATCAGTTGTGGGTTTATTGCTGCAGATGGCTGCAGATATTCTCCCCTTCTTTAATTGCTGTGCCGATCTCAGCAGGAGGTATGAAAACAAGCAACGCGACAGCAGAGGAGCCAAGCAATGAAAGGGAACCGAAACTGGGCACGTTTCCAAAACTGATCTTGCTGATCAAAAAAAAAAGAAAAGAATTTGCTGCTGCAAAGAGATCCAGGCCAGATGCAGGAAACACTGCAGCTTCCCAGCTTGAGGACAGACAGATTTTTAAAGCCTGATGGGACCATTCTGACCATTCTGATCAGAAATGGTGACTTCTGGGATAACACAGAGAGGCTCACTCGATAATTTCTGCATCAAGCCCTAACTTCTGTTTGGGCTACAACAGGTCTTCTAGAAAGAAATCAAGTCTTGACTGAAAGAGGTCAGGGCTGGAGAATCCACCATGACGTTGGTAAGCTGTTCCAATGGTCATATTATAATGATGACATAATTCTGCTGCATGTGGTACAAGATGTGTCTTGTGAGATGTCGTTGGACAAGTTATGATTTACTGACTACTTTTATCCTATTTGTGTGCATGTATCATTTCTGTATGTGAAGTTACGAATATTGACTACGTACCTGTATTCCAAATGTAGTCACACCTGGGTGACCCCCACTAGGCAAGATGCCTCCAGTCTAGACAGCTGGTTGTGAAGGGCCTAGTCAAGGTAATGGGCCATTAGTGGAAATAATAGGCCTTAGGACAATGTTCACCAACCCATCGATCATCACCTGGTCGATCCTGGGGATTCTCCCAGTCGACTGTGATCTCCAGCTGCGGCGGTGCAGCCTGCGGCAGCCCCACACCGCTCCCGGAAGCAGCCAGCACTCCCCTGCAGCCCAGTGGGTGGGGGCGTCCACACGCTGCTCCTGCCTGCAAGCACCGCCCCCGCAGCTCCCATTGGCCAGGAACAGGGAGCTGTGGCCAGTGGGAGCTGCGGAGGCGGTGCCTGCAGACAGGGGCAGCACACAGTGCCCTGTGCCCCTTCCCAGGGGGTGCATTGGCTCGTTCCAGGAGCGGCGTGGCTACATGGTGCACTACTGGCTGGAGGGAATGGGGGGGGGTGTCTCGGCTCATGATGGGGAGGAGGTGCCAAGTGTGACTGAGTGGGGCCGGGATAGGCAGGGGCCTGCCTTAGCTCTGCTGCGCTGCTGACTGGGAGCCATCAGAGGTAAGTGCCCCCCGGCGGGAGCCCGCACCCCAACCTCCAGCCCTGAACCTCCTGCCCCATACCCCCTCCTGCACCCCAAGCCCCTGCCCCAGCCCTGAGCTCCCTCCCAGAGCCAGCATCCTATACCCCCTCCCCCAGCCTGCACCCATACTCCCTCCCAGAGTGCACCCCCCGCACCCTCTCCTGCCCTCCAACACTCTGCCCCAGCCCAGAGCCTGCACCCCCTCCTGATTAATGAAAATGAGGGATAGCTCAGTGGTTTGAGCATTGGCCTGCTAAACCCAGGGTTGTGAGTTCAATCCTTGAGGAGGCCACTTAGGGATCTGGGGCAAAAATTGGTCCTGCTAGTGAAGGCGGGGGCTGGACTCAATGACCTTTCAAGGTCCCTTCCAGTTCTAGGAGATTGGTATATCTCCAATTATTACCTTTTATTACCTATCCCCAACCCTCTGCCCCAGCCTGCTGAAAGTGAGTGAGGGTGGGGGGGAGTGAGCAACGGAGAGAGGAGGGATGGAGTGAGTGGGTTGAGGCCTCAGGGAAGGGGCGGGCCAGATCCTGGGTTGCCCTTAAATTCAAAAAGTGATCTTGGGTGTCAAAAGGTTGGAGACCACTGCCTTAGGAGAAGCTTATCCCCCACCTAGTGAGCATTCCTGAGGACACTCCAGCCAGCCTATGGATAATGGCTGCTCTGACTCAGCAGGGCATGTGACCAGACCACATGACACTGAACTCCATTTTGGTACCCATATTTTCCTACAAACTGGACTGGGAGCTGAGTTTGGAACAAAGGGTTCCCACCCTATGGAGAAGCTATACAAGGCGGGGAGTGGCATCATCTTGTCCCCTCACTCCCCCACAAGAGAACCCCTGGAAACACCCGAGGAACAGAGACTGAACTGGGGGAAGTGCTGATCCCAGACTAAAGGGATTTCTAGCCTGCGTATGGAAACTTGGTGCACTGCTTGTATCATCAGCCAGGGTGAAAAATTGCTAATTCAGATCCCATCCATCTAATATGTTAGATGCAGTTTGCGTTTTTATTTGCTACGTAATCTGCTTTGATCTGTTTGCTATCCCTTATAATCACTTCAAATCTGTCTTTCTGTAGTTAATAAACTTGTTTTATGTTTTATCTTTACCAGCGTGTTTTGAGAGAAGTGTCTGGGGAAAAATCTCAGCTCAGTTAACCAGGGCTGGTGTGCATACTCCTCTCCACATCAAGGGAGGGGCGAACAGGGTTTTGATCAAGGCAGGACGGTAGAGCTCTGGGGTGCTAGTCTGGGAAGCTGCGGGTATTATGGCTGTAGACGCTCTATTGTTGGTTCATGCGTGCAAGTGCAGCTGGGTAGATCCCTGCCTGTGTGAATGCCGGTGGGGTGTAGGACTGGGAGCAGTCTGCAGCTTGTCACAGCAGCACAGTGATGCTGCTGAGTCAGAGGGCTCAGTGGTACCCCAGTTCCAGACTGCACCCCAGGGGTGACAACCCGTCACACCCTCATTGTTCAAAATCCCACCTTCTTTGTAGTCCGAATTTGTCTAGCTTCAGCCTCCAGCCATTGGATCTCATTCTCTTCCTGCTAGGTTAAAGAGCCATCTGCACTCAGAGGTCTCCTCCCCATACAGATCCTTCGAAACTGTGATCAAGTCACATCTTGGACCAACTCGAGAAGCAGGCGCAGGAAAAACACTAAAACCAGCCCGAGCTCCCTTCCTCGCTTCTCTGCAGAGCGTGCAAGTTCGCAGGAAACAGCATGGTGCAATGCCAAGCCAAGGTTTAACGCTCGCCAGCCGGGAACACTCAGCCCACTTCCGACAAGCATTTCGCGGTCCTACAGCCCTTTGTCTAAAGCCACGAGATCTGGGCAGAGCACATGAGAGCCCCATTGGGTACATCTACACAGCCTGCAGCAGCCAGCCCCCGAGCCCGGGTCAGCAGGCGGGCTAGCACGAGCCCCTCACTCTAGGCTTTACAGCCTGAGCCGCAGCTTCAGAGCATGGTCTACGCAGCTATTTTGAGAGCGCTGGCATGAGCCCCACTCCCAGGCTGGGAGGCTCGCTGCCACAGGCTGATCCCACTAGGTGCTGACTTCCCACAGACATCCATGAGAGACGACCTGGGGGTCATCTTTGACCTGGCCCCTCTCCAGAGCCTCACACCCAGGGGAGGCTGCAGATTCTTCTCTGCAGAACATCTCTCCAGTCTTTGCTTACCATTCACGCAGCTACAACCAGTCATCTCACATCTCAGCTACTGCAGCACACGCTTCTCTGACCTTGACAGCTGCTATCTTGCACTCTAGTCTATTCAAAAACCTTGTTGCTACGATCATTTTCCTAACCTGTCGCTCTGACTGCATCACCCCTCTCTTTGCATCGCTCAACCAATATATACTGAGCTAATATACATAAAATCACATCAATAGGTATTATTCACAACACACATATTAATATGCATTCAGCGCACAGTATCAATGAAACATCATATTGTATAGATATTTCTAGTAGTCACATGGCCCGAATCAGCCTACGTCTTGCTAGAATCCTGTTCACTTATGTTAAGTATCCCAGAACACCTTGCATTAGCTGAAGGAGGCTTTGGCTTAAACAGATAGGAGACCTGTCAGGATCAAGACATACGAGTGTTCTACCCTGGTACAAGCTGAGGAGGTGCCTTCACGCCCTTGGTACCTGGAATGCGTGGGTTCAGAAAGGCGTATACCACGGTGCCAGAAAAACAACACTGATTTAATCTAGCAGACAGCACCTTTTTACAGGATAGGAAATGCTACCTGTGTGCTCTGCTGCTATTAGAGAGACAAGGTGGGTGAGGCAGTATCTCTTATTGGAGCAATAAAATTAACCCTGTCTCTCTAACATCCTGGGACCAACATGGCTACAAGACAGCATGCAACCCTGCTGCTCTAGCAATCTGGACTGGCTGTCTTCCTGACTTCAGGTCAACTTTGCAGACACGGTTAGTTTTTGCATACGAAAGGAAGCAGCCCTGCCGGATGAGCCAGGCAAGACTCCTTCGGTACTTAAAGGAACCTTCATGCAGGTGGAAAAAGAGTAACCACACATCTACTAAGCAGAGGACTAAATTTACTAGCCCGAGAGGCAAGATCCAGGGGAAAGTCCCATTGAGAAATCGTTGCCACTACTTCAGTCACTGACAGCCCCCAGAGTGCCACCCCGTCTTCCGTACCAGCCGATCGCTAGCGGGTGTAACTTTGGAAGCAAACCTTCTTTGTCAGGTGAATTCAACAGGCTGCCTGAAATTAGCACCACACTGGACCTGTCTCCCCCTGTACTCTACTATTACTGACATTCAGCAGTACACCAGACCAATACTGGTTATTTGGTCTCGAGTATATTTCATAACGAAGCAATGTGTGGTGAAGCCACTGACGACACCATTTACCAACACATCCCTCCGCTGGCTCCCTCTCTGCAGGGCAGTGCCCCATTGTTTCCTTATGCCCCTCAGTCTGCCTGTCTCCACCTATTGTCTCTTGCCTTAGACTGCAAGCTCTGGGGCAGGGATCACCTGTCGGTTCTGTGTTTGCACAGCACCCAGCACAATGGGATCCCGGTCCAGGACTGGGACACTTAACACTGCTACAACAGGATCAGAGCTGCCATTCCTAGCTCCGGGGAGGTTTTATGCCAGGGAAAGGTGCTTGGTTGTTGGCACCAGAAACAAAGTCTTCTGTCCACCCACTGAACGGGCGTGAAGACTGAGCTTTCCTGTCACCCCTAGAAATGATCTCCGCGTGTCGGGGCTTTAGGTGTGTTGTTGGGGGTCCTCAGCAGCAATCCCTCGACTCAGGGATGATCTCTACCATGGATTTACATGTGGGTCCTTGGATGACTCAGGAGTCCAATCCTGGAACCACAGATCTGTCCGTAATAGATACAGACATTTTCTGGCGGGCCAGCTGCCTGCTGGGAGAAAATTCCTTCCTTTTCCTCCCTTCTCAGCTGCGAGGTCAAGGCGCTTCCCCTTGAAGCAGGCCACTGCCCAATGGAGGATGTGGCGCTGTTGGGGTCGGATGGTGGCTTGCTCCTCCCGGTTCTTCCCACCCAGTTGTTGGGGTACCGTGCATAAGAACTACTGATGTACCGAAGGAGTTCTCTTTATGCTGTTAGGATCGGATTCAAAGCCTTCCATTGCTGCAGGCCTAACACCAGCACTATGCTTCTTTCCAAAAGGAAAAGCTACATAATTCAATGCAAAGACTGACTAATGTCCGGTTCTCAGCTTTAATGCTGCATCAAGCACAAACCAGGAGGTTCAAGAGTTAGAGACACATTCTGCTCTTGGTTAAACCAATGTAAATTTGGAGCAGCTATTAGAACATAAGAGCGACCAGACCCGGTTAGACCAAAGGTCCATCTAGCCCAGTATCCTGTCTACCGACAGTGGCTGGTGCCAGGTACCTCAGGGGGACTGAACAGAACAGGGAATCATCAAGTGATCCATCCCGTCGCCCATTCCCAGCCTCTGGCAAACAGAGGCTTGGGACACCATCCCTGCCATCCTGGCTAATAGGAAGTTGATATACACCTGTGTAACAGACAGCAGAATCTGGCTACACTTTCCACAGCAACCCTGCCATAATTGCCAATCCTACATGTGCTGTCCATCAGGACTCATCAGGAACATAGGGACAACATAAGCCTGGAAGGGATTTGCTGTCCATTAGATTTTGCTGAGCTTGCAGTTTCAAAAAACAAAACCCCCTCAATCTTCCAATTAATTTACTGTGACTAATACAACAAGCAGCAATCAGCAGTCCACATGGTACCAACTCGGAGCCTGGAAATAAACGTAAAGTGAACGTAAGAGCAAATCTCTTTTGCATGAAAGGAAGCCATTGTGAAGAATTGCCTGGTCTGAGTTTCACAGTGCAATCAGCAATAGATCCACAGTCATAATTCAGGATAGAACACGCGAGATACGTGCATTGCTGCTCTAGCAATCTGGACTGGCTCGCTTCCTGACTTAAGTTCAACTTCTCAAACATCATGTTGCCTTAGATTTTGCATCTGAAAGGAAGCAGCCTTGCCGGATCAGCTTTGCAGGAGTGTTTTGGTAGTTAAGGGATCCTCAATGCAGTTGGAAACCAGGGTAACCAAACATCTGCTAAGCAGAGGACTAAATTTATTAGCCCAAGATAAGATGAACCAGCAAGATGCAGGAAAACTCCCACTGAGACACCTTACCCACTACCTCCGTCACCGACGGCTACCAGAGCACCACCCCATCTTCCATTTAATGGCTTCATCTGCTGTATCAGCCCCTAGCTAGTGGATTATAATCATGTGACGATCACAGCGTCTCCTGGGACTGGATCTCTGCGCCTCTGCCTTGGGTGTTTATCACCGTAGTATCAGAGCCCCTAGCTGCTTACTCAACCCTAGGCCTACTGACTGGCAGAGGGGAAAATGCGTCTGTTCTACCTCTCTGCTAACTCTCTGGCTGCTCTTAGGGGATTTCTCCAGCACTGTATCCCTCCCCAACCTGCAGCTGCTACTTGGGGGGTCCTTCTGGATTATGAGTTTTCTCAGGGGCCGGTCTGAAACTGAAATGAACTAAGGACCATCACGAATCTCAACACCTTCCACTCTTAGCTGCAAGTCCCATTTCTTTGACCTGTACATCAAATATTGATAGCTACATTCCAAAACAAAAAACACTCCCCTGCACACACTCCTCCCCCTAGGGAGGGGAAGAGAGAACATACATGTGACAGATTTTAGTCAAGGTGCTTAATGCATGACTGGAAAGTGCTCAGATATAGCGGGTTCATCACCATGTACACAAACTATACAGAGCAGAACGAGATAGAACACCAGTGCCTCTGCAGCCCTAGCATGAAACTGACGTGATCCAGACAGTGCTAAGGTTCAGGGTTAGCACTGTCCAGATCACACTAGGTCTGCTTAAAAGCTCAGCGGAGAAACTGACCATATCCTCAGTTGCTGCTGGGCAAAGCATTCAGAGCACTCTGTTATGTGTGAAGGCTTCAGAGCTCTATTTTCTTCTGACTTGGACTGGTTGTCTGTCCTTCCAGGAGGAATTAAGATCAAGCCAAGTTTGAAGCATTTAGCTTCAACAACCTAAGCTATACCAGCAAAATGTTTCAATGGGAACATTTCAGAAAGGAGATTTTCCTTCTCCATCTCCACAGAACTGCAGAGCTCAAAGCAGAGGAAAAGGGATGAACAGATTTTGTTCCAATTTTGCACAAGTACACAACAAATATTTACACCTGAGCTGACACAAAGCATGATAGCATCAAGTTTAAGCATAAAAAGCGATGACTAGAGCTGGGTGACATTTTTTCCAGCAAATAGTAAATGCACCATAAAACGCGTTATTCAAGTCAAATTCAACGGACAGTTTCCACTGAAAAAACCTGAAAACAAAAATTTCAGAAATGGCAGCATGGTTCATTAAGGAAAAAACCAAAATGGATCATTATGAAGCATCAGTTCAAACAGACCTTCAAAACAGGTCATTTCAACCCAATTCTCTACCCCCCCCCCCCATCCCTTTGTTCATTTCAGCAGGAAAAAACCTCAAATCAGTTTCAGTTAAAAACAAACCAACTTCTCTTTGGCTTGGCCGCTGAACAGAACAAATGGATGATTTGCTCAGTTCTGCGGGAGAACATCAACCAAGAGGAGGGCTGGAAAGGAAACTTCTCTGCGGTTCCAGCCAACAGCGGGGCTGCTGCAGAACAAAGCAAAGCTCCGATTTGCACAGTGCGGCTCACCTCTGCTTGGAACGGGGGAAAGCTTGTTCCACCTTTTCCTGCCTACGGCGGGGGCCATGCTGGTATTGGCCACCAGTGGTGGGAATCTCCACTGTAGACCAGGTTCAACTACAACTACCTTGTGTGTGCGCGCGCGGGTGTGTGTGTAAGTGTAAGGTTTCCCCACAGCGTTCATTAGGTACAAATACTAGAACTAAGGTAAAGAGAATTGTGGAGCTGGAGGGAGAGGGTGTGTGCGCTTACTACTGGGTGTAACGGAACATCTTTGAGTCAAGATGGGTTCTCTTTTGAAACATAATACACTCCTGGGGCCACCACAAGCGATGGCGCTCCATGCAGGAATGCCTGGGTTAGGTTCTCTGGCCTGTGCTATGCAGAAGGACAGACTAGATGATTAGAATGGTCCCTCCTAGCCTTAAAAAAATAAAAATAAAAAATCTGAAGCAATATTAGGACAGATTCCGAGCCTGCAACGGGATCTGCTTGGGCGAACTCAACAGGGCCCTGCATGGATGCAGGAGTCAAACTACGTAGATGTTGCAGGATCAGGATGAAGTTTGGGGGGTGGGTTGTTAAAGAGATGAATGATCACAGCTGTCCTGTTTTGCTAAGCAGGGTCACTCACCAGCCATTACAGACCTTCCCTGTTGCAGTTTCATTTGATGTGATTAAAGGATTTTTTTTTTAAAGGTTCTCCATAGAAGTGAAAAGCCCAGAGAGCTGATTCTTTGCCACAGCAGCAGAGAGGAGCTTTAAATTAGGACAGTACATGGGAGACTGAGCTGGACCCAGGGAGAAGAAAACCCAAAATAAGGGTGGGTGGGTTTCATTCAGTCCTGCCACAACCTGGATCACACTCTGCACTGATGCTACATCAGAGCTGCCACCACCAGTGATACCCTGGAAGCTCAGAGTAGGATGGGAGGGGCTGCGGGGGGGGGGGGATGTCTGTTTTTAAAAGGCTGGTCAGGAGGAGGAGAAAAACTGGGGCCTTCCTCGTAATTAGTGCCCGTGACACAAACAGCCACCGTCTCCCATGCTCCTCAATGGGCCCGAAGCCCAAACCAGACGATCAGTCCTAACTTCAGAAAACTGAGCCAAAAGGTAAGAAAATTAAACATCATTCTGGGCTGTATTAGCAGGAGTGTTGTAAGCAAGACACAAGTAGTAATTCTTCCGCTCTGCTCCACACTGATACGGCCTCAACTGGAGTATTGTGTCCAGCTCTGGGCACCACATTTCAGGAAAAATGTGGACAAATTGGAGAAAGTCCAGAGAAGAGCAACAAAAAGGATGAAAGGTCTAGAAAACATGAGCTATGAGGGAAGATTGAAAAAAATGGGGTTTCTTTAGTCTGGAAAAGAGAAGACAGAGGGAATACAGAATCATAGACTATCAGGGCTGGAAGGGACCTCAGAAGGTATCTAGTCTAACCCCCTGCTCAAAGCAGGACCAATCCCAGATCCCTAAATGGCCCCAACATGATAACAGTTTTCCAGTACATAAAAGGTTGTTATAAGTAGGAAGGAGAAAAAAAATGTTCTCCTTAACCTCTGAGGTAGCACAAGAAGCAATGGGCTTAAATTGCAGCCAGGGAGGTTTAGGTTGGACATTAGGAAAAACTTCCTGTCAGGGCGGTTAAGCACTGGAATAAATTGCCTAGGGAGGTTGTGGAATCTCCATCACTGGAGACGTTTCAGAGCAGGTTGGACAAACACCTGTCAGGGATGGTCTAGATAATCCTTAGTCCTGCCATGAGGGCAGGGGACTGGACTAGGAGACCTCTCGAGGTCCCTTCCAGTTCTGTGATTCTATGAAATCGTTTTGTACAATGGCGGCTCTCGGGCTTCAGATCGTACCTGCCTGGCTGCGTGGCGGCCTCTGACTACTTATAGCAATCAAACAATTGCGGACATAACATACATGCTCCTGACATCCCCCTTCTCTCTCTTCCCCTCCCCACTTGGATGCAAGGAGGCTGCTGCACTGCCACCACTCCGGTCGGTATCATTCACTGAGCCAAGAGGGAGAAAGTTATTCAGGTGAAGAGAGCCCATCTTCGCCTGGTGGGCTGACAGTCCCCCACCAACGTACAGTCCTGGTACTTGCCTTCCCAGATACTGGTGAATTGTGCCAGCGTACGAGGCAGCACCAAAGAACCTCGTCCCCGTGCAAAGAACCCGGAGCACCATAGGCAGCAGTGGGGAACGCCCCACGCTAGCAGAGCACGTGCCTCAGGCCACCCTGCAGGGAGGCTCATTTCTAATCCCTTCTGATGCCCAGCAGCAGGGTCCAGCAGGGGGCGACACAATGGGGTGCCCACACCACAGTGACGCAGGAGAAAAGGCTGGGACTGAGACTCTGGAGATCTGGGTTCTGTCCCTGACTCTGCCACCACCAGTGGCAAGTCGCTTTAGCGTCTCTGTCCGTCAGTTCCCCTTTGGTAAAAGGGGATGACAGCACGCCCCCATCTCCCGGGGGTGTGGCAAGGCCAGATACAGTAATGCCTGCAAGGGGGTCAAACACCATGTGGGGGCCATATAAATTCCTAGATAAAACTGAATGGGTCTCCCAGTCCGTCCTAGGAGCATGCCAGTGACCCAGGCACAGCCGCGGGTGTTGGAACATAAGGCGGGGCAAGGGCAATATCTAAGTTTATTAGCCTGATTACTGAGGGCCTGGAAGAACATTTCAATTATTTATATTGCAGTAGCACCCACGGGCCCTGTCATGGACCCATGCGCTAGGCGCTGTACAAACACCTCTAGGGACACAGAATGCTGGCCATACTTACAGACCCTTGGAAGCAGTGACTCTGACAAAGGTTTGGGAGTAATGGTGGCTAATCAACTCACCTTGAGCTCCCAGTGCGCTGCTGTGGCCACAAGAGCTAATGGGATCCTGGGATGAATAAACGGGAATCTCAAGTAGGAGCAGAGAGGTTATTTTACGCCCATATTTGGCACTGGTGTGACCGCTGCAGGAAGAGTGTCTCCAAATCTGGTATCCACAGTTAAAGAAGGAGGTTGATGAATTGCAGAGGGGTCAGAGAAGAGCCAGGAAAACGATTCAAGGATTAGAAAAGCTGCTTTACAGCAACAGACTCAAGGAGCTCAATCTATTTAGCTCAGCCTCACCTCCAATAAGTTCAAACCTTCTCAGGATAGGCTGCTCCTAAGGTTTCTCCCTCAGAGCTTCTAAGCCCACGCCCTAGATCACCTCCCTCCCAAGATAGCCAACCCCATCTCTCTCATACCCAGCTGAGATAAACCACATGCCTTGGTGAGTCAGCAAAGCCCCTTATGCTTTCCCAACAGGATCAGCACCTGCTAACAGGCTAGGGTGTGTGTCAGGCAAACTATTAAAAGAACCAAGAATTCTCTTCTCTCTCGAAAACGTCTGACTCCATAATTATATGGTTGTCAGTTTCTGCTACCTCTGATCATTGCATCAGGATAAACATTTCAAATTCACTAGCTGCTCTATCAGAGCTGCGAGCAGCCCTCCTGCACCAAAGCACAATACTGGGCTTCATCTCACTGTGTCTTACAAGGGGGAAGATTCTTTGAGCTGGGTATGGAGTCACGGAGGTCACAGATTGCAAGACCAGAAGGGACCACTGTGATCATCTTGTCTGACCTCCTGTACAACACAGACCAGAGGCTTCCCACAATAATCCCTAAAGACGAGTTTTTAGAAAAACTGCCAATCTGGTTTTAAAATGGTCAGTGACAAAGAATCTACCATGACCCTTGGTAAATTGTCCCAATGGTTAATTATTCTCACTATTAAATTTACGCCTCATTTCCAGACTGAATTTGTTTGCCTTCAACTTCCAGCCATTGGATTGTGTAAGACTTTTCTCTGCAATGAATACCCCATTGTTAAATATTTGTTCCCCGTGTAGGCACTTCTAGATAGAGCCCTACCAAATTCATGGCCCATTTTGGTCAATTTCACGATCATAGGATTTTAAAAATCATAAATGTCATGATTTCCGCCATTGAAATCTGACATGTCACGGTGTTGTAAGTGTAGGGGTCCTGGCCCAAAAACGAGTTGGGGGAGGTGGGGTCACAAGGTTATTGTAGTGGGGGGGTTGCGGTATTGCTACCCTTACTTCTGTGCTGCTGCTGGCGGGGCGCTGCCTTCAGCGCTGGGCCCCCGACCAACAGTCGCCGCTCCCAAGCCGCCCAGCGCTGAAGGCAGCGCAGAAGTAAGGGTGGCAATACCGCGACCCCCCCAAAAAAACCTTGCAACCCCCCTGCAACTCTCTTTTGGGTCAGGATCCCCAATTTGAGAAACACTGGTCTGCCCCGTGAAATCTGTATAAAACAGGATAAAAGCACACACAAAAGAGCAGGTTTCACAGTGGGAGACCAGACTTCACGGTCCGTGATGCATTTTTCATGGCCGTGAATCTGGCAGGGCCCTACTTATAGGCTGATCAAGTCACCCCTGAACCGTCTCTTAATTAAGCTAAACAGATTGAGCTCCTTGAGTCTATCACTAGAAGGCAGATTTTCTGATCCTTTCATCATTCTCGTGGCTCTTCTCTGAACCCTCTGCAATTTATTAACATCCTTCTTGAATTGTCGATGCCAGAACCGGACACAGTCCTCCAGCAGTGGTTACACCTGCACCCATAGGCGCTGACTCCATGGGTGCTGCGGGGCTGGAGCACCCACAGGGAAAAATTAGTGGGTGCTCTGCACCCACCAGCAGCCAAGCTCCTCCTCCCCTACCTCCTCCTCCCCGCCAAGCACGCCACATCCCCACTCCTCTGACTACCTCCCAGCGCTTCCCGCCCTGCCGCCTCCAAACAGCTGTTTGCATGCTCCGGGGGTGGGGGAGGAGTGGGAACGTAGCACGCTCAGGGGAGGAGGCAGGGACGGGAAGGGGATTTGGGGAAGGAGTTGGAATAGGGGCCGGGAGGAGGCGGAGTTGGGGTGGGGACTTTGGGGAAGGGGTTGGAATGGGGGTGGGAAGAGGTGGGGCGGGGCCTCATGGGAGGGGTGGAATGGGGGCGGGGCTGGGGGCAGGGTGGGGGCTCGAGCACCCATGGAAAAGAGGGGAAGTTGGCGCCTATGCTTGCACCAAATAGAGGCAAAGTAACCTCTCTATCCCTGCTTGAGATTCCCCTGTTTATACATCCCAGGATCACATTTGCTCTTTTGGCCACAGCATCACACTAGGAGCGAACATTCTGCTCATTATCCACCACGACCTCCAAATCTTAAATTAAACGTTTCTTTTCCTAAAGGAGGTGGGGGAATTCCAAATGTCCTCTCCCTCGAAGCAACAGAGCGTGCAGGGCACAGCACAGCAGGGGCTGGGAGCAACACAAAACAGATCACCAGATGCCATGCACAGCTGTGGCACTTTCAGAAGCAGAATTCCTTTAAACTGCTGTGGTGACGTTTGCACGTGCATCTGCTGACTTGATGCTTTCTAATCCGATTTCAGCTTCGGGGGAAGACTGGAGCACAAGAATCAGCAGTTTGTGCAGAGGGGTTGGGAACACCATCTGCATCGTTAATAGCAAACCATAGTTTCCTAGAGATCAGTGTCCCAAAATGTGCATGGCCTTCCCCAATATCATCCCCACGTGCAGCTGGAACCACAGGGGCATGTTTCTTGTGACCTTCAACTTAAGATGCTTCCTTGCTGTTAAGGAAACTCTCCGTGGACCTAAAACAACCTTATATTTAGAGGCAAAGTGTTCAAGCCACGGCTAGAGATTCTACTTGGGCTACAATTGGGTGGGTGAAGGGGTTCCTCGTGAAGAGGAGCATTCAAGGTTTGCAAACCAAATAAAGAGGATTTCACACTTAGCCAGAGTTTGCCAAGCAGAGTTCACCAAGCTGCCCTGCAACAATGCCAGGCTGGTGGAGTTAGCAAGGTTGGAAGGTCTCTCCTAAGCCATCTGCCATTCAAAGCCATGCAGATCGCTGCTCATCGGGCAGTGCACAGAGCGACTCCTTCACTTCCTAGCTGAAGTGTCTTTTTAGGCCCTCTCTGCTCGGAGCCCTTCCCTCCCCCCAATGCTTTCCCCATTGACACAACCCTTGAAGTCCCCACAGGTGCCCTGAAGTACTGTCCTCTCCTGACCACAGGTACATTGGGAACAGATGCAAGAGGCTAAAGGGGTGGACTGAGGTCACTGAATGGGGAAGAATACAGATTAATTCAAGGGAGGGAACCCACAGTGGCTGGATAAAGGAGGGGACAGGCTGGGACCCTGGGTCCCCCACCCAGATGGTGGAAGACAAGGAATGGGGACCACCCACCCTGTTTCTAACAGATTGAGCACCACTTAGTTCTCAAGAGGAAGATTCTCTCCCTTCTGTGCTGGCATTAATGTACCTACATGCAAATTCAATCGTCAGTCTAGCCAAGGGCGTGTGAGCGAGAACAGAAGAACTGGAATCCCTTTTCTTTGCACTGCGGCACCACCTCACGTCTGCTGAATGCACCGTGGTTTACAGCGCGACACTTCCCAGGGGGCCAGAGAGACCAGGTCGCTGCACACAACTTGGACGGCAGTGTCCCAGAGCCCGGAGCGCAGAAGACAAAGGAGCACTGCACCCACCGAGCTGCTCTATCGAACCTCCATTAGTTACCAGCAGGGCTGAGCGTTGCAGGGTCTTGCTGGGCTTGGGGATGGTACTACAATGTACAAAAAACCCCATCTAAACTGCTCTAATGATCAGGGTATTTATAGAGGCAAAAAGACGGCTCCGTGGTACACTCTGCCTACCCTATGAAGAGAGGGTCAGAGTTAAATGGGGTTTAGCTCAGAGAAGAAGGAGATTGAGGGAAACCCTCGGCAGTCCTAGTAAGTGACCTGTTCTGAAAGTGACGGCCGCTCTACTGGCAGACGCACCGGGGACTGAAGCAGGAACCTCCAGAGCTAAAAGCCTGAGTGCCTACAGCTTGAGCTAAAGCACCATGCACCATCGGTCACAAAGCAGAACCTGCAATGCCTCACCAGTGGGTCACCCAACCAAGCAGTGCAGTACCTGCCCAGGGATTGGATAGCACATGAAAGGAAGGCAGAGGCTACACTCAGGAAAGACTTTGTCTCCCACCAGGTTCTCACTCACAAGCTGGCATGGGGGAGAAAGGGCATAAGGGAGTTTAAGGAACGGATGGGTCATAGAGCAAACTAGAGATGAAGAAACTTATTAAACCTATTCCACACTGTGGCAGGGTGCAGGTGCAAAGGCACCTAATTAGCCCCTGCTGAGCCAGCCCCAATCAGGGGAAATAGATTGGGGCTGGGGAGAAGCCTGGTGCCTGGCCGTTAGAACTGGCTGCACCTGCGGGCCTGGGGGTTCAAGGGTTATAAAGGCTGGTTGGCAGCCAGAAGACCGGAGATGGCCTGGGGAAGGTCAGGGGACAGGAGATGGCCTGGGGAAGGTCAGTCTCCAAGCTGAGGGCAGACTCTGTGTGGAAGAGGAGACTGTAAGGCCTGCTCTGTATATAGTATATCATTGATGGTGAGAGAACATGTGTAAATAAAGCCACGGGTGCTGCAGAAGGAGAAGCCTTTATTGGGGCAGCCAGTGGGCGAGCAGAGGACCTTGTTACACACGCCCAGTCCATGCAGGATTGTTCCTTACTGTATATTCTTCCAGTGCTTTACCTAACTTCAAAAAGTCTCAGGTACTGGGAATTCCATCACCTGCAGCCACTGCATCTTGGGAAGCGACCATGTCAGAAATGGAGCTAAGCGAGGTTCGGACGGGTCATTAATGGGATGGGAAACCCAGGTGCTGAAGTAAGGAGTACAGATGACCGAGTAGATGATACTCTTCCCTGAAAGTCAGGGCTGACACGGTGCCCTAGCACATGCTAATGGAGCTGTGGACTTCTGAGGACAGAACACCGAGGTAATGACCTCTCATGGTCATGGAAGATATTGTGATACCTTCCACAAAGGCCACGGTGTCGGCTGCAATGTCCTGGCTAGAATCAAGCCACCATAACTGTATTTTGCCTCCAAGTTTCTGGGCTGTTTCCACTGGGTGAGAGACAGAGTTACCGGGTGCTGCTATGCCCCATCGCAGAGGTGGCCGTCTCCCAGCGTCAGAACAGATCACCTGCACATCGCCAACTTGCTGGTTCAAGGCTGCAAAGCTGGGCGGCACTTTGGGATTAAAGGCACTTTGCAAACCTATTTGTGGTCATCATGCAGGGCACTGGACTAGATGACCTCTTGGAGGTCCCTTCCAGTCCTATGATTCCCTCGGGGCGCTCTTACAACCCAGTAGAGCTCGGTATAGGGAAGCTGTTCTGGATCTTCCAACCTAAATGGTCCTTCGCTTCGAACGACAGCCTCTCAGACCCCGCTCGAGCCTTCCTTCCATCCGCTCCATTTCTGCCTTAGCTGAGCCATACTTTTCTACCTCCTAGTGGCTCCTGATAACCCGCCCAGCCCCTCCGTGGTGATAGAACCCCCATCTGCAGCTGCTTCTGCGTCTGGCTGGCATGCACCTGACTTAAGAGAAGATGGAGAAAACTGAATTAGGCAGCAGATGACTCCATCCGCAAGTATTGATATGGATCGTTTAAACCGTCAAGAACACACCCATGGCCGTGTGTAACAAACTGTGCACACTTGTGTTCAAAAATACCTCTACGCCATTACGAACAATGGGCCAGATCCACAACGGGTGTTGATCAGTGTCATTCCACTGACTTCAGTGGCATGGTGCCTGTCTACACCAGCTGAGGATCTGGCCCAACGGGCAAAAACCAAGGTGAGGCTGCTCTGTAGTTCAGCGCCATATGCGACAGCCAGCACCTGTAACAGCGTCGCCTGATATGTGCAAAGAACGTGAAAGCCACAGGAACAGCCAGTCTAGAAGAGATCAAATGCCCTTTGAGGGAACTCAGAAAAACAACAACATGAAAAAGCCTTCACAAGGAGGGAGAAACAGAGGAAATAATACAAAGTCAGTGCTTTTCTCTTTCCACCCTGTTGAGTTTATGCTTAACGAGAGAGGCATCAATAATACAAGACAGAACAAGACTAGCAATCAGGCCATTCTTTGCCCAAAACTTGGATAATTGGTTTTCATTGCAGTCTTCTGAATGCTCCGCAGTCAGCTGTGGCGTGGGCACCAGAGTGATAAAAATGCATTCTCCTACTGCACAAGCAAAGCTTTCTGTCTTCTTTCAAAGCGGAGGGATTGGTTCAAAGGGGGCAGAATCTGTGCGCCAGCAGACGGCAGGAATCCTGAACCTTCACCGAGCAGTAAAACAAAGAACAACACTTGTCTGAAAGTTCCGCCAAGGAGGAGAGTTAATTGGACATGGAAGAGCAGAAGCAAACAGGGGTTTTGTGATGCAGTTTTGAGAAGGAGCGAGAGGCAGAGACACCACAAACATACCGTAAACTTAGGCCAATAACCAACCCCCCAGAAACGAACCCAACAAAACCCTGGAAGAGTAAAAATAGCACCAGCAGAAGTCCAGCAGCGGGGCGGGGGCTAGCCGGGAGGAGCATGTACATCTACCTGCCTAGCGGACAGATGGTGTACGTGGCAATACAAAGCACACAGATCATGGCCCTACGACACACAGGACGGCCTCTTGAGGCCAGAGTGGCTGAAGTGGAAGAGCAAAGGGAGACAGATGTGCACAGAGGAGACTTTCAGGAACACGGCAGACCAGCTCCATCCCGAGTCTGACAGCCGCTGGGCTGTGGAGGAGGAAGAGGAGAGTCTCAGGGAAGGAGAACATCAAATTGGAGCAGAGGGACATGATCCCATAGTTGGAAGGGAGGAGACCCCAGTTACTAGGAAGAGCAAGGTAATAGTAATGGGGGATCTGAGAGCTGGGTTTGTGATGACCAGGAGAACTGCATGGTGAATTGCCTGCTGGACACAAAGGTTGCAGATCTCAGGAGATATCTAGACAGACTTATGTGCAGTGCTTGGGAGGGCACTGTGCTCATGGTACATGTAGGTACCACTGACCTAGGGAAAGATAGGTGAGAGGTCCTGGAGGCCATATGCAGGCTGCTAGGTAAGAGATTAAAGTCCAGGACCTCCATGGTGGCAGTCTCTGAAATGCTTCCAATTCCACAAGCAGGGTCAGTTAGTCGGGCAGAGCTGCAGGGTCTTGATGCATGGATGAGATGACGGTGTAAGGAGGAGGGTTTTAGGTTTACTAGGAAGTGGGCAAACTTTTGGAAAAGGAGGACTCTACACAGGAAGGATGGTCTCCACCGAAACCAAAACGGAACCAGACGGCAGGAAAGTAAAATTGAAAAGGTTGTAGAGGATTTTTAAACTAAAAGAGGGGGGAAAAGCCGACCGCTGTGGAGGAGCAAACGGTTTGGGCGGAGACATCCCTTAGGGATGAGTTTATTAAAGGGGGAAATCGATAGCGTAGGAAAAGAGGATAGTGAAGAAGCTGCTAACGTATAGGTAGGAGCCAGTGAGGAACAGTCAGGCGTAAAAAAGTCCCATTTAAATATGAAGGCAAGCAACTGAATACTGACAAAATGCACAAGTGCTTATATACAAATGCTAGAAGTCCAAATACTGAGATGGGTGAACTAGAACGCCGGGCATTAAATGAGGATATTGCTATAACAGGCATCATGCCACTTGGTGGAATGAAGATAATCAATGGGTCACTAACACCAGAGTACAAAATCTACGGGAAGGACAGAGTAGGTGGTGCTGGTGCGGGAGTGGCACTGTATGTGAAAGAAAGTGTGGAGTCAAATGCAGTCAACACCTTAACTGAATCAAATTGCACCAGAGAGGCTGAGGGGAGATCGGATTGCCCTCTATAAATATATCAGAGGGATAAATACCAGGGAGGGAGAGGAATTAAGTTCAGTACCAATGTGGACACAAGAACAAATGGCTATAAACTGACCATCAGGAAGTTTAGACTTGAAATTAGACGAAGGTTTCTAATGACCAGAGGAGTGAAGTTCTGGAATAGTCTTCCAAGGGGAGCAGTTGGGGCAAAAGACATATTTGCCTTCAAGACTAAGCTTGATAAGTTTATGGAGAGGATGGTATGATGGGATAGCCTAATTTTGGCAATTAATTGGTCTTTGACTATTAGCGGAAAATAAGCCCAATGGTCTGTGATGGGATGGGATCTGAGTTACTACAGAGAATTCTTTCCTGAGTGTCTGGCTGGTGAGTCTTGCCCACATGCTCAGGGTTTAGCTGGTCACCATGTTTGGGGTCGGGAAGGAATTTTCCTCCGGGGCAGATTGGCAGAGGCCCTGGGGGTTTTTCGCCTTCCTCTCCAGCGTGGGGCACGGGTCACTTGCTGGAAGATTCTCTGCACCTTGAAGTCTTTAAACCATGATTTGAGGACTTCAGTGACTCAGACACAGGTTTGATACAGGAGTGAGTGGGTGAGATTCCGTGGCCTGCATTGTGCAGGAGGTCAGACTAGATGTTCATAATGGTCCCTTCTGGCCTTAAAGTCTATGAGTCTGTGACTCTCTATGGATAGAAATCCATACTTGAACAAGAAGCGCATAGCAGTAGGGATATACTACTGACCACCTGACCAGGATAGTGATTGTGACTGTGAAATGCTCAAGTTGATTAGAGAGGCTACAGAGGCAGAAAACTCACTAATGGGGTGGGGAATGGGGGTTTCAACTATCCCCATATTGACTGGGTACATGTCATCTCAGGACGGGACCCAGAGATAAAATGTCTGGACACTATAAATGACATTCTTGGAGCAGCTTGTCCTGGAACCCACAAGGGGGGAGACAATTCTTGATCTAGTCCTAAGTGGAGCACAGGGGCTGGTCCAAGAGGTGACTATAGCTGAACTGCTCGGTAATAGTGACCATCACGTGATTAAATTTAACATCCTTGTCGTAGGAAAAGTGCCATCATTAGCAGCAGTTAACTTCAAAAAAAGGATCTATACAAAAATGAGGAAGCTATTTAAATCAAAATTAAAAGGAACAGTATCAGGAGTGAAATACCTGCAAACTGCGTGGCAGCTACTTAAAAACCCCATAACAGAGGATCAAGTAAATGTATACCCCAAAATAAAAACTAAACTCAAAATCAAAAACAAAAGCAGTAAGAGGACTGTAGCGGGGTGATCACCCCACTCCGGCCCTGGAAGGGTGCGAGCAGCCCTGGGGAGGGTAACAGCTCTGAAAGCTGGGCTGATTGGGAAGCAGCCACAGCAGTAGCTGGCTTAATAAGGGCCCAGCTGGCCCTTAGAAGAGGGCAGTGGGCCAGGAGCAGGCAGGCTCCCTCTAGCTGAGAAGGGAGATGCTAAAGGGCACTGGAGTGAAGCGGGGCTGGGGAAAGGCCAGAGGAGCTGGGGAGCTCCAGGCCAGCAACTCCCCAGGCTGCAGGGCCTTGTACAAAGCCCCTGGAGGTACTGGGTGCAGGGAAAGGCAGCAGGTCAAAACCTCCCTTGCCTATGATGACTGGCTTATACAGACTGCAGTCGTCCCCTGTGAAAGGGGGCTGGATGGTGACTGGCAGTAGCCCACAGGCTGAGGCAAGGTGGGGATAGAGGGTGGGGGTTCCCTGGGGAGGGGAGACCCAGATCTGTGGGGTACTGCCTGGAGGGGCAGCACCCCAGGTAAAAGGGCGCCGGGGTCCTGGGAGGGACACAGGGCCCGCGGCAGGTGGGACACTGGCCTGCAGAGGGCGCTCCGAGGGCTGGATGAGCTAATTCCCTGAGAGACCAGCAGGAGGCGCCACAGGGGTTAGTCCCACCCAGTTACAAGGACCAAAAAAATGCCATCATGGCTAACCAGCAGAGTAATGGAGGCCGTTAGAGGCAAAAAAGCATCCTCTAAAATTAGAAGTCAAATTCTAGGGAGGACAATTTAACAGAACATGAATATTGGCAATTCAAGTGTGCAGGCCAAGAAAGAATTTGTGGAACAAATAGCTAAGGACACAAAAATTACACAGAAAACCTTGTTTTAAGTGCATCAGAAGCAGGAAGATTGTTAAACAATCAGTGGGGTAACTGGGCAATCAGGCTGCTAAAACAACGAGGAGTCCGGTGGCACCTTAAAGGCTAACGGATTTATTTGGGCATAAGCTTTCATGGGTAAAAAACCCACTTCTTCCGATGCATGGAGTCATGGATGCTAAAGGAGCACTCAGGGAAGACAAGGCCACTGCAGAGGAGCTAAATGAATTCGTCGCATTGGTCTTCACTGCAGAGAACGCGAGGGAGAGCCGCACACCAGAGCTATTCCTTTTAGGTGACAAATCCGAGGAACAGTCCCAGACAGAGGTGTCGACAGAGGAGCTTTTGAAACAAATCAATAAAGTAAATAGCAGTAAGTCACCAGGACCAGACGGGATTCACCTGAGTTCCGAAAGCACTCAAATATGAAACCACAGAACTACGAACTGTGGTATGTAACCTATCACTTACATCAGCCACTGGATTGATAGCTAATGTAAAGACTATTTTAAAAGGGCTCCAGAGGTGATCCTGGCAATTACAGGCCAGTAAGCCCGACTTCAATCCCAGGCAAACTGTTTGAAACTATAGTAAAGAATAAAATTATAAGACACATGGATAAATGGAATATGTCTGGGACGAGCCAACAGGGCTTTTGCAAAGGAAAACCATTCCTCGCCATTGTGGGACACCCAGGCCCAGTTTGAATCTATAACTGACCATTTGCCTGCGCAAGTGCCCAATTTGCACACACAAGTGCCTATGGCTCTGGCCTCCTGAGCCTTGGAAACTCAAGACTCACTTACCAGGGCCTAACTAGCCACAGACCAAAGCACTAGCAACGCAGGCCTGGTCAGCACCACAGGACGATTTGCCTTGAGCAACGTGATATAACACACACACACCCGGGTACATGCCTGCAGCGACCCAATGCCACCAGGAAGGGGGAAGGGCCTCTGATGCTCCCCTTCACACTGCAGAAATGCTCCCGCCTGTGGCTCGAGACAGATCAGCCAATAGAGGAATGGCGCACAATGGCTTCAACAGCCCAGCAAGGAGAAGGGCCAGAGAGCCCACGGAGCAGGGCCAGAGAGCCCATACACAGAGCTGGGGGGAACATCTTCAGCTAAATGAAATGTCACCTTAATATGCTGTTTGTGGAAGCCAAACTGCTTCGCGGAGTCGTATCGGTCTCAACAAAGTCATCACTGGAGGGTGGATGAGAGAAACTAGCATGCACTAGCCTAGTGATTAGAGCACTGGCCTGGGAGGCGAGAGACCCAGGTTCAAGTCCCCTCTCTGCCGGATCCAGAGCAATCAGGGATGGAAAAACTCTGATGTGAATCAGGCAGAGCAGGGATTTGAACCTGGTTCTGCCACACCCCAGACTGGCATGGCACCAGCATGTACACACACCTCCCTTCCTGACTGAAAGGCTCAGGTTGCAGTCCAAAAACAGACCTTAGCAATCCCGTTCTCACCAACGAGCTGGAAAGGTTTGGGTTTAGCTCCAGTGCGGAATGAAACCAGGTCTGTGAAATGAAAGAGTCTCCTGTTCTTTTCAATGGAAGGTGCCCAGACCCAGCAGCGAAGAACCCTACGACAGAAAACTGGCTAACAGCCTGTGTGTCCACAAAGGAGACCCGAGACCCAGCACAGAACGGCGGCATGTGGGCAGTCATCCAAGGCGGGGTATGCTGGAGGCATCTCTTCTCTCCCAGAGGCGAGGAAGCATACTGAATAGCCTGTGTTCTCTCAGGCAAAGCCTCCGCCTCACGCCAGCAATTCACCTGGCTCATTTAACTCCAGGTGGAGCAGAGACAAAACGGTGCATAACTCTGCTCCGCCCTTCTTAGCCTCCCTTGTCAGGCTGTGTGTCCCTCCCCTGACATCATCCTCAGCGTCTCACACAATCGCCTGCTCGTCTCCCCTCACCCCTCTGCACAGTACAACTGCCCTGAGCTAATCCCTCTCCTACCCACATTTAAATCTCTCTTGAAGACCCATGACTGCCACGCTGCCTACAGAGAATCACGGGGACTTGCGTGTACATTGAGCATTGTTGTTCCCTTTCTCCTCACGTCTGTCTGTCCTTAGGCTGCGAGCATCTCTGAGTGTTTGGAAAACACCGAGTACCAAGCAGGCCCTGCCATAAATCAATCAACACATAGAGAGAAACGCTGGCCGCTCTCAAGCCCGCACTGTCGGGGCCAAATTCTGCTTCAACAGGGAGTTGTTCTGGATTTACGGCACCAGGCTAGCGCTCCTTGGAAAGCTGGGATACAGACGTAAATTCTACATAGTGCTCCACTACCCTGAACCCACTTTGCAAAGCCATGCGTTAATAAGAGCCGGCAGTGCCGAGGCTCTGCGGGCAAAAGGCAGCAGACACCCTGCATTCAATCACTCCCACCCCTTCTACCCAGACACTGAGCAAATCTGCGTGTAAACACATGCCAGCGGGAAGACATTTCTCTGCTCTGTAGATATTAAAAGGGCATTCGATTAGATCTGGACGCTGATTAAAACCTGTGCAGCTCGGAGCACTGTCAGGAGGCGGAACGCACGACTTTGAGAAATGAATGTGTTTATCAATCAGTTGTTAGAGGAAACGCAAACGAGCGCTCAGAAGCCTTTTAGCAGGAACATGCAGAGACAGAGGATCACAACGTTCAACATCTCCTTCAAGGGACCTGCCCACTCTGCTCTCCAACCCCGCACTTGTTGCTAACTCACCAAATGCCTAACGTCATCCCAATGGCAGGGTCACGTTCTCACCCACACCAGAGACCCCTAAAAAGAACCAGAAACTCCTAGAGGATCTGGTGTCTTATGGGCCATACAGGTCAATCCGGCGCTGAAGAAGATAGATACATTTAAGGCTAAAATCAAAACAAGAATTTATGATGTCAACATAGACCACACCCAAAACGACATTCAGCTTAGTGCCAATGTGAAATTCATCCTTTGGGCAAAGGGCTAGCAGATAGGCTGATGCGCTGCTTACGCCTCTGCGCTAGGTCTTTGCCTAGGGGTGAATTTCACTTACAGCCAGTTCATCGGTTGTTTGGGACAGTGTCCTCAGAGACCGTACAAACAACACCAAGCAAAACCAGATCGTTTTGTTAGAGGGGCAAAGTTATTGACAAGACTCTTTGATGGTATAATTCAATGAGTTCTGCTGTAGGGGAGGGAAGTCCAGCAATCAAATAAGATAGACCAAAAAGATAGGACAAAACGGGGAAATGTATAGCGCGCGCACACACACACACACACACACACACACCCCTAGTGTTTTCAATCGGAAAGACTTGCTGCACTTTACAAAAAAGTTGATGTCCCAGATTCATAGATTCCACGGCCCCAGGAGACCACTGACCATCCAGTCTGGCCTCCTCTACATCACCGGCCAGAGAGTTTCACCCACTTCCCCTGCAGCGAGCCCAATACCGAAAAGCAGCGAGTCTAAGACCCCAAGAGCCGGAGAATCCAGCACTTCCCTTGGTAGCTTGCTGACCTGGTTAATCACCCTCCCTGTGAAAGATGGCTGCCTTATTTCAGATTTGAATTTGTCTGGCTTTGACTTCTAGCCATTGGTTCTTGTTTGGTCTTTCTCCACTAGCTTGAGTGCCCTTTTCCCCCGTGACGGCACGGATACACTGTGAACAAGTCACCTCTCGAGTTTCTTTTCGAGAAGCTAAACAGATTATGCTCCTTCAGTCTCCTGCTTTAAGGCATTTCTTTCCATCTCTCAGATCACTTTTGTGGCCCTTCTCTGCCATTTTACAGCAGGGGAGGGATAGCTCAGTGGTTTGAGCATTGGCCTGCTAAACCCAGGGTTGTGAGTTCAATCCTTGAGGAGGCCACTTAGGGATCTGGGGCAAAAATTGGTCCTGCTAGTGAAGGCAGGGGGCTGGACTCAATGACCTTTCGAGGTCCCTTCCAGTTCTAGGAGATTGGTATATCTCCAATTATTACCTTTAGGCACAGACGGTGAAGTGACTCTGGGGCAGACCCAGGTCTAGATCCCACCCCCACCCCAAAACCCCTCTCCATTCCACGCTGTAGCGACCAGGCCCAGCACTTCCTCCCTATTCTGCACATTCCCTTGTTTTCCCCGCGAGCAGACAGATCTTTGTGAAACGCGCCTGACGAAGGCTGCGGATTCCATCTGTCAAACCAGGATGTGAGAAAGAATATTCAGCTGTTGGTGTCACCTCTGCCAAACAGACGAACAACCTCCTTCCTCTGCACAACCTAAGCCAGAAAACTGCCAGACACCACGTATGCGCCTGCTTATTCCTGCCCAGCCCCAGAACCATCACATGCAACCTAAACCCTGAGCCAGCCATGCTGAAAGCAGTCCCCAGAGAGGCCGTAGATGGGCTACTGGCAAGGGCAGATGAAGCAATGGAACAAGCCAGCCTATTATAGATCCCTGAACAGCAATTAAACCAAGCAGATTCGCTCACACCAGAGAAAAACCCAGCATACACTGACAGCTCCTCCCCAAGAGTGGAGACCACTGCTCAGAGGCTGCAGCACCAGACAAATTAAAATTGGGAACCGAAAGTGACCAGATTTTGCAAGAAGCAAGAGTTTTCTCCTGCAAAGAATGATAATAATAGGGCGTTGTTTTCTCACGATACTGAACAAAAGACTTTTTAGAACCAAGTGACGAGGAAAGCTGCCTGTTCCTTTAAAGAGAGGAGAAAAGGCAAAAATAGCGCGAGTATAAACTGCATCTTGCCACCCGACTCCGTGTGCACTAGAAATAAAGCAGACAGTCTATTTTTCACCTACTCCTGTTCATTCACAGTGTGTCATTATGGGAATGTTGACACTATTTGGGCAACTTCTCCTGTCAATCAAGCGGCCTGAAGAGAAGGAGAGAGTTGAGCAAGACACTAGAATTATCCTCCCTACGTCTCGGAAACAGCTGTGGAACCATAAAACCAGGGCGGTCTTGTGGTTCAGGCACCGGATGGGGCCTCGGAAGATCTGGGTTCCAACTCCCATCTCTGCCTCCGCTGCCCTGTGTGACGACCTAGGACAAGCCACTTAACCTCTGTGTCCTAGTTTCCCACTATACATTGGGGATAGTACTGATCTGCTTTATTCTCAGATGCTATGGCAATAATGGACCCAGAGGTTATACCTACACTTCACACGAAACCCAGGCTCTGATTTAGGTGTGAGCCCAAGGCTTCCTTCCGTCCACACACAAGTCAGCCTGACTCAGGATCTAGGTCCTAGAACCTTGCTAGTGGGGTGGGTCAGAGCCTCAGACTTGGGTCCCAGCCCTGTCATTTTGCAGTGTGGACACAACTCAGACCTCAGGCCCACGTCAGAAGCTCTATTCAGCGTGGTAGACACGTTCGGTGTAGACTCAGGTCCAGCAACTGTAAATCCTGGTATGCAACGCGGTGTGGACGCTCAAGAGCGGGCTTGGAAACACCAAGTCCACAAGGCCGAGTCCCACAGACCTAGATTGGCAATGCAGTGTGGACGTACCCAGAGGAACTTAGATAACTAAGGCAACTGCCACCGAACGGACCTGAAAAACAGCAGTGGATGAGATTGTGGCGTCACATCATGCCAGGACGGGGCCCTCTAGAGTGCTGTACCTTCTCCAATGCCACCCCGAACAGCTGGCACTCGGATTCCTCCTGGGAGCCTGCTTCTCCCACAAGTGCTGGCAAGAGAGACGGTGCCACCCCAGAAAGCTTAGACCATGCGCACCGTATGCTAAATGCTCACACACGCAGAACTAGTGTCTCTGCGCCGTGCTGGTGTTGTGAGCTCCTCTAAGCCAGGGCCATCACCACGTCTCCGGCAGGGCCGAGAATTTCAATAGTGCCTAAATCCCCCGGACTCCCAGAGGGACTTGGGCTCTTAAGGCACTTTTGAAAATGTTCCCTATTATCGGCTCTCAACCAAAAACAGCATGACCAGCAGCAGCAGCAGCGCTCGGTAGGAGCCGATACTCTTATCTATTATATTAGCTACTTGGGGCATAAAATCTTGAGCTAGAACTACTATTTGGGGTCTCTGAGTGATTACTGGATGCCCCAATGGTGTTTCTGCTACTCCACATATTGCCCCCAAAGGAGAGCCGACCCTGTCCCTGTCCCCCCACTTTTAACTGAGGTCCAGGGTTTGGTATCTAGGGCCCTCAGCCTGCTGACTACCATGGCAAACACAATTTCAATGTTTTTAACCTTTCCTTAAAGATACAGAAAAGAAGGAAAAACAGGGGAAGTGTTTGAAATGGAAGGCGTGAAGTCAGGTTTTGATTTTAACACGATCCCTTCTTCCCCTTTGCTAGAGTCTCTTTGGAAGGAACCCCCCCCCCCCCCCCACGTGACAGTCTCTTCGCAGGCCCTGAAAAGGGAACAGCCGTTCGTTTGGGGGCAAAGAGGAGCAGTTAGCTGAGATGGGCAGGAGCCTGTTTCCTTGAAGACAAAACAAGACGAAGACGCACAAGAGGAGAGAGAAAAGAACAGCACAGACAGAAAATGCAGCTGCTTCTGTCTCTGGCGTGGGTTCTCAGTCGCAGCCTCACTGCCGGAGAGACACAGCCCCAGTGCACGGTCTTATCAGCCACTCCGAAACCTGCCAAACTTGTACCAGCATCGGGCTGTTTAAGGCATTGCTTTTGTCGGTCACCGTCACACAGCAGTGATGCAAAATATGCAGGCTTGGCCGGCTAAGCCGGGCTCTTATTACACAGAGGGCAGTAGGAGAGGGATAGGAAAGAGAAGCAATAAGGGAGAGAAAGGGAAAGAACGCATCGGGTCCGTCTACACTGCAAGACAGACCTGCAGCAGCGAGTATCAGCGCCTGGGTCTACAGATTCAGGCTTGTGGGATGGGGCTAAAAGCAGCAGGGTAGAAGTGTAGAGCCCTGCGCGAATACAAAATTTGTATCCGCATCCAACCCGCAAACAGAGTCCGTGGACATCGTTAGCTTTTGCAGGGCTCTACGGATGTGCCCGCTCGAGTGGGAGCTCGAGCTCTGAGACCCATCCCCCTCGTTCCAGTCTGAGCGAGAATGTCTACACAGCTGTTTTTAACCCCGTAGCACGCGGCCCCCAAGCCCGAGTCTTTAGATCCCGGCTCTGAGATTTGCTGCTGCAGGGTATTTTTTGTAGTGTAGACAAACCCTGTTGGGGCGGAGAGACAAACCTCACATCCCAGGTGGTGGTTTGGATTTAGCTGGAGCTGGTGGACGTGGTGGTGTTAGCTGGGTCCCTCGCTCTGGTCAGGACATCTCAGGATCATCCTGAGCACAGATAGTGGGGGAGGTGAGCCTCTCCTGCGTGCAAGCAGCCAGCCATGGAGGCAGGCACCCACAGCCGCAACCAGCAAAGGAAACCAGGCCTGCTGGAAAGGGGAGGCAGAGAGACCTGGGCTAGGCAACAGCTCCAAGAAAACAGCCAGGAGACTAAAGGAGATGGCAGCAAGCCCAACAAGCGAAGGGCTGACGGGCTTAATGGGAGGTGAGGCTCCAGGAACAGACCTGACAGAGCAAACAGAGGAGGGTCTGGCAGGAGAGGTGGCGAGCCTTCGAGAGACCACACCAAGAGACAGCGACAGAAACCCCCCCACCCAAAAGGGAGTAGAGGGTAGAACAGCCCAACCCCTCGTTATTTTGTCTACGAATTAGGCCTAATTTCCGACACACCAATTTTGGCTCACCTTGAATCGTAGCAGGAGGCCTTTTTGTTTGGACTAATTCAGACGGTCTCCTTTTGCCCCTCCTCCCCCCACCACCATTTACTGCTACGGGTTATTGATAACCATTTTCAAACACATAGAAGGTTGTTACAAGGAGGAGAGAGAAAAATTATTCTTGTTAACCTCTGAGGACAGGACAAGAAGCAATGGGCTTAAATTGCATCATGGGCAGTTTAGGTTGGACATCAGGAAAAACTTCCTAACTGTCAGGGTAGATAAGCATTGGAATAAATTGCCTGGGGAGGCAGTGGAGTCTGTGACTGGAGGTTTTTAAGAACAGGTTGGACAAACACCTGTCAGGGATGGTCTAGTTATTCTGTAGTCCTGCACTGAGTCCCTTCCGGTCCTACAATTCTATGGTGACATTTCATAATCTATCACTTTCCCACAGTCAAGCTCACAAGTCGGGTAGACTCCCATCTCCCTTATGTGGATTTTGGCAAACTTCATTATTGCTTCTAAAGGGATCAGAGATCTTTGGATGGAAGTTGCTACATAAAAGTATTTTTAAGTGGCCACATTACCACCATTCTGGAAGCACACATTGAGGCCATTTGTTGACCTCATCCCTAAAATCTAGGAAGAAACCCCTTTGGGTTGTTTTATTAGGGGGAGGAAGGGGCTCCCATCCCATCCCATTAGGGGGAGGAAGGGGCTCCCAACATGCACCAAGCTCCAGACATTAGCAAACGCTGGGAGAGGAAGCGTATAAAAGCTGCCGATCATTGCTGCTGTGGCTAAGCGTTGACGTAACAATGGCTTTAACTCCCTTACGCTGTAGCACAAACCTTGACGGGTTCCTTATTTGGACACTCTCCAAGAGTCAAGGACAGAGGGAACCAATCCAGTAATTCCCTGAGCTATAAACAGGAGCTGCTAGTTTCACTGCTTTGTCTTCAAGGCCATCCCAACGCTGGTTTTAGATATCTCACACTATGTCAACTTCCAGCAGGGTCAGCTGGTTTCTACGTGCCACTGGAAGGTGAATTGGGCAGGAAGCTCATTCTCCGGAGGTGAATCAAAAGTAGACCCCCAAACTCCAGCCACAGCAAAGACTTTGGAGTTGAATGTTTACAGCAGTTGACACACAGGGCATAGTCCGACATCAGTTCCAGTTCCACAGAGGAGACAAAGCTATTCAGCCCCACCTTAACCCACCAAACATCCTCCTCCTCCTCAACTTCCTCCACCTCCTTTGATCTCTACAGCTCTTACCTTGACCAAGAAGTTGCCATCCTTCTCCTGGGTGACCATGACCACGGAGTCATGGAGCTTCTCGTCGAAGTGCACGTGGGAGTGTGCTCCTTCCTCGGGCTGGCTGGCGGCGAAGCGGACACCACCCACTTTAGGCTTTGTGCCTGCAAGGGGAGAAGACCCAAGCATGATTTAGCTCCCCTCAGGGCTTCCACAATCCCCAGCCCGCGAAGCAGAGGAAACACTGAGGCACATCTCAAGGCGATGGCCTGGCCCGAGGGCTCATTCAGCATTAGGCTCCCTTAACCCAAGTCTCAGATGGGGATCATAATGGGGTCTTGAAGCAGGATGTAGGGGCATGACTCAGCACTGATTTACTAGGAGAATTACACCATGACCCTGCAAGTCCCAGCAGAATTGATGCATCGTGCAAGTCCTAGAGAAGCACTTGCGCCAAGCTGGGTCCCTAAAATTAGATATTTAAAAAGAAAAGACTCGATTTTTCTTCCTGGTGCTGAGCACTTGCAACTCACTTCAGCTTCAGCAGGAATTGGGGGTGCTCAGCATCTCTGAATCACCATAAATTGGTGCCAAGATTTAGGTACCATGGACCCTCCCTGTCCCCCCCCGACCAGAAATAGATTCTTGATATGCAACCCCGGTTTTCCATTGCTCCCGTCACTCGGAATTAGAACCCCAGTCCCCAAGACCATTCTAAGCAATCTCTCTCCTTCCCAGGTACATGAGCTAGGCACAACGCTACGTCCCACTCTCTTAATCGCTGCTTAACTGGGCTGTGCAGACTCAGCTCTTAATCCTTCCTTGCAGGTCCCGCCAGCACCCGGATCATTTTTTCTCCTTCTCTGAACTTGCTTCACTTTTCCCACAGCTTCCTGCCTCTACCTCTTCCTGGAGGTGCCCAGCAGCGGGGCGGAGTGGGGCTCACCATAGGCCGAGAAAGAGGGACTCTCCCCAGCCCCCAATTCCTTCCCAGCTCCTCGACATGCAGCCTCTGCAGATACAGCCCAGCAGAACTGCTGTGGCTTGGCTATGGGCGGAGACAGTCACTGGTTTGCCCAAGACCCATCTCCTCAGTTCAGAGCACTTCGCACCCAGCTCAGAGGAGATTGCCCTGTATCCACAAATTGCCGGCAGTACAAGGCTGCATCCGTACCAGCGCTTGCAAGGCAGTAGTACAATCCCACTGCATTGCTTGCCACCCCACAGATCAGGTCCGGAGAACACAGTGCTCAAAGTGCTGATGCCCTGTTTTATACCAGCACCGGAACTGGGGGAGCTGAGCCGGGCTGCTTAGTGCCACACACAAAGTTGTAAGTATTGACAAAACCAAGCCATCAACTGGCCCACACAATTGTGTTGCCTGATGTGATGGACCCACTCCTTAGCTACCCATGGGGAAGTGGTTCCCCTGGAGTCTTTACATAGAGATTGGCCGTCTCTCCAGAAGGTATTTTCTAGCTAAACCACAAGTTACCGGGCTCCATAATGTTCACTGAGTTCTTTTATAGCAGCCCCTAGGGAACCCCAGTCAAAGATCAGGGCTTCTCTGTGCTATACGGGAAAGTAGCAGAGACCGCCCCTGCCCCCAGAAGCTTACAACGGAGGATGTGATGTTAAGGAAACAGACAAGTAGTAGCAAAGAACAGTCTCCTCCACTGCCCAAATCCGCGGGGGAGGTTCTCTAGGCTGTGCCATGCAGGTCAGACGAGATAGTCAGATCGGTCCCTTCTAACCTTAAAATCCATGAATCTTCACCACTCTCGCTCAAAAACCAAAACAGGCAGGAAGGCTCAAGTCAGACCATCATACATGGAAACTGTGAAACTTGCAAAAGAGCCTCTTAAATCGCAGCCTTTTTCCCTGGAAACCTGCGTTCCTCAAAGGACATTGGCCATTATTGTTCTCCTGCTACAAAGAGAGCAACAAAGCCTTTGAAACGCAGAGAACCCACACAGCTCTGTCAACGGTATTAGTGCTAATCCATCAGTGCTTTGCTCGGCAGGCTGCTTTTGCCAAAGCCGGCTTTTGCCAAATGAAACAGTCTTCCCACAAAGCCCATACTCGCAATTAAGCCCAGCTGTGTAATCGCCAGTTGTAAAAATAAGCGTTTGTTTGGTTATTAAAACATCACGCCGAGCCATTTACTGCAAAAGGACATGCGGGCCTAGGACCGAATCTCCTGCTGGGGGCAGTCAGGGCAGCTGTTCTGGGTTCAATGGAGCTGCATGGATTTACACCGGATGGGGATCCAGGCACCGCAGGACACCAGCGCCGATTCCGAATGACGCAAACAAAAAAATCAGGCCTCTGCTCCAGCAGGGAGAGACACACAAAGAGGGAGTGCTCTGATGCACAGGAAGGAAGCCTCTTACGGGGAAGGAACCCGGATCCTCCACCCTGCCCCATCCCCCAGCTTTCTCTGCCATCTTCTGAGCAGGATGACTTTTCTTCCTGGGACTCCACCCTACCTGGTGGGATTGTCACCATTCTTGCTGCTGTCCTTCCAGCACACCCACTGCGGCTCCAGGGACAGACTGCTCCAGCTCCGCCCATTCCCAGCGCCAACGGGGGCTAACGCACGGCATTTGGCAAACCAACCGTTCCTCTGCTCAGAGCATCCCCATGGCACAAGCCGTTACTTCATCTATCACAGTCCAAATCAGACGGTGCAGAACAGGCCTCAGAAGCCAAGTACCAGACATTAACGGCCGTATACTACGCAGGAGCACCACGCAGGCACGAGCCTGACGCAGGGAGCACATGGCAACCGGAACTAAGACGGATACTGACCAACAAATCACAGACGGCCTCCTCAGTGACGAAGCCCACGACCTGCATCACCAAGCCCAATTCCAAAAAGAGGTGGCTGGGGTAAGACAAAGTCATTCCAATTCATTCCTCCGTCAGCAGAAACCAGAGCCAAAGCTGACAGATTTTATGCTCATTTACAGACCCAAAGCTAACAAGCTCATGAAGGAGCCTTCTCAGAGATGGCTAGGAAATATCTCCTAGGATGGCTGGTCTGGGTTTCAACATTCAGGTCAACGAGGTGGCAGATGCAAAAGATCTGCTCCTCTCACTCCCCTCCCTCAGACGCTCACAGGTGGCCCCTGGTCCAGCCCACCCAGCCTGTCATGCCCAGGCCCTGCTCTCAATATCAAGGAGATCGCAATCCAGCCACTGCCCTGGGCAGACCAGCCCCTCACTGAGGCCTGGTCTACACAACAGGCACCTTATGTTGACCTAATGCTGTCAGCGTCTGCACTACGATGGTACTCGCGCCGATGTGCGGCGTAGTGCTTACACCGACGTAGTTAGGGTGACACAATGTCCATGTAGACAGACACTACGTTACTTACATGGCCTGCTGTCGTCAGCCCTGCGCCGGGCTGACAGCTGGAGCCCCCTGTCGCCAGCGCTGACAGCCCAAGCTGTAAGCCCACCAGGGGCTCCGTTTCACAGCAGACACACCACCAGCAGTGAAATTGACATTCTTGTCAGTTTCATGGCTGCTATTATTTCACATTTCAGCCCCAGCTCTGGCTGTGGCCCCAGGTGCGGGGGACTCCAGCTGTGACCCACAGGCGGCTGTCACTCTGCCCACACTCCAGCTGTCAGCGCCCCACAATGCCCCACTTCCATCGGTGCAAGCGCTCCTGGTGAGGACGTGCACCACTGGCAGAAGGAGGGCAGTGTGGACACCAACAGCCGATTTAATTGTTGCGGCAGCAGTAGGTCGACCTAACTTACGTCTACCCGATTCTGTAGCGTGGACAAGCCCTACGGCAGTGAGCCAGAGCTCTCCCAGCTCCCAGGCAACGAGACCCCCACGTCTCTGATTCAACCACACAGACCCCACAAGTCCCAAAGCCACAGGACAGCAGGATTCCCCTCACAGGACGAGAAGTTGAGGACTTGGTGAAGTGATGGCCCCAGCAGCCCCTCCCTCCCCATCGCCACGGTTCCCGACTCCCGGCGCCGGATGGAGAAAGGGGCTGGAAACTCGAGCGCCGATGGCAGAACACAAAGGCTGCTAAACACAGGACGAAACCGAACGGATCCCGCCAAGCCTACGCTGAGGCTGGATTACAGGCCAAGAGAACCTGCCTAGCAGGCTCCACCGAAGCGGACGTGTCCCACCCTGAGGAGCAAGTCGGGGTGGTGAACCCTTCGCCAATCCTGCGTCTCCAGCCTGCCCCAGAGCAGAGCACCAAGCGCTGCGCAGAGCGATCATCCGACTGCGCCGAAACGCTCACGCACGTTCCGGAAGGCCTGTCCGACAGCCTGGATCCACCTGCCCGCAGCCCCCTGCAGTCCCAGAGCTTGGCCCACTCACTCCACTACAGTGTCCAGAATGGCTTGAGGACGCTCGACCCAAGAGCTGTGACTCCAGCCCTGCCCCTCCCAGCTGGTGGGAGTCAGGAGCCTCGGAGGCCAGTCCTGGCTGGAGCAGCCCACGCCTGGTTCAGGGCAGGAATCATCCCTTCCTCCTCCAAACATACAATAGCCCGACCAACCCTGAAGAAACCCACCCTGGGCACATCGGCTCTAGCCAACAGCCACCTGCTGTTGAGGCTCTGCTCCTGAGCAGACTCACAGGGGCAGCCACAGGCCGCCTACAAGCCCATCTACGTGACACCACTAGCCTAGACCTGGCACAAACTGGATTCAGGCCAGGACATGGGATTGGAACCACGTTAGTGGTTCTGACGATGATCTGTCAGTGGACAGAGGGCAGCCGTCCATTCCCATCCCCCTGGGCTCCTCTGCAGCGTTCGACACCGTTGCCCATGGGATACTGCTGTGGTGGCAGGGCCCAGGGTAAGGCACTAGAATGGTTAGAGTCCTTCCTGAGGAGAGATGGGAATCTGCACCTCCATCGATGGACCCCTCCCCTGGGGAGTCGCACAGGGATCAGTTCCCTCTCTGGTCCCATTCAACATCGACGTGATGGAGGTGGGGCAGGGAGAAGGGGCAGCTGCCCCGTGGCCCAGCAATTTCAAGGGCCCGCAGCGCCGGCTGCTGCTGCTGTAGGGGTGGTGATTTAAAGGGCCCGCGGCTCCCATTTGCTGCTGCTGCCACCACACCTGCAGTTGGAGCCCTGGGCCCTTTAAATGGCCGCCAGAACCTCGGTGTAGCAGCGGTGGGGCCCGGGAGCACCAGCTGCTGCCAGGAGCCAGGGCCCTTTAAATCGCCACCAAAGCCCCAGGTGGCACAGGCCAGGCAGCACTGAGGGGCTGGCTGAGGGATTTTGGCCCCAGCCCCACCCATTCTGGGGGCCCAGAGCCACCCCCCCACCTTGCCCAGGACCCCAGCCACCCTGCGTAACAGTAAGTCATTTAAGTTACTCACCCCTGACAACTGGTCAATTCAGTCCATAGTCTAGGAGTACTCTTGGATTCCCTGCTGACGCTGAGCTCTCACATAAAAAGCATGGATGCTGCTACCATCTCTGGTTGCTGGGAAACTCCATCCCATCATGGAGATGGGCCTCAGTTATTCATGCCTTTGTCACCTCCCAGATTGAGTCTCCAGCAATGCAATATTGTGACCCCAAGAGCCCCTTAATGACCAATGGCAAAGGTTTCACTACCATGTAACAGCTACTCCCATCACCCCCGACAAACTCACTACACCTAACACACTGCTGTCATGACACTTAGCTGTAAGGATGCCGTTTGAGATATCAAATGAAAGCTGCTGACACACTGGTGATTAATATCACTGTGAACTCTGTACATTAACATTAGAAGGAATTATGGGTACTTACTGGTGCTTTAAAGTCTATTAACCAAAGGGATGATCAGGTTTTCTTCCAGACAAGACGGAGGATCATTATCTCCCTGCGTCTAATGTAAATTGAGCATGGTGATGTCAGAAACAATGGACAGTTCATTTGCAGAGGTAAACAGGACGAACAAACAACCCTGAGGATGTGAAATCAGCATGGGAGACAGGATTCAGAACAAAGTCAAAGACAATAAGACGACTTGTTGGTTATCCAGCACTGAGGGAGCGAAGGGGTCAGCGCTCAGGACCTCTATGAATGGTGGCTCCTCGGCCACGTGTGCTGGTGATGCTCAGACGTGGCTCTCAGTGAGAAAACTGCCTTCGACAAGGACTGCAACCTGTTTCGTTTTAGTCACTAGAAAGCGTATTACACTTTTGTTTCATTTGTAACCATTGTGTGTTTCTCTCAGCTTCGCATCAGTCAGAGCTCTCTGTTCTTTATTAACAAACTCATTTTTGTTTTATTCTCACTTCACCTCCGTGCTGATCCATCGAGTGAGGTGGGCACCTCAGCTGAGCCAGTGGGCTGGTGTGGAATCGGTCTCTGGAAACAGTGCCCTTGATTTCTGCGGGCAGCCAGCGACAGGAGCTGCCTGTTGCACAGAGACTTTCCTGGAGAATTTGGCCACTGATGTACACCAAGGGTTAACCTGCAAGGCCAAGTCCAGACGGGCAGAGTCCTAAGGGTTTGTTTGGCTGGCTAACAGACCGGGCAGCTGTCACACAGTTTAGCACCAACCAATTCCGCTTTGGCTAAGGCAGAGGGGTAACTGGGGTGACTTACAGATATCGCTGGCCGTGAAACCTGCAGCACTTTGGAAAGTCCAGCTCATACAGAACGCTAGCAGCACAGCCCCTTGGGCACGCCTGTCTGCCGCTCCCTACCCTGGCTGCCCATAGAGAACCGAGTCACGCCAAGGTACTCCACTGCCTGGGTATCTAAAACAGCCTAAAGCTCTGCGATGAAGATCACGGTCGACACCTTCGCTCCTCTAGCCCCATGGAACTTTCCACGACAAGGGCAAAGCTCATCTGTGGAGGAGATGGAACCGTCTCAGGGGCTGGTCTGAGCCTGTGAAACGAACGAAGGACCATCGCATGCCCACCTCCCGCTCCGCATGCCAGGCACTCTCCCCCGCCCTGCCGTCTCTTCCAGCCACACAGAGCAATGTGGACGTTTAAACATCAAAACAAGGCCCTAGCAAAACAAAACACTCCCCAGCACACGCGGTTCTCCCCCTGGGGGCCAAGATAAGAGCGAGAGACCGAGCCACATGTAACTAACGTTAGTCTCTTGGTTTAACATACTCAGATGCTCTGGCGATGAGGACGGTATCAGAGCCCTCGTGGAACAGATGCTCTCTAAAGATAGCTCAATCGTGACTCTTAACAAACAGGAAAGCGGCAGTGAATTAATGTGGAAACCTGAGCCCACACTTCCTGCCTTCCGCTCCCCCTGCCATTACCGGGGCTGGGCTTCTGTTTTCGAACACAAACCTCTGCCCACCGCCCCTTCGCTCGCTGGGGCCCTGCTCTGCATTACTGGCTTCCCCCCTGCCACCTCTCCTCCAGCCACAAAGCCGGGCAGCCCCAGACGGGATTTCGAGGAGGCGCTATTAAAGCAAAGGACATCCAGGCCCCTGGAACAAAGGAGAACAAACTGCACATTCCTCCCCTTTTTGGCTTCTTTCTGCTGGGCTGGATGCACTGCTACATGCCCTCTCAATGTCCCCCCAAGCCCAACACTTCGATGATTCTGTCCCCGCTCCCTTCTCGATTTGCCCACCTGTGTCTTTCCACATGACAAGGGCATTTCTCCCTTCACGTTCTGCCCAGGAAAGTCCAACTCAGCAGCAGCTCTCACCTGAATACAGGGCCCCAGATGCCATCAGCACAGAGTCCAAATGTGTCTAGCATCTGCAAAGCCTTTTACAACGGACCATCGCTCCGACGCATGGCCTTGCTAAACAGACACCTAGCCGGGCGCAGTCTCAAACAACCCACAACATGACAGGGCGGAATAACTCTGAACTGCACGTTCTTGGGTTTTGTTCTTTTAAGAGGCAGCAATGGGGTCCTCCCCAGGGCCCCAAACACAACAACGGCCACCAAGATATTGTAAAATCAAAGTGGTTTAAAACTCTGTGGGTCAGATCTTCAGCTACCTCAGCCGAGGGCGTGTGTGTTTAAAGAGCTTCATATAAATACAATATTTTGTCACTTCCTACTTTCTGCTGAGTGAGGACCATAGGCACCGATTTCTAATTTACCCATCTGCCCGAGGCCCCGCCCCACTCTGCACCTTTCCTCGAGGCCCCGCCCTCACTTTGACCCCTCCCACCCACCACTCTCCATCCTACCCCAAGCCCCTCCGCAAGACACCAAACAGCTGTTTGGCAGCAGCAGCCAATCAGCTTTTTGGTAGCATGGGTGCTGAGCACTCATTTTTTCCTCTGTGCTGCCCCAGCCCTGGAACACCCACACAGTTGGCGCCTGTGAGGAGGATCCTCATGCACTCTGCCCAAAAGACGCTTATATCCAGTTTAGAGAGGATGTGGTAAGAGGAGTTACAGGTTATCAAGAGGCAAAAGACCAAGCCCCAGATCCTTAAAGGTATTTAGGTGCCTATTTAGTCAGAGCTCAGGGCCCAGGCAGGCCATACAGCCCTGCTTTTCTAGGGTTTGCCCCCATCCAGGACTGACACCAAACTGGACACGGCTTTGTCCGGCATCAGCCTGGGAAGCCCTTTTGAAGAGCGTGCAAGGTTATTTCCAGCCATTCAGCCACGCCCCCCCATGTCAGCCAATCACAGCAGGCAATAGCCTTGATTGATGATGTGACGTTACTGACAAACTGTGACGGTATAGATCGTTGTTGCAACCACTGTTATATATTTGCAGCAAATATTGTACAAAGGTTGTCATGTGAGGTGTCTATGAAGCGGTTATGATTTGCTGGTTATAATTACGCTAGCTGTATGTGTGTATCATTTTTGTATTTGAAGTTATGGATATGGGCTATGTACTTGTATCTCAGATGTATTTGATTCCAAGTAGCCTCAATGAAGCATTTGGTCAGCTTCTTGAGACAGGACTATTCTCAGTAACTGCCCAATAAAGAAACACTTAACTGACAATGAACTTTGGGAGACGCCAATCCACATCTGAGTTTTCCTGGGAGCGTTCAAACTAACATGTAAACAACAACATCAGCCTGCAAACTGAGTCATGCATGGACATGTGACTTGCCCATGTGACTCCAGCCTCCATCTTGCTGCTGTGATTTTCCACAGTAAGAACAAAAGGGGTCCTTCCTTGGGCAGAGAATATAAAAGGCCCTGAAAACTCCTCCATTTTGTCTTCAATCCTGCTTCTTACTTCTGGAGGAACTTTGCTAGAAACTGAAGCTCTGAACAAATGACTGAATGACCCATCCCAGCTGTGGATGTACTCCAGAGCCTTGATTTGAACCTGCAGTTTATTCCATCACTGCTACAAGCTGAACCAAGAACTTTGCTATTACTGTACGTAATTGATTCCATTTAACCAATTCTAGCTCTCATCTATATTTCTTAACCTTTAGATTTTAGATTCTAAAGGATTGGCAACAGCGTGATTTCTGGGTAAGATCTGATTTGTATATTGACCTGGGTCTGGGGCTTGGTCCTCTGGGATCAGGAGAACCATTTTTCTTTTACTGGGGTGTTGGTTTTCATAACCATTCATCCCCAGGACGAGTGGCACTGGTGGTGATACTGGGAAACTGGAGTGTCTGAGGGAACTGCTTGTGTGACTTGTGGTTAGCCACTGGGGTAAAACCAAAGTCCTCTCTGGCTGGCTGGTTTGGTTTGCCTTAGAGGTGGAAAAACCCCAGCCTTGGGCTGTAACTGCCCTGCTCCAAGCAATTTGTCCTGAACTGGCATTCTCAGAAGTGTCCCACCAAGGGCAGCATCATTACAATGGTGTAGTTGTGATAGGATCCACATCACCAGGTCAATTGAGCTTTGGCTCAGAACCCTGCGCTATCCAAATTTTGGGATTGGAGAGTTTTGTTGGTTACAGCTCAGTTACCATAAGCCAAAAACCAACAGCAGAAGCAATGAAACTGCAAGCCTTGAGAGACAGCCTGCAGTTTGAACATGAACAAAAACTGGCAGAAATTCAAATGAGAGAGAAGCAAGCCTTGGCCCAGCTGGAGAAAGAAGCTAAGGAAAGGAATGCTGAATTAGAAAAAGCTGCTGCTAAAAGAGACGAAAGGGCTCATAGGGATCATATTGAGTGGCTGGCTGCTGAGCAGAGGGTTACCAGACTTAGGCTCCAAGTCAAAAAAGCAAGGGAAGAACAGCTAAAATCGTATCCTCTTGAAAGTCCAGTTTGTAACTATGTTGGTATGTTGTATTACTATGAGCAGTTTTCTGTGTTTAACCCATTATGCTATAACCTGGGGAGGAATAGCTGTTTGTCTGTGAATGAAGTTTCTGAGGCTTTGGCTACACTTGCACTTCAAAGAGCTGCCGCAGCAGCGCTTTGAAGCGCTAAGTGTAGTCAAAGCGCTGTCCGTACTCCACCTCCCTGTGGGGAATAACGTACAGTGCTGGGAGCCGCACTCCCAGCGCTGGGGCTTTGACCACACTGGCACTTTGCAGCGCCGCAATTTGCAGCACTGGAGAGGGTGTGTTTTCACACCCTGCTGCAGCACTGCAAATTTGCAAGTGTAGCCAAGGCCTAAGTGTCTGTCTAATGTCTCAGAAGTGAATCTGGAATTAGCTAAAGCACAGAAAGAACTCATTGGTCAGGAAAATGTTTCTCAGAAGCAAATTAAAGTGGATGGTCAAGTTAAAGCCCTAGCTGAGGAAGGCAGGGAAAGTTTAAATGAGCTTAGGCAGCCTTGTGAGCTGATGGCTGTGTCTAGTCAGCAGTTTGGGATAGTGGAAGATGAGTGTCCCTATCCCTTACCTGTTACCTGTGTGGAGAATTGTGACAGTGAAGGGAATGTGCCTGTGTCTGTCAGGGGTATTGACTTGCCTATGGAGGGAGCTACCCCAGCCTCCAAGCAGTTGTCTGAACAGCCCTGTGTGGTGGGACAAGGGCAATAAAATCCCAAGATGTGTGTCTGGTAAAGGAGATGGAGTCTCCAGTTCTTTGTCTATGGAGCAGACAGAAGGTGCCTTTCAGCCTGTGAGGGTTAAGGGTAGTACAGCTGTCTCAGAGTTGGTTCTGAATTCAACTAAAGCCCAGAAGGGAATGGTCCTAAGTTTGTGTCTGCTAGGGAGAATGGCACTGTACCTAGGTTGCAACCAGTTAGTATCTTAGCAAAATCCCAGAGACCAGACAATTCTGATGCTTGTAGTTTGCCTGTTGCTAGTGTGTGGCGGGAAAAGAGTGTAGCAACTCTGTCTGATCAGGGTGATACCCTAGCCAGGGCACAAGGAGAGCAGAAAGATAATTTAATTGTTACCGACTAACTGTGTGGAAACTTGTTGCAAGAAGGAAAAAAGATCCCTGAACTTGTGTGGCAAAGGGAAGGAGAATGTTTCTAACCTTTTGAGTATGAAATCTAGCAGTCTGCCTGAAAGGGGATTGTGTAGGAATCTGCCTGATGGGCCAAAGGTGATCTGGAACATGAGACACCCAGAAAGAGTCTGTTGTTGCTCAGGGAAGTGTTCCTTTAGAGCAAGCTCCAGGTGAAGAGGGTAAGGGCAGATTTTCTGAGAGGGGTAAATTGTTGCTTAAAGAAGCTCCTAGGGAAATGAATTCTCATGGTAATCTGTGCAAGCAGTTTGCTACAACTGAAGGGTATGGAAGTAATTTTTATATATACACCTCTCTCATAGAACTGGATGGGCCCTTGAAAGGTCATCAAGTCCAGTCCCTGGCCTTCACAGCAGGACCAAGTACTGTCCCTGACAGATTTTTGCCCCATATCCCTAAGTGGCCCCATCAAGGATTGAACTCACAACTCTGGGTTTAGCAGGCCAATGCTCAAACCACTGAGCTATCCCTCCCCCTTGACTTAATCAAGAAAGTTTCAGTTCCTAACAGCCAGAAATTGTCTGTTGTGAATGGATCCACTGACTTTCCTTTTGAAAGATCCAGTGTGGATCGCTTAGAAAAGGTCTCTGATTAAATGAAAATTGTCAAGGAATTTGAACAGCCCTATAACCAAGTGACTGTGTTTGTCCAGCTTGCTGTGGAGGTGTTGGGACAGGACTGTCTCCATGCTAATTCTCTGAGTGAGCAGTCTGTGCTTCAGGGTCTGAGGACAGATTTGGTTACTGGTGTTTCAGAGCAGAACAGTTTTATGGCTAAATGCTTAGGATGCAGGGGAGAGCCAGCAAACTCTCATCCTCAGGGCTGGTCTACACCGGGGTGGGGGAGTCAAACTAAGATACTTTGACTTCAGCTCCACGAATAGCATAGCTAAAGTTGCGTATCTTAGATTGACTTACCTGGCCGTCCTCACAGCGGCAAGTCGACCGCTGCGGCTCCCCTGTCAACGCCACTTACTCCTCCTGCCGAGGTGGAGTACGGGCATTGATTTGTGGATCGATTTATTGCGTCTAGATGAGACGCGATAAATTGATCCCCGATAGATCGATTACTACCCGCCAATCCAGCAGGTAGTGTAGACGTGGCCTCAGACTCTTTGGGTTCGTGTGGTATCTCTTTAAGACAGAGTCCAGCCTTGGAATTGGTAGCAGTTAAGGATCTGAAAACTGGTGAACAGGCTTCTGTGTTGATGCAAATTACCTGGCTGATAGGGAGAAGAAAGGTTTCAGAGTAGCAGCAGTGTTAGTCTGTATCCACAAAAAGAACAGGAGTACTTGTGGCACCTTAGAGACTAACAAATATATATATGCTCAAATAAATTTGATAGTCTCTAAAGTGCCACAAGTACTCCTGTTCTTTTTTTAGGGAGAAGATGACTTTCTAATAGCTGTTAGCAAAGAGAGCCCACCCAATCAGCCAGTGAATTCTGTTAAGCAAGAGAAATCAGGGTTTGATCCTACAGGACAAGGAGAAAAAAAGAGAACTTAATTTTGCAAAGGGAAGCCACGGGGTAACCCTAAAAGGCCCAAACCCCAATGGCATTGAGCCAAAGGTGTGGCATAACAAAAAATGATTGTAGATGGACACTTGCAATGGATTTGTTGTTATTGCTAATGGTAATTTTGGTAACTAATGTGTTGCTATTACCAAAAACTGTAAAAACGTACCATGTGCCTAATCTTTTGGAAAATCCCTTAACCATGCTAAGAGTGATACATAAGGACACACTTTATGTTAAAAGGCCTTGTAATACGGATGGTTCACAGTTAGTGCCTGTAAACCATCTTGGAACTTTTCACAGGAAAAAAAAAAGACATTCCAAGCCTAAAGTGCTGTATAAAAAGGAAAAGTGAGGCACACGACCATATTGCTTTCATGGCTAAATGCCAAGATTCCTGTACTATAGACAACATTAATATCTACATTGTCTTGATATTAATTGGGTTCCAAACATTTGTCAGAGCTTGGATGGATAAAGTAGCTATGTCCTTTAGCTCTTGGCAAATGACGCATACAGGAACCATGTTCCAAGAGCAGATCCAATCCACTATTGTTCTAAGTTTTACCTTAAGTTTGTAAAAAGATTCAATCATGTTATTGAACACGACTTGAATAAACCATTTATGTTATACACCAATACTAGCTGTAATAAGGCAGAACCAAGGATGGGGAGCTCTTGGGATGCAGTCAGTGATGTTTGTGTCATCCCTTCCTGCATCAATGTTGCATTGGGGGTGTGACGTTATTGACAAACTGTGACAGTATAGGTCATTGTTGCAACCACTGTTATATATTTGCAGCAAATATTGTACAAAGGTTGTCGTGTGAGGTGTCTATGAAGCGATTATGATTTGATGGTTATAATTATGCTAGCTGTATGTGTGTATCATATTTGTATTTGAAGTTATGGATATGGGCTGTGTACTTGTATCTCAAATGTATTTGATTCCAAGAAGCCTCAGTGAAGCATTTGGTCAGCTTCTTGAGAAAGGACTATTCGCAGTAACTGCCCAATAAAGAAACACTTAAATGACAATGAACTTTGGGAGATGACAAACCATATCTGAGCTTTCCTGGGAGAGTTCAAACTAACATGTAAACAATGGCGTCGGCCTGCAAACTAAGTCATGCATGGACTTGTGACTTACCCATGTCACTCCAGACGCCTTACTGTGGAAAATCACAGCAGCAAGATGAACAAAGGGGTGTCCTTCCATGGGCAGGGAATATAAAAGGCCCTGAAAACTCCTCCATTTTGTCTTCAATCCTGCTTCTTACTTCTGGACAAACCTTGCTAGAAACTGAAACTCTGAACAAAGGACTGAATGACCCATCCCAGCTATGGATGTACTCCAGAGCCTTGATTTGAACCTGCAGTTTATTATATCACTACTACAAGCCTGAATCAAGAACTTTGCCATTACTGTATGTAATTCTATTTAACCAATTCTAGCTCTCATCTATATTTCTTTCTTTTAATGAATAAACCTTTAGATTCTAAAGAATTGGCAACAGCGTGATTTGTGGGTAAGATCTGACTTGTGTATTGACCTGGGTCTGGGGCTTGGTCCTTTGGGATCAGGAGAACTTTTTTTCTTTTACTGGGGTATTGGTTTTCATAACCATTTATCCCATAACAAGTGGCACTGGTGATGATACTGGGAAACTGGAGTGTCTAAGGAAATTGCTTGTGTGACTTGTGGTTAGCCAGTGGGGTGAGACCAACGTCCTCTCTGGCTGGCTGGTTTGGTGCCTTAGAAGTGGAGAAACCCCAGCCTTGGGCTGTAACTGCCCTGCTCCAAGCAATTTGTCCTGAACTGATACTCAGAAGTGTCTCACCAAGGGCAGCATCATTACAGATGGGTATCAGCACAGAAGCTGGCCACAGAGAACACTGGAGGCGGTGTCTGGGCCAATGGGCTCGTCCAAACAGCTGGGTGGAGAAGGAACACTGACCAATGGAAATACCTAGGGGGTGGCGCTTTGCAGGAGCCCTGGCCAACGGGGGCAGGAGATGCAGAATTTGGGAGTAAGCCCAGTAGGGTGTTTTGGGGCAATACCCACAGCAGCTAATGAGCAACAGGCTTTGTAGTGAGCGGCCAGGCCTGCAGTGCGGGGAGCCGTTGGCTGGAGGCAGAAGGAGCAAGGATAGGAAGGCGGGTAAAGGGGTGTGCTCTTAAAAACGTGCGGCATGACCTCGCACCCACCGTGCATCCCAGGTCACACCGGCGGGGGCAGGCCCACCCCATTCCCAGCAGGACCGGAACATCCAGCATTCTGCGACTGCGTGAGCAGCCACCCCATAAGGACCTCCTGGTTCACACACGTTCTAAGCCTCCCTGCCCCAGAGAGCTCGCATCCACGATTGCGCTGCAAAGCAGCAGCTGAACAGACAAACGGGACAGTGGCGGAAGGACAAGGGGAGAACGGAGAGAGGGGCGGCTGTCTCGTAACAGCGGTCTCAGCGGGCATAGTGCACGTGCCAAGGAGTAGAGAAGACAAGGTGCAAGTTGCATCGATGTAGATTCACCTCTCAATTTAGCCCTCAGTCTCTGCAGAAAGAGAAGGGATAAACTTAGACTTGCTGGTGGGGAGCAGGGACAATCCGTAGGGTTTATTTTAAAAAGGAAGGTTATTGAGAATTTAGGGTTCTAGCCATTTGGACTCACAAGGGGGCTGGCAAATCAGCTTGGACCCTGAGGCTCCTGAGGGACATACGGCTGGGGGGAGGGGGGGAATCAAGGAAGCCTGGGGTTTGCTGGAGCTGGACCCGAGTTTTAACCACATGCAGCAGGCGCTCCCAGGTTCCATTCTCGAGGATCTTGGAGCATCCTGCCTTTGGTTTGATGCCAGGCTCCCCAGGGAAAGGGTGCGTACGTATCAGAGAGACAGCGCTCGCTCCTAACGCTGCTCCATCTGCCGCGTCACCTTACTAGAGAACTAGGACAGCACGTGGGGCTGCCTTCAGCTGTCTACCTGCACCAGCATCCTTGCAATTCCGCAGCGTCACCCGGAAACTCCCACACAGCTGGGCTGCACCAGCTGCCAAAACACTCGATCCAGGCACCTCATCTACCACAAAGAGCCGCTTGGCTCATCTTCCAGCGTCTCAAGCCTCCGAGGAGATGGCAGCGTATTTGAATCCCCTCCAGATCCCATCAGTTCCACGGTCACTCACCTGTCCTGAGGTTTCACCAGTGACACTTTATCCTCCAGCTAATGGGCAAACTCACTACTGGGACTGGAAGCCCTTCACATTCCTTCTCACACCTGCCTGTGGATCACACACCTGTGACACTGACGGGCCCATGTGTGAAAGAGGTTTGACGACAGACAGAGCCCAGGCTCACACGGCTTGCAAAGGGCCCAAAGCCACAGATCTTGCTCTGGAAAAATCCTATTGCCCAGGCCCCCGGAGCAAGAAGTGCCGTGCTCAGGGTAAAAATAATGCCCAGGGCAACAGACACCGCATGTGCCTAACTTGTTGTGCCTGAAGGCCAGCCAGGAATGGACAGACGCTGGAGTCCTCGGGTTCTCCAGAGAGCATGGACAGGCTTCTGGGCCGCTACAGCCCACGGCAAGGCTCAAAGCGAGGGAGGCAGGACTGCAAGCTTTGCCTCCTGGAATTAAGGGCACGCAGTGTGGGCCACCTACTGCATGCTGGAGACTCCCTGCCCTCCATGGGAAGTCTGCGTCCAGGACTGGGCCCTTAGCAAATACTGGTCCCTCCACTGCTTCTGGTTTTGCAGCCCCGATTTGCAGAAACAGCCTCCCAGTCTGTGGCGCAGCTGATGTCAGCACGGCTGGCTGCCTGGCATGAAGGTGTAACGTGGCATCGACAGTGCCCAGCAAAGGCTGCCCACATGCAGACACACTCTGTATAAAGTCAGACGTTCTGCCCTTGCCTGGAGTTTGTAAAGCCAGATCCCTGCCTAACCCTCCTCCTTCCCAGCAGGGGCTCCCTGAGCGCTCCTACCTTCAGGCTAGTCAGCCCCAGCCCCTAGCATCCTCCTTGCCGGACCATTCCCACCTCCCTGGAAGGAATCGAACCAGCCACCCCTGCCTTGGTGCTGACCCCTGACAAGTGGGGTCTCATTCACAGCCTGACCCTGTGCGATGCTGCTTTGGATTTCAAAGGTGGACACCCACATACGTAACTTATCCAGCACCACCCTTTCACCACGTTGGCCACTCAGTCCTCTTCCTCCTGCCTGCTGCACCATCTGTCCCCCTTTCAGTGCTGGAGGGGGATCGAGAACATTAGCAGGATACAGTCCCAGAAGGATTCTCTTTGCACCTGGACCCACATGGCACCTGGCTTTATGGGGGCCTCCTCTCTCAGGCCATTGGGCCACATACGAGATAAACCTTATGGGAAGGCAGCACACGGATTACACCAAACAGTCGGCTCCCGTGGCCTTGCAAGCATGTGAGACCAGCTGATTAGACATGTGTTTACTAGGCCATCGGAACATAGCACTCCCCAGATCAGCTCAGAACAGGGGGCCCTTCCAGCCAAGCATCTTTGTCTGGCACGGGAGCCAGATGCTTTGGCTGAAGTCACAAAGGACCGTGCGGCCGAACGGGTTCCTGGGGAGCTCTTCTCGGAATTCTTTCTGCCTGTTCACATCCTGCTTGCCAAGATGCGTGGCCCGGGGGGTGGGAGGCCCCGTGAAAGGGGCTGAGCTGCAGGGCTCTGTCCTCCTTTGTGAGCTGTGCTCCTGGAGAAGGGAACGCTTGGCCGGCTGCGGTTTCTAACCCCTCCACACTCAGATTTGGCAGGAGGAGGGAGGGGTTCTGCTGGTGGGATTATTTGGCTGAGAGCTGCCCAGCCCCACCCCGACGCTGTTACATTTGCAAACTCGCGTATTTCGTGACAGCTCTAAAATGCCAAAACATGCAGCTGATTAAGAGCAGCCAGCAGCATTCCTCCACAGCCCTCTGTCCGCAAAGCCAACTGCTCCTCTGCCTGGCGACGTCTTCCTCTCTCCCAAAATGATCCTCTACAGCACAAACTACAGAGCGGCGGGCCAGTGCTGCAGTGCCAGCTCCTCTCAGGGCACCGCGCAGGGCATGAAACGCACCCGGACTATGGGAAATGCCTCCTCTGCCACCGGAGGAAAGAGACGCAGGGCACCCCACACTGTGACGGCCAATCACGCTCCTCACCCCAGGAACGAGGCGATGCCCTGGTGCACAAAGATGATGCGATGGATGGGGGGAGAGACACTGGTTAAAACCTCTCTCCAGGAACTGAGCCCTAGTATCCAACCCTGGGGCAAGATGCAGAGGGGGGTCCCTGAGATTGCAGTAATCCCCGTGTTCCTGCCCCACAAGGGATGGTGGCAGTGGTTATGCACAGCAGAAGATCTAGTACTCATGACCTCCTCTAGTCCTCTCCCCAGCCCAGCACTCCCGGCGCACAGACCTCCCTCCAGGCAGAGAGGGACCCTCCACTTCCACCAGGTCCGGGGCTCTGCGTAGGGTCGAGTGGCAGGTTTGTTCCCCCACCCCAGCACCATACAGCAGCCATCCCAAAGGCTCCCAGCTGGCAGAGACGCCAGAGCAGATTGCTACATTCTTAAAGAAAATCTTCAAAGCACAAAGAGTCTTTTTTGACTACCAAAATGTGAGAATAATTAACCCAGCATTGTTCCTCCAAAATCGCTTGGCAAAAAACCTGCTTCTATTTGCATTCAAAATAAATGCTTCAAGATGCACAAGTCGGCGCCCAGCATCGGGTATCCCTCCCTCCACTGCAGGATTCATACAGCACTTGAGAATTAATGGAATTAGTACTCCAGCCTGTGAAGCAGGTCCTCCCAGCCTTCCCAGGGCTGAGGGTAACAGGCTCCCATTGCCTCTGCTCCCTGGCTGCTTTGCGAGCACCAAACAAGGATGCTGAAGCCAAAGGATAGGGCAGAGGGGAGCCGCCAGACATACTGCTCAACTGGCAGATGGTGAGAACGAAAGGGAAAGGGGGAGAGGTGGGAGGTCTGACTCCCTCATCCACTTACACCCGTCATTGTAGGATCTGAGCCTCAGTCCCTAATGGATTTATCCTCACAACCTCCCTGTGAGGCAGGCCTATTATCCCCATTGCACAGATGGGAAACTGAGGCAGAGAAACACTCTGGGGCAAGCCTAAGGTCACATAGGGAGTCTGTGGTGCAGCAAGGATTTGAACCCAGGTCCTAGGCTAATGCCCTCTCCACTAGGCCATCCATCCCAGCCTCTCTGCAGTCCTTCATTCCAAGACCCAGCCGCAGAGGGGCAGAGAGAGCGGGGCGTCTGTGGCAGCGCTGTCGGAAACACAAAGCCAACCCACGATCACTGGGCTCCAGAGGCTGTTTCTAGACACTTGGCTTTAGCGGACGTGCCCTGGAGACCGCGTATGGATGCCACACTCCCAAGGAGATGTGTCAGCTATGGAGGAACTGATGCGTCTGCTACAGCCCCTCAACAGATTCAAGCCGCGGTGAGCAGGGATGGATCTATCCAGGGACTCTCACAGCCTCCCATCACCTTTCCTTTCTGTGGGTTCACCCCAGAAGTTACCCACGCCACCTCATGCTGCAAACTCAGCAGGTCCCAGCAGCTAAGCAGGCTGGGTCAGGACTAGTTGATATTGGGCGACTGCCTAGGAAAACCCACAGTGCAGCAGTGTGCATGTTATGCTGTCTCAGAACGCCTCATCACCAGTGCCCCAGCATGGTGCTAGGGAATCCTGGGGTGCTAGGGGGACAGTCTTCCCAAAGGAAATGTAGACCAGAGGCCCTGACCATTTGTGGTTCTTAACCCTCCCCCCGGCACTTTCACAACAGCAAGGTGTTTGTAGTCGCAGTAACTAGATTCACTGTACAGCTTCAACTACAGCCAGTCCTCTCTTTGTGCTGCAGGCTGGCTGTGTGCTGTTCAACACCTCCTGAGTCCAGCACCAGAGGTGACTGCATTTCAGTGACGGGAAGTGATCCCAGAAGGTAAAGTGCTTTGGGAATATCAGAGATGATATTTATATTAGGTGGCAAACTCTTCTGTGCAGGGACCTTGCTCTCATTATCCAGGAGGCACCAGGCTGCACTATAACAAACCCAGCAGTCAGACCGCAAGGAAGGGTTCCCTGTTGCATAAGGCTCTGGGCTGGGACTCAGGAGACCTGGTCCAGTTCCTGGTTCTGCCAGACTTTCCGGGTGACCTTGAGCAGGTCACTTCAGCTCTGGTCTCAATGCTGCACCTGCAAGAGGAGGATGCGGCTATTCCCATCATCTGCGTTGCCTATTGAGACAGCCCTGGCCCGAGGGAGCTCACACTCGTACTGTGTGTGTGCAGCAACACCTAGTGCAACAGGCCCCAATCACAGCTGTGTCCTCTGGGCATGACGGCAGCACAGACAGCACTTGGCTCCCAAGTTCCAGCTACGCTGAGGAACTTGAAATAAAAATCAGCTTGCGGAGCCACAGCAGCAGCCCGGCCAGGTGTGAGCGCCAGGGCACGCCTGACCTGCATGCAAAGGGAGTGCAGGTGGATACCTCGCAATGCAGGAACATGAGTCAGCAAGAAAGATGCTCACTCCGGATTCGAGAGATTATCTAGCTGTGCATCTCTCTCACATCCCTTTGGGTGGGCTCGGGGGAAGGTGTCTTACTCCAGGATCTGCCACGGAAGGGGAGGAGTTGGCCAACACCATGAGCGATTTTCACCTACCCTGTCCCCTGCAGGGTCACCGCAGCCAATCGCCAGGTGGCCCAGCCTAGTGACCGCTGCCCTGCACAGCCACGCCCAGCCCTAGGTTCAGGGCAGAGGCTCCCCCGGCTTGGCTGAGCAGGGCTGAAATGCAGCACCAGGGAACCCCAGATGGTTCCTCTGCCCTGGAAAGGGGGTGGCCGGGACAGGGTGTTGTGAAAGGGACAGCAAGCAGCAGAACAAACAGCGGGCTAGTAACTACCAGCCCCATCATCTCCAGGGGGGCAGGGAACCCCCCGAGCTCCCTGCAGCTCATTCTGACACGAGGCTGCATTGGAACCTCTCCCCATCCACAAGCCCCCACCCAGCCACGGCGAGTCAGGGCACATGAACGCAGGCTCAGCACTTCCCTGGTGACACAGCCCCCTACATTCCACACGTCCCACTGGGGGGGCGACCGCTGGCCAAGGAGAGCGGCACAGCGGGATCCAGCTACGATCCCCTCGGCCTGCAGAGTGCCAGCTCGGCAGAGCACCAACAGCAGGGCTGCCATGGGACAAAGGTGGGACCCTGCCCCCCATTTAAACTCCCCTCTCCCAGCGGAGCAGGATGGCAGTGCTGGGACGTCCATAGTTACTAGCTGTGGAAGGTGCAGGTTTGTCCTTCAGCCTAGGAAGCCTTGGGGGTCTCAACCTTCAGTGGCCACAGCAGACTAAGAGGGGCTCCTCTAACTCGCCCCCCGCAAAGCCTCAAGTGCCATGGCGCTATGAAGGGCTGCTGCAGACTGAGCAGCCAGCCCAAGGAGGAGATCAGGGTCTCAGGCATCCCAACCCCGTAGCCACAGCAAGGAGGGTGAGCCCACATCACCGGCCCCACGATCGCCTGCTTGGCTGCTGTTCGGCAGCTTACGGAGAGCGGAACCTGAGTCAGCTGCACTGGCAGATTTTCAGCACAGGAGGGACGAGCTCCCGTGTTCCTGGTTAAAATCCCTTCGGGGGAAACAAGCAGACCCCAGCAGCCAACAGAGGCACTCGATAGCATCCAAGTCCACTCCCAGACTGAGAGGAGAGAAACGCAGTGCTGGGCACTTTAAAATAAAACAAGCAAGAGATACACAGAGAGACTCTTCTCTCTCTCAGTCCTGAGCCACGGTGCCCCCAGGGCACATAGCACCAGCCTCCTTCCCAAGCCCGAACAAAATCAAACTGAGCAGGGCATAGGAAAGCCATTATCAGACAGCTGGGATCATGGACACCAGCCGGCAGCCAAACCCCACCAGCAATGAGGAAAGGCAGCCTGTCTCTCCCCCATCACACCCCCCTCACCTATTGACCCAGCCCCTCACCTGACCGAGGGAGGCATTGCCAGTACCCTGGCAAGCCCCTGGATTGCATCTGGCTAAGTACCGCAGCAAGACCCATCCCCGCTGCAGACTCAACGCGCAGCAAAGACACAAAATGTCATTGGATTCCCCCTCCCTGTCCTGGCTTCGCTTGCCAGAGCTCCCAATCGAAGCTACAGATGCCCAGGTCGGCGCGCAAACAAAGTTACAGCGCGTCGATCAAGGCGACTCATCTCGCGACAGCAGCCTGAAGAAATGGTTCTAGATCAGACTTGCCAGGTAATTGCGAAGGGTCGGGGGAAGCGCCAGCACCCGCCTCCCCAAAACACAGGATTAAAACATGTCCAAGTTCTAAAATCTAAAGCGGAAGGGAAGTTCAGCTTTCAAAATCAGAGACAAGATCCGACTTCTAGGGCTAAACTATTTTGAATTTCAAATTTACCACCCTGTCTTAGCCTGGTTTCTGCAAGTAGCAGAGAAAAACAATTCAACTTGCAAGGGAGCAGGAGCTCCGTCCCTGCTTACGCAGATCAGAGAGCCCCTGCAGCATGGTAACTTACCCTTATTAGCTGCAGCCATCTAGCTCACAAGCGTGTTAAAACTTCAGGCGAATGGGCAGGTGGCCATCCTCTACACAGCGACCTCTTCGAACACGAGCTGGGGAAGGGAAGGGGACAGAATTGGACAGGTTAGCGGGGGAAGAATCAACCTATCATCCGATCACTGCCTGCAGGAAGGTCTTGTATTGAAGCACTGCATCCGATCAGCGCCCGAAAAGGCTTCTTCTGGGTCCTAGCGTCTGACAGGGGTAAGACACTCAGAAAACCATGCTAAGGCTGCGGTGCGACAAGTGGAAGCAGGCGCAGAACATCCCCTGTAAAAGCCAATCCTCCAGCTGGAACTTGGGTCCTGGAGCACACGCTCGAGCACAGTCCTGCATCTGCAGTCAGGTAGAGGCTCTGTCTACTCGCAGTACCGCCGAGGCAGGACAACCCCAAGGGTTAAAGCAGGCCAAGCGATGCTCAGCGGGGAAGTGGATGGTGAGAGCAGCCTCCCTGCAGCTTATATGAATTAAAAGATCCCCTTGCTTCTTGGAAACAAAGGAGCACTCAAATAGATACCCTGGAACTGGCTTCAGCACTCAAGCTGTCGTCTTCAGCCACTTGGGTGACAGACGCTGGGCTTGGTCGGGCACTCAGCACAACAGGGCTCAGTCCCCAGCTCTGCCACAGACTCCCCGGGTGACCCCAAGGGAGTCACTTAACCTCTGGGCCTCTGATCCCCATAACACATTTCCCTTCTCCCGCCCTTTGTCTCGTCTACTTCAATTTTGGGGGCAGGAGCTGCCTCTTACGCTGCCTCCCTCTGTTACCCTGCACAATGTGGCCCTGATCTTAGCTGAGCCCCTCAGGTGCTACTGCATTACAAACAGGAAACGTGCCATGCCATATAAAGGTAGAAGCGTTTTAAAAGGAGATTGGTTTCCTTATGAAAGAAAAGGCAGCAGCCTGGTTTAGTGCAGCAGGCAACTGGGAGACAGAAGACCTATTCCCAGCCACTAGCTTGCCGTGTGACCCTGAGCAAAAGCTGCTGTGCCTCGGTTTACCCATCTGTACAACGGGGGAGGGCCCATGCAACCTTGACTTTCAAAGCACTGAGTTGTCAGCTAAAATGATGCTATGTAAATATTTTTCTACTCTAAAAGAAGCAGAAGAGAATGATTATCCAGAGACAGAGACAGATTTCAAAACAGAGACAGATGTGTATCCCACCACGGATGTATCTCCCAGAAATGGTGTAAAACGGAGCCTTTACCTAACACTTGTTTTTTTTCCCTGAGAAATATCCTTAATGTATTCCCCCCACCCAGCCAGAACCAGCTAGTTTCATTAACACTTTTTTTAAACATTACAACATTTCTCCAGAGTCTCAACACAGAACAGTTTGTACCAGATACCAGAGCACACTTCTATTGAAAGTTGTTTGCAGACGCGTCAGAGATAAAAATAGGGCTTTGCCTCAGTTCTAGTCAAACCGCCCGTCTCTCCCACTCTTTTCTCGTTGATGCTGCAGCACCATCCACACTCTCATTTGGGATGAAGCGCCTGGCCCTGCCTGCATCACGAGACATGGGTCAATGCCACCTCTAGCCCAGCCCTTATTCCCACAACATCCTCTCTACGCCAACAGCCAAGACAGACCCCAGAATGCCCAGACGTAAGGAGAAGAGGTGGAGTAGCTGTCCTGGTCCCATCCAGCCTCAAAATGCAGAAGAGGCCCCATCAAAGACAGACAGACACTGGAGTGCATCCATATGATCTGCCAGACAAAGGAACCTAGGACTCCTGGTGGTATCCAGAGCTCCAGGTGGGAAGCTGAGGAGTTTACAGAACTGCTGCCCAGCACAGTACTGGGGCCCCCAGATTCCTAGTCCGCAAGCCGTCAAATAGACGATCTCAATGATGCAGTGGTACCTGGCCTCATGGAAACAAAGAGATTCTCCCAGGCAGCCTCTGGACCTACACATGCAGCTGGACACATCTCAGATTCTATCTTCAGCCTAGGACTGGACACACTGGAGATGCCACCAACATACCGCTCTCCTGGTCTGACCAACGCCTCATGACCCTAGATGACCCGTCCCCAAACCTCCCTAGGACTTTCAACTCATCCAAGGAGAACAAGCCACCCAGATACACTAACTCATGGGTGCCTTGGCTGGGTAACAGTACAATCTCCTGACTGACGTCCCCCACCACTGACACCTTGGCCCCAAGCCATCTACTCCCCACCACCACCACACCGACCAAGAATATTGCCTTGAGCTATGGCAGATGAAGCACAGAGGGAGACTGTTAGACACCAGTGATGTTAAAAACAAAACCAACCACCTGAATCCCTCTGCCAGAAGCACAACCACGACCTCCAGGACAATGCCACTGCTGGAAAGAAGGCAAAACAAGCCTTCACTCCACCACAATCTTCATGGCACCAGCCAGCCATTCTTCTACACAGCGAACTGGCTGACCATCCCGAATGGCAGACCCAAGCACCGACCCTTGCCAAGGGCTGTCAGCATACGTCACTGATAAGGTCCCTTTTTCAAACAAGAAATGGCAAAAGTTACGTCTATGCAATCCCATTGGAGCGCTGATCTACAAAACCTTCATAACTGGTGATGACGCAGGAGAAGGAAAATACCCAGCTTGACCCTCTGATCCCAGAGGGAGTTGGGCGGACTGGCCGATAGAAAAAAAAATTACTTGCAAACTCAGACATATAAGTTGCCACCTTATATGGCAACTGCGACTCAGACAGCAAATGTTTCTGAAGACTGGCACACTGCTAATATAGTGCCTATTTTTAAAGAGAACCCTGGATTTCCTTTGGCAATCAGGAAAGAACATTGTGACCATTATACATTAGCAGAGTATAAATCAAATGGCTAGTCCACAACTAGCAGAGTGCATTCAGTTCCGGTTGGCCAATCTCAGAAAGGATAGAGCAGAAATAAAGGGTCAAAGACGAGCAACAGAACAATGAAACTTAGAGATACTTCCACACGGAGAGAGATTGCAAAGACTGGAATTCTTTACTGGAGGGAGGAGACAAAGGGAGGGCTGTAACAGAGGGACCCACCAGGTTTCTTACACTAAGCAAGCTTTGTCAAAGGCACCTTTTCTCCTCCATGCATATGTTCCCTGGATATGCTCACAATATCTGACTACTCCAATGCTGTGTGCTCCTGCTAGCCTCCAAAGCCAGCACACCCACAGGAGAAGGAAATAGATTCTATTCCTTCCCACGCCGCTACCCAATTGATCACTAATCTCCAGTTACAGGGACAATCCATTGCGTCTTTGCGAGCCTACTGAAGGGTGGCTCTGCAGAAACTTTGGTACTGCTCATGGTGCACTAGAACAGCCGTCTTCAATCTATGGGGTCTGCCTCCTAGGGGGGCAGAGAGTAACATTTGGGGAGCACAGCTGGAGCCTAGACCCCAGGGGTCACGGCCACTGGTCCCGCGCCTGGGGGTCCGCTCCTGCCCCAGCCTCGGTCCCCTTAACCCTGACCACATCCCACCCCACCCCCAGAGCCGTAGCCCCGCTCCTGGCTCCATGGAAGTGGGGGGACATGCAGACATGGGTAAGGGGGGCATGAGGTAAAAAGTTTCTGGACTACTGCTCTAGAAGGAGGAAACCCAGCTTGATTCTCTGAGCCCAGCCCAAGTTGACAGGGCTGGCAGTTAGTATATTTTTTTCTGTTTTAGTTGTAAACTGAGCACTTCTTATATGGAAATTGAGACTCAAGACACGGAGCCCCATGATGTCCGTTTTACTGAGTCACTTTTCAGAGTAAAGCGCACTTAGCAGAGGAAGTTTGCTGCAATCGGATTTTAACTGGGACAGTTTTTAAACCACCAGAAACTTTAGAGCTTGCAAGTTCTTCGGATTCCTGTTCCAACTTTCTAAAACTCATCCAGCTTCAAATCTCAGGAAAAGTGAATTCATTCAGCAGGTGCAATACAGCCTGGCCTAGATCTGACTATAACAGAGAGTGACATCACATACCTCCCTGTTAGCCACATAGTGCAAGGAAAAGAACGAACAGATCTCGTCCTGCCTCTCAATAAAACCATTTTCCAATAGCACCATAACCTGTAAGGAAACAGAGCTCAGTTCTTGGAGGTGAGTAACAAAGCTTAGCTGGGTTTAAAATGAAACCCAGACTTACATGCTGAACGCCCCATGCCCGGTTACCAGGTTTAGGGCTGGGACAAAGATTTAATTCGCCTTCCTAAAATTTCTTCAGAGCTTCCAGCGGGGTCTGCTAGCGATGCACCAAAATGCATCTGCCTGGACCAGGGGGTTGCAACCTTTTTCTTGCTGAGGCCTCCCCTCAACATGCTTTTAAAACGCCAGGGTCTGGCGGAGGGGGGAGAAACTCGGGGCATAGGCCTAGTTTTACTTCTATTTGGAGGGGCAAGAGCTGGTGTGGCTCGAGGCAGCTCTGCACAGGGGGGTCCAGGGAGGGCGCGCCCCCTCCACCCCCGACTCACTCCCGAGGCCACCCAGCCTGTCTGGGCTGTGGGGGGACGCAACCAAAACATATAACTCGAAGGGGGGAGTCAGGTCCAAGAGTCTGAAAACCGCTCAGGGTGCAGGGAAGGGGTAGCGAGAGGCTGTGTGCGGGAAGGGGGGAGCTCAGGGGGGAGCTAGGGGATATGTGTGGGTGGAGGGGGCTCCCAGTGCTACTCCCAGCTTCGGCGGGTGGGGGCTCCCGGCTTCTCTCTCTCTCTCTCTCTCTCTCTCTCTCACACACCCACCCCTCGCTGCTCCTGGTTGGAGTGGGGAGGAGGTTTGCCGGCTTCAGTCCTGCGCCGCTCTCAGCTGCAGGGCAGCCACCTCCTTTAGCCCCGCGCTGCTCCCGGCTTCAGCGCTGGACTGGACTATCATGCATCATCTGGCATGGATTTCCTTTGATCGGCTGTAAAATTTGCTCCCTTTCACCATCAACTGTCCTCCTCATCTTCTTGAATTATAAGACAAGCTAAAGAAAAGTGTCCAGCCTTCCCCCTACATGCCACATATTCCTCTGGATCCCTTTATCAGTCACACTTTATAAATGGAAACTTACTATAAATAGTTAATACCTGATTAGCAGATCTTTTCATAACTGATGAATCAATTGTTATGGAGCCCAACAGATCGATATAGACTCAAAGAGGCGAAGCCCAGAAGGGACCATTATGTTCATCTAGTCTGCCCTTGCATAAACAGGCGAGAGACCCTCACCCACACGGGCATGGCTGATATCGCAAACATCTTCCACTTATATAGTTGGAACCATCTTTAGCACATGCTACTCGTGTCTAACGTGCTGATATAACATCTATTAATCATTAATTAACCCTTCATAATTAGAACCTTCATATAAAGTACAACACATTTATCAGGGCCTCTTTGCAGGACAGCAAAATGATTGGGACTCTCTTCACACGGAAGAGAGTCCGTGCCCCTCCCAGGCCCCTCATCGTTTTCATCACCCATCTCTGAACCGCCTCCTCCTCCTGCCCTGTCCTTCTGGAGACCGGGCGTCCCGAACTGAACACAGCACCCCAGAGGGCGGCAAACGCAGGTTCATACGAGGGCACTAGAGTACTGTGCTTTATTGTTCTCCAACCCATTTCTCGTATGCCCCAATGGTGCATTTACTGGCATGCATTGAGTAGAGAGCTTTGTGCTCTCCCCAAGGAGGCCCAAGTCTCTTCCACCCTCCCGCCAGTTCATTTTGCACCTAGTGAATGAGTAACTCAAATCCGAGCCATTACCCATCAAAGGCTCAGGCATCAGTCTGCATTTATGCCGTAGCGGGAATCCTTTAGCCATCAAAGATGAACACCAATGCTTTGTAATAATGCAGCAAATATAGCAGCAACCTGAATAAGAGATCCATACCCAGAGCCCTGGGACATTTTTTTTTAAGATATGAATTCTTTTATTTTGGGGGAAATTTCATGTTATTTTGGTTTATCCTGCTCCCAGGCATCTGGTTTTTGATGGGAATGCCTGATTGAAAAGGGACCCTGGCGACTCCAGTCAGCACTGCTGACCAGGCCGTTAAAAGTCCAGTCAGTGGCACAGCAGGGCTAAGGCAGGCGCCACACGTCTCCCGGAAGCGGCCAGCACGATCCCTAGGGGGCAATCAGGGAAGCTCTGTGCACTGCCCCCATCCCCAGTGCCAGCTCCCATTGGCCAGAAACCGTGGCTAATGGGATCTGGGGGGGGCGGCACCTGCGGCCAGGGGCAGCGCACACCACACAGAGCCTGCACCTAGGAGCCGGACATGCCGGCCACTTCTAGGAGCCGCACGGAGCCAGGGCAGGTAGGGAGCCTGCCTTAGCACTGCTGCACCACTGACCAAGAGCCGCCTGATGTAAGCGCCACCCGGCTGGAGCCTGCACCCCAACCCCCTGCCCCAGAGCCCCCTCCCACACCCCAACCAGCTGCCCAAACCTTAAGCCCGCTCCCACACGCCGAACCTCTCAGCCCCCGCCTGGAGCCTCCTCTTGCACCCCAAAGCCCCCACCTCCAGCGCCACCTCAGAACCTGCACCCCCAGCCAGAGCCCTCACCCCCTCCTGCCCCAGCCCAGTGACAGTGAGTGAGGGTGGGGGAGAGCGAGCAACAGAGGAAGGGGGGATGGCGCGAGTGGGGGCGGGGCAGGGGCATTCAGTGGTGTGTGATTAGAAAGTTGGCGACCCGATGAGGGGAGCAGGTTGGAAGGTCTGCAGAGCAAGCTACAGAGTTGGACCCAGCGCCCTGCTTCAGGCCTTCTGACCTGGAGCACAGCAGGCAGTGCCACACGTGACGACAGACAGGCAGCCAGGCTGAATCTGAATGTGCGGTTACATGACATCCGTGCGCCAAGTGCCAATGCCCAGAGCAGAGAGCCAGGCCCAGCCCTGTGGGACAGGAGGCGCAGAAACCGCTGCTGCAAGGCGAGTTATTCATTTTACATTCCTGTTATTCCACATTGTTAATGCAACAGCTCCGTGGTTTTTACAAGAGATCATAGAATATCAGGGTTGGAAGGGACCTCAGGAGGTATCTAGTCCAACCCCCGCTCAAAGCAGGACCAATCCCCAGACAGATTTTTACCCCAGTTCTCTAAATATCCTCCTCAAGGATTGAACTCTCAACCCTGGGTTTAGCAGGCCAATGCTCAAACCACTGAGCTATCCCTCCCCCCATGAAATATATGGGCCAAAGGTGTTAACCCCGTCACTGCCCAGCTTTAAACAGTGTTGATCAAGATCCAGGGCTTGGTCCCCACAGCCCTGAGCCTGCTTGGTCCCATTACAAACCCTTGTTCTGTTAGCCGGAGAGAGTTTCAGAAGAAAAAGCCCCTTGCCTGACAGGCTCTGAGGTAGAACCAAAGGTGGCAATAACCGTTCGTGGGGGGACAAGAGACGTGAGTCGAGATGAGCTAGAGCCGTTGTTGCTGCTGCTGCTGTTCAAGTCGGATCCCGTCTCAGCCCCGGGATGTCCTCTGGGTCCCTCTCTCTGCCCCGGACATCCCGCAGCTGGAGGCTGATGAAGACCCAGGAGATGGTGCGGATGGCAGACAATTGGTGAAGCTCACTCCAGTAGCCTCCCTCTGTTCTTCTAGTTCCCCCATCCCCCTCCCACACCCAAAGTCTTTCTTTAAGGACCCAAAAAGGGAGTGGTGAGTGGAATAGCCCATCCCCCTCATTACTTGGTCAGCCAGTTAGGCCGAATATCTGACACACCAGTTCTGACTCATTCATTTCTAGTTCCACATCTGCCGTTTGTTGAAATCATGCTTGGTAACTAGGCCTTGAATCAAATCAGTCAACCCTTCTGCTGAGACGAATTCAGCCTCTGTCTCCTTTTCACACTTCTGCCCATCCACATTTACCAGAGGCTGTTGAGACATCTTATGAACTTTCAAATATGTCCTACAGCTGCGCTCACAGATCAAACCCACAGCAACCCGTTCCTAAAGCACACGCTGTTCCCACCCCACCCCCAAACTACAGCACTTTCTCATTAATCCTCCCAGCTAACCGGCTCTGTGTTACCACCACGTGGGAGACCAGTTTCTCAATTAACCCCAATTATGCAGGAGATAATGGGACTCTGAAAGGTGACCTGAAAAAACAGAGCGCCAAATCCCACTGATGTTACCAAAAAACAGAAGAACGGCCAGCCTGGGTCAGCCCAAAAAGTCCACCTAGCCGAGTATCCTGCCCTCCAACAAGGCGTCAGATGCAGAACCTCCACCGGGAACATCGGCAAGTCACAGGTGACCAAGCTGGACACAGGAGCCAGGAGTCCTGAATGACAGTTCAGCTCTATAGCCGCTCATCACAGCCACAACCTAAAACCTCACAGCTCCCATTAAAAAAAATAAATAAAAAATATTTCTTTTTAGATAGGATATATATATATAAATAAAAAGAGAGAGAGAGAGAGAGAGAGAGACAGAGACAGACAGACAGATACACACACACACACACACACGCTTACCGGCCAGCACACAGGACTAAGGGTCAGGACTCCTGGGTTCTAGTCTGACTGAGTCACTGGTAAATTCACAATTGCTTTGTGATTCAATGTCCATGTTACTGATAGTGCAATGACCACCCCTCGCCTTTGCACAGCTGGGGACTCAAAATGCCACCCCCGACACAGGCACTTTCACGCCCTGCAGGGTGAATTCCACCCCCTAGCGTTCAGTCCCCTGGGGCGGGGCAGGCAGGAGTTTAAGGCTCCAGCCCATCAAGCAGAGACTGACGGGTGAGAAGCGCTGTGGGAAAGTTGCAGTCACACCCAGCTGGAGCAGGGTTTCTACTCTAATAAAACTGTGAAAGTCACACGGCTGCATTGTGCCTCTGTTACAGGGGAGGCAGTGCTAGTGGATAAGACACCGGACTGGGAGTCAGGAGAAAGCGTTCTAGTCCTTGCTCCTTGGGCAGGAATTGGCTTGGGTCTATGCACAATGCAGGCCTGATCCTGGCTTGGGTCTCTAGGCCCACCCACAAACATATTGCAGGAGGGAAACCTGAACCAAACCCATCCAAGACAGACAGCGTCTGCGACAGCGGCCACAGTGAACGGCGGCAGGCTCAGAGGGCTTTTCAAGCCTCAGTTGTTTCCTTCCAATTACACTGAAAGGTCCATCAGTAAAACCCCATGGATCAGGCATTCTGAAATAAAGCGGCTGCGCTCCGGAGGTCAACAACGGGAGAGTAAGAAGCAACACTGATGCTGGCTAAGTCAGGATATTGAGAGTCATTTATCACGGCCGATGTCTTCCTAAAACCAAACTGATCAAGTCTTTTTTCTAGGCTCATAAAAAAGGAGCTTCCGCCCAACCAAGTTATTGAGAAAGACGCCATGTTGTATGAAAAGTGTCACCAAAGAGCCATTATTTTCTGCTTCCCATCATTCTCTCCCCACTCTGCTGGAGGATGCAGGTGCACTAATAACACTAGATCATGGGAGGCGGGGGAGGAAGAAGGAGGGATAATGGAATTAATTTAAAGACAAGCGTCACGGCAGCAAGATGGAGCAATTTGCAAAGGGAAGCAGTGGAATCTCCACCACCCGGATCATTTAAAAACCAACTGGCCGAACACAGCTGTAGCTGTACAAGAGGGAACGATTCTGCACTGGCAGGGGGACGGGCTGTCTTCGCAGGAATCTAATCGCTGCCTTGTGCGTGCCTAGCTTCGCTTTTTCCTATAGCTCCCCCGTCACTGCAGTACCTACGTGGTGCGTAGCCCCCCCTGCAAATAAATCATAAAGCACTTTGTTGATTGAAGAGCAGGATTAAATAGCTCACAGAAGTAAAGCTAAAATAAAGGTTACATATGGGCTGCAATTACACCGCAGCAGGAGGAAGGGAGGGAGGAAAGAGAGGATTTCCCTGGAGAATTGAAATGAGAGCGAGAGAGAGAGAGAGAATTGCTGGAGCTGGATGATGGGGGTGTCTTCAGTAGCAGGGGCTGCAAAACAGAAGGCTCTTGCACCAAGAGGGGAGGACGGAGAGACGGTCGGCATAGGGTGAGCAGAGTGAAGGCCCAGCTGCTTTCACAGAGCAGCCTATGGAGGGCAGCATTTAACCCGATTCTGAAACAAGCCAGAGGAGCTCTGAGCAAGAGGAACAGGAAATCTTGATCCTAAATATGGGCCCCCATCTGCAAGGCACTTAAATACACGCCTAATGAAGCACGAGGAGTCCCCTTGTCTTCAGAGACTGCCCACAAGCTAAAGTGGCCCCAGCTCATCTGAGTGGATCAGGTATTAATGGCTAAGGCCCTACCAAATTCAGGGTCCATTCTGGTCCATTTCATAGCCATAGGATTTGAAAATGAGTCAACTGCACGTTTTCAGGTGTTTATATCTGAAATGTCAGGGTCTTGTAACCAGAGGGGGTGCCAACCCAAAAGGGCATCACGGGCGAGTGTCGCAAAGCTGTTGTCAGGGGCTCACGGGATTGCCACCCTCGCTTCTGCCCTGCCCACTGGAGCTTCCTGGAGGGGGGTGAGATCTCCCCCCTGGATGCGGGGAGTGCTCCAGCCAGGGGCTCCTTGCTGCTATTCCCAGCCAGGCTGGGGAGCGGCAGGACTTGCTCTCCCCCTGCATGGCTGTTCTGGGGGGGGGGGGGGGAAGAGATCAGACCCATATCCAGGTACCTCCCCTGGCTGCAGGATTCTCCCAGCAGCACTGGGGGAAGATCAGACCCACCCATGGGCAGCACATATAGTAGGCTGGGGAAGGCTAAGCCTCCCCAAACTGCCCCACCCACGCTCCGCCCCAAGGCCCCCTCCCGCTTGCCACTTCCCCCTTGGCCCCAGCCCAGGCAGCTGCTCCTCTTCTGGGAAGCATGCTGGGGTGGGGGTTAGGGTGGCCGGCCTGCAGCCAGGACTTGGGGCAGCTGGGGCCGCCCAGCGCTGGGGGGCCCCTGGGAGCTGGGGCTGCACTGCCTGTGCTCAGGACGCCCAGCAGTGGGGCCACAGCACTCCAGGGCTGGGGCCATGGCGCCCGGCGCTCTGGGCTGGGGGCGCTCAGGTGGGGTGGCCCAGGACTGGGGCAGCAGGGCTGGCAGCCACTGGGAGGAGGGAGGGGCTCAGAGCTCCAGTGGGGGTGGGGGATCTCAGGAAAAAGGGGTGGGGGTGGGGGCAGGGGCTAGCCTCCCACAATGGGTGGCTCACGCACCGCCCATGGACCCACCTCCACCAGCCTCCTGCAGCTGCAGGAAGCTCCAGGGCTGCCGCCCAGCCCCAGAAGGTACCTGAGAGGTGGGTCTGATTCTCCCCCTCCCCCTCAAGCAGCTGTGTAGGGGAAGAGCAAGTCCTGCCCCTCCCCTCCCTGCAGGAGACCTGATTTCACAGTCCATGACACGTTTTCCACCACTGTGAATTCGGTCAGGCCCTGTTAATGGCTCATCCTCACACCCCTTTTGTGGGCCCAGGCAGGGCTATTAACCCGACTTCACCCCTCGGTGCTGCAGTTCCCCCTCTGTGAAGTGACTTGTCCTAGTCCGCGGCCAGAATGGGAACCAAGCCCCTGACCTGCCCTTCCTCCTGCCAGAACACCTCCTAACTGGGACCAGCAGCTGAGCTGCTCCCGCTAGGGTCCGGCCACAGGCAGCAGCTGCCATTGTAACACACAGGCTTACACAGTCGTCTTTAAGTCTGCAAGCCACATTCAGTCTTGGATGAAAACCTACATTGTTGCTAAGTTATTTTTAAAATGCATTCTCTGTTTTGGGGGGAGCTGTTGCAAACAGGAGGGGGGTTTGGTCTTGACCTTAATCTAATTAAACAGTTGCTTGAGACACAATCACTTCCCGGGAGCTGGGCATTAGAAGACGTCCGAAAAGGAGGTTACCTGTTGTAACCAACTCTGTTCAGGGATTGGTCTATCCAGCATCCACAGAACAAGCTGCACTAAGAAAATAGACGAAAGCCAGGTCACTGATTTCTACTCCAATCCGCAAGGCTTTGACACATGCCACCACTCGCGAGAGGGGCTATAATAGAATGGGGAGAACCCCTCCCTTCATCTCAGCTGAATGTTGACTCTGAAACCTAATTGTGCCGTTTTAGCAAGAGTGGGTGGCTATTACAGAAGTGGGGGGGCTCTCTTTAATGCTGTATCTGGCTCTGTAATTAGCGCGGTGTTTCAGTACCATCCAGTGGAAGAGCTACTCAGTCTAGGGGTCAGACTGGATTATCAGACTCTGCCCCCCTGACCAGGGCGGACTGGAGAACCAGACAGTCAGACAGACATGGGTGTGCTAGGACATCGTGAGTGGCATCTGTTCCATTCCTCTAACTGCAGAAGAACACCTGGCTCGCTCAGCTCGTACTAAAGGGGAAGATTAGATGAGACCAAATGCAATAGGCTGATTGTCATTTTAAAATCCTTTCCCCTAAAGCTTTGTTCCAACAGCTGAATAAAAATACTTGGTTTTGGGAGGCTGTTGGTCAGTGTCACAGAGCCCCAAAGGGAGGAAACAGCAGCTGAAACCCAGGCAGACCTGAAGGAGATAAGCAGTTGCTAGAGACAGGGCAATGTACCTGGGTCCCTGACTCTGCGTAGAAGAAATGCAAAATTCCACCCCCAGCCTGGTAAAGGTAAGAGGCTGAACAGCTAAGAGGGTGAACTCAGAGATGAGGAAAGAAAAGAGAATAGCTAGACCCATAACTGTGCCAGTGGAGTATGGGACAAGTTTGAACAGTGTCACATTTCCTGCCCATTCTGACCAGCATCCTATAGACACATCAATTTTTGTTTCTTTTCTCACACTCACACACAGTATTATCTGAAGTATTTTCATTTGTATGCAAATGGAGAAAAGCATATCCACCCCAAAGAATCAGATCTTCTAAACTCAAACGCCTCTTAGCGAGATTGCTGCTGCTTGGGCACAACCCACAAAATCTTGCTCTGTCTTTGCATGGGGGGACGGGCCGGGGGGATGGACATGACAGAGTGTGTGGAGCTAGTGACAGATCGGCAGTGCTGCCCTCGTACAGTTAAAACAAAGGATGGATGCTTGCCAGGCTTAAACCCGGTGGCTTCAGAGGTATGAAACCAGCTTCAGGATAAACAAAATCAGGATGGGTTAAAAAAAAAAAAAAGATTTTAAATAAGTTTCTTTTTAAAATAAGCAGGTTTAAAATGAAATCTGAATTTAATACAAAATATGTTAAGGCCTAAACTTATTATAATCTTTTAAAATATTTAAAGAAAAAATAAATATGCTGAATCCATGAGCCTCTATCAAAAGCTGAGTTAATGGCTGCTTTTCTAGATAAAGAAAATCACAGGGAAAAACATCTAACTTTTGAGGTCAAGCTTTATAAATACGGCACAATAGGTCATGCAATGTATTACGGGCTTGATACTGCAGGGGACCCAGAGGCTGTGCTACTGGGTGCAGGAGACTGGCAAAGTCATCACAGTTGTTTGGACCACGTCTCCAATTCCAGGAGACACCATCAGGCATCTCATTCTGCATCATCCACTGAGTCCATTAGCGTGGTCTCATGCTCCTGTTTTATAGCATCTCCTCACCTGAGCTCTGATTGGCTCAATTCTCAAGTTATGAATATTCATAGAATCAGAGCACTAGAAGAGACCTCAAGAGGTCTCCTAGTCCAGTCCCCTGCACTCATGGCAGGACTAAGTGCTATCTATTCTAGACCATCCCTGACAGGAGTTTGTCTAACCTGCTCTTAAACATCTCCAGTGATGCCTAGGCAGTTTATTCCAGTGCTTAACCATCCTGAGAGTTGGGAAGCTTTTTCCTAATGTTCAACCTAAACCTCCCTTGCTGCAATTTAAGCCCATTGCTTCTTGTCCTAGCCTCAGAGGTTAAGAACAACAATTTTTCTCCCTCCTCCTTGTAACAACCTTTATTGTACTTCAAAACTGTTATGTCTTCTCTCAATCTTCTCTTCTCCAGACTAAACAAACCCAATTCTTCCAATCTTTTCCCATAGCTCATCTTTTCTAGACCTCTAATCATTTTTGTTGCTCTTCCCTAGACTTTCTCCAATTTGTCCACATCTTTCCTGAAACATGGCACCCAGAATGGGTCACAATACTCCAGCGGAGGCCTAATCAGCGCGGAGTAGAGCGGAAGAATTACTTCTCGTATCCTGCTAACAACACTCCTGTTTCCCAGAATGATGTTTTCTTTTTTTGAAACAGCGTTACACTGTTGACTCGGATTTAGCTTGTGATCCACTATGACCCCCAGATCCCTTTCCACAGTATTCCTTCCTAGGTAGTCATTTCCTATTTTGTAGGTGTGCACTGATTGCTCCTTCCTAAGTGGGGGACTTTGCATTTGTCCTTACTGAATTTCATCCTATTTATTTTAGTCCATTTCTCCAGTTTGTCCATAAGAACAGCCATACTGGGTCAGACCAAAGGTCCATTTAGCCCAGTATCCTGTCTTCTGACAGTGGCCAGTGCCAGGTGCCCCAGAGGGAATGAACAGAACAGGGAATCATCAAGTGATCCACCCCCTGTCACCCATTCCCAGCTTCTGGCAAACAGAGGCTAGGGAATGGACTGCTCATCTTGGCTAATAGGTCCATCAGTGGCTATCCTCCATGAACTTATCTAGGTCTTTTTTAAACCCTGGTGTAGTCTTGGTCTTCACAACATCCTCTGGCAAGGAGTTCCACAGGTTGACTGTGCGGTGTGTGAAGAAATACTTCCGTTTGTTTCTTTTAAATCTGTTGCCTGTTAATTTCATTTGGTGACCCCTAGGTTCTTGTGTTAAGAGGAGTAAATAACACTTCCTTATTTACTTTCTCCACACCAGTCAGGATTCTAGAGACCTCAATCATACCCCCCTCCCCTTAGTCATCTCTTTCCAAGCTGAAAAGTCTCCTCATATGGAAGCTGTTCCATACCCCAATCATTTTTGTTGCCCTTTTCTGAACCTTTCCCAATTCCAATGTATCTTTTTTTAGATGAGGTGACCCCATCTGCCCACAGTATTCAAGATGTGGGCGTATCACGGATTTATGTAGAGGCAATATAACATTTTCTGTCCTATTATCTCTCCCTGTCTTAATGATTCCCAACATTCTGTTGCTTGTTTGACTGCCACTGCACATTGAGTGGATGTTTTCAGAGAACTATCCACAATGACCTCAAGATCTCTTTCTTGAGTGGTAACAGCTAATTTAGACCCCATCCTTTTCCAGTCCTATGGAATCTCTCCCGTCTTCCATAACTTTTTAAAGATAATCACTAATGGCTCAGACATCTCCTCAGTCAGCTCCTTGCATATTCTAGGGTGTATTTTATCAGGCTCTGGTGACTTGAAGACATCTAACTTGTCTGCAAAATTCTTAACTTGTTCTTTCCCTATTTTAGCCTCTGATCCTACTTCATTTTCACTGGCATTCGTTAAGTTAGATGTCCAATTGCTTCTAAACTTTTTGGTGAAAAAAAACAAACAAAAAGGTCATTTAGCCCTTCTGCCATTTCCACATTTTCTGTTATTTATTTTTCCTCCCTCACTGAGTAACAGGCCTACCCTGTACTTGGTCTTCCTCTTGCTTCTAATGCATCTGTAGAATGTTTTCTTGTTAGCTTTTATGCCTCTAGCTAATTTAATCTCATTTTGTGCCTTGACTTCACCCATCACAGAAACTTACTCTTGAAAAACACTCATCCACCCAATAACTCCCAGCCCTGGCTTCTGGATGGTTCTAGGCCCTCTGATCAATGCCCTTGCTCTGTCTCCTTGCACGTGTACACAAACAGATACAAACACACAGAAACACAACTGCCTCCCTTGCTTTCTTTCAACAAACACCACAATGCAGTGCAAAAGATGTGTGGGTTACACGAGCAGACGTCCTGGATTGTTGTTAGTAGTTCTATTTTCTGGAGGTGGGGCGGAGGACTTGTGTGACAAGGGAGAAGGAGCAGAATGTGCACCGCTGGTATCAAAGCAAGACACTGCATGAAGAGGTGACAACATTCTCCAGAGCGCAGCCACCAGGGATGATTTCAACAGCAGGGAACTGGAGAGGAAAAAAACTGCCATGGCTGCAGGTCGTAAAAAGACCCTATTTGGGAATATTTTCAAGAAATACCTGTACCTCTGGGTAAAAAAGGAACAGGTGCCAAGTCTAAACAGCACAACAAAGAGGTGCAAGGGCTAGTTGTCAGAATGAAACATCACAAAAAAAGGTCCTCAGAAGGCAGTAACTGAAGATGAACATATGGACTTGTCGAACAAGCTGGATCAACTGGTTAGTAAACTTAATTTTGCACTGTTCTTACAGACTGCCTCTGCTAGTAAATGATAACCTAGATTGACCAAAACACAGATTTATGACAAATTACTTATGAATTTCAAAATGTGTTCATACTAGAACCGGTATGTTATTAAATACCAGTTTACTGTTACTGCTGGACTTCTGAAATGATTTTTTTTATTGCTCAGTATAAACAAACCTCCTAGGTGAAGATTTCCTGTTTAAAAGTAAAGTTTTATTGGGCATTTATGAATTCTAACATTTAAAAAAATCCCCCCCACCCAAGCTCTTTGATATGTTGCTAGAGCTAAAGGTTCACAAAGATTTAGATACTCCTTATGATTTATTATTTTCTCTATAAAACTGGGTTTAGAATAAATGATATCATCTAGTGGTACAAGCAGCTAAAGTAGGAGGATTCGTCCATTTGCAATCTCTCTCTTTTTTTTAAAGTGAGCGAGTGCGAATTACTTTTAAAAAAAACATTGTTTCAGGGTCCAGCTTATACATAATGAACATCCATCATCTTCAACATCTACAGCTTCAGAGTCATCTGCTGGCAACACCAGCAGTGCCGCAACTAAACATACCTCAGACAGGAAAATACCGGTATCCAAAGACTTTCTTCATCATCCCATAAAACCATGGGTGAGTTCGTAATCAGGACCAGCAAATTTCAGCAAGACTCCATAGATGAAAACATTGCCCCATTTATTTATGCAACAGAGTCTCCTTTTCATCTTGTCAGAACAAATGTTTCATCAACCTGGTTCAATCATTAGGACCATGCTACGTTCTACCCCGCAGAGCAGACATTGCTGGATGCAGCGTATGAAATTGAACAGTGTGCAAAAAAAACTGATGGGAAATGTGGTAATCTGGGTCTTAATGGGTGGAGCAATGTACATAATAATCCAGTAATATGCACTTGTGAGACAGATGATGGAGTTGTCTCTCAGTGGTTTACAACCTTCTTTTCATTTGCTCCTAAAAATTTTCAAATGGAGGCAGACCCCTTTGGAAATCTGTCGTCTGTATACATAGTTGAATTCTGGCTGAACTTTGTCGTCACCCACAACTATTTCACATTTGGGGACAATAGATACCTTCAAGTCAGCGTCACTGCTATGGGTACCCGCATGGCCCCACAGTATGCCAACATTTTTATGGCTGACCTGGAACAATGCTTTCTCAGCTCCTGTCCCCTAACGCCCCTCCTCTACTTGCGCTACATTGATGACATCTTCATCATCTGGACCCATGGAATAGAAGCCCTTGAGGAATTCCACCATGATTTCAACAATTTCCATCCCACCATCAACCTCAGCCTAGGCCAATCCACACAAGCACTCCATTTCCTGGACACTACTGTGCTAATAAGCAATGGTCACATAAATACCACCCTATACTGGAAACCCGACCACTATACTTACCTACATGCCTCCAGCTTCCATCCAGGACACGCCACACAATCCATTGTCTATAGCCAAGCTCTAAGATACAACCGCATTTGCTCCAATCCCTCAGACAAACACCTACAAGATCTCTATCAAGCATTCTTACAACTCCAATACCCACCTGCTGAAGTGAAAAAACAGATTGACAGAGCCAGAAGAGTACCCAGAAGTCACCTACTCCAGGACAGGCCCAAAGAAAATAACAGAACGTCACTAGCCCCCAACTAAAACCTCTCCAGTGCATCAAAGATCTACAACCTATCCTGAAAGATGATCCCTCACTCTCACAGATCTTGGAAGATAGGCCTGTCCTCACTTACAGACAGCCCCCGCAACCTGAAGCAAATACTCACCAGCAACCACACACCACATAACAAAAATACTAACCCAGGAACATATCCTTGCAACAAAGCCCGATGCCACCTCTGTCCACATATCTATTCAAGTGACATCATCATAGGACCTAATCAGATCAGCCACGCCATCAGGGGCTCGTTCACCTGCACATCTACCAATGTGATATATGCCATCATGTGCCAGCAATGCCCCTCTGCCATGTACATTGGCCAAACCAGACAGTCTCCACGCAAAAGAATAAAGGCACACAAATCTGACATCAGGCATCTGAACATTCAAAAACCAGTAGAACACTTCAACCTCTCTAATCACTCAGTAACAGACTTAAAGGTGGCAATCTTGCAACAGAAAAGCTTCAAAAACAGACTCCAATGAGAAACTGCTGAACTTCAATTAATATGCAAACTAGATACCATCAATTTAGGCTTGAAGAGAGACTGGGAATGGCTGAGCCATTACACACATTGAATCTATTTCCCCATATTAAGTATCCTCAAACCTTCTTGTCAAACTGTCAGTAATGGGCTATCTTGATCATCACTACAAAAGTTTTTTCTCTTAATTAGCTTCTTAGAGTTGGTAGGGCAACTCCCACCTTTTCATGTTCTCTGTATGTGTGTGTACACACACACACACACACACACTTACTATATGTTCCATTCTATGCATCCGATGAAGTGGGCTGTAGCCCACAAAAGCTTATGCTCAAATAAACGTGGTAGTCTCTAAGGTGCCACAAGCACTCCTGTTCTTTCTGTTCAGTCAGTTTTCAGTCTAGGTCATTCACGGACCCCTTAGACACAGTCAAATGGGGTGCATGGACCCCAGGTTGAGAATCATTGGTCTATCTTACAGAAACACTTGATCCATCAGGAAATGTCCATATAGCAAAATACGTAAAATTAGCAATAAAAGCTCTAACACTGAACAGAAATTCAAATATGTCGCTTTGTCACGTGTGATGCTACAGATGTAGCAAAGATGAGAGGAAACCTAGAAGAAGGTAATGAAGGGAACGTAAAACTTATAACATATGATTGCAGTGCAGAGAGGGGGGGGACGGATACTAGATCGACAGGTCATACTGGTAGTACTGTGTCCCTACCAAGTTGGGTGAAAAGGGTGAGAGGAGCCAAACAGCAAAAATTAGGATGTTTGTTCACCAATGCGAGAAGCTTAGGTAACAAAATGGAGGAACTGGAGCTCCTGGTCCGGGAATTGAAACCGGATATTGTAGGAATAACCGAAACATGGTGGAACGGTAGCCATGACTGGAGTACAGGTATGGAAGGGTATGTGCTGTTTAGGAAAGACCGATGCAAAGGTAAAGATGGGGGAGTAGCATTGTATATCAATAATGAGGTGAAATGTAACGAAATAACTAGCAATGCAATGGATAATACGGAGTCTGTTTGAGCAATGGTCACATTGGGGAAGAAAACTACTAGAGCCTCCCCTGGGATAGTGATTGGGGTGTGCTATAGACCGCCGGGATCTAGCCTGGATATGGATAGAGAGCTCTTTAATGTTTTTAAGGAGGTAAATACTAATAGGAACTGTTTGATCATGGGGGACTTTAACTTCCCGGATATAGATTGGGAAACAAATGCTAGTAATAATAATAGGGCTCAGCTTTTCCTAGAAGTGATAGCTGATGAATTCCTTCATCAAGTAGTTGCTGAACCGACGAGGGGGGATGCCATTTTAGATCTGATTTTGGTGAGTAACGAGGACCTTGTTGAGGAAATAGTTGTAGGGGACAACCTTGGCTCGAGTGATCATGAGCTAATTCGTTTCAAAATAAATGGGAGGATAATCAAAATTGCATCTGAGACTAAGGTATACAATTTCAAAAGGGCTAACTTTACTAAATTAAGGCGACTAGTTAGGGAAGTGTATTGGACTAACATATTTAGGGATCTAAAGGCAGATGACGCCTGGGGTTACTTCAGGTTGAAGTTGCAGGAGTTGTCAGAGGCATGTATCCCGAGAAAGGGAAAACGGCTCGTAGGTAGCAGTTTTAGACCGAGCTGGATGAGCAAGCGTCTTAGAGGGGTGATTAAGAAAAAACAGAAAGCGTACAAGGAGTGGAAAATGGGAGGGATCAGCAAAGAAACCTACCTTATTGAGGTCAGAGGGTGTAGGGAAGCAGTGAGAAAGGCAAAGAGCCAGGTGGAGATGGACCTAGCGAAGGGGATTAAAACCAATAGCAAAAGGTTTTTTAGCCATATAAATAGGAAGAAAACCAAGAAGGAAGAAGTGGGACCACTTAAAACTTTAAACGGAGTGGAGATTAGGGATAATCTTGGAATGGCACAATATCTGAACGAATATTTTGCCTCGGTCTTTAATGAGGCTAATGAAGGGCTAAGGACTAGTGATAGAGGGACTGATGGGAATGAAGATATGGGGGTAGACATTACGGTATCTGAGGTAGAAGCCAAACTTGAACAGCTTAACGGAAGTAAATCGGGGGGCCCGGATAATCTTCATCCTAGAATATTAAGGGAATTGGCGAGTGAAATTGCAAGCCCGTTAGCGATGATTTTTAATAAATCTCTAAACTCGGCGGTTGTACCGTTTGACTGGAGATTAGCTAATATAGTTCCTATATTCAAGAAGGGGAAAAAAAGTGACCCGGGTAACTACAGGCCTGTTAGTTTAACATCTGTAGTATGCAAAGTCATGGAAAAATTTTTAAAGGAGAGAGTGGTTACGGAGCATGAGGCCGATGGCAACTGGGACAAATTACAGCATGGATTTACGAAAGGTAGATTGTGCCAAACCAACCTGATCTCCTTCTTTGAGAAAGTAACAGATTTTTTAGACAAGGGAAATGCGGTGGATCTAATATATCTTGATTTCAGTAAGGCGTTTGATACGGTACCGCATGAGGAATTACTGGTTAAATTGGAAAAGATGGGGATCGAAATGAAAATCCAGAGGTGGATAAGGAGCTGGTTAAAGGGGAGACTGCAGAGGGTCGTATTGAAGGGGGAACTGTCAGGTTGGAGGGGGGTTACCAGTGGAGTTCCTCAAGGTTCGGTTTTGGGTCCGATTTTATTCAATCTATTTATCGCTGACCTGGGAACCAAGAGTAGGAGTGGGCTGATAAAGTTTGCGGATGACACGAAGTTGGGAGGTATTGCCAATTCGGAAAAGGATCGGGATATCCTCCAGGGAGATTTGGATGACCTTGTAAACTGGAGTATTAGTAACAGGATGAAATTCAATAGTGAGAAGTGTAAGGTTATGCATTTAGGGATGACTAACAAGAACTTCAGTTATAAGCTGGGGACGCACCAGTTGGAAGTAACGGAGGAGGAGAAGGACCTAGGAGTCCTGGTTGATCGTAGGATGACTATGAGTAGGCAATGTGATGTGGCCGTTAAAAAAGCTAATGCGGTCTTGGGATGCATTAGGCGAGGTATTTCTAGTAGGGATAAGGAGGTGCTAGTCCCATTATATAAGGCGTTGGTAAGACCTCATTTGGAGTATTGTGTGCAGTTTTGGTCTCCCATGTTTAAGAAGGATGAATTCAAACTGGAACGGGTACAAAGAAGGGCCACTAGAATGATCCGAGGAATGGAAAGCCTGTCGTATGAAAGGAGACTTGAGGAGCTCGGTTTGTTTTCCTTAACCAAAAGAAGGATAAGAGGAGATATGATTGCACTCTTTAAATATATCAGAGGGATAAATACCAGGGAAGGAGAGGAATTATTTCAGCTCAGTGCTAATGTGGACACGAGGACAAACGGATATAAATTGTCAGTCAGGAAATTTAGGCTTGAAATTAGACGAAGGTTTCTAACCATCAGAGGAGTGCAATTCTGGAACAGCCTACCGAAGGAAACAGTGGGGGCGAAGGACCTCTATGACTTTAAGATTAAGCTAGATAAGTTTATGGAGGAGATGGTATGATAGGATAACGGGCTTAGTCAATAGGTCAATTAAGTGCCACACTGGTAATTAGTACAATGGGTCAATGATAGGATATTGTTAGCCTTTTTCCAGAGGGTATGGCTGGAGAGTCTTGCCCGCATGCTCGGGGTTCAGCTGACCGCCATATTTGGGGTCGGGAAGGAATTTTCCTCCAGGGTAGATTGGCAGTGGCCCTGGAGGTTTTTCGCCTTCCTCCGAAGCATGGGGCAGGGGTCGCTTGCTTAAGGAGTGGGTGGATTGGCTTATGTGGCCTGCATCTTGCAGGAGGTCAGACTAGATGATCATAATGGTCCCTTCTGATCTTGAATTCTATGATCTTTTAGCCAAAGACTTGAGTGCACCTCCAGGAATATGGGAGAGTGTTGCTGAAATTGCAAAATACTTGCATGACAACCACTTTGCTTCAGCTTCACTGAAAAGAGCAGGAAGATCTGAACTAAATCGTCCAAGAGATACAATGGACTTCAGCCGTTGACTGCTTTTGAGCTATTTATTAAGAACTGCTCTATTCTGATGACAATTTGTGAAGCAAAATTGTGACAATATAGATGGAACTATCACAGCCAAAGTTGTCAACAATGGACTAAAGAGAAACGTAGAAGATCTGCCCAGTATACTGAAACCTACTTCCATAGCTTTGGACAAACTGCACAAAGATTGCTGCTGTACTGCTGACGTTGCTGGCATCTGGAAAGAACCTCAAGAGACCTTGAAGAAAGAAATAGCCAGCATCAGAATTAGATTGCAGGCAGCAAAGAAGCAGATGGCTCAAGCACTTACTCCACCTCATTTTCTCGCCAATATTCTCAACCAAAAGTCCTGGGATAAATGCTGAAGCAGCAGCAGAGCACAGGTGAACTACTCAAGCAATACATGTTTGCTGATGATGTTTTTAAAGAAAGTCACAGCACTGAACTGGTGGAAGTCATTAGCTAAGCACCCGAAAAAAAGTCCGATTTTATTCAATCTATTTATCGCTGACCAGATATGTTGAAGAGCTAAACCAGCTTTTGACAGCAGTAGGTTTTTCTGCAGACAGAGAGAGTATTTCCTTCATTTGGACTAATTCGTTCAAAGTTGAGAAATCGATTAGGAGTTGAAAAAGCAGGAAAACTTGTCTGTCTTCCAGTCTATGAATACAAAACTTGGAGGGAGTGGATAAGATCTACTAGTTTTAAAAGCCTGAGTAACTCAGGAGACTATTGTCTCATTTTCAAGGGTATGTCTTCACTACCGGCCGGCTCAGCAGGCAGCGATCGATCTAGTGGGGATCAATTTACTGCATCTAGTCTAGACACGATAAATCGATCCCCAAGCGCTCTCCTGTACTCCAGCTCGGTGAGAGGCGCAGGCAGAGTTGACAGAGGAGCGGCAGCAGTCGACTCACTGTAGAGAAGACACCACGGTAAGTCGATCTAAGTACGTTGACTTCAGCTACGTTATTTCTCCCCACCCCCACCCCGCAGTGTAGACCAGGCCTCAGGCAAGTGGGAACTTTTAAGCTTTCATTTAGGCATATTTGAAATTTTTCCCTGGCTAAGCTGAAATAATCAGTTTAATTCACTAACTACAGTTAATTCCTCTGTTTAAGAAATCATGTAGCTGTAAATGTGAAACATGTTTTGATGAGAAGTTTATGTATCCAAAACACGCCAGGTTGTTTTCTTTAATAAAAATAAATATTATTCAGTGTTTTAAATTAAATTCCAGTTCACATCCTAATGGAGCTTGATACAAATCATGGCCAAAAAGTTAATTATCCAATAAACAAGCAATATGTCATTCACCATTTTCTAACACACTAAACAGGTACAATAAGAATTGGAAAATATTAAGCTATATAAATCGCTCAACTGTATAAAGTTATAGCGTACTCTCCAAAACAACAAAAAGATGTACCAAATCTAGCATAAAGGCTCTATTTAGTTGTAAATCGACATGTTTTGGTGGTTATATCAACCAACAAGAATGCACCTCTCTTTAGAAAATAACTGAAGTACAAATGGAAAAGCTGATGTAAATCTCAGATTTAAATTGAAACTTTCCACTTGGAGATTCAAATGAGTTTAAAATCGCTGATTTAAATCACCCTGATTTAGCTCAATCCTGAACAGACCACTCCACGCCTGGGGCGTGGGCACTTCCAAGCTGTGTGAATGCCCTGCAAGATTAACTGCCCTGAAGCCACTTTGGGTTTATTGACCAGATATGCCCAGCAAGGGCAACAGCTGGGCATGTTTCCCCCACACTCCCCTCACCCTACTCAGACCTGCCTTGAGGGAGCTTCTGCCTCAATCTCTGCAGCCTATTCAGTCCCTGGCTTCTCAGCTGAGACTGCCAACCATTCTCTGTGCTGGGCTGGCCCCCAGAGCCCCAGTCACAGTCCAGGGTTTTGTCATGCTAGGTGCTGGACAAACCCAGAACACACGGTCCCTGCCCCCAGAAAGATCACCATTTCAGGAGGGCAGAGGGCACTTTAAGCAGCAGGTCTGACCCACCAGGCCAGACTCGTGACACATCTCCTCCTGTGGCTGATCCACACCAGTTCCTTACAGTCCCAGCCACACTGCCTGGCTTTCAGCTCCGGCGACCCCTGGTTTCAATCCCCGCTGATGGAAGCAGTCGCACATAAACACTTTGTGCCCAGGGACTTGAACTGACCCTTCCGGACTCCTTCCATACAGGGGCCTCCACGGAGCCAATATTACGGTCACTGCTGCCCTTGCACGTCACTGCACGCAGGCAAAGCCCTCGCACATACATGATTTTCCCCAGCGCAGCTTTATCAGCACTGATGCCAACTGCATCTACACCAGAGGTTTGCACTGGTGCAGCCAGGCACCTGAATCCTAGGCCCTCTCTCATCCTTTGATAAGCCAGCTCCACGCCACTTCAGACTCTAATGCTAGGCACGTTTAGCCACAGAATCCTGCGACTTGCATGGTTCATGTATACAAAATCTGCAGCTGATACTATTGTTTCCTGTATCTGGTTTGGAATCTGTCTGTTCCCACCAGCAGCAGGACCTTATCTGATGCATATATGCTAAGGGTTTATTTAATTAAAAAAAATAAACCAGATACTTGGTGGAATCGAAAAAAAAGCCACTCCTTTGACCGTGACATCCATCAAATGCGGATCCAGCGGGAACTCAGGCCAGCCAGCCCAGTTAAGACCCAGGGGATGGGGTGGGCTTATCAGCCTGAGCTGCTGCCCAATCCAACGGGCACGCTGCTATGTTAGCACACTGGCACAAGCCCTGGCAGCATGGCCATGTCTGCTTGGGGGGAGTGGGAGGATCGCTGCAGCCAGACACACCCAGGGAGGTTTACAAACAGCCTTAATGGTTGGGTGGGGGGCAAACAGCCACCAAACTCCCCAGTGAGCTGGGATTTTCTCATGCCCACGTGGTTTGAGTGCCCAGTGGCTGACATGCTCCAAGAGCGCGGGCTGGGGTGGGATCTGGCTAATTATCTGACCCCCATCACCTTAGCACCTCATTAATGCATTTACCCCCCGGGAGGCAGGCCAGTGCTCTTATCCGCATTGCACAGATGGGAACTGAGGCACCAAGAGGCTAAGTGACTGGCCCAAGGTCACACAGGCAGTCTGTGGCAGAGCCAGGAGTTGAAGCTGGGTCTCCTAAGCCTCAGGCTGGTGCCCTAACCGCTGGGCCAGCCTCCCTTCAGTCTCTAGGATGGGCACCCAAGCCTGCTCTCAGAAGGGCCAGGTGGGATCCAGAGCTGCCCCAGGTGCAGAAGAGAGTCAGTCAGGTCAGAGGCAGGACTAAGACAGCAGGATACAGTGCATGAGCAGCAGCCCCTCCTTGGGCGCTCTGTAGCCCGGGCACCCTTAGACCAGACAGCGCCAAGAGTAACCATGCCCCCCCCCACCCCCCGCATCCTGTGGGGAGAGCAGGAGGGAGAGGACGTACTGAGGGCTTACAGGCTTAGGCCAGGGAGGGAAGGAGGGGAGCCTGGATTACGGGAAGATGTCAGAGGGACAGGAAGGAGGGCTGAGGCGCCACTGAGGGGGCTGAAGGGCAGGGCAGCACCTGACCGTGCCGGGGTGCCACATAGGCCCATCAGAGGGACGCAGGCTTCGGGCACAGAACAGGCCAGCTGAGACAGCAGAACCTTTGACCTCAAGAACATCACAAACTCCAGTCAAAGCCGAGGTGACCGAGGCTGGTACCACCCAGTGACCCACAATAGCCGCTGGTTAAGGAAGAGATGAGCCGAGCCAGCTGCTCCTCCGCTGAACTATTACTCTGCTCTCGTTCTCCCAACCCCCCAGCCCCGGTTTGCCCGGCTCATCTGCCGATCACACACACCCATCTGACACTTCAGTTGTGAGCTCTCCAGGGCCGGGACTGTCTTCTCCTCTGTGGGCACGTACAGCACCTGACACAATGGGGCCCTGCTCCATGAGCGAGGCTCCTAAACGGTACCGTAACAGAAATAATAATCTCCAGGTGTCGCCTGGGCGGCTCAGAGACACGGCTTGTGCAGGCCACACCACTCCAGCAGCCAGGGAGTTAGCAGACTTTACACAAGCTTGCAGGCTGGGGAAGGAACACAGCCAGGCACCAAGAGGGAGAGATGGCTGCAGTTCAGGGGGTGTGCGTGTACACCCAGAGATGCACTCACCCCCCTTTGGGAAGGAAGATGGTCTCTGCAGCCAAATGGGCCAGGCCTGTTCTCTCACCCAGACCGGGTTGGCTCGCTTTCTACCCCAGGGATTCTTGGCCTCAAGACTGCCCCCTGGAGGAGGAACCACCACTCACTACAGGGCTGACTGCTCCTTCCTCGCTGAACCAGCTCACCCACTCCACAGAGGGTACACGGGCCTAGAGTCTGCAACCGGACCCCGGCAATCTTGCCCCCACACAGAGCCCGGATGAAGTCAACAGGGTGTCACGCAGGTGGGGAGGTCTGCCCAGGCAGATCCTGCCATCAGATCGGGGCCATGGCGAGTACACAACATCAACTGGGGGAGGAAGGGGGACAGAGGAGGAAAAAAGATAAAGAGACGAGAAAGGAGAAGTGGGAAGCAGCCGAGGGAATGGCGTGCAGCGATATGGCTGGCACAGGATGCACAGAGGGGCTGATGAGATAGCAAGGCAGACGGAGAGAGGCACACTCGGGAAGTGGGGGAGGACGGCTTCTTGACTAAGAACACAGCATTCAAGGAACATCACAAGCCATATCTGCAGCAGGCACATGCTGGCTGTGTCGCTCTAGAACTTCTCGCTGAGTTTAACAGACTTGGGGAAAAATGGAGAAGAATGACACTCGTCTGCTGGGTACCACTCGTTAGGAGGAAGGGGATGGAACATGCAAAGGTGTTGGAGGTCATCTAGCCAGCTCTCACCTGGTGCATTCCGGCGGTTAACAAAGATAAGTTTCACATGGGCATTTCTCCATCACGGAGGGCTTTACGCACAATTACTTCTAGCACCTCGGCATGCTTAGTGAGGAGAGTCTTAAATCCCTGGATTACAGAGAAAACAAGGCACAGGAAGGGGAAGTGGCTGCCAAAAGCCACACGGCCAGACAGTGGCAGAGCTGGGAGCAGAACCCAGGACTCCCGACCCCCAGACCTACTCAGCTCCTCAAATCACAACGCCTCTGGATTTCATCACTCCCTCATAAGTGTCTCTGTCCTAGGACTAGGCCTCTGGCCTCGAGCTTCCTAAACATGCAGGCAGGATGGAGAAAGTCCTGCCCCATCCCACCTTCTTAAAGCCAGACAGCCTAGAAGCACTTGCCCCTTATCTCCTGCTTCTTCTCATGTCTTTCAGGAGGGCTGTACCCCATTCCTGGCAGTTTCAGGAGAGCAAGGCAGACTGCCTCGCCTTTCGCCCCACCGGAGACCCTCCATTGCCTGGCTGCACACCCCATCAGGTGCAGACACCACACTCACTGCAGAGTGACTCCTTTCGCCCCCGGCTTGCAGGCAGAATTATTTTGGAACAGGCTGAGCTCCAGCCTCTCGGTGGAAGATAGAACAGGATGCATAATACAATGCACAGCGACAGTCTAAAGGCAATCACGGCTGGCCACACGCGTTCGGCAAAGCACACGAGGGAACGCAAGCTGGGATGAAATGATATAGGGCGAGGGAACATTAGCCGAACTCCTAAGTGCATCTGCTTTGCTCTTTAATAGCTTACTCCTAATGGACCAGGTTCAGTAAATAATTTGATGGAGTAACTGCATTCGCTGGTCATTAATTATGGTCGGAGATGCTCTCCATCCAAAGATGGGCAGCTGAGACACTGCATTAACCCTTTCACCCCACCAAATATTAAAGGATGGGGGGAAAAAATCAGTTATGTTGGGGGGTGCAGTAGGAAAGGCAGCCACAAAAGGGTGCAGAGGACCCCAGACCAGCAGCTGGAATAATAGCTCAGCCCTCAGGGGTTATTTATTAGTAGTATCCAAGTGGCACCCAGAGGCCCCAACTGAGCTCTGGGCCCCATCCCACCAGATGCTGTGCACACGCACACAGCAACAGCTCCTGCCCTGAACAGCTTGCAATTTGAAGAGGCAGAGAAGAGATTATTAGTCCCATTTTACAGATAGAGAATCGAGGCCCACAGAGATTAAGTGATTTACCCAAGATCACACAGGGAGTGTGTGGCAGAGGTGTGGGAATTGACCCCAAATCCCGAGACCCGGCCCAGTGCCTTAACCACAAAACCTTCTGAGAAGGTATATACAATGAAGGACCACCAGAGTACAGCTTTATAACAACTATGAAAGGGTTAATCAACTCTCAGACCTTTCTAAGTCACAGCAAGGGCCCTCATGGTCACTGATCAGCCACTAACAGTGTCTCTGGACAGTCAGATGGTTCCGTCTTTTATCCCACTGGTGGGGTGTTGCCACTTAGTCAGCTAAGGGACCTGTGGTGGGCAGCATTCAGATGACAGCCAGCCTGCATTGGTCTCCGGTACTGAGAGCACGGCAGCTCCTATGTTCTTGTAGCTTCATTGCTCTCTTAAAGGGGACCTGCACAGGGTCGTGCCCTGTTTGCTGCCTCGTGGCACATAAAGTAGGTTCTTTTCTTGCTTTTCACATAACCGATATAGCAGGAATGTCGAGTTTTGTCTCCCCTTGTAAGAGGGCATAAGTGGAGATCTTGGATATGAACTGAAAGCAGCTCTTAGCCTTTCCTTACAGTTTCTGAATCTTTAACAGCAAGATCTTTTCTCCCAGCTGCTTATTGGGCATTTGAGTTCAGCAGGAGCCAAAAATAGTTTTAAACCCTCCGAATTAACATCACTTTCCTACGTCATCAATCCAGTTTCGCTTCCTTTGTGATGCTTTCGTCTTAAGCCTCCTAAGTTCTCCAGTATTCCAAACCGGCTTCCCAACAAAAAGTAGCTGAGGCCTGAACATCTAATGTATAGAAACTCAAGCAGCAAAACTTGGCCTGCAAAAACTCTTATGGCCCAAAACATGCATCAAAGCACCAAAAACCTGAGATGAACCTCATTTGTCTATTTCCCTGCAAAAGTCGCCTTTCACAAAGTCATTAGCTGTCTAGTTTGCCTCAACTCTATCGTTATCCAAGACAAACCCAACACTAGTGCATTAGCAAACCAGACCCCATATTTAGATGCCTGCTCTGTATTGGCTCCATCCACCTTCATGAAGCACCAGTCTAACTGTCTCATCAGCGAGCGATAGCAGGCGAGAACCCCAGCCCAGAGAGCACAGCTGCAGGTACGTGACTGGCATGAGCAACATGTCAGAGATTAACGACTGCCCAGCAAGACACAGCCGTGCTGCTGTGGAGCTGGCAGCCGAGCACATACTGCATTCTCCTAGGAGCAGTCAGTCTGCATGGCTTACAACTTCACACTGCCTCCAGCTAGGATTTAGGAGGATACCGGCAGGGCTGGGAAAGGACAGTCTAGAAAAGGCGTCAGGCAGGTTAAATCTGTCTGTGCTTTCAGTCTGAGCCTGTTCAGGACACGCACTGGAATTCTCTAGCCGCACGATGTTCAGAAACAGCCAAGCTCCCTGCCCCAGAGAGCTGGAGATAAGCAGCAGCCTTTCATCTCTGAGGGTATGTCTCCACTACGAAATTAGGTCGATTTAATAGAAGTCGATTTTTTAGAAATCGATTTGCTACAGTCAATTGTGTGTGTCCCCACTAAGCGCATTCAGTCGGCAGAGTGCATCCACAGTACTGAGGCTCGCGTCGACTTTCTGAGCGTTGCACTGTGGGTAGCTATCCCACAGTTCCCGCAGTCTCGGCCGCCCATTGGAATTCTGGGTTGAGCTCCCAATGCCTGATGGGGCAAAACCATTGCTGTGGGTGGTTCTGGCCCCCCTCCCTCCCTCCATGAAAACAGCAGCAAAAAATCATTTCTCGACTTTTTTCCTGGGTTACCCGTGCAGACGACATACCATGGCAAGCATGGAGCCTGCTCAGCTCACTGTCTCCTGGGTGCTGCTGGCAGACGCGGTACTGCAGTGCTACACAACAGCATCCCCTTGCCTTGCCGACGGTACAATACGACTGCTAGCCACCGTCATCGTCCCATGGGTGCTCCTGGCTGACCTCAGTTAGGTTGGTCAGGGGCGCCTGGGCAGACATAGGTGCGCCTGGCTGGCCTCGGTGAGGTCGGTCGGGGGCGCCTGGACAAAAATGGGAATGACTCCAGGTCATTCTCTTCTTTAAGTTTCATCTAATGGAGATTCAGTCCTGCCTGGAATATCATGTCAGCTGGAGGCTTCTGCCTCGGGCTGCTCTTCCAGTCGGCAGCACCACATGGTCAGACCTACCCCAGCCGACCCCTTGCTCCCATGGCTCATGAAGCCTGGACAGTAGTAAGGAGCAGTTCAACTCTAGGCTGAGCAAGTGCAGAATGGGCCTTTGGACGTTTAAAAGCGCGCTGGCGCAGTTTACTGACTCGGTTAGACCTCAGCGAAACGAATATTCCCATCGTTATTACTGCTTGCTGTGTGCTCCACAATTTCTGTGAGTGTAAGGGAGAAACATTTATGGCGGGGTGGGAGATTGAGGCAAATCACCTGGCCACTGATTACGTGCAGCCAGACACTAGGGCGGTTAGAAGAGCACAGCAGAGCACGTTGTGCAGAGAAGCTTTGAAAACCAGTTTCATGATTGGCCAAGCTACGGTGTGAAAGTTCTATTTGTTTCTCCTTGATGAAAACCTGCCCCCTTGGGTCACTCTACTTCCCTGTAAGCCAATCGCCCTCCCCTTCCCCCTTTGATCTCCACTTGCAGAGGCAATAAAGTCATTGCTGTTTCAAATTCATGCATTCTTTATTCATTCATCACACAAATGGGGGGATAACTGCCAAGGGAGCCCAGGAGGGGTGGGAAGCACACGGCTGGGGTAGTTGTAGGGGTACCCCCTAGAATGGCAGGCAGCTCATCATAGAAGCAGCATGTCTGGGGCTCTGACCCAGAGCAGCCGTTTGCCTTTCTGGTAGGCTTCACGCGGCACTGCTGCAGGTCCCTGTTATAACCTCTGCCTTCATGCCCTTGGAGATTTTTTCAAATATTCCAGCATTGTGTCTTTTGGAATGGAGTTCAGGATAGCATGGATTTGTCTCCCCATACAGCGATCGTGCTGGAGCTCTTTTGTGATTCTGGGACTCCATGGTCACCTGTGCTGATGAGCTCTGCCTGGTCACCTGTGCTGATCAGCTCGCTACGCTGGCCAAACAGGAAATGAAATTCAAAAGTTTGTGGGGCTTTTCCTGTGTACGTGGCCAGTGCATCTCAGCTGAGAGTGCTGTCCAGAGATTCACAATGGAGCACTCTGGGATAGCTCCCAGAGGCCAAGACCGTCGAATTGCGTGCACGCTACCCAAAATTCAACCCAGCAGGGTCGATTTCAGCGCTAATCCCCTCATCGGGGAGGAGTACAGAAATCAATTTTAAGAGCCCTTTAAATTGACAAAAATGACTTCGTCGTGTGGACGGGTGCAGGGTTAAATCGATTTAACACTGCTAAATTTGACCTAAACTCGTAGTATAGACCAGGGCTGAGTCACTGATGTGAATGGAGTGCGAGTAAGGAGCAGTTCCCATTTGATAGCGGTTTAATGACTGCCATAGGACATGAGCTTAGCCCAGCTCCCAGTGGACAAATGCCCTCCCCACCCACAGAGCATGGGCCCCTGTTAGCACTGCCAGCAGAACACACACGGATCGAGTAGGCCATCCAGACAGGAGTTCTCTCCTCTGGAGACGGTCATTGACCCAGGACGAGGAACTGCTGCTGTCTGTTCTGCACTTCTCCTGGGGTGTGAGCACAGGGCTCAGATCTCAGTGCTGCCCAGCCAGTGCCAGATTCTAGCTTAAGAACGGATTTAAAAAGCTGCAGCCTGACAGTTTAGGAGACAGCCAGCATAACCTTGAGCAGGAGACAGGGAGCCTAGAACTCCTGGGTTCCAGTTCAGGTGCTGACCCAGATTCCCCCTGTGCAGTCAATTCACGTCTCCATGCCTTAATCGCCACCAGCACCGCAGAAGCAGGGTTCATTCGCTACTGCTCACAAAGGCTTGAAGAGCCTAGGATGGAACGCACTGCAGGAAAGCACGCCCTTCGGTCGACTACTTAGTGACTAGCTGCACAGCTCAGGTAGGTGTCACGCGCCCCTTGTCAAATCCTGCCTGGGGGGCGGGGGAGTACCTGGGGCACGGAGACAGCAGCCTGCTTTAGCTCAGGCCTCTGGTACAGGGGGGTGGGGGTACCCTGTTTATAAAGAAAGGCTGGGGCTGCTATGCCCTGGAGCACAAAGACACTGAATCCTTCAGCTAGGGAGCAAACTGGCAGCCTGGATGTCTCACGAAAGGAAGGTCACAGCTGGCCTGACTATAAAGTGCTGCAAGGATTTTGGGTCAGCAATAACCTGCGAGCCCCGAGAGGCTCCAGTTAATCAAGCCTAGGCTCTATAATGCGTGTTCTGACTTTACAGGACACACAGAGCATTTCTTTCCAATACTTCTACTTGAATCTCTACTCTGTTAAATAAACTTAGATTGGCCAATAGTGAAACCAAACCTCAGTGCTGTGGCTTAAGCAGAGCGGGGATCTGAGGTGGAACTGGCAAGCTGGTGTACACTGCTTCTTTGGAAGCAGCGGATCTGTGGTACTGCAAGTGTCCAAAGGACCAGGGGCTGGACACTCCCGTGGGAGGCTTGGGGCTGGAGCGTTCCTATCGCTACCCCGCAGTATGACAGGAGGGCCTGCGCAGACCTCGAGGGGAGTGCTCGGGCTGCTGGTGGGTTGGGGAGCGGCCGTACGGCAGGCACAGACGAGGTTGCTTCACAAGACGGGCAGGTGGCAGTGAGTTGTCTCATAACTAGGGCCATACCAAATTCACGGCCATGAAAAACGTGTCACGGACCATTAAATCCGGTCTCCCCCCGTGAAATCTGATCTTTTGAGTGCTTTTATCCTATACTATGCAGATTTCCCAGGGGAGACCAGCATTTCTTAAATTAGGGGTCCTGACCCAAAAGAGAGTTGAGGGGGGAGGGGAGGTCCACAAGGTTATTTTAGGGGGGGGTCACAGTATTGCCACCCTTACTTCTGTGCTGCCTTCAGAGCTGGACAGCCGGAGAGCAGCGACTGTTGACCAGGCGCCCAGCTCTGAGGGCGGTGCCCCACCAGCAGCAGCGCAGAAGTAAGGGTGGCAACACCATACCATGCCATGCTTACTTCTGTGCTGCTGCTGGCGGCAGAGCTGGGCTCCCGGCCAGCAGCCAGCACTTTCCAGCTGTCCAGCTCTGAAGGCAGCACCATTGTCAGCAGCAGCAGAGAAGTAAGGATAGCAGTACCGCAAATCCTCCTACAATAACCTCGAGACCCCCTACAACTCCTTTTTGGGTCAGGACCAGAGTTTCCTCTAATTTTTCTTATGCATGTGCAGAATGAATTTTGTTATGTGGAACAAGATGGAGATGATGTGTCACATCAGTTGGTGCACATAACAAAATTCATGTGGCGGGGTCAGGCTGAGGGGTTCGGAGTGGGGGGGGGGCTCAGGGTTGGGGCAGAGGATTGGGGTGCAGAGGGGGGAGGGCTCCAGGGTGGGGTCAGGGATGAGGGGCTCAGGGCAGGGCAGAGGGTTGGGGTTCAGAAAGGGTGAGGGCTCCAGCTGGGGGTGCAGATTCTGGGGTGGGGCCGAAGATGAGGGGTTTACGGTGCAGGCTACGGCGGGGAGAGAGGACTCTCCCCAGCAATCTCTCCCCGCCGCGGCAGGCCCGTGCTAGGGGAGAGGCACCTCTCCCCACCACAGCCCTGATCCCCCGTGCAGGGCTTAATGGGCAGCTATGCGGCAGCACAGCTTAGAAGGAACTTAGGTCAGGACCCCTACAATTACAACACTGTGACATTTCAGATTTAAATAGCTGAAATCATGAAATTTACAATTTTTAAAATCCTATGACTGTGAAATTGACCAAAATGGACCGTGAATTTGGTAGGGCCCTACTTATAAGCCAGGGTACCCCCAGGAAGTGTCATGCCTACCAGCGCCTGTGTGTATCTGGCCATACAGCTGATGTGTGCATTAATCAATTACGTCGCTAAGCTGGTACCTCTGCACAAGCTCACTCTGAGCCAGCGGCGTGGAGGTCCCAGGCTGTCTGACCAAAAAGGGCCTTAACAGCCGACCACAGATGAATAACAGACGCCCACATGGAGCTGCCATCCAGCCAATCCTGTCGATACAGACACACCAGTGGGAGTTTTATTGTGTGTGTAAAAAGTGTTCCAATAAGCCAGTGCCAGAGCCAGGGACACGTTCGCTAGCCAAGGTGGCCATATCACACCACAGCCGGGAGTGCCTGGCTCAGGGTTAGGGAGTCCACTGAACTCCCAGCAGACACATGCCAAAGAGGAGGAAGGTTTGCTTAGGACATAGGTGTTAATACCCAGGGAAAGGGGGGGGAGCCTTTGAAATGCTGAGTATGTTCATAGGCAAAGTCTGCAGCAAAGAATTTGCATTGGATGGAAAGTAGGACCATTGTAGTGTTTGCTTGAATAGGAAAGATCCAGCACCAAGTTGTGTAGTGGAGGGAATGGAAGAACCAGCTCACTCCGAACAGTTCTGGCTGCACAGCGTCCAGCACTGGGGCACTGACCCCGACGGGGGCCTCTGCGTTCAATGGCAATATAAATAACAAGCAGGGTTTAGATGATGAAAAGCCGACACAGTTAACCATTGGAGGCGGAGAGTTCTTCCAGCGGATGTGGGAAAGAGACACCATGTGGCACCCTGACATGCTAATCAAGGCGAGGAGGGGTGTGATCTGAGCACAGGGCTGGGGGTATAGCGACACGGCCAAAAAAAGAAAGAGTGAGTGAGTGAGTGTGTATGTGTGAACTCGGGTTGGCTAAGAGGGGTTCAAATCGCGCTGAAGGCACGGCAGCTTGGGTGAGCAGCTTGAATTGCAAGTTTTATAACTTTTAACCTTATAAGTTTTAACTCAAGCTGCTAACCTGAGTTGCCAGATCTTCGCTGCTGTTTTAACTCAGGTTAAGAGCAGGGTTTTTTTGCAGTGTTGCTATGCCCTGGGGAGGCAGAATTCCTGGGTTCTGTTCCTGGCTCTGCCATTTGCTCATCCTTGTCTCTCTGTGCCAGTTTCCCCCAGACATCAAACGGTGCTGCCAGGCTAAGGTCTATGCCTTAAGTCCCGTCAGATCACCCCACCCAAGACACCGAGAGTGATGGGTCTTTCTCAAGCCATTGGCTCACGAAGCTGCGATGAAGCGGAGGAAGGAAGAACATGAACCCAAAGTCATGGCTATGATTTATGAGTGCCAATAGCCCCGGGGGAATGAATCAGCAAGTTTGCATGGCACAGAAGACTACCAAGAGGCATGTTACAGTAGCCACACATGTTTTAGATATTCAGGTAAAACAGGGCTGGCTCCTTTCCCTAGCTCTAGGTTTCAGATTTGCAATCCTGCACCCATAAGAGAGCAATGCAAGTGGCCTTCATCTGCCTCAGCTAGGTAGCGGATTCCTGCTTGGTTTTCCCTCAATCATCGCAACACAGCTCTCTGGGTTCCGCCCACATGGCCCACCAACATGACCCCTGAACATCCACCAATTGATCCTCAACACGAGAGCTCAGTCCCATACGGGCACTCACATGAAATTAGCGAGGATCACCTTCAAACTCAGGCCTAACACCGCACAGGACATCTGGGGAAATAGAGCCCAGGCCATCCCACTGCCAGTCCCCTGTTCTAACCACTAAACCAAACAGCCTCTTTAAAATCACCTCCATGTAGATTTCACACACATCCCCACACACACCCCCAAGCAAACACTTGCTATCAGTCTGCCATGGAACACTTTGAATAATCATTTAAAAAGCTGTTTGGAGAAAGAATTCAAGTGGGGAATACTGAATTTAAAAATTAATCAAAGATAAAATTTAGCATCAGAACCACCAGTGAAACGCGTTTTCTTCGACACTAGTTACAGGGAATTTGGATCAGTCAAGTTCTGTACAAAAGCTACATTCAAAGTGGATTATCTTCTACCCTAGAATGAGAAAGAGGAAATATATTTTAAACCCTTTTCACTTTGCTTACCTACCTCAGTGCATATTTTCATCAGCTTTCAGCTCCTTCCTCGAGCCTCCTAACTGGATAAAGCTGCAGGCTTTATAGCTTTTCCACTAATGCCACACAAATGCAGCTCCCCTCCCCCCGCCAATTTATTTACTGTGTTAATCTTAGGGAGACAGAGTGAGCGATTTTCGCCATTAGCTTGTAATTTCAATCACAAACAAACAGCCGGGGGTTCTGACCTGCCTCACGCTTCAGGCACAAGACCGAGGATGAAGATCCTGCAACCACAGTAAATTATCTATTTACGGCCACACATCACCACAGTGTCCAGTCACCTGCATCCCTCCTTTGCAATACAAGCGGAGTTACCCATACCAGAGCACGCTTCACTTCAGAATACTTGCTCTTATACTAGTGCTGCATTGATGCTAAGATCCCTAGGCTCCCCACCCCCTAGGAAAAAATCTGAAGGTAACCAGCTCACAAGCTGGTCAATTCCTTCTCCACACCCATCATACCTAGCTCGCCAGTGTAATGATCCCCTCCCTTCCCACACAAATCATAAGCAGAGTTTGAACCTAGGACCTTCAATAGCACAGCCCAGCACAGCCCTCTACCATGTGAGCTGGGGGGGCAACTCCATTAGCTGGCAGCAGCGGTAAGTTTTCTCTTCCAGCTGACCAGCCACTAGAGGTGGACATGCTGCAAATTTGGCCAGCGTGTTACGCCTGTAAGAGCTTTAGGACCCACAAACACCCCTTCGACACCCCTTACGGTGCATGCACAGTGCTTTTGCAGGGAAGCGTAGGCTGAAGGGATGGGATGCAGAATGAACGCAAACCGTTCTCTCTTTAAATCAAAGGCCAGTGCCCCCTATATTAAAGGTGCTTAGGCAAGTCCCCTAATCAGTCTTCCCCAGAATTCTTATGGCATTGAAAAAAACCTGCCTAAATTGCCCTTGTTAGGCAAAACATGTGTTAAGCACAGTATACACCACATTGATAGGTATTATGTGCACGATATTCATAGAATATACATTCTTTATACAAGTATCAGAGGGGTCACCGTGTTAGTCTGGATCTGTAAAAGCAGCAAAGAATCCTGTGGCACCTTACAGACTATTCTATATTCAGCCACGAAAGCTCATGCTCCAAAACGTCTGTTAGTCTATAAGGTGCCACAGGACTCATTGATTCTTTATTCAAGTGCTGGGAAGTTATGTTAATTGAATGTATTAGGCTCTTCCTACAATTCTGTTCACCACGTCACGTATCCCACAACACTTCACAAAGCTGAAGTCAGCTTTGGCATTAGAAAATGGGACTCGTCAAAGGCAAAATACATTAATGTTCTGCCCTGACACAAGCCGGGGAGGTGCCTTCATGGACCAGTACCTGGAATGTTGGTACCCAAAACAAAACTAAGGAAGGTCCAGAACAACAAGTAAAGGATCTGGGACAGCCTGGTGGGTTGGGTTTTAGTGACGTAGAGAGAGATTTGTAACTTGTAAAATCATCTTATAAAGACTGCTCGCTGAAATGCACGTCTTTGAAGCACACCTTCTGTGTAAGGTGAACACACTGAGAGAATTTCCTTCCCATGCCTCCTTTTCATATCGCACTGTTGTGTCTTTTGACAATAACCAAACCTAGCCGAGTGTATCTGGTCTCGAGTATTTTTAAGAACGAACCGCAAGTGCAGTCAAACAACTGGCCGCACCTTGTGGTGTCAATACCCTGATGAGCTCAGGTCAGGAGCGACTGGGATCAAATGTTAAAACTGACCATCTTTGGAATTTTATTGTGTTGCCTTTTTAATATTCCATCTTTCACCCCCACCAACCCCCATCACCATGGTACCCTGGCACCTTAAAAGGCTGCAATGGAGACGTTCAAAACCTCAGTAAGAAACCAAACATCATAGAATCATAGAATTCAAGATCAGAAGGGACCATTATGATCATCTAGTCTGACCTCCTGCAAGATGCAGGCCACATAAGCTGATCCCCCCACTCCTTTAGCAAGCGACCCCTGCCCCATGCTTCGGAGGAAGGCAAAAAACCTCCTACATGATCCTCTGTAGCCCTCATCCTTACCCATCAGCTAGGAAAACAGGGGCACGTCTACACTGCAGTAAGAGACCCACAGGGGGAGGGTCTCAGAGCCTAGCCCAGCCTGAGCCTGAACATCTACACTGCTCTTTCTAGACCCACAGCCCGAGCCCCACGAGCCAGCTGAGCCGGGCCCTGAGACTTGGTGCCATGGTTCTTTTATTGCAATGTAGATGTACCCTGGAAGTCCAGGTCTCCCTTTCTGCCTCACAGACTGAGCTTAGCCTGCTTCGAGCACTCTGACCGGGTGACCCCTTCGACTAGCCCCGTGGCCCGGCTAGCCGGCTCCTGCCTAAGACCTGGGACTTGCCTCCAGCGTTAACGTTTGCAGGGGAAGAAGGAGACGGCTGCATCTCAAACAGGGAGCAGAGGTTTAGCTGAGCGCGATAATGAGCAGCCAAGTACGGCGATGAACAAAACCGAAATGACTCCTCCCCATTCTAGAGAACTGCACAGTGGATCCAGTGCCAGCTGTTCCCAGGCTGGAGAGACGGTGGCCATGGCAGCCAACGCAGGCGTCATTATTCATAAACAACAAGATCATCTACACTCCGGTCCATTCCAATGTGTTTCGCTGTGTCTGTGTGTTCTGAACTCAGGACCGGCTCCAGCTTTCTTGCCACCCCAAGCGGCAAAGGGGGAGGGGGGCGGGAATAAAACCAATTGGCAGCACCTCAATCGTGCCGCTTCATTCTTCGGTGGCAATTCAGCGGCAGGTCCTTCGGTCCCTCTCTTCCTCTTCGGCGGCAGCTCAAAAAGAGGAAGAGAGGGACTGAGGGACCCACCGCCGAAGATCTGGATGTGCCACCCCTTTCCATTGGCCACCCCAAGCACCTGCTTCCTGGAGCCGGCCCTGTCTGAACTACGAGGGCCCAATCTTACCCCAAATCACAGGCATTACATCCCTGGGCAATCACGTGTGTTTAGAATCATGCCCGCCAATCAGAGCAATATTCTACTTTTCTATATCCGCCCACCTCAAGGCATTTCACAAACACTGATTGTTCTCCTGTCCCACACCTGTGGGACAATCACCTCTGCATAAACAGCTTGCAGAGTTCATGGACATTTCGGTTCATGGCTCGAAAAAAATCGCAAGCCACCTGCAAAGCAAAGGCCAGTACTAGACTGGACAGGGAAGGAGCTGGTACAGACCTTGAGGGGCGATGCCCACCCTGGAAGCCCAGTGCCCCCTGCTCCTGGGAAGGGCGAGGGTGCTGGGATTCCTACCAGGGCATTCTCAAAAGGACAGTGCACAGCTGGTTCCACCTTTCCTATCAGCCTCTGGCAAGGAGCTAAGTCAGCCCTGGGCTCCTGTTTCAATGAGGGAAGAGAAAGACAGACACAGACACAGGACTCCCTAGCAGTTTTGGAATGGGGGAGGGGGTAGGAAATAGACAAGGGGTATAAAGATGTTTGATATTCTACCCTGTACTGAATCCCTCCTCTGCCTCTGTTTTCAGCTCCTCACCCCCGTGCGAACAGCTGAAGTGCTCCTTACTGCTGATCACAGCCTTAGCCCAAGCAGCCACTAAGTGCAACTGACAGGATTCCTGACTGTTACCTGGCAATCAATGCAACTGCCCAGCATCTTTCACACTGCTGCAGCTTGGGGAAGATATAAGCAGCAGCGAAGCCAGGCAGACACAGCCTGACTATATGGCACTAGTTCATACTCAGAGGGTTTTCTTTGTCATCACGATGAGATACACATTCATTATATAGAAACTGATGTTCTAGGCCCTTTATTTGACACTGGCAAGAAGGAAATTTGCCCTGGCAAGTAAACTGATGGTGTTAGGAATTAGTCAGCTGCATCAGTCTCATCTTCACATCAGCCAAACTCAGTCTAAGTTTGAGAAAATATTCACAAGAAGGTGTGAACTCCTAATTTCACATCCAGCGTTAAGCTGAATGCACCCAAAGCTAGGGACACTGGTGGAGTCCTGCGCAGATGCAAAATTTGTAGCTGCAGCCGATCCACAAACATGGTCTGCGGATATCTGCAGATGTACAGGGCTCTAGACATGGGGACCCTGCAGAACTGAAGATACAGACCCCACAGCCTAGAGTGGCAGCATGAATGAATAAGGGGCAGGGAGCCAAGATTCTTCAGTTCTAGGTAGGCTCTATCCAAGTTCTTATGACCTGCCCAGCGCATAGGAAGTGCCAGACTGGATCAGACTTGTGGTCGATAGAATCCAGTATCCTGTCTCTGACAGTGACTAGAACTAGCTGCTTCAGAGGAAGGTTCAAGAAACCCCACAAGATTATGCCAACTTCCCCCTCCTCCATGCAGATTTCCCTCCTAATCCCTAACAGTGAGAGATCATCTTAAAGCCCTGAAACAGGAGCATTAACTATTATCGCTCTGCATATTCTTGTTATCCATATAAATGTCCCGTCCCTTTTTGTTGCTAAATTCTTAGCCTCAACAGCATCGAGTAGCAGTGGGTTCCGCAGGCTAATTCTTCACCATGTGGAAATTTGTTTCCTTTTATCAGTTTTGAATTTCCTGCCTTTTTTTATTTCACTGAATGTCCCTTCGTTCCTGTGTTATGAGAGAACACAGACACTCCCAATCTACCTCAACTAGGCCATACAGACTTACGTCCCTTCTTTCATCATCTTTCCCAGGTAAATAAGACCAGGCTCTTCAGTCTTTCCTCATGAGAGGTTTTCTGGTTTTTTGCCCCCCAGTCCCTTGATTCTTCTATGAACTCCCCATCAGTGATCCACTGAGAGGAGTCCTGTCACTGGCTTGTTAGGTATCCTCAGACAAGTCATGTTGCTGCTTTGTGCCTCATTTTCCCGCTCTGTTAAATGGGAATAACAATTCTGACCAGCTCCGTGGGGTGAGGTTTGAAGTTTTCCAAGTGGACAGTTATTGGTCTACGTGAAGTGGGGCAATTTTTACTGTTAATATTGGCCCAGTTTTATTCTTTTGTATAGCAATTAGCTGAATATGCATCTAGACTCATTGATTTTAGGGCCGGAAGGGTCACTATGATCTAGTCTGACCTCCTGCATAACACAGGCCGGAGAACCTCACCCTGCGATTTCTGGATCAAGACTATAACTTCACTGTGAGCTCTACCAAATCTTTTAGAAAGGCAGAGTTTTTTCATTCAAAGACTGCAAGTGAGGGAGAACCCCCCACATTCCTAGGTGTGTTGTTGCAATGGCTATATTACTCTCCCTTAAAATTTGCACCTTGTGTCTTGTCTGAATCTGTCTAGCTTCAACTTCCAACAATGGTGCTTTGTTCTGCTGGACTGAAGATCGGTCGACCCTCAGAAATCTCCTCCCCCCCCGTAGGTATCTGCAGATTGTGATCAAGTCACCTTTTCACCTGCTCTTGAATAAACAACACAGACTGAACTTCTCTAGGCTCCCACCATAAGGCAGGTTTTTCCAGGCCTCAAATCATTTTTGTAGTTTTTTTCTGAACTCCTCCCAGGTTTTCAGTGTAACTTTTGAAACGCGGACACCAGAACTCTACACAGCATCCAGCGGAGGTCTTACTAATGCCATATGCAGAGGTAATACCACCTCCCTACTTCTGTTTGATCTTCCCCTGCTTATACATCCAAGGATTGCGTTCACCATGCTCATGAGATCAAGGAACTGAGCTCAGGTTCAGTCTAGAGTACTGGGGTGAGGGTTATCTAGAAAAATGGAGTTCAGGAGGGCAATGTGTGATTCTGCAACAGAAGCCGTGGTCACATTGGTTTCAAGCTGGCGGGGCAGCAGGCTGTAGTTGGAGACAGGGCAATATCAGCCAGCCACTATCCAGCACATCAGGAAATCTGCTTAGCTGCACCACTCTGATGTATAGTTTTCTATCTGTGCCTCCCCCATCACTTTAGCACCTCAGTTTTTCAGGTATTAATCCTCTCATAACATGTGCTCTATCTCACTGGGGTAACTGTACAAGTGGGGAACTGAAGAACAGAGACTAAGTGACTAGTTCAAAGTCACACCAAGAGTCTGATGGAGCAAGGAATTAAACCCAAGCTTTCTGAGTCTCAGGGCAGGGCTACACACTACAGAATTACTTTGGTGTAACCGTCACTCAGGGGTGTGAAAAATCCACACCTCTAAGCAACGTAGTTATACCAACCTAAGCACCAGTGTAGACAGCAGAGCTTCTCCTGCCAACATAGCTACCGCCTCTCGCATAGGTGGATTAACTACACTGATAGGAAAGCTCTCTCCTGTTGGCGTAGAGCATCTTCATTAAAGTGCTGCAGCTGCACTGATGCAGTGTAGACCTGACACCCTGGGGAGCCCTGGAACCATCCTTCCTCTCCATTCTGTCAGCACCCTCAGAGTACTGATGTTACATGCGCACCTGCACAAGCAGAAACTGGGTTGTGCACACAAGTAGAGGACATTTAAAGATGATTAATGGCCACACATACAGGCAGATTGCGATGTATGCTAGACTATACAACAAGGCATTGCTGAACAACTGAAGCATATTTTTTCATGGATAATACTTAGCCCTTACACCCTCAAACCTCTGGGGGAGCATTAATCCACCCATAAGCTACCCAGATTTCACCAACCCCCTTCCTCAAACTTCCCTCCGGGCTGGCTGAAGCATGGGGCTGGAGCCAGCACTCCTGAGTTCTATGGGCAGCTCCGACAGACACTCTTTTGTGGCACTGAGCACATGGGAAGGAGGACGGTGAGGTTCAGCCTAGGGTTTGTAAGGTTTCAGATAGGTACAAGCCAGAGACAATACACATGGGAGGGTCCTGGTGAGAAGTTCCCCTTTGATCTCCAGCTGCTGGGAAGGCAGTGGGTGCTAAGACTCCCGTCAGGGTGCAGTCCCTGCGTACTGTTTGTAGTAAGAGGAGGCCCTGAGATGTAAACCTTGGTATCAGAGGCCTGGTATGAGGCCTAAGACCTGAACTAAAGTAATGGTCATTGGCTAACATAAAGCAAAGTTAAGCTGTGAACCAGAGGCAGGCCCTGCTCACAGAAGCTGGCAAGAAAAGGGCTGATGTTGCATAAACATATATTCACCTAGTGTAGTAAAGTATAAACACGGTACCAGAACACACTATACTGGAACATTCCACAGATAACAAGGAACAGGCCGACCCATCCCAATGACAAGGCCAAAAGGGTAATATGATGGATAGAGTTGTTTTGATGGAACCAACATGTACAAGGTGAGAGGCGGCACCTTACCACGTAGAGGGGTTGTACCTTGCTACGTAGAAGGGTTGCACCTCAATACGTCAGGAGTGATGTGTAACTTGTTTGTACCTGTGTATAAGAATGCATCCATGGGGCGGTGTCTTGGTCCAGCCGAGGGGGCAGTGGAAAGTCCTGCCACTGACTGAGCTGAGTCCATTGCCAGGGGACACTTTCTCGTAGTATGCCCTGTAGAGTAACAATCTAGAGGGAACTATCATCGTGCTTCGTTTGACAATAAATCTGGCCGACGTGCCTTCGTACCTTACTAGACTCTGTGGTCATTGGGGGTTCTCTTCGGGTCTGCTGTGCCAGCTATCTTCGAAGAGCTGGGACGGCACACAGAGGGAACACACGCACGCAGCCGAGTGATATCAACACTGAACAGAGCAGAGCACCACACTGGTAGCATCTGACAACACTGTTCAAGGGCTGTGTTTTTCATCCCCCCCCGCCCCCGCATTCCTCTCACATACACACACCCTCTCCCTCCCTTCCTTCCAGCTGCCAGAAGGGAGAATTGCTCTCTTACCCCTCCTGATGTTGCTGCATCGTAGGGTGTCTGCTACTCTACCTTCCCCCAGGCTCCATATTTTGGGCAGCTCCTCCCACACACCTCCACTACCAGCCTCTGCAGCAGCTCAGAGCTGTTGGAAGCATGAAATTGACATGATTCTTGTCAGTTTCACAGCCGCACATTAAGTTCCCAAAGGCTGCAGTGAAAATCACTAGGGTCTTCTCCACTTCTCTGCCGCTCCTTAGCACAGCCCTGAGCAGCACCAGGTGCCCCAGAGTTGTCCATCAACAGATTCAGACAGATGGCCCCACATCAGGTCATGCTGGGAAATTTCTCTTCCTAACAAGAAGGGCTAGAAACACATGGCACCATTTTCAGAGGCACTGAGCACCCACCAATTCCACTGGAGCTGAGCGCCCTGGAAAAGTTGGGCTATTTAAAACAAAACAAAAGCTTGGATTCTGCAGAAGCTAAGGGTTCATGCCCCAGACTCACCAGTAAGGTTGCAGAATGTGAGCGCTGATAGCATTGTCTAAATGCCATATAATTCCTACCTACGTAGGATTCTCACCTCTTCTTCACAGACTCTGCTTTGAGCCATGTCTACCACCAATCCCACTGGCTTCAAATCCAGCGTTTCCTGTATCTCAGGTACCTAAATGATCCAGAATTCCTGATCATTTCCATTTAACCCTCTCTCATCACACCCTCACCCCAGCACTTCTACAGCCAGGCTACCAAGAAACACACCATGAGACCTTAATACCTAGTAATATATTGGGGGGAGGTCACCATGTGCCCCAGATGCATTTACATCTCTCGCATATCTCCTTCCCTGGCACATGAGTTACCATCCCAGCAGCTGAACAGACATTTCCCCGGCAGGGCTCTATTCATTGCCAAGCCAGGCTCAGCACAGCTCCTGTTCCAGCCCAGCGGCTGCGCGCAGAACCCACAAGGGGCAGGGAATGGACAGACAGGAGAGACCCACTAGCGACAAGGGAGAAGATTAGCCAGCTAAAGAGCAGGGCTGGCGGTCACACTTCTGCATTCTTACCGGAGGCTGCAGCGTGAACTTTGCTTTGGCTTCCACTCTCCAGCTGCCCCTACCACACTGAAAAGCCTCCCCAGCAGCCAGCCAGCGACCCCGCAGCAGGCAGGCACACCGACCCTGCCTTGGAGAGAGACGGAGAGTTTCTCTTGGTGTAACAGGGGAAACTCCCCTCCCCACCGACGCCCAGGGAAGGGAAGGGAAGGGTGGGAAGGAGAGGAAGGGGAGAAGGAGAGTCAGGGCATTACAGAGGGCAATCGCAAAACGGAGAAGAGGGGAGCTGAGGCAGGAAACTGAACTGGGGGAAGCAGGGCAGAAGGGCGTCGGAGGAGAGCTGGGGACTAGGACGAGGCACGAAGGGGACTGGTGCAAATGGGGCAGGGGGCCTGGGGCGGGGCAGGTGAGGGTAGGAAGAGGGCTGGGGTAGTGGGGATGGATTGAGGCAGGTGGGAACAGGAAGGGGGCATGACATGAGGGGGCAGGGTAGCTGGAGTGGACTAAATGGGACAGGAAGGGCCCGGGGGGGGGGACCAGGGCAGATGAGGGGCAGCATAGAAGGGGGCCGTCGGGATGGGACAAGTGAGGTTCCGAAGGGGACGGGGGAAAATGGAACAGATGAGGGGGCGGGAAGGGGCCAGGGAGGAATGGGACAGGTGTGGGGACGGGACAGGAAGGCACGGGAGGGGGGGACTGGGGCGGGAAGGAGCCAGGAGAAAGTGGGGGTGGGGCACTGGGACAGATGTGGGGCGGGAAGGGAGCGGAGCAGACGGGGGAGCGGGGCAGACGCGGAGGGTGGGGGGCGTGGTACCGGGGTGGGAGGGGCCGGGGCAGGTGAGGGGGGCAGGAAGGCGCCGGGGGGGCACTGGGACAGATGTGGGGCGGGAAGGGAGCGGACGGGGGAGCGGGGCAGATGAGGAGGGTGGGGGGCGTGGTACCGGGGTGGGAGGGGCCGGGGCAGGTGAGGGGGGCAGGAAGTCGCCGGGGGGGCACTGGGACAGATGTGGGGCGGGAAGGGAGCGGAGCAGACGGGGGAGCGGGGCAGATGAGGAGGGTGGGGGGCGTGGTACCGGGGTGGGAGGGGCCGGGGCAGGTGAGGGGGGCAGGAAGGCGCCGGGGGGGCACTGGGACAGATGTGGGGCGGGAAGGGAGCGGAGCAGACGGGGGAGCGGGGCAGATGAGGAGGGTGGGGGGCGTGGTACCGGGGTGGGAGGGGCCGGGGCAGGTGAGGGGGGCAGGAAGGCGCCGGGGGGGCACTGGGACAGATGTGGGGCGGGAAGGGAGCGGAGCAGACGGGGGAGCGGGGCAGATGAGGAGGGTGGGGGGCGTGGTACCGGGGTGGGAGGGGCCGGGGGGTTGGGGCAGGTGAGGGGGGCGGGGACGGGCCGGGATAGGAAGGGGCCGAGCAGAGCGCGAGGGGCTCTGACCCCGACACTCACCGCTCCCCGCGCGCGCAGCCCCGCAGCGCTGCCCAGAGCCCCGCGCCACCCGCTCTCCGGCTCGCGGGGCGGGGCGGACACGGCACCCGCCCGCTCCCATTGGCCCGATCCCGGCCCCGCCTCCTCGCCCGCTCATTGGCCAGGGCTGTTCCGGGGCCCGGGAGCGGGGAATCCCTGGGGGCGGTACCTAGAGGGAGGCGTCACCCTGGGGGCGGGGCGACGGGTTAGGGATGGACCAATGAGGAGCCGGAGGGGCGGGACGGTGTCAGTCTCTGACAGGCACCCAGGGCTCCCCCCATGTGCTTCCCTGGGACCCCCCTGTGCTGCTGGGGGCCCCACTGCCTGCGGGCTGGGCCCCGCCCCACCCACTGCCCAGCCCCCCTTCCTGCCCCCCCCCGGCCCCACTGCCCATCCCAATCCCATCCCCACCCGCTTCCTGTCCCCGGCCCCCGCTGCTGACACTGCGACCGGGCTCCGAGCGTGCCCGGAAAAGACCGAGTTGTCCCTGCGGAGGTGTGTCCTCCCCCTGGGCGGGCGGGTGCTTTACCTCCCGCTGGGCACAGCGGTGCCCGTCTGCCCCTCCCTGGGCGCTCAGCCCCCGCCGCCACACAGCGGGGCTGTCTCTTGCCATCTCCGCCAGATGTTCGGAGTGGGGGGGGGCTCCAGCTTTTCCCCAAACCCCAACATCCTAATTAATTCATGATGTGCCCCCCTCCCCCACAACCTCCGCCCACTCCCCAAACACCTACAGTGATCCCAGCCAAAACAGCCGACGGGCCCCCAAACCCGCCCCCGATCCGCTGCCTCCCACTCCCCAACACACGTCACTGCTTTCTCCCAGCCCCTGAAATCGGCGCTGTCCCACCCAACACCGGCTCTGCCCCCACCCACCCCCCAGCGTCAGGTCCGATCCCAGGGCTCCCTTCTGGCTTTACGATCGATGAAAGCCAGTCCTGGGGGGGCTGAACCTTTGAGAGACTCTGTCCCGTTAACCTGCAGGAGGCTACAAGTCCCGGGGCCCAGTGGCTGCAGGACATGATGGGACTGGTGGCCGCTGCGGGTGGGGGCCGTGCGGGGGGGGGCAGAGTACCCGGGCTGCGGTGAACGGGGAAGATGGTTCCCCCGAAGGGACCGAGCCTCCCTCTCTTGCCCAGCTACAGCATCCACGGGGCCGGGCTCACGAGCCCCTTCTCCCCGGGCCGGCGGCCGGCTGCCTTTTCCCAACCCCTCATTTGTGCGGGTTCCTGCGGATCCTTGTCATGAGGCTGTGGAGCTGGTCAGTGCAGGGACAGGCTCGGCGTCCCGGGTTAGTTGAGCTTGGTGTGAGGAAGGGATCGGAGCTACTTCTGGGCCCGAGAGTGCTCCTCTCCCACTCCCCTTCCCCCCCTTCCTCACTCCTGGACCGAGCTGACCAGCTCCAGGGCCACCGGAAACTCCCGCAGGGGCCGGTGGCCGGGGAAACACCTCCGGGGTTTCTCCACCTCGAATGCAGCGCGGGGTTGCTGAGCTCTTCCCCGCGGGGCCTCGGTCTCGTTGGGGCAGACTCGGCCAATGGCACGTAAGTAACCCGGCTCCTTGCGTGTTGGCTCTCGAAGGTAATGCACTGCGCGTGCGCGTGTGTTCGAGTGTAGGGCCCACGTGCTGACATTCCGCTCCCTGCGATGTGATCCTTGCTAGCGCTCAGGCCTAGTGGGGTGACTCATGGCCACGGTGGAGCCGTCGGTCCACCCGCCGGAGCCTCATGACCAGCAGTTATAAATGGACGGGCCTCAACGCGGCTGCCAGCGGAGGGCGCCCCCAGAATTCGCTGGAGCCAGTTAGAGGATCCCCTCCTTCGCTCTGATCTCGGGTCTGGCTCGCCCCTGGGCAAAGGGCCAGAGCGAAAACTGCTGCTCCCCACCGCCAGGGAGGTGGGGGGGCTGACAGCGCTTCTTCCGGGTTGACCTGGTGGCCGGTTTGCAACGAGAAACTTGCCAGCCCTTTTCCCTGGTGGCCGCTCCTGGCCCCGCTGCTGAGTCTCAGCGGCAGGACCCCCCCACCACCACCCGGGACTCCTCCAGCTCCGCTCCCCGCCCCACGCCCGGGACCCCCGGGCTACCGCCCGCCCAGCCGCGCTCCCGCGCCCGGTGTCCCCCTGGCTGCCTCTTGGCCCCGCGCCCCGGGAAGGCTCCGGCCCCGCACCGACGTCCCCGCGGCTACCGCCGCTCCGGGGCTCTGCTCCCGCCCCCAGCTATGGTCCCAGCCCAGCCTTTTACCCTGGCCCCGTCCCCACCCCTCCCCGGAGCCCCAGCCCCGCGCTCCTGGCCCCAGCCCTGGGATGCCGCGGACGGGGCGGGGGGCGAGGTAATTTTTCAGCCCCCACTGCAAAAAGTGTCCCAGCACCCCTGGCCTTGGGACCGACCCTCTGATGTGTCTTAACCCCAGACCTGATGTCGGGACAGGGACACGGACCCGGGACCCAGCCGCTTGGGCAAGCCGTGCCTGGCAGCAGGTAAAAAGGGAGAGGTGTAAAAAGCGGCGTAGCCAGGTTCTTCTAAGTGTAACAAACAAAAAAAGCAACCCCCCCCCCTTGGCTGCTCCTCTGGCCACGCCCCCTGGCTCCTCCCGGTTCCCCCCCCCAGATTAACCCCTGCCCGCTCAGGACTCCTGCGGGCTTCCCTGGGGGTGCGGATACACCCCCGTCCCCCCGGTCGGCGGAGAATCTCTCCCGCCCAGCCAGTTCTGCAGGTGTCCCCCTGCCCTGGGCTCCAGGCTCCTGCGCCGCGCCAAGTCCAGACAGCGCAGCCTGCGCCTCTGCCCTGCTGGCCCTCGCCCGGACCCCCCCCAGTGCAAGGCACGGGACCCCCGCCGCTCACCCGTCCTGGGCCGCCCGCTGCCTCGCTCCATGGCGCTGCTGGGCCGGCTGGGCTGGGCCGCCGCAGGAGGTGGCTGCCGCGATGTTGGGGCCACGCTGAGCGTGTGGGGCGCGATAGCCCAGGAGCCGGCACCCTTCGCTCCAGGGCCGCCCAGAGGATTCCGGGGCGGGGTGGGGGAGAGGCGCGGACGGGGCGGGGGGCGAGGTAATTTTTCAGCCCCCACTGAAAAAAGTGTCCCAGCACCCCTGGCCTTGGGACCGACCCCCTGATGTGTCTTAGCCCCAGACCTGATGTCGGGAAAATGATCGGGCCCACCTGGACAGGGACAAGCAGCCACGGGGCTAACCGGAGGAGCGAGGCAGGGCCGCCCAGAGGGGTGGGGGCAAGACGGGCAATTTGCTCCAGATCCCCCCAGGGCCCCCACGAGAGTTTTTCGGGGCCCCTGGAGCGGGGTCCTTCCCCGGAAAACCCTTGCGGGGCCAGGCCCCCAGAGCTTCTTCCGCTCCCGGTCTTCGTGGCGGGGGTCCTTCCGCTCCGGGCGGTCCCCGCCGCCGAAGTGCCCCGAAGACCGGGGAGGGGGGGTGAGAGGCCGCTGAATTACCGCCGAAGACCCGGCTGCACTTCCGCGAGGGGTCCCGCTTCGGCGCCAGGGGGTCCCTGCCGTGGCTCTTGGGGCACTTCGGCGATGGGTGTCCTGGAACGGAAGGGCCCCCCGCTGCCGGTAGCCGTGGGGACGCCAGTGCGTGGCCGGAGCCTTCCCGGGTCGCGGGGCCAAGAGACAGCCCGGGGGGACACCGGGCGCGGGAGCGCGGCTGGGGGGCCGGCGGTAGCCCGGGGATCCCGGGAGTGGGGCCGGGCTAAGACACATCAGAGGGTCGGTCCCAAGGCCAGGGGTGCTGGGACACTTTTTGCAGTGGGGGCTGAAAAATTACCTCGCCCCCCGCCCCGTCCGCGGCATCCCAGGGCTGGGGCCAGGAGCGCGGGGCTGGGGCTCCGGGGAGGGGTGGGGACGGGGCCAGGGCAAAAGGCTGGGCTGGGACCATAGCTGGGGGCGGGAGCAGAGCCCCGGAGCGGCGGTAGCCGCGGGGACGCCGGTGCGGGGCCGGAGCCTTCCCGGGGCGCGGGGCCAAGAGGCAGCCAGGGGGACACCGGGCGCGGGAGCGCGGCTGGGCGGGCGGTAGCCCGGGGGTCCCGGGCGTGGGGCGGGGAGCGGAGCTGGAGGAGTCCCGGGTGGTGGTGGGGGGGTCCTGCCGCTGAGACTCAGCAGCGGGGCCAGGAGCGGCCACCAGGGAAAAGGGCTGGCAAGTTTCTCGTTGCAAACCGGCCACCAGGTCAACCCGGAAGAAGCGCTGTCGGCCCCCCCACCTCCCTGGCGGTGGGGAGCAGCAGTTTTCGCTCTGGCCCTTTGCCCAGGGGCGAGCCAGACCCGAGATCAGAGCGAAGGAGGGGATCCTCTAACTGGCTCCAGCGAATTCTGGGGGCGCCCTCCGCTGGCAGCCGCGTTGAGGCCCGTCCATTTATAACTGCTGGTCATGAGGCTCCGGCGGGTGGACCGACGGCTCCACCGTGGCCATGAGTCACCCCACTAGGCCTGAGCGCTAGCAAGGATCACATCGCAGGGAGCGGAATGTCAGCACGTGGGCCCTACACTCGAACACACGCGCACGCGCAGTGCATTACCTTCGAGAGCCAACACGCAAGGAGCCGGGTTACTTACGTGCCATTGGCCGAGTCTGCCCCAACGAGACCGAGGCCCCGCGGGGAAGAGCTCAGCAACCCCGCGCTGCATTCGAGGTGGAGAAACCCCGGAGGTGTTTCCCCGGCCACCGGCCCCTGCGGGAGTTTCCGGTGGCCCTGGAGCTGGTCAGCTCGGTCCAGGAGTGAGGAAGGGGGGGAAGGGGAGTGGGAGAGGAGCACTCTCGGGCCCAGAAGTAGCTCCGATCCCTTCCTCACACCAAGCTCAACTAACCCGGGACGCCGAGCCTGTCCCTGCACTGAGCAGCTCCGCAGCCTCATGACAAGGATCCGCAGGCACCCGCACAAATGAGGGGTTGGGAAAAGGCAGCCGGCCGCCGGCCCGGGGAGAAGGGGCTGGTGAGCCCGGCCCCGTGGATGCTGTAGCTGGGCAAGAGAGGGAGGCTCGGTCCCTTCGGGGGAACCATCTTCCCCGTTCACCGCAGCCCGGGTACTCTGCCCCCCCCCGGACGGCCCCCACCCGCAGCGGCCACCAGTCCCATCATGTCCTGCAGCCACTGGGCCCCGGGACTTGTAGCCTCCTGCAGGTTAACGGGACAGAGTCTCTGAAAGGTTCAGCCCCCCCCAGGACTGGCTTTCATCGATCGTAAAGCCAGAAGGGAGCCCTGGGATCGGACCTGACGCTGGGGGGTGGGTGGGGGCAGAGCCGGTGTTGGGTGGGACAGCGCCGATTTTAGGGCTGGGAGGAAGCAGTGACGTGTGTTGGGGAGTGGGAGGCAGCGGATCGAGGGCGGGTTTGGGGGCCCGTCGGCTGTTTTGGCTGGGATCACTGTAGGTGTTTGGGGAGTGGGCGGAGGTTGTGGGGGCGGGGGGCACATCATGAATTAATTAGGATGTTGGGTTTGGGGAAAAGCTGGAGCCCCCCCCCCACTCCGAACATCTGGCGGAGATGGCAAGAGACAGCCCCGCTGTGTGGCGGCGGGGGCTGAGCGCCCAGGGAGGGGCAGACGGGCACCGCTGTGCCCAGCGGGAGGTAAAGCACCCGCCCGCCCAGGGGGAGGACACACCTCCGCAGGGACAACTCGGTCTTTTCCGGGCACGCTCGGAGCCCGGTCGCAGTGTCAGCAGCGGGGGCCGGGGACAGGAAGCGGGTGGGGATGGGATTGGGATGGGCAGTGGGGCCGGGGGGGGGCAGGAAGGGGGGATGGGCAGTGGGTGGGGCGGGGCCCAGCCCGCAGGCAGTGGGGCCCCCAGCAGCACAGGGGGGTCCCAGGGAAGCACATGGGGGGAGCCCTGGGTGCCTGTCAGAGACTGACACCGTCCCGCCCCTCGGGCTCCTCATTGGTCCATCCCTAACCCGTCGCCCCGCCCCCAGGGTGACGCCTCCCTCTAGGTACCGCCCCCAGGGATTCCCCGCTCCTGGGCCCCGGAACAGCCCTGGCCAATGAGCGGGCGAGGAGGCGGGGTCGGGATCGGGCCAATGGGAGCGGGCGGGGAGTGGTGAGGGCGGGGGCGGAGCCTCTCGCTCTGCCCACCCCCTTTTTACCCCGCCCCTTCCCGCCTGTCCCAGACCCCCCCTTCTCCTGTCTCCGTCCCTCCCTGCCCACCTGTCCCAGTGCCCCGGTTCCCCTGGCCCCTTTCCACCCCCCTGCTGCCCCCCACCTTCCCCCGGTTCCCCTGGCCCCTTTCTGCCCCCCATCTGTCCCAATACCCCACCCCCACCTTCCCCCGGCCCCTTCCTACCCCACCCTGTCACAGTACCCTGGCCCCTTCCTGCCCCCTCCCCACACCTGTGCCAGTCCCCCCCCGGCCCCTTCCTGTCCCACCCAACCTGCCCCCGGCCCCTTCCTGCCCCTTCTTCTGTCCCATTCCCCCCAGCCCCTTTGTACCCCGCCCTGCCACCTGCTCTGGTCCCTTCCCACTCCCTCACCTGTCCCATTCCCCCCAGGCCCCTCCTATGCCGGCCCCCACCTGCCCTGCCCCCTTGCTACCCTGCCCCCTCATCTGCCCTGGTCCCCCCCAGCCTCTTCCTGCCCCCTTTAGTCCACTCCAGCTACCCCGCCCCCTCATGTCATGCCCCCTTCCCGTTCCCACCTGCCCCAGTCCATCCCCACTACCCCAGCCCTCTTCCTACCCTCACCTCCCCTGCCCCAGTCCCCCTGCTCCTGCCCCGCTTGCCCCAGTCTCTCAAAGGTTCAAAACCCCTAAGACTGGCTTTCATCGACTGTAAAGCCAGAAGGGACCCGTGTGACCAGAACTGATATTGGGAGCAGGGGCGGGAGCAGAAAGAACTGATGAGGGGGGACAGTTCTGATTTTAGGGAGCTGGGGAAGGAAGTGACGTATGTTGGGGAGGCAGGCAGCAGATCTGATGAGGGCTTGGGGGGCACATCGGAGGTTTGAGCGGGGATAATTGTTGGTCTTGGGGATGGGCAGATGTGGGGAAGGGGGCACATAATGAATTCATTAGAATGTTGGGGTTGGGGGGGACACCTGGAGTCCCCCTACTCCATACATTTGGCAGAGTTCGCAACACAGCCCACGGCTGTGTGGAAGCGGGGACTGAGCGCCCAGGGAGAGAGAGACGGGCACCGCTGTGCCCAGGTGGAGGTAAAGCACCTGCCGGTACAGGGGGAGGACACACCTCAGCAGGGACAACTCGGTCTTTTCCGGACACGCTCGGAGCCCAGTCGCAGTGTCCATGGCCAAGAGCTCAGTCTGAATTCAGCGCAGGGGATGGGGACAGGAAGGGGGTGGGGAGTGGGCCCAAGGATGTGGTTAGGCCAAGGGGGCAGTGAGTGGGGTGGGATCCAGCCCCTAGGCAGTGGGGTCCCCAGCAGCACATGGGGGTCCCAGGGAAGCGCATGGGGGGAGTCCTGGGTTCCAGTAACAGACTCACACAGTCCCACCCCTCAGACTCGTCATTGGTCCATCCCTAACCCATTGCCCCCCCATCCAGGTGACCCCTCCCCCTAGGCTCAAAGGTTCAACCCCCCTAGGACTGGCTTTCATCAATCGTAAAGCCAGAAGGGACCCCTGGGATCAGACCTGATGTTGGGGGGTGGGTGGGGGCAGAGCAGTAGTTGGGTGGGACAGCGCCGATTTTAGGGAGAAAATTGCTGGGAGAAAGCAGTGACGTGTGTTGGGGAGTGGGAGGCAGCGGATCGGGGGCGGCTTTGGGGGTCCGCCGGATGTTTTGGCTGGGATCATTGTAGGTGTTTTGGGAGTGGGCAGAGGTTGTGGGGGAGGGGGGCACATAATTCATTAGAATGTTGCGGTTTGGGGAAAAGCTGGAATCACCTTACTCAGTACCCGATTTACCATGGTCCAAGGGGACCCCGGCCCGGCCCAGCCTTCTCCACCCCCCTGCGGGCGGAAGCTTAGTGCTGCTGGCTCCTGCTGCAGCAGGGCAGGCTCTGCCGGCAGCCAAGCTCTTCCCCCACCTCTTTCCCCAGTGTGCTGAGTTCCCTCCCCCCACCCCCTGCTGCCGATCAGCTGCTTGCCGGCAGGAGGGAGGGAGAAGAGCGGAGCCTCAGCACCTCACCGCTCCAGGGAGAAGGAGAAGAGGCGGGGGCGGGGTCTTGGGGAAGGGGCTGGAATTGGGGCATACTCCCTCCAGCCCCTTTCGTGAGCACCCCCATGACCCCAGACCTCACCCCCAGCCCTATGCCCACCCTGACCCCTGCACCCCTCACACCTCCCCAGCTCCCCCACCCCATGCCCCGACTCCTGAACCCCCCCACATCCCCACCCCCATCCTGAGCATCAAATGGGAGCTCCTGCACCCTCCCCCATTCCCACCTGCACCCCTTGCACCAAACAGGAGCTGCCCCGGGTAAGCGCTCCACACCCCAACCTCCTGCCCCAATCTTGAGCCCCCTCCCTCACCCTAGCTCCTGGCCAGACCCTGCACCCGAACGTTTTTTTACAATATTTGGAAAGATCATTAAGTGGTCCGTCAAGACTCTCTGCCAGTTTCAAGTGGTCTGTGGAAAAATAAGTTAGACGACAAGAACAATCAAGGGACCTCACTTTATTTTCATTTACTTGCTATTACTTAGAGGAGGAGGAGGAAGAAAAAAAGAATGAAAAATGAGGGTGGGGGGAGGTAAGAGAGAATGTTCTTTTTCTTGGCTGGGTCCCAAGGAGGGGCCCCAAATATGAAGCTGAGCACAGGGGGCCCCACTCACTCTAAATCTACCACTGGATGTCACATCACCTGGGCTGGGGATACTGTGTCAGCTGATCCCCACAGTCTCCAACCTACCAGGGCAGCACAGCCCCGAGCTGCAGGCTGGGATGAAGGGGTCTATCAAATGCGTCAAGTTGTGGCACCACGGCTAGAGCAGCAGCTGAGGAGTCGAGAGGTCTGGTCTCATCCCAACTCGCCATGAACTTGGAAATGTCATAGAATCTCAGGGTTGGAAGGGACCTCAGGAGGTCATCTAGTCCAACCCCCTGCTCAAAGCAGGACCAATCCCCAACTAAATCATCCCAGCCAGGGCTTTGTCAAGCCGGGCCTTAAAAACCTCTAAGGAAGGAGATTCCACCACCTCCCTAGGTAACCCATTCCAGTGCTTCACCACCCTCCTAGTGAAATAGTGTTTCCTAATATCCAACCTAAACCTCCCCCACTGCAACTTGAGACCATTGCTCCTTGTCCTGTCATCTACCACCACTGAGAACAGCCGAGCTCCATCCTCTTTGGAACCCTCCTTCAAGTAGTTGAAGGCTGCTATCAAATCCCCCCTCACTCTTCTCTTCTGCAAACTAAATAAGCCCAGTTCCCTCAGCCTCTCCTCATAAGTCATGTGCTCCAGCCCCCTAATCATTTTTGTTGCCCTCCGCTGGACTCTCTCCAATTTGTCCACATCCCTTCTGCAGTGCGGGGACCAAAACTGGACGCAGTACTCCAGATGTGGCCTCACCAGTGCCACTTCCCTCGATCTGCCGGCCATGCTCCTACTAATGCAGCCCAATATGCCGTTGGCCTTCTTGGCAACAAGGGCACACTGCTGACTCATATCCAGCTTCTCATCCACTGTAATCCCCGGGTCCTTTTCTGCAGAAAGGGAGAGTGGTCACAGCCACTCTCCCTGCCTCAGTTTGCCCATCTGTAAAGGGGGGATAAGAGACCTACCTACCTCTCAGGGACACTGTGAGGCTTCATTCATTCATGAATGTAAAGCACATGGAGGCCCTTGGTTGGAAGGTGATGGGCAGAGTGTTGTTATTGCTTCTCCGTAAGCCTGCCATTGTCCCACTCAGGAGTGATCTCCATTGGTCTGTTCCAATAAAGAGCACACGCCCAGCAGTGTCTGCCTGCCTCTGAAATGTGATTAAAATCAGGGGGAGGTTTTAAATACTCAGCTGCCCTCAGGAGCTCGCAGCAAGAGCTGACGTTAAATGAGAGTCTGGCACACAAATGATTATTGATTCCTTGGGCCTTTAAAACACACTGGGCTCAGGGCCCATCTTGGCAGCATCCTGTTGAATGAGGCAGGCAGCTGAGGGGGAGGAAGGTCTGCCAGCAGCTCTTGGGGCTGCACTGGGAGATATTTTACCCACTACTTGTATTCCAGAAGTTTTTGGAGGCCCTAGCCAGGGTCAGACACCTCGTATGAAACAGTCCCTGCCCCAGGCAGCTTGCAGTCTAAACAGAGAGGAGATGGGAGAAAGGACGGATTATTATCTCCAGTGTACAAATGGCTTAAATGACTGGCCTAAGGTCAAACAGAGAGTCTGTGGCAGAGTCAGTAACTGAGTTCCGAGCTCCTGCGTCCCACTTCAGAGCCTGATCCTCTCAATATGTGGGCAATAGCCTGGCGTAGTGCTTCTGATCATGTCCCCTCCTAGGGGCTGGTCTCAGCTATGACACTGGCAGACCAGGTGCCAGCTCCGGCCCGAGCCCCAAGCCAATTCACTTGTGTATTAGTATAGATCAAAGGGATTGTTAAATGTATACGAGTGTATTTGGGGTTTAGACGCCATGAAAACTAGTGGGATGTTACCTGCATTGTTGTCACTTATCTGTATCCCATTACAGTACAGGAGCAAAGATTTACATTATGTAGACCCTGTAACTAACTAACCCGTCAGACTTGTTGAATGCAAACGAAGAACTTGAACAGAAAAGTGCTAATTTCAAAGCCAGTGGCCATTGTGTGTGGTGACTGGAGGTCAGAGACTCAAGGTGCGTTCCTCATTCACCGTCACCAAAGGCCACTGGCTTTGAAATTAGCACTTTTCTGTTCAAGTTCTTCGTTTGCATTCAACAAGTCTGACGGGTTAGTTAGTTACAGGGTCTACATAATGTAAATCTTTGCTCCTGTACTGTAATGGGATACAGATAAGTGACAACAATGCAGGTAACATCCCACTAGTTTTCATGGCGTCTAAACCCCAAATACACTCGTATACATTTAACAATCCCTTTGATCTATACTAATACACAAGTGAATTGGCTTGGGGCTCGGGCCGGAGCTGGCACCTGGTCTGCCAGTGTCATAGCTGAGACCAGCCCCTAGGAGGGGACATGATCAGAAGCACTACGCCAGGCTATTTGGACTCTGACAGGGAAGTGCACTAGATCCCCAGACACAATCCGGGTACTCTGAAAAGACTGTGGGGAAACTGGCTGTTTATTACATCACTGCTGCCGTTTGGATTACAGACTGTGACTCACCTGTGCATATAGTTGACCTGCTTTTCTGAGCTAATAATCCTTCGGTTTCTATAGAACTGGCTGTCAGCGTTGTCTTTGGTGGAAGGGGTAGTGCACCGATTGAACTGGGGTGAGTGACTGGTCTCTTGGGGCTGGGATCAGCCTGATGCAGTGCGGATTTTAAAGTGACCTTTTCTCAGGAGTGCGAGTAGGGCAGTGCCCTCCAGTACACAGTACCGGCAAGAGATGTTTAGCAAGTATGAGGTACCGGAAAGCCTTGGGGCTATGGCCCTCTCCGGGGGTGGGGGGGCTGCGCTCTGCTCCTTAAAGGAGCAGAACATGGCTAGGGAGGGCATTCATTCTTTACATGGCTTTAACAGCACGATACATACGCTAACAAACTTAAAGGCTTTGTTTAAGTTTGTTAGCATATGTATTGTGCTGTTAAGTTGATCAGGAGTCCTCAAGAGGGGAGGGATGGGGCGGACGGAAGGTGTTTAAATAGTGGCTTTGATTCTGTTTCTCTCCATTGGTCTGAATTATTTATCCATGACATCCATACTGCATCACATCAAGTCCAAATCAGTAGAGGAATGCCTCTGCTTGCACTGACCAGAGGATGTTTGGATTCTGATGTCAGCCCAGTTCTGCAGCCTGACAGGAAACAGGTGTTGTCCCCAGTGTGCACAGAATTCTTCTTTGCAGCCAAACTAGTCTAACATGCATTTTGTTAACTGGAACTGGAGCAGCAAAACAAAGAAAACAGATGCCCCATTTTCCAGCTTTGTGAGTGAGAGAACTATAAGTGAAGATTATAATGCTGGACACTGATGGCCTTAAACCAGCTGCCTCTGGAATCTGCCAAGAACTTTGCTGAAAATAGGTTACTCGACGGAGCTAAGACTTATCACACATCTGCCCACCTTTATTTGAATGAAGCTCCTTCTGATCTGACAGCTCAGGCATTGTCAGTATCACCCAGAACAATTTACAAACTTGGAACCTAATCCTGTAAACCCTCAATTGTTTGCTCAATCCCATTGAAGACAATGGGACTATTTGCATGACTATAGACCACTTTTGTGGGCTGGTAAGCGTTTCAGGAGTCTGTTCCTATAAAGGAAGTTGAATCCCTCATTGAAATGCAGTGTTTGGGTACAATACCCTAAAGCAGTTTAGGATACAGGTCTACATAATATTTGTCTTTTAATAAGTCATACATATGAGTCTATATGCAGAAAAGGCTCCTCACCCAACTCCCATATTCCATATAAACAGACTGAATTCGACACGTGGGGGGAAAGTGAGTAGTTACGCATGTTGATGTTTATATATACAAAGGGGGTTGTAGGAGGGGACGGGGAGAGCGTGGGGGCCCTGGGCTGGGGGCGGGGTGGGGAGGAGTCACATGGAGGGTCACGTGCCCCCTCTTGTGTACCTCCCATGAGTGCAGTACCAGCAAGAAACGATTTCTGCTTGCACCACTGCCTTTTATCACAGTGTCCGGTTTGTCTGGGCGGCAAGATAGACTGGAGAGTCTGAGAGGACTGTCTGTGACTCCAGGGTAAGACTGGTACAGTGATCCAGGGGTGCACATTTGTCACTGGCTTGGTGAAATCTAACTACAGAACGCACCACCAGCTTGAGGTTTTCTGACAGCCTGGCCTGAGGTCGTGAGCCACTCCAGACAGCGGGACATGTCTCCTCTTGGGGGCTGGCCTCAGCAACTGTAAAAGCCTGTTGCATCAGCCAGGGAGTTTGGAGGGGTTGTGAGGATTTTTTTCTATCTTTAAATTCAGTAGTACAGTGCTCATAAGCAACCCTACAACAACAACAAACCAGTGTGCATAACCCAGCATGTAGGAGTGACCCTACAACAACAAACCAGTGTGCACAGCCCAGTGCTTGTGAGCAACCCTACAATAACAAAGCGTGTATAGCTCAGCACTCGTGGGCAACCCTGCAAGAGCAAATCAGCCTGCAGAACCCAGCATTGATGAGTGACCCCTGCGATAAACCAGCGTGCAGTGCCTACCGCTCGTGAGTCACGCTACAGCTCAGCTTGTATCTCAGGTTTTTAGCTCACGTAGCACCAGGGCCGGCTCCAGGCACCAGCCCAGCAAGCAGGTGCTTGGGGTGGCCAACGGAGAGGGGCAGCACATCCGGCTCTTCGGCGGCAATTCAGCATGGGTCCCTCACTCTCTCTCAGAGCGAAGGACCAGCCGCCAAATTGCCACCGAAGACTGAAGCAGCAGCGGTAGAGCTGATCGCAGTCATGACTTTGGGGGGGGGGGGGGGTTGCTGCTTGGGGCAGCAAAAACCCTGGAGCCGGCCCTGCGTAGGGCTTGCTGTTACAGACATGAGCACTGCCTACTTTACACCAGACAAATGCATTTTAATTTTTACTATAAAAGCAAAGTCTCCTGCTCTCACAACCACACGATTCTCAGCCTTTGGGTATATTTTCCGCTTGGAGAGGAAGTGGGAGGGGGGCCTATTGCATGTATTAACATGATTGCAGGGTTCAAATAGATCCCAGGGAATGGAATGCAGCTGCAAGCCATTAGCAGTGGCATAGATTTGCATAGGCACTAACTGACTGATACTGGTTTTGTTTTCCGGCAGGCAGCCCCCCTGCAATGGGAACTTCCTTTCAGATGGACGAGCTCTGATTTCTAACGACGTGCAAATGGTACGTGTGACAGGTTGGATCACAGAAACCCTCTTGGGAGCTGCCACCTGATGTGCCAAGACTACTGCCCCTGCTTTCCCTGCCAGCTCGGGACCCCAGCACCCTGTCTTGCTGAGCCAGACACGCCCGTCTGCTCCAACACAGACCCAGGGTCTGAATTACCTGCCCCAAACAGCTGCAGACCTAACTGAAAGCAGCTCACAGAAGTGTTCCTGCCTTTAACACTCAGATGCCCAACTCCCAGTGGGGTCTAAACCCAAATAAATCCATTTTAAAGCTTATGCAGGGTAAACTCATAAACTGTTCACCCTCTATAACACTGATAGAGAGAGATGCACGGCTGTTTGCTCCCCCAGGTATTAATACAGACTCTGAGTTAATTAATAGGTAAAAAAGTGATTTTATTAAATACAGACAGTAGGAGTTAAGTGGTTCCAAGTAGTAACAGACAGAACAAAGTAAGTCACCAAGCAAAATAAAACAAAACGCGCAAATCTCTGTCTAATCAAACTGAACACAGATAATCTCACCCTCCGAGATGCTTCAGTAAGTTTTTTTCTCAGACTGGACCCCTTCCAGGCCTGGGCCCAATCCTTTCCCCGGTACAGCCCTTGTTCCAGCTCAGGGGGTAGCTCGGGGATTTCTCATGACTGCAACCTCCTTTGTTCTGTTCCACCCACTTCTATATCTTTTGCACAAGGCAGGAATCCTTTGTCCCTCTGGGTTCCCACCCCTCCTTCTCAATGGGAAAAGCACCGGGTTAAAGATGGATTCCAGTTCAGGTGACATGATCACACGTCACTGCAAGACTCTGTTACCCGCTTGCCAGCACACAGGTATACAGGAAGACTTACAGGTAAAACACACCCATCCCATCTGCAGACAATTGCCCTGGTTGATGGGAGCAATCAACATTCCAAACCACCATTAATGGCCCACACTTTGCATAATTACAATAGGCCGTCAGGGTTATATTTCATATTTCTAGACCCAGAAACAAGAGTGGTACCTTTATACAAATAGGATGATCACACTCAGTAGATTATAAGCTTTGTAATGATACCTTACAAGAGACCTTTTACATGAAGCATATTCCAGTTACAGTATATTCACTCATTAGCCTATTTTTATAAAACCATATAGGCTGCAGCATCACAGTGCGTTCCATAATGTCTCCAGTCGTTTTGTTCCCCTTGCTGTTTCTTATAATACCTTGAAAGCTTGACACCAAAATCGGCTTCCTTATGGTCATTATCCTTCACTGTCCTGCCTGCAGTGGTTTACTGGAGCAGGATGCTCCAATCTCTTGAACCATGCACCACCCGCGAGAACGGAGCGGTGCAAACTCCTGTTACTGTGGGGTCTCGTGACGTGAGCCCTGAACTGTGGTTCGTTATTGCAGGTTTGCTCAGCGACAGTGGGCCGCACACAGCGCTTTGCTCTTGTAGACTAGCTCACGTGTGCAGGGCTGTACGCACAGATCTGTTGTTGTCGGGTAGTGTCATGGGGCGAGTTGGCCCCTTTCAGGGGCCCTCATCCATCTACAGGGAGGGATGGGGGAATTGGATTGGCCAGGGCTGATTAGGGAATCCCAGCTTGGAACTGATGCTTGTTGAACACCTGGAGGGCTCGATCCACCTGGTCTGAACCATCTGGGAGGGGTGGTCAGGTGGAAGAGGGGATGGCAGTCAAGGTAAGAAGACCCAGGAGTGAGGAAGTGTTGGGTCCTTACCTGGGAGATGAGCTCAGAGCAGGCCCTGCCATGCTGTCCTGCACGGGCTCAAGGGCATGAGAACAACCTTGGGGCAGACTGTTAGGAAGCAGAGCACAAAACCGAACTGGTTGTCAGTTCAGTACTTAGATTTCCAACCAGTTATCCAGTGTAAACTCCTCAGGCACCATAACAGCCTAGCGGTGGAGTCACAGACCGTCCCCCTGGGCGCGCCGATCGCTCTTGGCCCCTTGGTGAGCCTGCCTTTGTGACAGCTGGTCCCTTACAGCAAGAATCACAGCAATGTTCAGGTCACTCCCAGTCCCGAAGGACCGGTCAGTTGCACCTTAGATCTCACACCAAAGATGCTTGTGGCCAATCCCATGATAAACTATCTACAGACTTATTAAAAGGGAAACAAGAGAGTCGTTTACAAGGTTAAAGCAGGTCAACATAGATACGCTAATGAGTTCAATCTTAAATTAGAAAGATAATGCAAAGCTTCTATGATAAGCAAGCTCTGTATGTCCTGTAGGCCTAACTCAGGCTACACATGGGGGTTCTTTTGCTTATGCCTAGAAACCTTGCCGCTCCAGAGTCCAGGCATCATAGAGATCCAGTTCCTTCTTGTTAAGGGTTTTTATTCCCTCCCCGCCATGTGCTCTGGGCTGTGAACTCAGTGGACGGGAGGAATCCATTTGCACGACTCGTCTTCACGGAGGGAGGGCAGACCAGCCAATGTCTTTTGTCCTCTTTAATGTCCCACAATGGTCTGTCAGGTGTCAATGCGCCTTCCCTGCTGGGCAGGATGTAACACCTGCTGTTGGAGACCAGCACTTCTCACGAGTTACTGTCTCTCTCAAGTCAGATGATTTACGCGGTCACAGAGGCTCACAATACAACTGCTCAAATAGCACCTTACAATACAGGATGCAGATGTTATGTCAGATTAGTGCAGGCAGCAACTCACAAGTATTCAGTAAAGTCTAAGCACTAAACACATTCTTATTACCCTCATACCTGTTTTAACAATACTAACGTACAGCTGAGCCAGACTGATTGCAGCCATGTATTTGTCAGTGTTCCGTTGAGACATGGGGACCTTGGCGTGACCTAGTCTGCTAGCGTCACAGACCCCCAGAAGTGCTGAGAAAGGAGATATAGCTGCAGGGGATAGGACCAATGCCTGGAATGGGCCATAACTCAAGGGAAGCTGTCTCTGAGAGTTAGGGACCGGAGGAAAGGACAGCAACCAGGTTCAAGGGGAGCGGTTGGTGCCCCAGGAATGAGAGGTCCTGAAGACCATGGCAGAGGAGGAGGACCCTAAACACAGCAGTGGAGAAACAGGTCTGGCGGTAGCCAAATTCTGGACTCCATTTGGTGGCCATGGCTGGGACTGGAGGGAAGATCTAACGAGGCAGAAAATTGGTTGGGATTTCCGACCTTGGCTTGAACATTGGTGCAGAACATTGCAATAGACTGGAAGGAGGCCACTGTCACTCGGGAAGGGACTGGATGTTAGGGGAATCTAGCCAGAGGGCCAGGTCCCAGTGGCTATATAAAGAAGGTTAAACTGGACTATACTATTCAGCTGCTAGGTCCTGACGTGTGTAACATACCTTATAGCAGGGGTTGGCAACCTTTCAGATGTGGTGTGCTGAGTCTTCATTTAGTCACTCTGATTGAAGGTTTCGCGTGCCGGTCATACATGTTAATGTTTTTAGAAGGTCTCTCTCTACAAGTCTATATATTTATATAACTAAACTAGTGTTGTATTGTAAAATAAACAAGGTTTTCAAAATGTTTAAGAAGCTTCATTTAAAATTAAATTAAAATGTTGATCTTATGCCACCGGCCCGCTCAGCCCGCTGCTGGTCTGGGGTTCTGTTCACCTAGGCCGGCAGTGGGCTGAGTGGGGCCTGTGGCCGGGACCCCAGCTGGGAAGGGTCCGGCAGCCAGAACCCCAGATGGGCAGCAGGCTGTGTGGGGCCGGCGGCCGGGACCCCAGACCGGCAGTGGGCTGAGCCGCTCAGCCCAATGCTGCTCAGAGGCTCCATCCTCCAGCTCCTGCTAGCCGGGATCCCGGCTGCCGGACCCGCTCAGCCCGCTGCCGGTCTGGGGTCCCGGCCCTGCCCACATACAGTGAGTACCTACCTTCTCCCTGGTTCTGGCCCATTCTCTTCCTCTCTCTGCACTGAACTGAGGGTGGGAGTGGACCGAGCACAGGGCTGGGGGTGAAGGGTCTGGCCAGGAGCTAGAACGAGGGAGGGGGCTCGAGGTTTGGGTGTGGGGGCACGTACCTGGGCAGCTCCCATTTGGTGTGAGGGGTGCAGGTGGGAATGTGAGTGGGGGTCCAGGAGCTCCTGTTTGGTGCTCAGGGTGGGGGTGGGGATGTGCAGGGTGCATGGGGTGTGGGGGAGCTGGGATGTGGGGGGTGCAAGAGTGAGAGCAGAGGGCTGGGGGCATGTGAGGGGCGGTGCAGATGTCAGGGTAGGGGGGCTGGGTATGTGTGGGGGTGCCAGAGTCAGGGCTGGGGTCATGGGGGAGTGGGTGAAGGAGTCAACAGAGGGCTGGGTGGTACAGGGCTCAGGGCACGGGCCTGGGGGTGTGTGGGGGTGCAGGGCTCAGGGCAGGGTGACTGCCCCCCCAGAACCCCCAACCCCCCGCTCCTTGTCCCGACTACCCTCTCCTGGGACCCCACCCCCTATCTAAGCCTCCCTGCCCTGTGTCCCCTGACTGCCCCCCTAGACCCTACCCCCTATCTGTCCCCTGACTGCCCCAACCCTTATCCACACCCCCGCACCCAGACAGAACCCCCTAGACTCCCATGCCTATCCAACCGCTCCCCACCCCCTGACAGGACCCCCAGAACTCTGGTCCTAAACACCCCCCCCCCGCTCCCTGCCTGCCCCCACCCCTCTCCACACCCCTGCCTCCTGACAGCACCCCAAGAACTCCCGACTCATCCAACCCCCCAGCTCCTTGTCCCCTGACCACCCCCTCCAGAGACCCCCCCCCACCCTAACTGCCCCCCCAGGACCCTCCTTGCTCCTTGTCCCCCTGACCCCTATCCACCCCCCAAACAGACCCCGGGACTCCCATGCCCCATCCACCCCCCCTGCTCCCTGACTGCCCCCTCCAGAGAGCCCCGCCCTTAACCACTGCCCCGGGATCCCACCTCCCCATCCAACCCCCCCTGCTCCCTGTCCCCTGACTGCCCCCACCCCTTACCCAACCCCCCCCCGGCCCCCTTACCATAAGGCTCCCCGCTCATCCGGAGTCCTGCCACCGCCGCACACGCAGCCCCGCCCCACCCCACCCCTCAGAGCGCTGCACGTGCGGCGGCAGGGCTCCGGATGAGCGGGGAGCGTCTTTCCCTCCCCACAGAGCCAAACGCTGCCCCACGGGAGCGCGCAGCCCCGGCCCTCAGAGCGCTGCGCGCGGCGGCAGGGCTCCAGGGGATGGGGAGGGGCTGGCGGCTTGCTGCGCTCGGCCTGGCGCTCTGGCCCGGGAGCGCGGACCCTGCGGCTTGCCGCGCCGGGCAGGCTTTTTAATGGCACGCGGAGTCCCGGCAGGCCCCAGCGCGCCATTACAAATCGGCTCGCGTGCCATCGGCTGCCGACCCCTGCCCTATAGGCATACAACAGCCACTCTGGGCAGTACCTTACATGATCAGACAGTGAACACGTCTCTGGTGTATCTCCCTGGGAGGGGAGCCCTGGAGCCAGTCCCTACCTGGTACAAGTGCCTGATCAGCAACCTGCCGTGTAGCAGCTGTACATCACAGGCAGGAGCCCCTCTAGAAAGCCGCAAGAGGGCGCTCTGGGCCGGGGCAATATAGCACAGGCAGGGCATGTGCGCTGGGCCGTTGTTCCTGTAGGGCCCTGACTCCCCATTTCTTTTGGAAGCAAAAGCATGTTTTCCTGTTAGGGTGGGGAGTGGGAATGGAGATGCCGCTCCTACAGCTCCCGCAGCCGGGTGAAAGAAAACTGGGTTGAGCCTCCCAACTCTGACCCCTGTCTCCTTCCCTGCCTGCTTTATCCCTCCTAACGCTTCTTTTCCGCATCAGGTCCTGCCGTCGCAGCGAGAACACCCATGGGTCAGTCGCACGGTGACCGAGGAGACGCTGACGGCACATACAGCAACTTTGCACTTTGCTCTACTGTAAATACCACGTCTCCGGTTACCCCTCCGGGAAACCCAGCGACCCCAGCGCGGAGCTGCACCCCGTCTGGCAAGCAGCTGAAGGAAGCAGGCGGCCGCCTCTAAGTCAGAGGTACCCAAGGAGGCCTACAGAGAAATTAGCTGTGACTGGCTCTCCAGACACCTCTTCCCGGGGCGGCCTGTGGCCAAGTTAGCTGGAGGGAGGAGAAACGTCATTTGGAAGAAGAGTCAAATGAGAAAAGGGCATCCGCGTGTGCAGGAGGATGTCGCTGCTGGCTGATCACAGGCATCGGCAGGAAGCAGACTAGCACGTGACGTGGCCGGTTGCCTGCTCGGAACTGGGCTGAGAACCTCCACCCTCCCCAGCTCATTCTATGTGTGATACGGAAACGACTGGCCATCACCGATCCTCTCGACTCGACTGCTGCTGCTGGCCTGGGGTGGTGGAGAGCTTGGGAGCCCATCACTAATCCCCGGCACCAGCCAGGGCCCTGTCTTGCTTCTTTATCGCAGCAGGTGAATGCTGACATCCCTGGAAACAAGGGGGCTGGTAGATCTGACTTTCATACTTCCCTGCCCTTTCTGGTTCGTTGGTGTAGGGGTAGCCGTGAGTGCTGGGCAGCAGGGCTCCCGCTCTTTGCCTGCATTGGATCCACACCCACACCCGCTTTCTATCCCTCACCTACGTGTCTTCTGCTATTTCCCATCCTCTCCCTCCTGCTCCCAACGTCCTGTTCCTCAGCTTCCCACAGGCCCTGGCCTCCTGCACCGAATGCTGCTCTCCTGGCCTTCGAAACCCTCCTGTCCTGTGTCCTGTCTAATGTAGACAGGCTTTTCGGGGCTGGGGGACGTGCCTTTACGTTTCTTACACGCCATGTGGGGAAAGATTTCTGTGACGATCATGCTAAGAATTGATGGAATAACAATGACCATAGAATCCCTCCTCTGAAATGTGCTGGCTTTGGCGTTAAAATATTTCACTGCCCAAAGCCCACACCTGGGACTCCGGCCTTCTCCCAGGCGGCTTTACGGCCCTTTGGCACTGGAACGAGGTGATCTTTCTCCTGGCCGGCTGTTACTGACTCGTCGTATTTGTCTCTCAGTGCTCCGGGGCCTGTCAGCTCATGTGACTGTCCAGAACCCCCCCAGGCGCTGGAAGTAATTATGACCACGGATGAAACCTATCCACTTCCCAGAGCCCCGTCAGCTCGGCTGGTGAGCGCTAGGGTAGCTCTGGTAATTCAATCAGCGGCTGTAATTCGCTAATGGGCAGGATCAGTTCTGGGCCGCAGCCGAAAAGGGCTTTGTTTCCATCACCCCAGGCCTTTGCCAGCTGGCAAGCGGCTGCCAGTTTAGAATGACAGAACTTCTCTCCCTGGCGTGTTCCTGTGGCAGAGCAGAGCGCGCCTCGCTGGAGCCTGTCTGGAGCCTGTCTGGACCATATTCCCCAGGGCCGGGCCAGGATCCTTCCGAACAATCCAGGCTCTAGGCCTGTGTCCAGCCTTAAGTGTCCCAAGTAATGGGGGACTACTCCACTGTCTAGGACAGAGGTCCCCAAACTGGGGGGCGGGCCCCCCCTAGGGGGGCATGGAGAAACATTCGGGGGGCCCGGTGGGGTCCAGGCCAGCCCCCACGGGGGGGTGGGGAGGGAGCGCCACCCAGCCCGCTCGGCTCCCAGCTCTGCTCTGGCCCCCTCCGTGGCTCCCAGCCCTGTGCCTGGCCCCATAGCCGCAGCCTGGCTGCACCTCTGCACCCAGCCCTGGCCCTGGTCCCAGTCCCGCCCCCAGCCTCAGCCTCTGGCCGCAGCTCCGTTCCCAGTCTCAGTCCCCTTACCCCTGTCTGTGTCTTGGGGGCAGGGAGAGTACTGAGAGGGGTAAGGGGAGGCTGCGACCCTGAAAAGTTTGGGAACCACTGTCTACCACATTTCACTGTCCGAAATCAAAGATGCTGTAGGCACACCTCAGCCTCCTCAGCAGATCACTTTTCTCTGAGGTGTCTGGAGCACACGAGTCCTTGAGGGCAGTGGCCTTAATGGGGAGGGCTTGGATTGAGGCATGTTTCCATGGGGACTGTTGTGACAAACTGACCCTAATAGTGAGCTCAGTTGTAAAAAGTCTATGAAAGTTCACGAGATGTCACCATAACCTATAACGACAAGTGTTGATGGACAGTAGGGCCAGTCGTTTTGAGTAACGTATGTTATAAACAGGTGCAAGAGAACTGGCCAGAGGGACTGGATTAGCCCAGACCAAAACGAGACCACGTTGCGATAACTCAAGGACAGTGGTGCTGAAACCATGCTGGGTAAAAAGAGAAGATACGGAACGGGAAATTAATAGACCAGCACTGATGTGTCAGATATTAGGCTTAATTGGTGGACAAACTAGTGAGAGGCCGGGCCGGGCTATTCCACCCACCATTCCCTTTGTGAGTCCTTCAAGAAAGAGACTTTGGGGAGAGAGGCTGAGGGGACTGGGATTGTTTAGTCTGCAGAAGAGAAGAGTGAGGGGGGATTTGATAGCTGCTTTCAACTACCTGAAGGGGGTTCCAAAGAGGATGGAGCTCGGCTGTTCTCAGTGGTGGCAGATGACAGAACAAGGAGCAAAGGTCTCAGGTTGCAGTGGGGGAGGTCTAGGTTGGATATTAGGAAACACCATTGCACTAGAAGGGTGGTGAAGCACTGGAATGGGTTACCTAGGGAGGTGAGGGAATCTCCTTCCTTAGAGGTTTTTAAGGCCCGGCTTGACAAAGCCCTGGCTGGGATGATTTAGTTGGGGTTGGTCCTGCTTTGAGCAGGGGGTTGGACTAGATATCTCCTGAGGTCCCTTCCAACCCTGATGTTCTATGATTCTATGATTAGGGGGGAACAGATGGAGGCTACTGGAGTGAGCGTCACCATCATGGCTGCCACCCCCACTGTCTCCTGGGACCCTGGGACCTTGTCTTCCTGATCCAGAGGGATGTCCTGGCCAACCCAGGCCAGAGAGAGGAACCCAGCTGACATCACCACCTCGACCGGCTCCAGCTGAATCCCAGACACCACCTGGGATGAAACCGGATCAGCCTTTCATAACAACAGCTCCAGCCCATCTCAAACCAACATCTTCTCTTGTCCCCAAAAGGAGGGTTATTACCATCTTTGGGACCATCTAAGAGACTGTCTGACAAGGGGCTTTTTCCTTCTGAGAACTCTCTCCAGCTAAAGGCAGAGGGAGCAAGGGATGGTGTTAAAAATCAAAGCTTCACTCAGTACTTTCCATTGCAAATGCTTTCTCTGGTTTTCCTTCTTTTCTCTATAATAAAAGGGCAGAAGGATTTTTAGTAACGTGTTTGCCCTGGTATGAAGCAGGCTGAGGTCTGTGTACCAAACCTCAGACCTTATTTACCACTGGTTAATGTTGGATGGTGACTGGGTTATATTAACAGCTTTGGCCCATTTAATCCATCTCAATTAATACAACAGGGCCCTCCGCTGAGACAGCCTTGATGTAGCCATCCTTGACTGAGGTGCCCTTACCCAAGGAGGTTTAAAGGAAGACCGTTCACTGACAGGTCAGTGAAGAAAATGTACAATGAAGCCAACTTTAAATATTCCCCATATGAAAAATGCTGGCCCAATTTCCTTCCAAAACGCACGTTCCTCCTGCTGGAATAAACAGAAAAAGCAGCACAACCAAGTTTGTGCCAAATTTCCTTCCCAGAAATCGCCTGTGGGCCGAAACCAAGCCCAGGGAAGTGACGCCCCAAAGGAATTCTGCCTGAGAACATTGCGAGCAAGTGGAAACGTGGCTCAGAATGGAACTTGAGCCCCTGCTTAGCCGTAGCGCAGTGCCCCCCCCCCTTACCCCTGTCTGTGCCCTTCCCTCCTTGGTAGGGGGCCTGAGGCTGGGGCCGTACCTGGGCTGGGGCTGGGAGGGGGCCAGATCCGGCCCACAGGAGCGGAGCCGCAGCAGGGGACGGGGCTGGAGCAGTGATGGGGGCAGATGGGGGCTGGGTGATGCTCCCTCTCCACACCCCATGGGGGCTGGCTGGGCCCCACTGCACCCCCCTGAACATTCCTCTGCACCCCCCCAGAGGGGCTCACCCTGCAGTTTGGGGACCACGGCCATAGCGTTAGCGCCAAGGAGTTGTGTTGATGCAGTGACCATGCTCCAGGGAGCAGGGGCTGGGGCTTGCCCCCCTCCGGCACTCCAGCTGGGGAGCAGGGTCGGGGGCAGCGGCATGGCCCTCCTCTGACTCCTACGCATAGGAGCAGCCAGGGAGCTCTGCTCTGAATGGTGACCCCTGCCCTAGCGCCGCCCCTGCAGCTCCCATTGGCCAGGAACCGCGGCCAATGGAAGCTGCAGGGGCAGTGCCTGCAGACGGGGTACCATGCAGAGCCACCTGGCCATGCCTCCATGTAGGAGCCAGAGAAGGGACATGCCACTGCTTCTGGGAGCCCCTTGAGATAAACGCTACCCGGAGCCTGCACCCCTGAGCCTCCCCCTGCACCCCAACCCCCTGCCCCAGCCCTGATCCCCCTCACACCCTCCAAACCCCTCGATCCCAGCCTGGAGCACCCTCCTGCACCCCAAACCCCTCATCCCCAGCCCCATCCCAGAGCCCGCATCCCCTCCCACACCCCAACCCCAACCCCGATTTTGGGAGCATTCATGGCCCAGCATATAATTTCTATTCCCAGAAGTGGCCTTCGGGCCAAAACATTTGCCCCCCCATATCTAAGTCTACAAAACTGGCCTGTTTCCAGGTTTGCTCAGGGAGCGAGGGACAAGATGAGCTGCCAATTAACTGTGCAAATGCCAGGTACTGCATACGTGCTGCAAACCTCTGCTGATCACATCTCCCCCCTCCCCTGCTATGGAGCATCCAGGCTGAGCGGGGCATTGGGCACCTGTAGAACACCATGTGTCTGAGGACAGCATTATGGAGCAATCCCACCGCCCCCACCAGTCCAACTGAGAGGGCCATCCGGCCTCTCAGCAACTGCAGAAAACTGGCCATTCTAAACTAAGCTTTTCTATTGGCTGACTCAGCTCACCTGTAACACCCAGAATGCATCACGGCAAGCGCTCTGTTGGAAGCTGGCCCCCACCCTTCCACTCAGCGGTGCCGTTTCACGTGTGGAGGCAGTTTTACAAAGTGCCCTTTAAAATAAGATCTCGCTCATTCTCCGTTTGCCCAGACACGGCCTCCCTCCCCCACACCTGCTGCACACGCCCAGAACACCTCGCGCTGCAGACGTTCCCGTGGGGTGGAGTGTCAAAACCCCCCCACTGTGGCAGTCACGAAGGGGTTAACGGATGGAGTAATTACTCCCCTAGATGTGACTAGGTAGCTGCCTGGCCGGGAAATACGGTTCTCAGGCAGAGTGGGGCGGCTGCCGGAGACTATCTCAAGGAGGTTCCTCAGCAGAAGCCTGGAAAGGAGCCACCCAAGAAATGGACCCAGAGGCCCGCCCTGGAGAGTAGGGGGTAAGACTGCTGGGCTGTAGCAAACAGATGTTTCTTTCCCTCCTACAAGGTGAGGAAGAGAGGCCAGGTTGGCCCCTGTTGCCAGGCCATGGAGAGACTGCTGGAGAGAGTGAAGGAGACCTGGCAAGTGGGAGTCTGAGCTGTGGAAAGGCCAGGGTGTCCCAATGAGCCCTGAGAAAAGGAGGGACGGCCCCCTTCGCACACCAGCACCAGAACGTGGGGAAAAGGGCCGGGTCCCACATTCGCCCCCTCACTGCTGCAAACGCAGGACTAGGGTTAAAAATCAGCCTTCTCAAAGAGATGAGATTGTGGGTTATTTACCTTCCCTCTCTCCCAGGAAGCTAGGGTACCATCTAATATGGGAATAGGGCCGGAGACACCCACATCTCGGTGGGATTAATGTCACGGCACTGCCATGAGAACCATGGGATGCTTCTGGGAATAGCGTGGAGATGGCTGATCACTACCGGGAGACTATCCCCTGCATGCTGCCATCTTCCAGGCGGGACACTGCAGAGCACCTGGCCTGGGTTTGGGTATTTGGGAGACTATGGGGGAAGCCAGATGTTTCCAAAGCTTATTGCTCACCCCGCCCGCTACTTGCCAAGAAATCCTGACTAACAAGCAGAGCATTGCTGACTTCACATGGGGACCCAGCTGCTGAGACATTTGCAAGCATCAGGTTTTACTCTCAAATGTCTGCATCGATTCTCTTTCTCTCTCTCTCGCTCTCACACACATACACACCCATCAGGAGGAAAGGAAATAAACACTTTTATACCGAAAATGATACAGGAAACCCTCATACAATTAACCCCCCAGGTTATGCAGACAGCAGAGTCGACACCAAACAACAACACAATCATCTAAACAGAGATTGGTAAATAAAACAATTAAAAAATCATCAACAATTGATTAAGTGCCAGCCACAGTCTGGAAAATTAGCACATTAGCCACCAGAGAACACCATGTTTTACAAGCCAGGACAACCTAACCCCTCGGCTCCAGCATCTGGTCTGCTATGCTCCATTGAAATAGCAATGGAACATCATGAGATGATAAGGTATACATATGGTTGCTACGGAGGTCCATATTGTACATAATGAGGTCCATATGATAGATATGGAGGTCCATATGGTAGATAAGTGGTGGGGGTCCCCTTGGCAGATGAAGAAGTACATACCCAGCTGGGTTTTGCACCCAAGCACCTGATACCTGGATATTGGTGGAGGTGACCAGCAGGCCTAGCAGCAAAGTGGATAATTTGTGGCCTGTATTTTCTCTCCCATGCTTTGCTTGGCATTCTGCTCTTTCAGCCTGCGTGATGCAGAGGTATCGACTGCCATGGCAGGGTGCACAAGATGGAGCAGAGATTAAAGATCAGAGGAGATTTTACCCCACCTCCTGTTGCCATCCATGCTCCTGTCCTTGCAGTTCTGTCAGCAACAGTGATGCAAGGAGAGGGTGCAGGAGGAGCAGACGGACTCTGGAGAGGCAAGGATCCTGATCAAGAATCCCTAGTTACAAAGACAAAGGGACCCGCACCCCTCGCCACACAGGAATATACAGGAAAGCAGCAAAGTTACTTCCCTTGCTCAGTTTAGTGTCGGCTTGACAGCCCTGGGGGCTGAAGACCCTAGCAGGTCTTCAGGGTACGGCAGGGCAAACTTCCCTGCACTGTCCAAGCCAGAACGGAGGTCTGGGGAATTCAGATTTCTTGGCTCAATCAGTCCGTGGTCTCTCTGAGGCTGCCAACGAGGAGCCCAGTTAATGCTGGTTGCCCTGGCCCTGATGGACCCCCTCCATTCAGAACTGGAGTGGGATCCTGAGGGTCCATTGATGTCAGTGGGAAGAGTCCCAATGACACCAGTGGGTGCCGGATCCGGGCCTGCTGGCACTGGGCGCTCATCAGATGGGAGCCACTTTCAGGCCCTACCAGTGAGCAGGATGGTTGCTAACCTGAGCGTTCCCATCAGCTGCTGCTTAATGGCATCCTTACGCTGCTCCTGCTGCATCGGCCCCAAAGCCGCCTCGGAGAAACACGGGGGCAGACTCTGCTCTCCCTGACCCTGCTGCAAACCAGGACTAACTCCCCAGAGATCAATGGGGCATTCTCCCTCCCAGGGGAGTCACTGGGGCTTGCGTGGGAATTTGGCAGCTCTCCGGGACCGCAGGAAGCTGAAGGCAAGTGTGTTGTGCCAAGCGATAGTGCAGGTAGGTCACTGACTATAGAGAAGAAAGCAGAGCGAGGCCTGAACCCAGCCTCTGACCCACACACCTCAGAATTTCAGGAGGTGTCAGTCTGAACCCACATGCGGGCTCCCGTTGGGCCAAAGTGCAGCTCTTTATCCAAACACCCTCCAGCTCTGACGTGTTCAGAATGCAGGGCCAGCTTCAGCAGCTCGGTCCCATCCCTGGCTAGAGGAGGGTCTATGGGCCAGATTCCCCACTGATGCAAGTAAGCATCGCTTCACTGACTGCAGTACAGCTACTCCCGTTTACACCAGCCGGGACCTGGCCCATTGCCCTCAGTACAGCTACTCCCATTTCCACCAGCCGGGGCCTGGCCCATTACCCTCAGTACAGCTACTCCCATTTACACCAGCCGGGGCCTGGCCCATTGCCCTCAGTACAGCTACTCCCATTTACACCAGCCGGGGCCTGGCCCATTGCCCTCAGTACAGCTACTCCCATTTACACCAGCCGGGGCCTGGCCCATTGCCCTCAGTACAGCTACTCCCATTTCCACCAGCCGGGACCTGGCCCAGTGCCCTCAGTACAGCTACTCCCGTTTACACCAGCCGGGACCTGGCCCAGTGCCCTCAGTACAGCTACTCCCATTTCCACCAGCCGGGACCTGGCCCATTGCCCTCAGTACAGCTACTCCCGTTTACACCAGCCGGGACCTGGCCCAGTGCCCTCAGTACAGCTACTCCCGTTTACACCAGCCGGGACCTGGCCCAGTGCCCTCAGTACAGCTACTCCCGTTTACACCAGCCGGGCCTGGCCCAGTGCCCTCAGTACAGCTACTCCCATTTCCACCAGCCGGGACCTGGCCCATTGCCCTCAGTACAGCTACTCCCATTTCCACCAGCCGGGACCTGGCCCATTGCCCTCAGTACAGCTACTCCCATTTCCACCAGCCGGGACCTGGCCCATTGCCCTCAGTACAGCTATTCCCGTTTACAGCAGGTGAGGGGCTGGCCCTGAGTTTGTAGCTTTCGTGTCTGAGAGCAGCCGCCAGCATCTCCCCAGCAGGGCGCTTCTCTGTGCCTGTGATTGGTCAGCCCTGCTATTGGTCAGTGTTGCTATTATCAGCCCTTGGCCCATGGCAGAGGGGGCTCCTTTTTAGTCAGACAGCCTTTGAACCCCACCCACGGGCTGCAGAACCCCAACCTGTTAGGAGCAGAGAGCCAGGAGCTGAGGGTCTTTTCATGCTTGTATCCAAATGGAGCCCAGTGTAAACTGATCAATGGGTAGAGGTGACTGATCTCCACAAGGCCTGATCCCAGAGGGCCTTACTCAGGGTGTGTCTACACAGCACCAGCTGGCATAGGCTAGCTTACCGGAGCTGGCTAGCGTGGGGAACAGCAGTGAAGACAGAGCGGGGAGGCGTCAGCATGGGTACTGCTGCCTGGCCCGGGGCCTGGCCACGCATTCTGCTCAGTAGCCTGTGCTGCGTTGGCTTCATGGCTACGTTACCGGTCCTAGCTGGATTCACGCTGGCTCAGGTAGGCTGCCCTGTGCCCAGCTTTTGCTGCGTAGACAGATCCTCAGCCTGCAGTGGGAGTTGTCCCTGAGTGAGGGCTCCAGGATCGCACCTATAGAAACGCATCCTTGGGAATGAGCCATTCCTTCCCCAGGCATCTCCAATCAGCTGTCACCCAAGAGCCACCAGATGGAACAAAAGTGGGGGGGGGCTCTTTAAAACAATTAACAAGCAAAGGGGTGGCCTGGTACTAAAGAATGGAAAGCAGAGGAGTCAATATTCTGAATGAAAGTCGCTGGATTTGGTTATAGATAGAAAACCTGGCGCTCGAAATACTGCCTCAGCCTGATCACCTTCAGGCACATTTGTGAGTGCACATTTGCACTAGCATTTCTTGCAAATGTATAAGTGCATGCACAACTGGGGGTCCATGTCCATAATTGCAATGAATGCAAAGCCGATTGAGTGCAGATGCATAAACTTGACTAACAAATGCATGCACAATCACCGGTGCACTTACACAATTACAGCACCCTCATGCACAATTGCAGGTGAACTTCTAGATGTGCATTTGCCACCTGTACTTGTGCATGTGCATTTTTCACTCTTGGATTCTAGGCCTTATTCTTTCCTCAGTTTTGCCCTTGGATTGTAAGAAACTGGGAGCCCTGTGTCATTATTCAAATCCAGACTCTACCTGGGACGGCTCAGTCTCTCCAAGCCCAGGAGGAGCCATGAGCAGTGGGAGAGGCACAGGAACGGCGGCTCTTACAGATGTGCCTGGGAGAGGTTCTGAGGGTGTGAGTCGCAGGGAAGGGCGCGGGAGGCAAACCGAGCCCCGCCTCATTTCTGTTTCTGCTCCACTTGCTGTAGGCGCCTTGTGAGGTCGTCAATCCGAACGTTCTTCAGGTGGAGCAGGTGTTCCAGCCGCCGCACCTTCATCTGCAGGATCTGAGCAAAGGGAAGCACACGCTGGCTGGGGTGATCGGCCTTTTTTTAAAGGGAAGGCCCCGAACCAAGCCCCTGGGCCTTGCAGGCTGGAGCCAGTTCTGAATTCTGCAGCTTGGGCCCGTCTCTGGCCATTTTCACACGTGTCCTCTTTCTCCTGTCTAGCTCTTAGTGAGGACTTTTCATCAGTAAAGCTCAAAGCACTTTGCAAAGGAGGCCAGTATCATGATCGGGACAGAGATTAGCTCAGGGTCACCCAGCAGGCCAGTGGCCAAACCAGGACTAGAACCCAGGGCGCCTGAGTCCTGCGCTCTACCCACTAGGCTACGCTGTTTGTCATGAAAAAGAACGCAACTTTTTTGTACATCTTGTGCTTTTTAAGCCAATGGCAAGCTCCTGAGGCCCAGCAGGATCTTTGGGGCTGGCAGTAACAACTGTGTCCTTTGGGGCTGGCACTGGCAGTAACGACTGTGGCCTTCTTTTACCCCTGTCAATCATGCAACCAGACCTTCGTTACCACGAGTCCCCAGTAAGTGACATAAGATTAGTAGGATCACGCAGCTCTCGGGTATCGGATACTGTCGTAATAACACTCGTTCTCACCACCTTCAAAGACCGCCATAAAACCCACCTTCTTCTGCAGAGCTTTGCGAGAATGACCCAGGCAGGACTCCACACTGTCTTCACCGCCTTGGGACCGTGCCATCACCTGGGGGCTTATGCTTGTATGAGCTGTCGGGGTCTGAACCTGACTGCAGGCTTCTGGGAGCTGCGGCTGTATCTCATATGTGAGTCGAGAGCCAGGCTGACCAGCAGGCCATGTGAATGCGCAGGGAGCCCTGCACATGAGCCATGGTGGGCTATGGCTTGCTGAAATCTTGGCCTTGTCTACACTAGGCTTATTGTCCTACCATTTCCCACCGTTGCAAGCCCCAGCAGAGCACTCCACGGGGCCCTACCCGCCCCAGCATTTTACCCACAGTGGGTCTGTCTCCACTGCAGTCCGCTAGCTTTGCTCTAGTTCGCTCACATACCGACAGCAGCCAAGCCCCAGAAGCACGGGTGTCGAGTGGCTGGCCTGCCCCAGAGCCCACGCTGCCGTTAGAACGGCCAGACGGGATCAGACCAAAGGTCCATCTAGCCCAGTGTCCTGTCTGCCGACAGTGGCCAGTGCCAGGTGCCCAGTGGGAATGGACAGAACAGGGAATCATCCAGTGATCCAGCCCCGGGCGCCCGTTCCCAGCTCCTGCCCTGGTTTCACTGCTGGTGGTACCCAAACTACATGGGCTGCAGTCACACATCTGAGTGAAGCGTGGACATACCCTGGGTGAGGATTCATGGTTCTTGAACCCAGACCTGTGGGACCCTGGGCAGGCGGCATCACCAGGCAGCCTGGGGTGCATGGACCATGGCTCTGCCTACATCCTGGAGACCAGTGACCACAGGAAGTGCTGCCCATGGCAGAAATGTCTGGCAGCTCCTCCCGTGAGCTCTCATTTGCCCAGACCTACTATTTAAGCATGGAGGGAGTAGCAGGAAGTTGTCTGTGCAACAAGGAGGTCTGACTTGCAGCTGAGATAGACCTGGCCTTGTTCCTGTCTCCTCGCCCTGACCTCTGGTTCATGGCTATTGATTCTGGCTTGACCTTTGGCTCCAGACCCCGGCTACCAACTCTGGGTCGACCCCTCAAGCCTGACGGCTTATGGCTCCAGCTGCTGAGCCTGGCCGCCCACACCCCGGTTCCTGGCACCCTGTGTCATCTACACTGCGTGAAGCTGATTGAGATGCTAGTAGCTGGTCTACACTAACGGCCCCACCATTGCGACTAGTGGAGCTGAGTTGGAGGCAGCAAAGATGGGGCAGTTCAGGAAAGCCAGGCTTGTGCAGTCACCTCCCTGCTTGCTGAGGACTCCCGTCCCATGGGCATCATGGGAGAAGTGGGTCTGAAGGAGGGGCGTGGACGAGGAGTGGGTATTCCCTGCCCAGAGGGTGGGGTGGGATGAGCCGTGGAGGTAGCTGTGGGCAAAGCCTGGCATACTTTCAGAGGATGCCCTGCCGTTCCCCAGACGGCACATGAACTGTCCTCACCTGGACTGTCTCTTGACAAGCCAGCAGAGCCTGCTCCCTCTCCGCTAACTGAATGCGAAAGCTGGCGTCTCCCGGTAGCGCCTGGGCATAGCCTTGCTGGCCCTTGTTCATCCTGGGGAAAGGAGTAAAAGCCAGTGTAGCGGGGTGACGACTCACCGGCGCGGTGCCTCCTGCTGGTCGGCCAGGGGATTAGCTCTTTCCAGCCAGGAGTGCTCTCTGCAGGCCGGTGTCCCGCCTGCCGCTGGCCCTGTGTCCATCCCGGACGCCAGTGCCCTTTCTCTCGGGGTTGTGCCCCCAGCAGTAACCCACAATCTGGGTCTCCCAGTGGGGAGCTGGAGCTGGTTCCCACCAGTTCGCGGGAACCGGTTGTTAAATTTAGAAGCCCTTTTAGAACCGGTTGTTCCACAAGGGACACAACTGGTTCGAAAAGGGATTTTAAATTTAACAAAAGCCCCAGCAGCTCCCTGCCCTTCCCCCAGCTCACCTCACTCCGCCTCTGCCTCCTCCCTCTCCCTGGCTTCCCGTGAATCAGCTGTTCGCGCGGGAAGCCTGGGAGGGCTGAGAAGGAAGCAGCGGCTTCCCGCAGGTGAACTGGGGCATGGGGGCGGGGGCGTGAGGAGGGCTCCAGGCACCGCACAGCTCCAGCCTGGCCCCCGACCCCGACCCCAGGCGGCACGGCTCCAGCCCGGGCCCGATCCCGACTGGCGCTTGTCCGGCCCCAGCCCCAACCGTGCGGCTCGGGCCCAGTGCGGTAAGGGGGCAGGGAGGGGGTGTTGGAAGAGGGCAGGGGAGTTGTGGGGGTGGATTAGTGTCGGGGCGGTCAGAGGGCAGGGAACAGGGGGACTGAATGGGGGCAAGGGTCCCGGGGGGGCAGTCAGGAAGGAGCAGGGGTCGGATGGGGTGGGGGGGGGCAGTCAAGGGTAGGGATTCCAGGGGCAGTCAGGGGACAGAGAGAAGGGGTGATTGGATGGAGCAGGGGTCCCGGGGGTCTATCAGGAACGAGAGGAGGGGTTGGATGGGGCGGCAGGGGACAGGGAAGGGGGGTGGATGGGGCAGGGGTCCCGGGGGGGGGAGCTGTCAAGGAACGTGGGGGGTTGGATGAAGCAGGAGTCCCGGGGGGGGGGCATGACCCCCTCATGGGGTTTGGGGGAGGGAACCGGTTGTTAATATTTTGGGAGCTCATCACTGGGGTCTCCCCACCCAGGGGAGCCCCAACCCTCTATCCCCACCTTGCCTCAGTGGCTACTGCCAGTCACCATCCAGCCCCCGCTCCCTGGGGCAGCCGGCAGCCTGTGAACCACTCATCATCGGTGGGGGGTTGGACCAGCCGCCTCCGCCTGGCTCTGGGCTGCCCCTCTGCAGCCCCAGTACCCCTGTGGGCCCTTAACTCGGCCTGCAACCTGGGGCTTTGCTCCCCAGCTCCCTCTGCCCTTCCCCAGCCCTGCTCCACCCTAGGTACCTTCCTCAGCTTCCCAGGCAGCCAGGCCCTCCTCTCTCAAGGGGCTAGAGGGTGTTTTCTGGCCTCTAGCCTGCAGCCCTCTTATAAGGGCCAGCTGGGCCCTGATTGCACTGGCCACAGCTGTGGCTGCTTCTCCAATCAGCCCAGCTTTCCCCAGTCACAGCCCTCTCCTGGGCTGCTTTAACCCCTTCAGGGCCGGAGACCACCCTGCTACACAGAGATATAAACCTAGGAGGAGACGAGATTTGCCCACACTGAGCTCCGTCAGATGGGGGAGGGTCCCCTATGGCAGGGGTGGGAGCCCCAACATGGGGCCATTTAGAACGAGGCTGGACGCAGCGCCGGTGACGGGACTGCCCTCCATCGGCCGCCCGCTGGACTAGATGGGCAGCGGTCTCTAAAGGGAAGCAGTGGATGTGCCATCGTCTGGGCGTTTCAAACGGACTGGAAGAAACAACGGGCCCCATCTCGCCTTCCGCGGGTCACACTCAGCCTTGGCATCAGAGCGCCCAGCTCCCACTGGCCCGAATGCACCGGGGCTGAGTGAATTGAGGAGCCTGATTCTCCCCTCCCGTGCGCTGATGTAAATCAGGAGGAACTCCAAAGCCATCAACAGGGTTACACCAGGTGAGGGGAGAGTCAGGCTTTGCCTCTCTCACTTACGTAAGCCACCCCGGGATAAACCCTGGCCCTCTGTTGTGAGGACCCAGAGCAGCTCAGCTTAGACGAGCCCCAGGGGCAGCAAGAGGCAGAAGGGGTGCAGGGGCGCTGAGCAGTGCTGGGGGGGTCCCGGCACACGCTAAGGGCCCAATCCTCAGCTGGGGTAATTCAGCCTCGCTTTGCGGATGATAGTGGAACTTCACTGACTTCCCCCCGCTGAGGGTCTGGGCCCGTGTGCAAATACGTGCTAAACGTATCATGGCGATTTCCTCTCTTTGCTCAGGGGGGCCTTTCACTCCATAAACCTCCTGCCCCAGCCAGGAGGGGTTTGCATTTCACTTGCCTTTGGGGAGTGTTGGATCGACAGCCCTGCAGAGCGGGGGCCTCCATTTCCCCACAGCAGTACAGCCCAGGGGGCAGAAGGGCCAGCCCCCCTCCCCGTGGAGAATTCCTTGGAGGGCTCCCAGCCAAGTAACCAGGAAGGGTCTGTAGTTCGAAAGGGTCAGGCCAGGCTCGTATCAGGAAACACCGTGGTCAGTTTGTGGGGCGATCCCGGGGCAGACTGTACCTTTCCGCTCGTGGGGACTGCTGCATGTAGAGCCCTGCGGCATTGGTCTTTGGCTTCGACGAATAGCCTGAGTAACACAAACCACGTCACGTTACAGCCGCACACCAAGCGGCAAGGGCCCAACTCTGCCCTCCGTTACCCCGGAGCCTCAGCAAGGGCAGAACTGGGGGGGGGGGGAAATCTGGCCTCTGGGAGCAGGTTCAGGTTAGATCTGCTGCCGGGAGCACGGAACTGACCCCACCGCAAGTCCCAGTGACTCCCCCAGGGAGCAGCAGAGAGAAGGTGACGCACACAGATGCTGGCGTAGTTTCCTTGTGGGCCAATCTCAAGTCGGGCTCTAGGAGCTCACAGGTATGGGCTGGGGGTCGTAAGGCTTCAGAGGGGCAGCTTTGAATTCCAGTGGGGCTAACAGGAAGGGTCTCACGCTCGAGCCCACTGGGGGAGATGGCACCTTGCTGGCACCGTCCATCTGAAAAGCTCATGTACGCCCAGTGCTGTCAGTCAGCATTGCCGTTATCCCTGCCTCACCGAGCACGTGGAGCGGGGAAGTGACTTGCCGCAGCAAGTCTGTGGCAAAGCTGGTACTAAACCCCAGATCTCCTGGTTTACAGCTTTGGTCTTTAACCCAAGTCCGTCCTTCCCTCTCCTGGTCCCCTTAGAAAACTCTCTGAGGACTTACAGACTCTGCGGATTCCTAAAGGCCGAGCAGCCGGTGAAGAAGCCAATTGACCTATGAAATCTCTGCAGGTATTTATAGAGCTGCAGCATCATAATATCTGGACTCTTCAGCAGCAGTAATTAATTGAGCTGGTCTTGGTTAAGGCACTGGGCTGGGACTCAGGAGATCCAGCTCAATTCTTGGCTCTGTCACAGGCCCTGTGTAAGTCACTCAGGCCCAGATCCTCCAAGGTATTTAGGCTTCTGACATCCATCAATTTCAGTAGACGTTAGGAGTCCCTCTGTGTGCATCAGCTTACAGGAGATAATCTTCCCATTCTCCCACTCCTCAGCTGTTGTGTTTGTGCACTGTGAGCTCTCTGAGTCGACACTACGTCTGTACAGCACCCAGCACAATGGGGCCTCAAACACCATCAGGCCCTCTAGGTGCTACTGTAATGCAAATCATGTATCTGGCTGACACCCCTGCAATGCAGGACAGTGCATCCTCATAGTACAGGTGGGAAACTGAGGCACGGGGAGACTGAGTGACTTGCCCAGGGTCACAGAGCTGTGTGGCAGGGCTGGAAGCCAGCTCCCCCAGAACACACATACTGCTCAGAGAGACTCCTGTCACCCCTACCTGTTTCCATATGGCCGTTCTCATGGAGTGCATAGCGTGTGCCCAGCTCCTGCACAGAGAATCAGAGAGAACACACGGTTCAAGTGAAAATGCCTCGCAATCCACTGTCAGCTTCCTCCCGAGAGAGGCCTGGCAAGACTTTCAGAGGCGGCGAGATGGCAATGACCAGGATGTTGCAGAGATGAGTGGGTCTGAGTGAAGGCAGAATCCAAGGTAGCACCCAGGAAACGACATGGGCGGAGCAGCTCTGATCCCGTCCAGTAAAGGGCAGTGGCGCCCCTCCCACCTCCAGCCAGTTCTTTGTACAATATCCAGTACAGGTGGGACTGGAACACTTTTGGGGGCGTTAGGCTGGAAGCCTTGCACTGCCCCATCAGTGGAAAAACAAACAAGTCCTTTACGAAAGACATTGAGGATGGGGGTCCCTATAACCAGAGCCGCGTGGGGTTTCACAGGTCAGATGGGGCCATTATGACTATTGAGTCTGAGCCAGGGGAAAGGTCCGAACCCAGTGATTCCTGCATCAAGCCCAGCCCTTCTGCTGCAGCTATAGCCCAACATGGGGAAGGACGTCCAGCGGGATTTAAGGCCCCCGCCCCGCGTGATGGGGAACCCAGCACGTCACTAGGGTAGGTTGCGCCAGCAGTTAGTTAGCCTCGTCTTTTACAAACTGGACACCTTCTGTCTACAGTCCTATGGCACCTTATAGACTAACAGACCTTTTGGAGCATGAGCTTTCGTGGGTGAATCCCCACTTTGTCAAATACCCACGAAAGCTCATGCTCCAATACGTCTGTTAGTCTATAAGGTGCCACAGGGCTCCTTGCTGCTTTTACAGATCCAGACTAACATGGCTACCCCCTGATACTTGACACCTTATGTCTAGCTTCAGCTGCCAACCACGAGGGCTCGTTCTGCTAGATGAGAGCCCTCTGCGATCAGAAACCGCTTCCCCGGGAAGGGCCTTGCAGGGTTTTGTACAGTTAACTAGAGCTACTGATCAGAGAAATCTGGTCATCAATTGAAATCCCCCCCCCACACTCACCTTTTTAAAGTCTAATAAAAATATGTCTGGTCTAGTCTCAGTATGGTTGCTAGGACCCCGGTGTCCACATTTCCAAACCGCCATCCCCACAGGCACAAATCGGCCACCTCACTGCCAGTCTCAGCAGAGAGGAGATAGACTGAATGGGCCCTGGAGACAACACTGTCCTCAGCCCGGGGGGTGGGCCCCTCTAATGCCTGAGCTGTAGCCAGCAGCGCTCACTCGCTGGGGCTGTCAAACTCGCACTGGAGAGGGGACGAACCGCAGTTGCTGTGATGATAAGACACTAAGTCTATGTGCCTGATAACAGAGTGTGGCTGTGCGGTGAGGGAGGAAGCGGGCAGCCGCAGAGATGCTGCAGTCCGGACAAGCGGTGAGAGAGTTGTCACCTCTGAAACACCAGTGAGTGGAGCTGCCAAGGCAGGGCTATCGCATAATGCCTGGTGTATTAGCCCTGCACATGGAGCACATCTCACAGCTCTGGCTATGTGTTACATGCAGGAGGGGCTGACGCTCAGCCATAGTCTGCTCCACCCTAGTCTCTACACCCCAGGAGGGACCGGACCAAGTTACATCGGAGCAACTTCACTGGCTTCAGCAGAGTTGCTCTGGGTTTCCATGGGCGTGACGGAGAAGAGAGTCTGGCCCACTCTGTATACTGGTGTCTGCCCTACGGCCCATGAGTAAGACCCATCTCTCTCCAGTGCCCCTTCATTAACCCTTCATTAGCCTTTGCCACTCAGTTTCCTCCTTCCTGTGTATCTATCTCAACAGCAGATGTAGCAGCTAAATTGTCAGCTCCATAGCATAACCCTGATGCCCTCTGCTGACTCTCGGAGGGATAACAGGCATGTTGACAAGACCTGCCTCTCACCCTATCCCCAGTCTGGGAGGGTCGGCTGGGGCGCTCTGTTCCTAGCCCTGGCAGCTGGGCTTTCTCTCGACCCTAGTGGTCCGAGTCCGATTACCACACTGCCTGGAGTGCGGCTTGTGTTCTGCTTTTGATCGATGGTTATTTCTATTTGATTTCTATCACTCGCTTGCCACAGCACATTTCTGGTGGCAGCCATAACTGTTTTATTTGCTGCCATGCCCTGTGAGCTGCTCAGAATAACAACAATTGTGCACTTGTTCAATGCCTTCTAGCTGAGGATCTCAAAGCCCTGTACATACACGTGATGGGGTGTATAAACCACACACAGGTAGACAAAGGGTTAACAGGTAGACAAATGGGAGCTGGTGGGTCCAATTAGCTCTCCCGTTTCCACCTGAGGGAGAGGGGGTTCGGCATAATTCTTAATCATAGAATATCAGGGTTGGAAGGGACCTCAGGAGGTATCTAGTCCAACCCCCTGCTCAAAGCAGGACCAATCCCCAACTAAATCATCCCAGCCAGGGCTTTGTCAAGCCAGGCCTTAAAAACCTCTAAGACCCAGCTGATTCCCCCAGGGAAGGAGCTCAGAGTAGGGGAAGAAAAGAGCCAGAAAGGGGGAGACATGGGAGTGACAGACCCAGGAGCAAAGGGGTCCCTGCTGCCCGGGAAAGGAGCCATGGGGAAGCTATAGCAGTGGAGCCCTGTGGTGGGCCCTGCAATAGGGAGGTTGCCCTGTACATCAGCGTATGTGACTGGGCTGGCGGGCTGAGTGACTAGGACCAGACCATCCCAAGGCCTGAATGGCCATCAGATGGAGAAGGGGAAGGTCTTGCAATGCCAGGAACAGCCACAGGGGGACGTGCTGGCTGGTGAGTCACTATTCTGCACTAAATAAATGAATGAACCCCCACCCACACACTGGGAGGGTCTAGCAGGCCCATTTTGAAAATGGGGAAACTGAGGCACACAGAGATGATGTGACTCACCCAAGGCCACACAGCACATCTGTGAGAGTCAGGAATAGAATTCATGCCTCACAGTCCCTACACTTCCTGCACTTTAACCATGCTCCTTCTGAATGCAGTTTAATGGCTCCGGGTTTGTAAATTACACCTACTTGTCACAGCCGTAGGCCGAGCTCCAAAGTGCTTCCCCAGCATTTGCTCCCAAGGGAGTTTGCCCGAGCAAGGACCTCAGCACATGGCCCATATATACAACAGGATCCTACACAATGTTTGACCATCTGAGCCGCCCGCCGTCCCTCGAGCACCGCTGACCTGATATGTGCCAGATGCCACCTTGCTCTGCTTCTGCTTCTCCTCGATTTTCTGCTGCAGTGGGAGCAGCATCAGCTCCACCACACCAGGCGTGCACTGTACGATCTTCCGGATCATGTCTTCCGGGATGGAGAAATTCAGCTTGTTCAGCACCTTCCTGCAAGGGCACAAACCGCCCCACAGTGGGGGAATGGTCAAACCACAGTATGGGCACTCGCTCCGCAGAACTGGCTGGAATTCCTATAATAGTCTCGTGTGGAAGCATCGCTCCTGGACTAAGGGGGCCTGATCCTCAGCCGGGGTATGTGGGTGTAGCTCCCTCAAAGGCAATGTAGCGACACTGATTTACCCCAGCGAAGGATCATGCTCAGCATGCAGAGGAAAGCTGCACAGGACTTGGAGAGAGGTCAGAGAGGTATGAAGTCCAAGCCACTGTTTGGCGTTGGCAGAGGGTGTGAGAGCGGAGAAGCTGCATGGTATTGGCAGGTGGGTGTGAGGTCGGAAAGATGCAGAGGAGTGGGAAAATAACAAGGAAACTGAATCACTGTTTTCCCTACGCATCCCCAGCTCCATGGCCTGACCGCCCCCGTACCGTGCTACCTGAGGGGCGCTGGGCGCATGTTTACCTGTTGAGATGGCCCCAGTTGGAGAGTTTCTGTTGCGTTGAATTAGCTGGGACATAATTGTGCATTTCCACCATTTTGGGAAAGTAAAATTTCACCACTTCTGCTGCTAGAACTGCATAGGAAAGAAGAAGAGGAATCAGTGACAATGCCGTGCTCGGAGAGGTCAGACTGAGCATCATGCCATGATCTGCATAATGAAAACAACGAGATGCCTTTAGATATATATCTGGATGCTCTGGAAAGATACAGTATAAACCACAGCCAGGACTAGTTATTGTCTCTCAGAGATTCCAGATCTAAGCTGATCAATTCACAAGTGAAAAAGAAGGGCTCCTTACCTCATAGCAACTGGGATTCTACTTGTCCAAGTGGATCCCACTCTGGAGCAGACCAGCCCCATGCAGGCAGTGCACCCAGTGGTAGATTAGCCACTGGGCCAATGGGGCCTGTGCCCAGGGGCCCCAGCCTACAGGGGGTGCTGGAAAAAATCTGCCGCCAGATTTTTGCAGGGGCAGAAAGGAGCAAACGGGTTGTGGGCTGCACTGGGGGGGTGGAATGGGGCGGGACTATGGGTGGAACAGGGGTGAGGCTGTGGGGGGGAAGAGGCAGAATGGGGTGGGGCCATGGGCGGGGCTGCAGATGGAAGGGGCAAAACAGGAGGACTGCAAGCAGAAGGGGTGGGGTGGGGCCACTCACTTGCTCTGGCCCAGGGCCCCAGGAAACCTTAATCCTCCTCTGAGTGCACACGTGGGACTCGTGCACTTCAGAAGTGGGAGCCACTTGGACAAATACACAAGGAAGAATTCATCTCTTCTAACCAGCAACCCTGCAAACTTGCCCTGGGATCAGAGAGGCACCCAGGTTATTTCCCTTTCATGCATCATCTGCAGTAGTAAACAGTGTTACCAACCCCACACAGTCAGACCCAGAAAAAATTGTGAGATTGGCTTTAAAAAAAATCACAAGATTTTAAAAATTAATAAATGTTGGCTCTTTATTTGCCTTGGGTTGTTGTTTTTTTTTGCTTTTTTTGAGCCTTTAAAACTCATGTTTTCAAACTTTTTTCTGTAATCAAGAGAGCTAGAGACCGACTTTCCTATTTTTGAAATGGAAGCTGAAGTTCTCACATAGTCAGCTGACTTCAGCCACTGGGACTTTAAGGAAAACATGAAATATGAGAGTTGCAATAAGTGTGCAAAAGTTGGCAACACCACCTGGTTCTGCTGGCCAAAATTTACCTGTAGTAACACCCGTGCAGCCCCTCTCTTTAGGTATTGTGGGCAGCTGGCATACATTGACACTGCTGTCCCTTATAGCAAGGATTTGGCCAGATGGTTCCAGGATGGGGGGCAGAGAGGAGACTTAAATCCACCTTTGCAAATAATCCTGAGTTGTGCTGTGCGCAGTTTGGACACAGAGACTAGGAATTTGTCCGCAGTCTCTCACTCGCGCACCTCTTTCTTATTAACCCTAGAGCAATGTTATTTTAATTTAGTTTTCCTCTCTGTGAATATTGCTTGATTTTTTAAACAAACAAACAAACAGAAACTTGTTTTTTAACCAGAGGGTGAAACTGACATTTACCAACCAGTGCAAACCTTATGCACTCCTCCCGCATGTCCCCCAACCACATCTATCTGCAAATGATAGAGGAGCCCTGTCTGTGGTGTTCAGAGCTGGATCCAAACTCTCCCAAAGTTCACTGCATCCCAAGGGTGGATGTGGCCAGTTATAGAAAGAGGGGTCAGCTGTCAAGATCAGAATTGTGTCTAGACTCCCCCAGAACACTGGCTATTTGGATTCAGGATCCCAGGTCGGTCCCATTACAGAGAGAGAACTCAAACAGCGGAGTCTGGATCCAGGTCTGGACTCCGCCAGAGCTCAGGGTATTTCAATCCAGGATCCTAGGTCTGTCCCATTGCATTTAGGGCTCAAGCCATCCAGTCTGGATCTGGGTCTGGGCTCTCCCTGAGCTCAGGGTATTTCAATCCAGGATCCTAGGTCTGTCCCATTGCATTCAGGGCTCAAGCCATGCAGTCTGGATCTGGGTCTGGGCTCTCCCTGAGCTCAGGGTATTAGGATCTGGGATCCCAGGTCTGTCCCATTGCATTCAGAGCTCAAGCCATGCAGTCTGGATCTGGGTCTGGGCTCTCCCTGAGCTCAGGGTATTAGGATCTGGGATCCCAGGTCTGTCCCATTGCATTCAGAGCTCAAGCCATCCAGTCTGGATCTGGGTCTGGGCTCTCCCTGAGCTCAGGGTATTTGATCGGGATCCATTCCTGGGTCACTCCTAGGCCTCAAGCTGTGGGGTCTGGATCCCAGCCAGACCGCGGCCAGCTCCAGGAGTTCGGGATCTGGCTCCCCCAACCTCCGTCGCTGAAGTCCCGGGCGATGTTCTTCTTGGGGCGGGACAGGGGGACGGCATCCACCCAGCTGTAGAGCTCCTGCAGGCTCTCCTCGTCCAGCTCCCCGCTCGCCATCTGCTCGGCCGCCAGCCGGGCCCAGGCCAGGCCTCTACACGCCCACGCCTGCGGGGCACGGCCAAGCTCGCCCCGGGCTCGGCCTGCCTGCAGGGCTGGAGGCAGCCATATTGTTTTCATAGAACCATGGCAACGGCCAGCTAGACGGGGACACGCAAGGCATTCTGGGAGGTGTAGTCCTTTGCATCCTGAAGAGGCTGGGGGGCAACTGTTGCCAGGCAACGAGCTCGCCTAGCAACACAGCAGCGAGCCTGGGAGGCGTCTTAAAGGGGCGCAGCATGCGAGCAGCACGGAAAGGTGCAGCCCATAACCGGGGCCCGTGTCTGGGGGATGAATTAATATTATTAATTGCACCCCGGCAGCACCGCCAATTGCTACCGCCAGCCGCCCACGATCAGTGGTTCTGCTCGGAGCCCCAGCTCCGGCGTGAGCCGGGAATCGCCACGGTCCTTGAGCAAAGAGGCTGGGCTGGGATGCGCGACGGGCCGGGGCCTAGTGGTTCAGGGCCTGGAAACTCCCCGGGACAACGCTGCCATCCACAACGGGCCAGGCTCGCCTTGTGCCTCTGGCCCGGTGGCTGTTCCAGTGTGATGAACGCACAGCATCGCTGGGGGGGACACTGCAGCCTCACAGCCCTGGTCCTGGTCCCCCCGCCCCAGTCGCTCTTTCGTTAGCGATCCACCGCGGAACAGCTTCACCAGGAGAGAGTGCGAGAGCCCCGCATCAGAATAGCTCAGGGGTTGGCGCACTGGCCTGAAAGGCAAGGGACCCCTCTTCAAACCCTTTCTCCCGGCTGGCAGAGAGAGGGGAAATTGAACCTGGGTCTCCTGCATCCCAGCTGAGCGCTCTAACTGCTGGGCTAAAAGGGAGGGTGAGCAGATGTCTCATTTTTATAAGGACAGTCCCGATTTTTGGGACTTTTTCTTATATAGGTGCCTGTTACCCCCCACCCCCTGTCCTGTTTTTTCACAGTTGCTATCTGGCCACCCTACTAAAAGATATAATATTGGCACCTCCCTCATCTCCTCCTCTGCCCAGATTTGAATGTGACTTGATGCCTCTGAGCACGGACCAGGTCTGCATGTGACTGACCTGGGCACTCGAATGTCTGTCTTTCTCTGATTCCTAGGTTGCTCTGGAGCGCCCGTGGGAGATAGGGGGCCCACCCAATGCCTGGTGGGAGGCAGCAGAACTCATGCCCAACGTCAGAAACAGGTGTGGTGGGAACTCTGAAAACCTAGGCACCGAGTGAATTTAGGCACCCTTGGGGTTTGACAAGAGTTTTGTGGATCACAATGGAGCCAAAACTGGGACTTAGGTGCCTCAGGCCAGGGTTTAGGCACCTAAGTACATTTGTGGATCCCACCCTGTATCTAGCCCTGTTGGTTGTGGACAAACACTTTACAATGTGAGCTCTAAAGTCTCCGAACGTATCGCAAATAAAAAGGCCCCACACGTATTATTTTTAATCTCTCATGATTTTTGAGCGCTTAGGGTTAGCAGTACTGCAGCTCTAGTCTCTGGCTGATCAGGGGCCCCTTGTGCTGGGCACTGGACATACACCTGGTGAGAGACAGCCCCTGTCCTGAAGAATTTAGTCTAACTGATTATTATTTCTAGCTACAAGGTGCTACCGCCATCCCTGATTGCAAAGCCCATAGCTACCAGGCTCTGATGTATGTGGCTGTTAATTGTCAGCTTGGCTGCTGAGAGTGTGTGAAGAAGCAGAATCAAAAACAGGAGGTTTTAAATTAATAGTAAAATGTTTGGTTAGCTGGTCATTCCCTCCTTCCCCCACTGATATGCCTCTCTGCTGTTCTGGCTGAGAATGGGAGCAAGGTAGCTGATATAAATGATCTTCTCTTACTATTTCTGGGGTCATGCAGAAGCAGGAAGTACCTGAAATCCTACAGAGACTGGATTACAGTCCATTTAACCTGGTCATCTGTCTGCTGCCTCAGTTTCCCTCTTAGGCTCCCCATATATGCCTGATGACCCAATTTGCTACTGCAATATATGTAATAATAAAGGTAGCTTGTGCCCCCAAATGAGGTTTGTGTCTGTAAAGCTATAATCCATCTTGACTTGTTACAATCCAGATGTAAAGTTAACTGGGTTCTGCTATTGAAAAAAGGGCTTTTTCTCCAAGCCCAATATTAACAGAAATGCTGCCCTTTCTCTCAAAGTCCTTGAGAACAAGTGTTGTGTTTGGATGGACACATTCCCCCTAAAGTGTTTGCAACCCAAAGAGCTATTTATAGGTATGTCTATGCTAGTTATCACTCTCATGTCTGAACTCCTCACAAATATTAATGCAGTTATCTCTGCACCACCACTGTGAAGTAGAGAACCAGCATTATCTCCATTTTACAGAGGCTCACGCTCAGAGAGATCAAGTGACCTTTCCCAGAGTCACCTAGGGAGTCCAGAGAGAACAGTGTTTCTGATTCTCAGTTTTGCTTCTGAACTATCAGATTAACTTTGGGCTGATCCAGGAACAGTGAAGCTGATCCCAGACTGACCAGAAACAAAGTGAAACTAACTGGAGTTTCTCTTCCTTGCCCCAATCGGAGAGGATTTTTACAAGAAACAAACAGCACAAAAGCAGGTGCTGCTATTCATTTCTTTAATACGTTTAATTTCAGGGCCAATTTTGCAGAGCACAAATTCCAGAAGTAGTCGCACAGTCCTTGCAGTTTATAACCTAAATGATGTTTAAAGGCATATTTGATTTTTTTAAAAATACAAATTGATTTTAATAAAATAAATAACAACACAGGTAAGGCCATTCAATTTTTAAAATGCCAGTATTAACCTGGAAATTCACCTCAAAGTAGGGCTGCCACCCTCCTGGTTTCGCTGGGAGTCTCCTGGAATCGGGCTCTATCTCCCAGAGGCTACTGAAGCCAAACCGAGAGATTTTAGGCCACTAAAAGTCCGCCGGCGCAGCGGGGCTAAGGCAGGCTCCCTGCTTGCTCTGACCCAGCGCCATACCTGGAAGTGTCCCCTGGCTGGAGGCCACACCCCTCACCCACTCCTGCAAGCCAACTCCCTGCCCCAGCCCTGAGCCCCCTGCCAGAGCCAGCACCCCAAAGCCCCTCCCACACCCCAACCCCCTGCGCCAGCCCAGAGCCTCCTCCTGCACCCAAACTCCCTCCCATAGGTCACACCCCTCACCCCCTCCCACACCCCAACCCCCTGCCCCAGCCCTGAGCCCCCTCCCAGAGCCAGCACCCCAAAGCCCCTCCCACACCCCAACCCCCTGCGCCAGCCCAGAGCCTCCTCCTGCACCCAAACTCCCTCCCATGACCCCCTGCCCCAGCCCTGAGCCCCCTGCCAGAGCCAGCACCCCAAAGCCCCTCCCACACCCCAACCCCCTGCGCCAGCCCAGAGCCTCCTCCTGCACCCAAACTCCCTCCCATAGCTCGCACCCCTCACCCCCTCCCACACCCCAACCCCCTGCACCAGCCCTGAGCCCCCTGCCAGAGCCAGCACCCCAAAGCCCCTCCCACACCCCAACCCCCTGCGCCAGCCCAGAGCCTCCTCCTGCACCCAAACTCCCTCCCATAGCTCGCACCCCTCACCCCGTCCCACACCCCAACCCCCTGCCCCAGCCCTGAGCCCCCTCCCAGAGCCAGCACCCCAAAGCCCCTCCCACACCCCATCCCGCTGCGCCAGCCCAGAGCCTCCTCCTGCACCCAAACTCCCTCCCATAGCTCGCACCCTCACCTCCCACACCCCAAGCTCGCACCCCTCACCCCGTCCCACACCCCAACCCCCTGCGCCAGCCCTGAGCCCCTCCCAGAGCCAGCACCCCACCGCCCCTCCCCCACCCCACCCCCCTGCGCCAGCCCAGAGCCTCCTCCTGCACCCAAACTCCCTCCCATAGCTCGCACCCCTCACCCCCTCCCACACCCCAACCCCCTGCACCAGCCCTGAGCCCCCTGCCAGAGCCAGCACCCCAAAGCCCCTCCCACACCCCAACCCCCTGCGCCAGCCCAGAGCCTCCTCCTGCACCCAAACTCCCTAACAGAGCTCGCACCCCTCACCCCGTCCCACACCCCAACCCCCTGCACCAGCCCTGAGCCCCCTCCAGCACACTCCCTCACAGAGCTTGCACCCCGCACTGCCTCCTGCACCCCAGCCCCCTGAGCCTGAGCTCAGAGCTCCCTCCCATACTCCGAACCCCTCAGCCCCAGCCCCGAGCCCACGCCCCCTCCATCACCCCAACTCCCTGCTCCAGCCTGGTGAAAGTGAGGAGGAGAGCGAGTGACAGAGGGAGGGGGGATGGAGTGAGTGGGGCGTGGCCTCAGAGAAGGGGCGGGTCTCAATAAAGGGGCGGGGCATGGGTGTTTGAGTTTGTGTGATTAGACAGTTGGCAACCCTACCTCAAAGCCCCAATGCTGCAGTCACTTATGTGCTTAATTTTACTTACACAAGTAACCACAATGACTCACATGGGTAAAGTTAATCAGGTCCCTAGGTCTTTGCAGAATCAGGGCTTGTATATGCAAAAACACAGCACGGCAGGCGGGTACTAACAAACTTTGGTGCTTTCGTAGTTACCTTGCTGTTAAATAAAGCTCTGAAATCTTTCAGAGCACCACTAGAGGGTAATACAAGATCCCTCAATTTCCTCTCCCAGGGGAAGTAATAATTCTGCTGGAATCTGCTGCTGCTTGGTAATACTGGTAAAACTGGACAGGTTTTTGCTTTGCAAAGGACCGAGGCAGAGAGTGAAAAACATGTTCCCAGAGTCTGACCCTATAGCGTGCTCTGTAGATGCTATTTTTGCTATTGGATTTAGGCAACTTCACTGTACCTTTGTTCCCTCATTTGGAAAAAAAAGGGGGATGATGAATGCTTTGAGACCCACCGATGAAAAGTTCTGTGTATGATCATTCTCGAGGTCATGTGTGGTGGGGTGTTAAAAACGGGGTTAAAATGATGGTCTGTCACTATACATGTCAGAGGGATTTCCTGGTCCAGCTTGTTCCAGGCTAAGGGACTCTATAGAGAAGTGTGGGATCTGGGCCTAGCAGCAGTCAGTTCTGCAGACAGGCAGTAAGGTGAGGTGAGTAGTGCCTCTCTGGTTGGAGAGCAGCCTGCTTTTTCTCCCTCTGTTTTTGATTCTGGTGTGTTACTGTTCTGAATTCTAAAGAATAAAGTCCTGTTATGTTCCAGCTTTCCAGTGAGCCTACTGGTGGTTTTAGCTAACTTCTCTGCTTGTATGTCATCAACATAACAATGTAGGGCCTGGTAATGCAGACTGGGACAAGAGACCTGAGTTCTAGTCCCAACTCTGACCTGCTTGAACAGATCATTCAGTGCCTCAGTTTTCCCATCTGTAAAAAAGGCATAATGACATCGCCCTGCCCTTTGCAAAGTACTTAGAGAACTTTGGGCAGAGAGAGTAAGAGTAAAATTTCCAAAGTGACAGTTTACATTTTCAAAAGTGATTCAGCCATGAGACTCCGGCTTCTAGGGCCCAGATACTCAGTGGTATGTAGGTGCCTAAATGTCTTTGTGGAGCTGGGCCCAAAGTGTCTACCCCACCTCTCAAAATGAGCCTTAGGTTCCTAGTCACTCAGGCCTGGTCTACACTGAAAACTTATCTTGACGTAGCTCCAGCACTCAGGAGTGTGTAAAATCCATACGGCGATTTAGCTACGCTGCACTAACACCCAGGGCAGAGGCAGCGGGAAGAATTCTTCTGTCCATCTAGCTACCATTGGCTGCGGAGGTGGAGTTCCTGTCAATTGCTGTAATCGGCACCTACACTGCGGGGTTATAGCCGCATGGCGCGATACCCCAGCAGTGTAGATAAGGCCTCGGGTACTTCTGAAAACTTTACCCTCAGGGACGTACCCAAGGTCACACATGGGAAGTCTAGCTGAGCCAGGGATTATTGCAGTATAGTCACCAGACTGCTCCTCCCCGTGCAGGGGCACCAGACAGCACAGCCTGTGTTAGTCCAGCTGGGAGCAAGAAAACCACCGCGTCCGTCTATCCCCTGCAGCCTCAAGAAAGAATCCCCCTTTATACTCAGCCCAGCCCAGGCCTGTCTCTCCCCTACCAAGCCAGATGCTACAGTCTCGAAAGAGCTACAACAGAGCAGTATTTGTAGCTGGCAAGGACCAGCTTTCCCTGCAGTATGTGTCTTCTTAGGCTGAGAAGACCCCATGTGGGTTAACGAATTTCAAATGCAAATATTCAAGTCTACCCTTCAATGCCTGCCTGGCCAGATCCTCCCAGCCAGCTGACCCACTCTTGCCTTTGTCTCCTGGACAACTCCCCACACTCTGACAAAACTCTCCCATCCCCAGAGGCACCACAGAGCCAACGGGTAGCAATGCCCATCTGCCCTCCTTGAGAAGTCACTGTCAGGCGAGAAAAGCAGCTGGGGGGGCCACCCTGAAATGAGCCGGGTGCTCGAGAGGGAGTGGAGATGGCGGGGAAAGAGAGGCTGTTGCTTAATCGTTAGAGGATGAAGATGGGAATTCCTTGCTTTATAAGCAGCATAGTGCATGACAGCGCCCATAAGAGAAGCCACCTGCATTCACATCCCATAGGCAGCAAACTAACCTCTCAGCCTTCTCTTCAAAGTGATTTACAAGGGGAAATCAATTGGAGCTTCTGCCCTATTTTGCTTCCTTGGAATGGCTAACGAAGGTCTGGAAGGGTTTTTTTTTCCCTATTTGTTTTTTTACTGTAAAAATATCAGGAATAATAAGCCTGGTCTTCCGTTTGTGTTGTGAGTGGACTGTTTAGATGACTCAGAAATATGGCTTGGGACCTGTCTTTGCCTTTAATACAAGTGATATGAATGCTGAATTTTTAACAAAGAGAGCTTTTCTCCCAGCTGTTTGTTATACATTTGCGTTAGTATGACCCAAGTAAATAGTGTCTGAGTAAAAACCCCTCCCCCTCTCAGTTAACCAGGCTTCACTTCCTTGTGGTGTGTGGGCTCAAAAATCTGTTGGTTCTCCAGTCATCCATCCAGGGGTACAGAAAGTGTGAAATTCAAATTTAAAAAATGATCAGAAAAACAGTGTTTCTTGCCTTCCTTCCTAATATATAATAAAGCAGCAAAAAAGGATACCTCCCCCCACACCCCGATTTCTCTCCTCCCAAACTCTGCTTTTTGGCCTTAAAGTCTGCACTCCCAGCTTCTGCCTCACACAAGACCTTTACAGAGATGCTAGAAACGCTCCCAGTCTCAGAATGGAAAACAGACTAAGGGCTTGTCTACACAGAAAGGTTGCAGCAGTTTAGTTAAAGTGCTGCAAATCCCTTAGTGCATGCTCTTATTTTGCTTTGAGTAGCTCATTTTGGTCTAGCTTAAACCTGTTCCTAATCTATTTAAGATAACTGAAGTAACCCATGTGTAAACTGAAATAGGCACGTCCACACGGCCTTTTGCCCTGATATAACGAAGTAGGTTTAAAATCATGCCTTCAGCATTGGCAACAGCAAGCTCTAAAGCGGATAGTGAGGTTTTAAATCACCCTCTCTGGAACATGGAGCTTAGACCTGCTTTCCTGGCTTTGACAGATGCTGCCAAATATCCCCGGTCATGAGCAAAAGCAGTTTGAAGGAGGTCAGTACCATCTTTGTTTTACAGATGGGGGAAACTGAGGCAGAGAGAGAAGAAGTGACTTATCCATGGCCAAACAGTGAGTCTGTGGCAGCATCCTGATTCCTTCTCAAAGCACTAAACCTCCTGGACGACAGGTATGGATGGTGCACGCAAGGCAAAGGGAAGGTGGGGCACCTAACACAGCCTAAGCTGACCCCTGCAGTCAGGAAGTAACTCTTGGAGGTCTGAGTTTATGAGGCAGCCTTTGTAGGGGGCAGGTCCTTTTATTAGGCAGGAAGAAGGGAAAAAACCCATTATTGTTAGGTCATGCTGCAGCATGACAGCGCCAGATCACAGCTAACACACAGCAAGGGGCTTTTGGTAGCTGAATTAAACCTGAAACCGTAGCTGTGCCCCTGCCAGATTTACAGGACACATGCACGGAAATTGGGACTTACCGGGAAAAAACACCCGTCCTCTAAACACGAAGCCATCCCAGCTTGGGCGGGTACAACGAAGCAGGGTCAGGCTTAGCAAGCACTCAGCTGGGGAACTGCCAAGGAAAAACTAGGTGGTGCAGGAACAAGGAGATAAGTGGCCCCCTTCCCTCTGTCCGTGCTCTGTCACGGTGGTCAGGGATGCTGAGTCAGTGCTAGCCGGAGCTGTGCTGCTGGCCATGCAGGTTGTTAGGGGAGCTGGGAACCTGAGATCTGGATTAGAGCTGGGTAAACACTGCAAATAAATGAATCCAGAGAATTGGTTTGAATTTTTAAAACAAACCTGCTCCGCCTCTGTCTGTGTCTCTTCCATGCTCACTTCCCGCAAATATGCTAGAGAGCGAGCTTGCCGGTGGGAACAATCCTTTGCCAAGGCAGCAAACTTTTAAGTCACTGAATGCAGCAGGATATTGGCAGGAACCTCTGAGATCCAGCTAGGATCCTACAATCAACTGTGAAAATTATCCATAATGCACCGTTTAGAGAAGCAGAGCTTAGTCTCCCACGATACCTACTGTAAGGGAGTGGACTCACCCCTGCAGCGCCTCCTGCTGGTCCCTTCCGGGATTAGCTCTCCAGCCTCCAGAGCGCCCTCTGCAGGCTGGTGTCCCACTGCCTCTTGGCCCCCATGTCCCTCCCAGGACCCGGTGCCCCTTTATCTGGGGTGCTACCCCCTGGCAGTAACCCCACAGTGCTGGGTCTCCCCCTCCCAGGGGAACCCCCACCCACTGTGGTCCCTTCTGACCTTAAAGTCTATGACTCTATGACACTATCCCCACCTCACCTCAGTATCAGGCTACTGCCAGTCATCATCTAGCCCCCGCACCCTGGGGCACACGGCTGCATCAGCCACTTATCTCCTGCAAGGCTGGGACCAGACCTGCTGCCTTGGCCTGCCCCTGGGCCAGGGGCGGCTCCAGGCCCCAGCACGCCAAGCGCATGCCGCGGGGGGCGCTCTGCCGGTCGCTGGGAGGGCGGCAGGCGGCTCCGGTGGACCTCCCGCAGGCGTCCCTGCGGAGGGTCCGCTGGTCCCGCGGCTTCGGTGGAGCATCCGCAGGCGTGCCTGAGGGAGGTCCACCGGAGCCGCGGGACTGGCGACCGGCAGAGCGCCCCCCGCGGCGTGCCGCCGTGCAGGGCCGCCCAGAGGATTCCAGGGGCCTGTGGTCTTCGGCGGCGGTGGGGCCCTTCCGTTCCTGGACCCTCTGCCGAAGTGCCCCGAAGACCCGCGGCGGGGGCCCCCCCGCCGCCGACGCGCAGCCCGGTCTTCGGCGGTAATTCGGCGGAGGGGGGCCCCGCCGCGGGTCTTCGGGGCACTTCGGCGGCAGGTCCCGGAACGGAAGGGCCCCCCGCCGCCGAATTGCCGCCGAAGACCGGGCTGAACTTCGGCGGCGGGTCCCGCTCCGTCTTCGGCGGTAATGAGTGAAGGACCCCGCTCCAGGGGCCCCGAAAAACTCTGGTGGGGGCCCCCGTGGGGCTCGGGGCCTGGGGCAAATTGCCCCTCTTGCCCCCCCCTCTGGGCGGCCCTGCCGCCGTGCTTGGGGCGATGAAATGTCTAGAGCCGCCCCTGCCCTGGGCTGCCCTCTGCAACCCCCGGTACCTTTTAGCCCAATGCTAAGTCGCAGCCTGGGGCTTTCCAGGCTGGAGCTCCCCAGCTCCTCTGCCTGTCCCCAGCCCTGCTCCACTCAGGTACCCTGTGTGCAGCTCCCTGCAGCCAGGCCCATCTCCCTCTACAAACAGCCTTTTATAGGGGCCAGCTGAGCCTGACTGGGGCATGGCCACAGCTGAGCCTACTTTCCCTAATCAACCCAGGCTTCTTGCCCCAGCCCCAGCCCTCTCCTGGGCTGTTTTAAGCCCCGCAGGGCAGGAGCAGGGTAAGCACCCGCTACACCTACCCAGAGTGAAATGCATTTCTCTCAATGCAGCGCTGCACTGGGTGGACGCCTTGCTTCCGTATGATGGCGTTTAAACCAGTGCATGCACAGCAGTGTGGACTCACCCAAGTGGTGTCATTACATCAATTTCATTACAATAATAGAAACTATAGCTAGATTCATGAATTCCACGGCTAGACAGGACCACTGTGATCATCTAGTCTGACCTCCTGTGTGACGCAGACCCTAGAACTTCTGCAGAATAATCCCTAGAGTAGATCGTTCAGGAGAACAGCCAGTCTTGATTTAAAAATGGTCAGTGATGGAGAATCCACCATGACCCTTGGGAAATTGTTCCAATGGCTAATTACTCTGCAAAAAATTGACACCTTCTTTACAACTTTTGCGGGTAGATCTGGCCTTACGCTCATCCAGCAAGAGAACAGAAATGATAGAGGGTGAGCTGAGTGTCCAGTCAAAACAGCTTGAATTCTGAATCCCGAATGCTCACAGTGAACAAGGCACAGACCAAGAATCGTACATGACAATTATTCCACAAATAATTTGCAGTTGCAAATACACTTGCATTGATCCTGATCTATTCATGGGCAATTGGCTCACAGCAAAAGAGGCAAAGGGATCAAACCAGAGTTGACTGTTTGTTGTGCTTGAAGATCTAAACACTTTGTGCAAGGATTGGGTGTAACCTGGCTGAATTCCTGCTTGGGTATCTACACTCCAGCTCCATAAATTCCTCCTGTAGGTACAGCTGGCTGTGGTGTTCTGCAGCTTCCCGCCCTAAACTAACTTTTATTGTAGTTGTGTTGTTGGTGGCTGTTAAATGGCACTGAGTTCTGCCCTGGAGATGGTTGCATTTCAGTGCCAGGTAAGTGATCCCTCTGACTGCGTGTATTAAATGGCAAAGATAAAGCTAAGGAAAAACACCCCAAGATAAGTAAATCCAAGTTAACAACCACTTTGAGCCAGCTGGTGTTTGTCTTCTGACAGCTCTTGGGGGAAGCCTGGAGAGACGCCACCATCCATTTAACCTCTAGTCAAACCTCGCTAAGGGTAACATCTGCCTCCTGGTGAAACAAGCCATCTCAGGGGACATGCACACTCTGGTCCATTGCACAGTCTCTGATGATGATGCTGTGGCTGTGTCAGATGCCGCGACGCCGTGGTGATGGGCACGGTATCAGCATAGATAGTGTAGACAGACCTTCCTCACAATCAGCCCGTAGTCTGGCAGTCTGTAATACTCCAGTGCTCCAGGGGTCAGGACACTTTACCTTCCCTTTCCCACTTCGTTTGGCTTTGTTAACAAGCCCTAGAAATTAAAAATGGTGCGGCCGAGGTGGAGATCAATGCCAGATTTTCTCATGGGCCTCTTTCAGTCCCTTACTCCCTCTGGGTCTTTCGTCCCCCCTTCCCATCTGTTTAGGCCCCAATCCTGCAATGAGCTGCCCGCAGGTGCAGGGGTTGTCTGTGCACATCCCCCCGTCTCTCACCCTGACCTTGGCTGGGGCCTCGAGCTTCTACGCTAATGCAAATATGAATCGGTATAAATCTGACAAGACCTGGGGAGAGTTCCACCATTCCCCTCCAGGATCTTCCATATCCAGCATCCTCCCGTTCATCAGAAACCCTATTATCCGAACCTCCGCATTCTCCCGCTGCCTTCCTTGTCCCGCAGCGTGAGATACGTGCCCGCCGCAGCTTGGAGCCGCTCTGGAAGACTGTGCGAGATGTCCTGACCAGACCGGGCCAGGAGACGGACCGAGATGACACCGTCACCTCCACCAGCTCTGGCTAAATCCTGAGCACCACCCGGGATGTGGGACTAGCAGCTTGCCGCTGTAGCTGCGCGGCTGTAGCACATCAGGGTAGACACCACCTATGCCGCGGGGTGCTCTCCTGTCGGGGTAGCTAGTCCACCTCCCTGAGAGGCAGCGGCTAGGTCAGCGGAGGAATTCTTCCATTGACCTAGTACTGTCTACACGGGGACTTGGGTCGGCTTAACAACGCCACTCAGGGGGGTGCATTTTTCACACCCCTGACCGACGTACTTAAACCAACCTAATTTTGTAGTGTAGACCAGGCCTGTGACACACACCTCCCCCTCCCCGCATGTGTCCTTCTGTCTATGAAGAGGCTGGTTTAGTCTGCCAGGATTTCACATTTTGCCACAGTGCTGTGAGCCGGTGACCAGGAAGAGGCAGCTAAAAGCGATGCCCTGAACAGCCCGATGCTGGGACGAGTTTGCAGGGCTCGGTGTGGCCCCTCACACCGGCCTGGGTTTTTCAGCAGCAGCGATAAGCAGCGCTGGAGACAGACGCTGCGTTTTCTCCCTTTGCTGCTCTTTTCTCTTCCCTTTGGCGTGTGCTTGCCTTGTTTTGTCTCCTTAGGATCAGACTTTAACAAAAGCAGCAACAATGACAGCTCCAGCTGCGCTCAACTAACTCCTTCTCTACCCCCAAAAGCCCAGTTCTCTCATCTCTGATACCCTCTAACGCTGTCTGACAAGGGGCTTTTTCCTTCGAAAAACTCTCTCCAGCTACAGGGAAAGGGAGCAAGGGACGTTGTTCCAACGGACGCCTTGCTTAACACTTCCCATTGCAAACGCTTTGACCACTTCGCTTTTCTTCTTTTCTGTATCTTTAAGAGAAGGTTAAAAGGATGTTTCCGAATGTGTCTCCCATGGTATTAAGCAGGCTGAGGTCTCTGTGTACCAAACCTCAAACCTTGTTTAACGCTGGACAGTGACGTGGTGACGTTAACACCTCTGATGCCTTCTAAATTAATACGACACACCCGCTGGGACGCTGGCACTTGGGCCAGATGGGGAAAGAGCCTTTGCTGCTAACAATAGCCCGAAAGAGCATCCTGAATTAGGCATCTGTCATGGTTCCCGATCTCTGTGATCTGCTGCAGGAAGCAATGTTCACTGCATTTTCTTTAAACTGGCAGCTGATTAACAATCAATTGGCTTTTTCCCTCTGCCTTCCCCGCCACTTTATATTAATACCCTGCGCATCGGGCCATCCTAACCATGTCATAGCAGGGCCCAATCCCAAGCAGCGCCCTTCTAGGCTCTGACGCCCATTTGGCAGAGCACCTCCTGCTTTCAGTGGGGGGAGAGGATGCTCAGCACTCCAGGCCAAGTCCAGATCACCCCTCTACAGCCAAAGAATGCAAGATCAGTGTCACCAGCCCCAATTTACAGGTGGGGAAACTGAGGCACAAAGGACTGCTGTGGCTCGCCGAAGGCAGCCCTGTGAGTCAGTGCAGTGGCTGGGGACAGAACCCAGGAGTCCTGTCTCCATCTCGTAGCATAACGTGCTGCCAGCCACCCCCAAAAATTAAACCCATGCCTCTCTCAAACTGCGAATCCGTGTTAAGACTCTTGCAGAGTAAGGTTATTAGTAACGTGGAGAGGAATTCTCTGTTTAATCTAACCAGTTCCAGTCTCTCGATCCCCACCCATCCCTTCCTCTCTGCCTGTCTGTCCTAAAGTTTTCCAGCACTCTGTCTATCTCACCAGTCCTTTCTGACCCAGGTGATTCAGCATGTGCACCGTGGCATGTTAAAGGTCTGGGGTGGGGTTCAGCTTCCTCCTTGGCAGTAAACCCCCTCTGTTACCCCAGATTCCCCAGCAGCATTTCATGATCCAAGGATCTGTGTAGGATTAAGAGATGAAGAACTGGAGAGGAGTGGGAGAAGCAGGGGGTGCTGGGTGGATACCCATTGCCACACCCACCCACCCGAGATGAGATCAGAGCAGAGAAATGAGGCTAAGGGAAAGGCAGGCTGGTCATGTGACCAGGGAGCTGGCTAGCACACGGGAAACCTGGCTTCTACCCTCGGCTCTGCTACAGACACTCTGTGTGACCTTGGGCACATCACTTAAGGGGGGGAGGGATAGCTCAGTGATTTGAGCATTGGCCTGCTAAACCCAGGGTTGTGAGTTCAATCCTTGAGGGACCTGGGGTAAAATCAGTACTTGGTCCTGCTAGTGAAGGCAGGGGGCTGGACTCAATGACCTTTCAAGGTCCCTTCCAGTTCTATGAGGTAGGTATAGCTCCCTGTATAATAACTTACTCTCTGTACAATGGAGATCACAATCCTTCCTTTGCCCATTAGATCAGTGGCTTTTGAGCTTTCCAGACCACTGTACCCCTTTCAGGAGGCTGATTTGAATCATGTACCCCCAATTTCACTTCACTTAAAAATGATTTGCTTAATCAGCAGGGCCAGCACATGCCTGGGGCAGCATTCCATCCATTCTCAGGGCAGCAGAGTCCAAGCCTTTTTTTTTTTTTTTAACACTTCAGCGGTTCGGGCGGCAGCAGTCAGTCCTAGTGGTGGTTGGTTTGTTTTTTGCTTGGGGCGGCAGAAATGGTAGAGCCGGCCCTGTTAATCAGAGATAAAAATCCCAAAGTGTCACAGCACACCAGTACTGAAAAATTGCTGACTCTCATTTTTACCATATAATTATATTCCAATTGATTTATTTTATAAATCTTGTACTTACATGCAGTGTATCGTATATAGAGCAGTACAAATAAGTCATTGACTATATGAAATTTTGTACTGACTTCGCTAGTGCTTTTGATGTAGCCTGTTGTAAAACTCGGCAAATCTCTAGATGGGTTGATGTCCCCCCGGAACTTGGAAGAGCTCTGCTCTGCATACCCCCAGGCATACACATACCCCCTGGCTGAGAACCACTGGGTTAGATGGCGAGATCTGAGGGCAGGGCCTGTTCTCTGCGTGTGCAGCACCTATCGCGGGACCCTGATCCGATTGGGGCTGCCAATACAATTCAGCCTGAGGCTACACTGTTCCCGCCCCAGCTCCTTCCTGGTTAGTGACGACTGCCCCGTTAGAGAGGCCCCAGGGGCAGAGCTCACCTCCCATGTGGTTTTCCAGCAGGACGGGGCAATGGGGCTGAATTCACAAGCCTGAAGCCGAAGGAAGCCCTGTTTAAGAAGCAGATTCCTCTGCAACTCGCGTGTTCCCCCACCCCAGAGGAACAGGCGGCCTGCCCCTGCCCTCCGATCCCTCCAGGTGCCTTCCGAAAGGAGGGCCAGATTATCACCCAATCTAGCCTACAAAGGGCAGCCTAGGGAGAGGGGCCCTGGGGTCTGCTCTGCAATCGACTCCCCCCCACTGGCTTCGCTGCAGCTGAATAGGAAGCAGGGGACGCTGGCAGGGTTGTGCATTCAAGAATGTGGACAGTTGGGGCGTGGGGTGCTGGGCGGCGCCGAGACCTGCTGGCGCGTGGGCTCCCATCTTGCAGGCAAAGGGAGCCGTAGGGGCTCAGCATGCCTCAGGATCGGGCCCTGGAAAGAGGCCACCCTAATTTGCCCACGGAGCAGAGACCGGCAGCGACAGCTGGACGTGCCCAGGGAAGGCTCTGAGGGCAAGTGGAGGGCTGCTGGGAGGCCATTGCCTCTGCTGCTGGTGCCCACACGTGCCCTCCTCGCCTAGAGCCAGTCATAGCCATACATTGGCCCAGGAGCCGGCAGCTTAGTCCCAGGCACTTTATGAGCTACATGAGAACTGGTGCATGTTTGCTGGGCTGCAGGCGGGTTTCCATGCAGAGACAGCAGGGGGTGCTAGCCCCAGACACACCCGCTGCGGGCCGGCGAGGTCTGGGTAGCTACTTGTGCGTCCTGCGTTTGTCTGTCTGTGCAATGCTCCTCTGAGCAGGGTGAGCACTTCCTCGTCGGGAGCGTCTCTGTTCCGCTCTGCCTCCGCTCTCGACAAACATCCGCTGCCTGCTGACGCCCTCCTCACCTGCTGATGTTTCTGAACCGCAAAGAGGCCTCTGGTTTCCTGAGCTGGCACAGGGCGGTGTCCTCAGGGAGGGCTCTGCGCTCCCCAAGGGGACTGACTGGTGCTGCTTATCACTACTTCCTGCTGCAGTGACAAGGCTCACACTGCCGGGGTGTGTGTGTGTATGTGCGTGTGTGACGACGAGGGGGAGGTCCAGGCCCCCTGCAGGGAAGGCTAGTCCACAACTTAGGGTGCTAACTGGGGGTGGGAAAAAGCAGGGTTCAATTCCCTGCTCTGCCACAGACTCCCTGTTTGAGCTGAGAAGGTCACTTAGTTGCTCTGTGCCTCAGTTTCCCCATCTGTGCAATGGGGATAACAGCACTGGCCTGCCTCCTGGGGGTGGTGGTGATGAGGCTAAATACATTAATGATTGTGACAGGTGCAGGTACTGCAGTAACAGGGAGTACATACACTTTGTCTCCTTGGCAAAGCTCCCTAAAATCTTCTCTCTCATCTCTGAACCCATAGGGAGTGCTAAGTTCTGCTCTCTATGGCGCAGCGCCAGACGCCCCACCTCCAGCTCTGCGCTAGACAGACCAGGGGTCGGCACAAACCATTCAGCCTGTTCACACCAGGCCTTGCTGAATCTGTTTGGGACCCCTGGCACTTTTGCCCCATATCCTCATCAGCGCTGTCCTGAATCGTGTCAGTTGCAATGCCCTCTGGTCACTTATCCCAGAGTTCTCGGCACAGCTCCTGGAAGCAGGGCATTCTGGGAGATTTCAGAAAGCCACACCAGTGCACTATGGAGGAGTAGCGGGTGGACGAGTTTAACCGTTTCTGCTTGTCTGTGTCTGGCACTTAACCCGGGCAGAATAAACCAGTTTAGACTGAGCTGATTCTCAACCCTGTCGACAGGATCGACACCAGCCGGCTCTGAACAGGCCTGTAAACTGGTGGCTGCTCTTTTGTGGGTGGGTGCAACGTGTTTTACAAGAATTGTGAGGAGCTGCCTAAACAGAGAGCCTTGGACCACAGTCCTGCCATCAGCTCCACACAGGCAGACTCCGTGTATATTCACAGTCCCACTGGTTTAAATTGAAATCGCTCTTCACATGATTTAGTTAAACCAGCGCACACACCTCTATACATGCTCTTATTTTTAGTTTTAAAGGTGGCTTATTGCAGTTTAGCGTAAACTGATAAGGAAACAATTTAAGCCAAATTGCCACAAAGCACTTTGAAACCAACAGGAATTCCACGCGCAAATCTGCTGATGCTTCACTCAGTTGTTGTCAAAATACTCCCAGAGCTAAATGGTTGCAAGTTTGGGCAGACAGTCCCTGAGAGCCCCATATCAGTTTCACTGTGAGGGTTTCTTGGTGTTTTGTTTTGTTTTTTGGAGCTCCAGCTCCATGGCTGGGTTGCAGAAGGCACAGGGGAATGGTTACGTGTTTGTATTAACAGCTTCATCCTTTGCAACTTAATATTTTTTTTTTTTAATCATGGAAATCCTTCTAGTGGCTTTCGGTTTTGTAAAAACTGATTTGAATAAACAAAAACTCCACTTCCACCGGCTCTGAAAGGCCTTTGTTATGCCTTGCGCCAACCAGCTGCCTTTCCTGGAAATCAGCCCTTTTACATTAGACTGGGGCTCCTGCTGGGAAGCACAGGAAAATGGGAGCTGTTGCAGAGAGAAACCCACAGCGCCACGGGCAATTGTGGCAAGAAACAGACGGGTGTTCTGAGAAGAAAAACTTCTGAAAAATGACTTTTCATAGTGTGTACTGGTACTGCTCTCTGCGGGATGGACTAAGAATGGATCAGCTGTGTTTCATAGGTCCTATACTGCTGGTAGCTAATGGAGATTCTCTTTTAGCTCCAGCAGTAATGCAGGATCTGAGTTCTATTGTTGCTCTTTCTATGAAGTTCCAAGGGTGCAGCACAGCCATGAATGCCTAGGATCTGTTGAAGTATCTTTTCTTAGGGATGGCTGACATTTACATGTCTTGCTCATGTGGCTACATCAGTCAGGGGTGTGCTTTTATTTACCCCACCCCTGTCCAACATGGCTAAACCAACAAATCCTCTAGTGTAGACACAGTTATAGCAACAAAAGGTCCTTTTGCTGGTACAGTTTACTCCAGGGGTAGGCAACTTATGGCACATGCGCCAAAGGCGGCATGTGAGCTGATTTTCAGTGGCACTCACAGTGCCCGGGTCCTGGCCACCGGTCCGGGGGGCTCTGCATTTTAATTTAATTTAATTTTAAATGAAGCTTCTTAAACATTTTAAAAACCTTATTTACTTTACATACAACAATAGTTTAGTTCTATATTATAGACTTAGAGAAAGAGCCCTTCTAAAAACGTTAAAATGTATTACCGGCATGCGAAACCTTAGAGTGAACAAATGAAAGGTTGCCGACCCCTGGTTTACTCCATGCAGGGAACTGGTTTAAGATATCTTGGCAAAAGAAGTAGTATATCCCTACTATGGGTCTAGTATAGTGTAGACATGGCCTTACTTAGTAAATCTCCAACTGCTGACAGTTTTATAACTAGTCCTGCAGTTTTCCTTTAAAAGAGCTTGAATGAGTCAGTTAAAAGGAAAGGGGCCTGGTCTGCCAGTCGCACATTCACCAGACAAAACAGCCCCATTGCATTTGCCTCTGCTTAGCCCAGGAGCTCCACCCAGTCCAGCCATCTGCCACTGTGATGTCTAGGCCCACCCGCCCTACACACACTTCCCCTCAGCCCATTTCAGAGAAGCCAGAGGCTGCTTGAAATTCACATCAGGGAGCCAGTGTGCGGGAAAGCCTCTGACCACACTCCCTGCAGCGCAACGGCCTTGCCACGGAACGAGGACACATCAGTGTCCCCCCAACACACTCACACACACTCACACAACAGACTGAAATCAACAGGATCTTTCCAAGTCGGGGGGGTCTGTTTTCAGTGTGATGTGTGAGGCTCCAGGGACACTGGCAGCTGACACAGGGCAGACTTTACTTTGGGGGAGTTGCGTGCTTGTGTGGCCCGTGGTGCAAACAGCAGGAGTTCATTCTCCACAGTCTGACCCAATTAAGATAGAAGGGGAGAAATTGTGATGCAGTCGGAATGCAGATAACACACTAAGTCCTGGAGCCTGAAATAATGAGGCCTAAGTCTCTGGATCCTCCTTATGGAGTCTCCTCCCAGCTTCCTCCTATGTAAAATGGAAACAATAATACATCCCACTTGTCAATATTATTATTTGTGTTCCAGTTGCACCCACAATGTGTTAGGTGCTGTCCGTATCTGAAGGGCCTTGCCCACAAGAGCTTGTAACCTTGAGCTACGGGAGAATCATTATTAGCACTCAGTAGTATAGGGCCTATGACTCATGGTTGAGCAGCTCCAGTTCCATCCAGTAGAGGGCGCTCGGAACACATATTCATCACCCAGCTCATGATTCTGGAGTGAGGTGAGTGTAGATGGATTGATTAGTCAATGCCTGTAGAGTGCTTTGAAGATGGAAGGTACAATGCTCTGTAAATGCTACTTATTCAATATCCTGCCAGGAGTGTGTCCATTGGGTGTGATCATTGCATGGGCATTGTAAGAGAAAGTCCAGGTAACAGAACACAGCATGCATGAGAATTTGCTCTCCTAGGCCTGGTCCACAGTAGAAAATTAGATTGACCCAGCTACGTTGCTCAGGGGTGTGGAAAATCCACGTCCCTGAGGGATGTAGGTAAGACAACCTAACCCGCAGTGTAGACAGCCCTAAAATTCTTCCTTCGACCCAGCTCCCACTCACAGGGAGGTGGATTAGCTACGGCGACGGGAGAACCCCTCCCGTTTGAGTGGGTCGTGTCTCCGCTGAAGCACTACCGTGGCTGTGCACCATTTCAAGTGTAGACAAGCCCCTGGTCTGCATGGGAACTGGAAAATGAAACTGACTACAAACAAAAGTGAAGCTGACCAGCCTAGCTAGCAAAGGGCGCCCAGCAAACAAACGGCCCCTGTGCTTATTAAAAGAACTGGGGATTTTTCCAATGATGGGAGCTGCACCAATGCGAGATATTCTCTGTAACTAGAGCAAGGACAGCTGTTGGCAAGGAACCATTCGGCACATTCAGCCGCTTTTCTCATTTGTGGATCATCCAGTAACAGATTTAAGTGGTGGAAGCAAAGTGATTTCAGCCTCCTGGGTCACTCGCAAACAATTTACCAGGACTGTTGCTCTGCGTTGTCGCAGTCAGTAATGTGCTATTCATGTGGTGCACCTCAGTCACCTGGCATTGTTTCCATTCTCTGGCTGGATGACCCCCAAACCTACAAGGAGTCTTCAAACTGGCTTTCTGAAGACTTCCCACGTGACCACTCATGAGAATACAGGATTGCACAAGCATTCATTGGCGAAATGCATTTGCACAAGTATCCGCTGCACCTTCCCTTTCCCTTGCTTGTACCAACATTCCTGGAAAGTGAATGACTGGGGATTGCAATAGCAAATTTGTTGCCTTTATTAGTTCCCGGATCCTTTTTACAGTCCTTGTTGGGCTCTGCAAACAAGGAAATTTACTAGGAGAAAATACAGGATTTTTGCCCTGAAAGTCTCAGCCACTGTCCTGCTGGGTGACCTTGGGCAAGTCACTTCATCACCATGTGCCTCAGTTTCCCCATCTGTGAAATGGAGCTAATGCTACTGACCTGCTTTGTGAAGTGCTTTGAGATCTGCTGATGACACATGGTGTATAAGAGAGAGGTGTTCTTGTTATTATTAGTGGCTACGCAGTTCAGCATGGCTGTGTTCATACAAAGGATCACTGTCTGTCTGTCTTTCTCTCCATTTCTCCACCTCAGGGCCTGTTTGCCTAGGTTTCCATTAGCGCTCTGGGGCGGAGGGCAACCAGCAGCTGGGCTGTGGGAGCCTTAGCGGAGTGGCCATGTCGGTTTTGTTAAGATCCACGTGCTCAGAGTGGAGAGGATGTGGGTTTGATCTGAAAGACCCACCCACAGCAAGTGCCTGGCGATCCATTAGCCCAGCGTGGAGGAAGGCCCAGCTGGGCTGGCACTGCCAGGATTTCAATCCATGTGGGTTCCTTACCTGGCAGTTCGACGACTGAACCACCCCGTTTGGGAATGCGGCAGGACGAACCTTGCCCTCGTCTCTCCAGCCAGGTGCTGGGCTGGAAGGCAGCAAATATTCCCAGGGCCCCATCGCCATTAATTAAACTAATTGTTATGGCAGCTCTCCCAGCGCAGCCATTAAAGTGAGACCAGCTCCCTCTGGACCAAGCCCCCTCCCTTCCCACTCAGCTGGCCGCCTCCTTGGCTGCATTCCCGGAGGGCGAGGGAGGGTTCTGCCCTGACCCCATGGCCGGTGCAGTCAGGGAAGGGATCTGGGCGCTGGGAGGGATTTAGTGGGAAGCTCGGGGTTGCTGCGTAGGGATCCACCCCACACTCTCAGCGGCCCACTCTGCCCCCAGCCCCATTTCAGCGAGGGCTGGGCGAGTGCTTCAGAAAATAACCTCAAACCCTACCCAGGGCTTGTTGGCTCATGGCTCATGGCCCAGCGAGTGTCTGAGCTGGGCTGCGAGCTGCTTTGTGCTGCCTGAGAGAGCTCCGTGGGGCTGAGAGCTGGAGGCCTCCCAGGCATGTCTCCCCAAATCTCTGCCTTGCCCAGGGCACGGCCCAGTCTCCCCCTGCTCCCCCTGAAGCTCCTCCATCCAGTCCTTTCTCCGCTGCCCAGCCGAGTTCTGGATGCACACACAGGGGCTGGAGCTGACCTGGTGTAGGGGTGCAGGTCTTTCCGGAGGCCCCTGGCTTTGCTCGAACCAGTCCTGGTCACCCCCACCCCCAGCTGAGTTAACTATAAATCAGTCCTTTGCTCTGGGCTCTCATGTGGCCCCAAGTCGGTGCCACAGTATCCGAGCCGCCCTCATGCGCCTCCGGGAGGCAGGGCCGTGCTGTCCGCCCTGGTTTACAGCTGGGGGACTGCGCCCCAGAGAGGCTCCATGATTTGCCCCAGGTCACACAGGGCGTCTGGGGCAGAACTTGGATCTGAGCCTTGCTCTCGCCCGCCGCGGGCTAGCACCCAAATCGCCGGACCGGCCTCGCTCCCTGACCGGGCGGGGGCTGAGTTCTTTGCACGCGTGCGACGGAGCAGCCCATCCCCGCGGGGGGAGCAGCCGAGGGGCAGCAGCCTGGCAGCGGCTGCTCTCCGGGAGCACATCCCGGGGACGCCAGGAGGGGAAGGGCCCCTGGTTTTGTGGTGGTTTGTGGACACCAGGGAGCAGACCGGACCGAGGCCTCCCCCATCTCAGCTCCTGGAGGCGGCGGAATCACCGCTGGGCCGGGGCAGCTTTCGGTCCCTCCCGAGCAGCCCCGGAAGTGGAAGCGGTGGCCTCTGGGCGAAGGCGCCTTCTCTCATCCCATCCCCCCATCAAGCTTTTGTTTATTAAACTGGAAGCAATTAACCCCCTCGCCAGCAGAACGAGGACGCAGCCTGGGAGGCCTTAGCCTGGCACGGCAGCCCGGCTGGATGGGGCCAGGCAGCGCGCCGGGGAGGGAGCTCTGTTTGCTTGGCTCTGTGCTTTGCCCACGGAAGGGCCCTCCCACCAATCCCAAGGTGGCTCAGAGTCACCCTTGGTGGCCAGCGCTGCTTGGGAACGCAGCGGAGGCTTGTTGCACTGGAAAGTAGGGTGCAAAGCCCCCTGGTGCTTCCTCCTCTCGCTTCTCCGGGCCAGACCCTCCGCTGGCACCAAGTGGCGTCAGCTTGACTGAGCTGCACTCATAGGCGCCAGCGGAGGGTCGGCCCCCTGGGCTTTCCGGCTGGCTGGGTCACCAGGGGGCCGATCGGAAGGGAAGATGGGGGGCAGGGCGGCGTGATTCATCACATCCTGCTGAGTGCCCAAGCGTGCCTGGCCTTGTGATAAACCAGGGCCCTGCACCCCAGTGTCCGAGGGGCCCCTGACCAGTCGGTAAGTCAGTTCCCCTCTGGTCTTGCTGCTACCGGGAGCGATGAGCCCCGTCCCTGCTGCCCGGGAGATGGCCGATGCTGGGGGACTACGGTACTACGGAGCCTCGCCAGGGCTGCTCCGGCTCCCACCAGCCAAGCACCTGCCACCCTGTGCAGAGCAGCTTTGGGTTATACGACGTAGCCTCCACCGACTCCACACTGGGGCTGCTCGGTGTCGAGTGGGGCTTCATCAGCGGCCCCGCTGCCTGTGACCGCGGCAGAGGCTCAGAATAGGAAGCCTCCCTGCGACGTTCCCTGCTCGAGTGCAGAGGCTCTTCCAGTGAGCCGGTGGAGAGCCACGATCGGGCACTCGCCAGGGCATGGATGGGGCAGGAAGCTGGGTGAGGACAAGACCAGGAGAACCAGGGGTGCTGGGGAGGGGAGGGTGGAGGGGATCAGTGACAGCCTGACTCGTTCTGGAAATGGGGAAGGTGCTGGCGTGTTACTGAATTTTAATATTCAAGCCTAAGCCAATGTGTTAGGTAAGCGAGGTGCCGTCCTCGTGTCCTGGCAGAGTCTGTCTGGCTCCAGCCCTGTTCCCAGGAGTAATAAAGAAACGGGGTCAGATTTCAGTGACGCTGGTGTCAATCCAAAGTGTCCCCCTGGACTCGAGTTTCTCTGGATTTAGGGCCGATCCCTGGCCCTATCCAAGTCAATGACTTGAGAGCAGAATCTGGCCTTTACCCTGTGTCCCTGATCGAATCTGGCCCCCTGTCTATTCCCCACGGAGCAAGTGATCTCACTGACCTCTCTGGCTCCTTCCAACCTCGCAAGCTTAGCGGTTCCCCTGTGGTCTGTCAACCCAGCCTGCTGTTCCCATCCTCCACTCGCAAGCATCCCGCTCCCCACTCCCAGCCCCGGCACAAGGCAAGGCTCAGATCCCCTGGGCAAAGGCAAAACAGGGCCCGCCCCTCTGGCCCCCTTTGGGTCCCCCTCCCCCCAAAAAGAAAGAATGAAGCCCTCCCTGACACTGGCTTGAAAGGAATGCCCCCCCGCCCCCAGCCCTGGGGAGCCCTCCGAGAGCAGGGTCAGGGGAGTGGAATGCTGATAACAGCTGCTTTGCATGAGAAAGCTCCTGGAAACCTCCCAGGTCACACAAGCTCTGGCTGCTGTTGACAGGTGGGTCCCGTCCACACTAAGCCCAAAAGCTTTGCAAAAGATAAGGCTGCGTCTCCACTTAAACCGCAACAGCGGCAGCGCGGCGAGAATTCTTCCGTCGGCCTGGCGCTGGCTGCACCGGGGTTTAGTCGGCTTAACTCTGTCACTCAGGGGTAGGGGGTTTTCACACCCCTGAGCGCCATAGCTGGCATGACCTCACTTTTTAGTATAGACCCGGCCTGACTCTGCTTCTTAGAAGGTCTTGGGCTTGCAGGAGGCCTGGGCCTGTCCTCACGCAGAGAGCACCAGAGGCATTGGACACGGGATTGCCAGTCATACGGATGGCGTAAAGAGGTGTCCACTGAAAGTGAAAGGCAACAAGCTCAGACCCTGATCCTGAACTCGGATCCCTGTGGTTAGACCCCTGCAATGGGCCCAGGGTCCTCCTGCATAGGTTCACCTGCAAGATCGGGGCCACAGAACTGACCAAAGGAAACACTGCATTACATGCACCAGCCATTAGACTGTAAGCTCTTCCGGGCAGGAGTGTCTCTTTCTTTGTGTTTGTCCAGCACCTAGCACAATGACTGAGACACAGATAATAACATTAATTAACACGAATTGTCCTATGGAACCCATCGCCACAAGATATTCCTGAGCCAAGAGCTTTGCAGGTGTCCAAAAAAGGATGGATAGTGGGAACAGCCAGAGTTACGCTAGATGGGGTTACAAACTCTCCTACTCTGGGGTAGAAGCTACCCACTAGGGCCCCATCTATAAAGGGTTTTTTGCACCTGAGTAGTTCCCCCGGTGTGAATCCCTGGTGTAAAATGTGCTGCAGCTGGTGGAAAGCAGAGCTTGCAGAGATGCGTCTCACTCTAGTGTCAGAGCTGCACTGGGAAAGCTCGGTGTTAACAACATATCTAGATTAGGGGTTTGCACTACTATACCACTAGCACTGCCATGTCGGTGCAGCTACACTAGCGTGAAAACACCCTGGATAGATGGGGCCTCACTGATGGGGGGTGAGGAAGAAATTTGCCCTGTAGGCAGGTTATTGTCCTCTTTCAAGCCTATAACAGGCCACAAATGGGTTTCTTGCACCTTCCTCTGAAGCGGCTGGGACTGGCTGGTGGCCTGATCTGCTGTACCAGTTGCTCTGTTCCTATGCTGATTGCACTCATTGGCCTGCAATGGGATCCTTAGCTCAGGCCCCACTCAACTGATGTCATCTGCAACAGCTCCCCTTTTGTGGGATCTGGATGCAGAAGAGCGGGAGCGGCACCAGTTCAGCTGGGCCAGGCCGCCCCGCTCCGCTCCGCTCCATGGCACAGTACTTTCTATTCTAGCCTAGGTAGGTTTTCATACCACGCTCAGCGCTGTAGGATGAGCCTTGCCATCGTGTTCAGCCACATGACCACACATCGGTCGCGTGCTGTTTGTTCTCTCATCCTCTCCAGAGAGAGGATGCGTGCGCCACGGAGTGTCTTGTCTTGGCGATTTTTTTAAATACAAATATACCTGTTGCTACCTGCTGATAGTAGAGAGGGGAGGTCAAAGAAAGGTGACCTGCACTTGGAGCGGGAGGAGATGTGGTTCGTGATAGTCCTTCTTTCCTGGGGGAGTTCATGCCACAATCTCAGACCACCCGAGAGAAGGTTCTGTCTCCTGCACAGACAAGCTTTGCCCTCAGGGTAACGTTCCACTGAGCCAGAGGAGCAGAGCTGGCAACCACGGTCTTCGTCCCAGACCTTTATAAGATCTTTTAGGTATCCTGGGCCCAGGCCATGGAGCGCCTTGGAGATAAGGGCTGAGATCTTGAACTTGAGCAGAGGACAAGTCTGATGTCCCCACGGTAGCCCATGTTGCTGAGGAGACAAGCGGCAGCGTTCTGCTCTAGCTTGGAGTTTCCTAAGCACTGCGGGTTTCATGCCCAGGTATATCACAGTGCTGGAGCCCGGCTGCGAGGTGATGAAGGTGTGAGTAACTGAGGCCAGGTCATTGTCCGCCAGGGTGGTATGGAGTCTCCTAGCAACTGGAGATGTTGTAAAGCATAATTCGTGGATGCTGCTATGCGCAAGCTTAGCGTCAGCAAGAAATCCAAGAGTACACCTAGACTGTGGACCGAACTAATCAGTTCAGGGGGTGCATCTTCAGCAAGCTTTTCAAAATACTTCCCTCTGCCCATCAGCATTGCCTCTGTCTTGCTCAGGTTCAGCTTCGGCCAGCTGCTCTTCAGACAAGAGCTGGTCTCATGCAAGCACCAGGCTATCATGGTGGCAGTGGCGTGGTCGGATGTGGCGAAGGATAGGTAGAGCTGAGCATCATCTGCATGTAGCTGGCACGTTAGTCTGTGTCCTCTGAGTAGTTCACCTAGTGGTTCCGTGTAACTGATGAATAAGACTGGAGAGAAAGGATCATTGTGGGACTTCACAAGGGAGTGGGGTCCAGTGGTGGAGGTGTGTCCCTGCAAGAAGGACTCAAACTATTTTAACGCATGACCCTAGACCCCGGCCACCTCCCTCAGGCAGGTCAGCAGCATCCAATGCAGCAGAGATGCCCAGCGGGGCAGGAATGGATGTCTGCCCTGTCCATTGAGAGCAGGAGAGCATCCCTCAGTGCCACGGAAGCCGTTGCGGTTCCGTATCCTGGCCTGACTCCCGATTGTGCTGTGGCTAGATGTGGCTACGTGTTGGAAGTGTTTGGAGCTGGCCTTTCTGGCTTCTCCACGAGATTAGACACCGGGTGGCAGTGGCCTAGGACTGAAGTGTCCAGGGTATTTGGACTGGAGTGTTTTTGAAGAAGGAAGAGAGGAATGTTTGTGTGTTTGAAGAAGGAAGAGAGGAATGGCTCCTTGGCTGTCCTGGTCAGAACCGGCACCAGTCGTTACGTGACTCTCTTTCACCAGCCAGGCAGGGCGCACGTGGGAGGCGTGAGCCTTGGGCCAGGCCTCCTTTAGTGCACGTAGAACTCCCTGAGGAGTGGGGTGCTGAGCTCTGGGAGCGTAGGCAGGCTGGTGGTTGGTGGGGAGGGTCAGGACAGAATCCCGGGTGGTTGAGGCAGCTTCTCAAGCGTGCGTGAACTTGTCCAGCATCTTTTCCTTAGCATTTGGGAACTTGCCCCCACAGCCCTGCTCTTGGCACTAGTGCTCGGCATTGTGGGATAGCTGCTGCAGGAGCCCCACGATGCACTGGGGCAGTCGCCCGTGTTGGGGCCAGATTTGTACCAGTATTTTGGTGCCTGAAGAGGCAGTTTGGTGGGATTTTTAAAAGCCGCTGGACGCCTGACTCCCCCGGTTTCCCAGGTTGCTGTGGTGAATGCCGCCATCCACAACGGTGCTGCCACACCAGGCACTGAGCAGCGGAAGGGAGAGTGTCACAGCCAGCCGCGTCATGCAGCGTCCCTGTAGGCTTCCTCATGCGGGCCTGTTCCCACGCGCTTTGATGCCAATGGGAGCCTTGCCATTGACCTCGGTGGGCTTTGGATCAGGCCCTGGGTGCAGGCGTAGCCACACACAGATCACCCAGCACCCTCGGGACTGGACAGGGATCCATCCCAGCTCAGACACCACGGCAACGGACATGGCGGAGATAGATAGCGGGGTGTGGGTGGATGGATGGATACAGACTCAGTTTTTAGCTCAGTTCTTACTCATTAAATACAATAATAATTAACAACACCTAGCTCTTATAGAGTGATTTCCATCAGTAGAGCTCAACGTGCTGGGGGGGGGGGGGTTCAGTATCATTAGCCCCATTTTACAGATGAGAAAACTGAGGGACTGGGAGGGGAAGCGACTTGCACAAGGCCACCCAGTCAGCCAGTTATAATTCATTGTTATTGTTAATTGTTATCATGTATTTGTATTACAGTAGCACCTATTGGGCCTTGGTCATGGCCCAGGCCCTGTTGCGCTAGGCGCTGTACAAACAGAATAAAAAGACAGTCCCTGCCTGTGGTCAGCCGGCTCTCATCTCTTTATGTCCCTTGCCCCTGGATCCGCTCTGGAAACCCCAGTCCTGGGCACACTCCCTGTTCCCTGAGAGAGCTGGGTTCACCCCTGGGTCCTTTCCCAGGCTAGTTACATCCAGTCCCTGGGGCCGCACCTCAAGTCCAACTGCAGGGCACTGACAGAGCCGCGGTCCGGAACCCTGCTCAGGGCTGCGGTGTGCATCTGCCCTACGCAAGGGAGGGAAGGCGAGTGGGCTGGTCTGGGGTCTCTTGCAGCCTCTCTTCCTGCGCAAACTTCTCTCCAACTCTGTGGCCAGCTGCACCTTCTCAAGCTGCCCTTCTCCAGACACAGCACGCCCTGCGGCAGGTGCGCTGAATTGCCACAGCCGGCGTGTGAGGCTGCTCCTGGGGCAGCTGGCTGTCAGGCACAGGGGCGCGTCCCACCGCGCTGCCCCAGCAGCTGACAAGCTAAGTAAAGACAAGAGGCGACAGATGGAGACAGGCAGACAGAGGAGTGCAAGGAAACCGGGAGACAATACAGCTCAGCACGATCAGCCGGGATCTCAGCACAGCCACAGCCTAACCGGTGCCAGTTTTTTGGCTGGTGTGGCGGCAAAGGAGAGTTTTAAGGAGGGATTTGTAGGGGGATGATTAGCGTTGTGGATGTTGACAGGGAGCTCCTCACAAGCGCCAGGGGTCCTGTGCAAGGAAGCATGAAGGGGCTTGTTTGAAAATTTTGCAAGTGGGTGATGGAGGTCGATCAGAGGTGAGGCTCCACAGCTTGGCAGCGAATGAGGGATGATAGGTGTGGTGAGAATAGACTGTGAAGTGCCCTGAGAGCATAGGGTCCTGTGAGCTAGGGTCAGTGTCCTATCCACTAGGCTATACTGCCTATAAGAGAGTTTGCCTGTGTACTTCAGGCTCTGACCCTATCGGGAGGAGAGGTGTCTACACTAGGTTTTTTTACACCCCCCCCCCCAAAGTCCAACCACTGCTACCACCAAGTTCAGCTCCATTGGTGACTGCAATTGTGTGAGCCCTAGTGTAGACAGGTCTCCGGGTGGCCACCACTGTTTCAAGCACCGTGTCATTTAACCCCACTCAGACTAGGTCTACGAGATGCAGTGGTTCAAACACCAGCAGCCACTGTCTACTCTATACCGTCGCTGTTGTTATCATGGGTGGAGCTGAACTGGGGGATATTCAAGTGAAGATCTCCTAGTGCAGGAATGGCCTGGAGTTTTGCCTGAGTCAGGACTGGGTAAAAATGAAATGAGGACTCACTCCTAGTTTGTAGAACCTTGTCTACACTGGGAGTTGTGCCCAGATATCAGTTATCAGTGCAGCTGCACTGGGGCATCCCTCAGTGCCGACAGGCAAAGCCGCTCTTTGCACACCTGCAGGACAGGTTACCCCCCTATTTCAAAAAGGACTAAGCACCATCAGTGCAAATAGTGGCTTTGCCTGACTCCACTGATGGTTGCACTAGGTCAGCTATACCGATGGCTGAAATCGGCGTAACCCAGTGTGGACAAGGCCTAAGTCCGGGTGCACAGGTTGTCAGAGGCTATAGAAATGTCCGGGGGTCAGGCAGACTTGGACTCAGGTGGCTGCCCGAGCCGCTGCCCAGGCCGTAGTGTCCACACGGCTGTTTTTAGCACACTAACGCTAGCTGAGCGAGTGCCAGTCTGGCTGCCCATCCTGGGAATCACACCTGCGAGCTGCAGCACAGACATGCCCTCTGCGCCCCATCCAAACCTCCCTGACATCCATGGGAGGCTTTCAATTGATTTCAGCAGGCAGTTGATCTAGTTCTCTGTCTGGATGCTGCAATCACCCCAGCTCTGCATAACAGTCATAATTAGATCACTCTGCCCTGGGAGGCTTGGACCAGGGATCAGCCCAATTCTCTTATTAGGTTCAAGTCACAAGCTGGGCAGCCCTTGATTTGCGATAATGACGTTTCTTAACTGTTCATTCACTGGGCAACTGCCTCCAGTTTATGAGGAACGTAAATGTCCTGAAAACTGGCTGCAAAATGCAGCTATTATCCCTCCAGATTCAATCTGCAGGCGCATTTGAGCAAAGATAAATTCAGGGGGATGGTGTGAAAACTTTCCAGTTGGACAAACCACGTAGAAAGGCCACCTGTCTTCTGAGCTCCTTCCTGAGAAAAATAATCTTCAGCCTTTCTATAGCACTTGCCGTCAAAGCACTTCACACGTTAACTAATCAGTCCCCAGATTTGCCCTGGGGGATGGGTCAGCATCATGATCCCCCTTTTACAGCTGGGGAAACTGAGGCAGAGTGTGAGGTGCCTGAGCTCCCCCAGCAGCTGGACCAGATAAACCCACTCATGAAAGGGGAAGTGGTGTGGAACAACAAATCAGGCACAGTTGCAGTCAAGGGTTTATCTTCTTTTAGACTATAAGCACTTCACGTCCTAGATGTTTATACAGCACCCAGCACGCTGGGGCTCAGTACGGACAAAGCCCCTAGGCATTACAGTAATATACACTATATACAATACTGCCAATGTCAAAGGCTCAAAAATCATGAGCAAGGACCTCACAAAATCAGATTTTTTACAAAAATGATCATTGGGTGTTTTTATTTGCCAGCAGGTTTTTGAGCCTTTGGGGTAGGGGTGGGACTGGTCACGTTTTCGAGCTTTTATCTGCAGCCATGACTCCAGAAACCCACGTTTTGAAAAGTAAAAGCTGAGACTCGGTTAACCCCATGACTCCAGGAGCTGGGGATTTAAGAAAAGCATGGGAAGCCTTTAGAAAATGATTAGTAAAGTAAGTAATAATTGGAGATATACCAATCTCCTAGAACTGGAAGGGACCTCGAAAGGTCATCGAGTCCAGCCCCCTGCCTTCACTAGCAGGACCAATTTTTGCCCCAGATCCCTAAGTGGCCTCCTCAAGGATTGAACTCACAACCCTGGGTTTAGCAGGCCAATGCTCAAACCACTGAGCTAGAAAAACATCCAGATATCATGGGAGTCACGACGAAATCCCGAGAGCTGCCGATGGGACAAACTCTGGCTCGAGCTGAATCCCAAAGGAGTGGAAGCACTGGAACGATATCAGCAGTGTTGTGGCGCTGTGCACCATATTACATCCACACACTCCCACTTTGTCACACACGCCCAGGCCACCCGCAGTAAATTGTTCAAGGGGCTTTTTTTTTTATTTGACATGTCTTAAAGCAAATTCACTCCCAACCCAGCTGAGAACGCTAACAAACGTGAGCATATTGCTACTAACTTTGAATGAAGAGGGTGTTTTCACCCTAGTTTTGTCTTTTGAAGACTAGAATTTGCCTTCACCATGCTTTTCCTAATCAAGATTACCTTCCCCCCCTCCCCCTCCCAAGATTCCTGTTTTGAGGAGGACAAAAAATAACTGAAATCAGGCACTGGAGAGAACATTACATTAACTGCATTTAAAATGTGCAGCCTCCTTTCTCCCCTGTCCCCCCCGTGGCTTCTCCGTTCAAACGCTCTGGGATATAGCGCAGTACCTGAGCTCAGCATGAGTGATTTCAGTGTGATGCTTGCTCTGGCTAAAAGAGCTAACGTGAGCCTCAAATGTATAAGTAGAAAGTAGGGAAGAGACCTTGCCTCTGTACACTGCGCTGGTAAGACCGCTACTAGAATACAGTGTCCAGTTCTGGTGTTCAAGAAGGATGGGGAGAGAGTTCAAAAGGAGAGCAGCAGAAATGATCACGCGGCTGGAAAAGAAGCCTTGCAGTGGTGGAGGGACTCCATCTATTTGGTTTACGGAAGAGTGGTTGAGAGGTGATTTGATCCCTGAGTATATGGACTTGCACGTGGACAAGAGATCTGATAGTGGAGGGGCTTTGCAATCGTGTTGACAAAGGCATAACAAGATCCAATGGCTGGAAGCTGAAGTTAAACAAGTTCAGCCTTGAAATAAGATGCAATTTCCTAGCAGCGAGGGGTGATTAAACATTGCACCAGCTTATCAGGGGCGTTGGTGCACTCACTATTGCTTTGGGGTCTTTAAAACGAGATTAGATATCTTTCTAACAGATAGGATTTAATCCAGCTCCGGGAAGGATTCTCTGGCTTGTGTTATGCAGGTCGGACTAGATAACCACAGTGCTCTGTTCTAGCTTTAGAATCTACGCCCATTAGCTGAATGTTTCTGCCAAAGTCGTCACTTGTGAAAAAGTACATGTTGACATTCAAATGGTCATCATTATGTTTCAGAGTCAACAGCCCAACTGATGTGAATGGGAGGGTAGATCACACTTCCCTTAGATTCCCTGGGACTGATGGTCCCCTAACTGATTGACCCTATGGTCAATCAGGAGTAACTCCACTGACGTCAATGGAATTGCAATTCTATAAAATTGGCAGAACTGAAAGGAGAATCAGACTTGTAGACTTTGTCTGAAAACTCCGGTGGGTGCCAGCGACCTGTCTACACTAGCACTCCCACCATTGGTACTCATGGGGAGCCAAGATTGGGATTCTGGCAAAAAAGCCTTGTGTAGACAAAGCCCTCCACTAACAATCACCAAAGCAGACCAGCCCTCCTTGGTTAGCATGGGATAAATGGGAGAGCTGATGGGGTTTAAAGGGCAGCCTGGCACGTCTGGACCCTGGCAGTTGACAGCAGTAGCTCCTGGGTGAAGCTCACACTTGCTGTGACTCTGCTGAAGTGGTTGGAGTCATCACACCAGGGGTGGATATGACCCAGCGTAGTACTCTGCCCCTCCTCGCTCCAGCTGAGCCTCTCAAAGCACTTCTCGCACATTCATGAATTTGTTCTGTGAAGTGAAACAACATCATCATTCCCAGAAGGGGAAACTGAGGTCCAGCGAGAGGAAGTGACTCGGCAGATCAACGGCAGAGCCAGGAATAGACTCCAAGTCTCCTGACTCCCAATCCGTGTTGAATCCCTGCTACACTAATCCACTAGACCCCACTCCCCTTCCAGAACTGGGACTAGAGCCCAGGAGTCCTGATTCCTAGCCGTCCCTCCCCCGATCTCTGGCCACTAGACCCCCACTCCCGGAACTGGCTTTAGAACCCAGGAGTCCTGACTCCCAGCCCCTCTCTGCCCTAGCCACAAAAGTACACTTCCTCCTAGGGTGACCAGATGTCCCGTTTTTAAAGAGACAGTCCCATTTTTGGGGACTTTTTCCAATATAGGTGCCTATTACTCCCCACCCCCTGTCCTGTTTTTCCACAATTGCTATCTGATCACCCTATTTCCTCCCTAGAGCCCTCCCTGAAATAACGCCGAGTCGATTTATAGATTTCCTGTTTAAGAAACCACCCTGAAACAGACTTATGAAACAATTAGGCCCCTGTGACCTCAGTCTGTGGCTGGTGCAACTCCACGGAATACAACGGCCCTTACGCCAGGGTGAATTTGGCCCAGAACGCTCAACTTAAATCAGAGGTGTTTTTCAGCTGTAACTAACTCATCCTAGGCCACAATCGGCCTCCCGCCCTCCCCCGTTGCCTTCTCTGCTGTGCCATGCGCAGCTGAATGGATAACCCCGGGACGGACAAGGCCTTGGTTGTTACCGGTCCATATTCACCCTTCTGGGTGCAAAATTCAGCCGGCCCAGGCTGGGGGTGAGTGAAAGGGGAGCAAACGCCACTCGCAGGCCTGCTCCCTGATAACTCCTGATCCTGCGGGGTGGGGCCCATTGCCTTCCACAGCATGATCCCCCGCACCCCCCAAGTCTGCAGCGATGCCAGGCTGAGCCTGTCCAACTGCTGGGGGAGTTTGTGTGGCATGGAGCTGTGGGGAGAGCGCCTAGGGACCTGGGAGGCAGGGTGGAGATGGCCCTGGCATGATCTCGGAAGCTCTGAGGTTGTGGAGGGTTGAACCCGTCGCTAGTTCCGGGCTGGAGTGGACGTGCCAGATTACAATGCAAACTACAAATGAGAGGCAATTATTACCATGCATCCGACGAAGTGAGGATTCACCCACGAACGCTCATGCTCCAATACGTCTGTTAGTCTGTAAGGTGCCACAGGATTCTTTGCTGCTTTAACCAAGGAGGGTAACTTTACTGGAGATTGCCCAGAGGTGTGGCGGAGTCTCCACGCTCTCTAGCCCCAGCACAGGTGATGGGGCTGGAGGCTGGAATCTCTGGGGGTGGGTCTCTGGCCTGTATGCAGGCGGTGAGACTGGATGCTTGTCACAGTCCCTGCTGGCCTCAACATCCTTGACTATGAAAGGACCCATGTCAAAAGGTCCAGCCACAATGCGCTACAACCTTAACCACGTTCTTGAACCGGGCCTGTGTGTCCAGAGCATGGCACAGCCATGTTCTTAGTGTGCCATCATCACGGTAGCCCCCCAACATGGCTGCTTTGAGGCTAATCTGAGTGTGAAGGAGCTGGGTGTTACAGGCAGGGGAGACGGCTAGGACACAGATGGGGGAATCCTGGGGGACGGGCTGGAACTGACGGAGCGTATCACAGGACGATGAGTGGGGATCCCTGGAACTTCCACATGGGAATGTGGCTTCAGGATGTCCGCAGCAGTCGTGACTATTTAGTGTTTCCCACAATCCACCTTGTCACAGTAAAAATACACACAGGTGTTATTAGGATTTATTATTTGTATTACCACAGTGCCAGGACCCCGCCGGACAAACAGAACCAAAGGGCAGCCCTGTCTGCTTGTGAAGGTAAGGCCACCCGCTTAGTGCAGGTGGGGAGAAAACCCAACACAATATCTCTAGGGAGGAGGTGTGAACCGACCCATTCAGTTCAATGGGGTGTTGGGGCAAAAACGACCATTTCAGTATCAGCCTTGTTAACTCCCTCACTGCTAATTGGCCTCAGTGGAAACATCCACCTAATGTGAAGTGCTAATAGGATTACTGGTGCAGCAGTGTGGGAGGAGCCCCACTCATGGTGCTGGCTGCCGTACAACCCCAGGACAAAAAATGGTCCCTGCCCTGAGGAGCTTCCAATCTGCAATAATTTGTTCTGGGTTGTACAGCACCTAGCACAATCCTAATCCATGACTGGAGCTCCTATGTGCTACGTCATACGAATAGCTAATCTAATCAATCTATCCCCATACACCCCCTGTATCTATCTATCTCATTTATCCCCATACACCCCTTGTATCTATCTATCTATCTAATCTATCTATCCCCATCCACCCCCTCTATCTATCTATCTATCTATCTATCTCCTTCAACTAGGAGCCTGAGAAGTACGACAAAACCTATCTTTAGGGGGCAGATCATTCTCAGGGATGTTTTGATTTTTAACAAGACTGGGTGAAAGAAAAAAGCAGCTTTTAAACAAACGACTCAGGAAAGTCACAAAGCATGTCCATATGCCATTTATAAGTGTTTTCAGATGTATTGCAAGGGAATTGCCTTTGGGTGGGTGGGGAAGGGGGAGGAATCTCACTGGTTTCCCAGGGAATCTGTGGAATAAATCCTTCAAACTATATGATAGCATATAACCCGGCTTTGTTTATGGCTGTGTAGAAATTCACCTTAGCATGTCTGAGTCTGAAAATTGCAGTGGTTTAATATTTAGGTTTTAGGCGTAGAGACAAAAAGATAAAGGAAACGTTGGGACCTTTGTGGGCTTTGGACTGAGCGGAAGAAAAAAAGGAAGAAAAACAGAATACAACCAAGGAGCAGAATTCCCCTTTCTCTGCGCATGTAGGAACCCTGGGAAGGCCTCATGCTTTGAAATGTCACCTTTAACCCTGCTTCCTTTAACTGTTTGCATCTGCGGTTACCTTCAGAATAGCTCTTCTAGCCCTGGTCTTTCTCCGAATACTTAGGGGCTCATTCTGCACCGAGGGGCTGCAGTCTCCAAAGGGTTAACGGATGGTGCACTGGAGTATGAGTTCTTAATCCTGGCGGGTATCCACGGCAAAACCCCCATTGATTTCAATGGGGGCAGGGCTAGGCCTGCACAACTTCCTGGTTCACTTTTTGCTCGAGAAAATAAATAACCAGCTTTCTCAGCCACCACGCAGGGTCTGGCCCCTGAATCTGCACGGCCACGGAGCCCATGGAAAACTCCCCTAATTTTCCCTTGACCTGCCTGACCCAACTGGCCTCCTTGGATCCAGCCAGGAGCCTTGCTCCATGGTGTGTTGGCTGGGTGGCTCCGAACGGTGCCTTGTGCTACATTCATCCTGGTGTGCAGGCCCCATGCAAGACCCTGTCTGTCCCGTAAGCCCTGAGATGTGGTTTTGGGGATGGAGGGAAAGAGGGGGCCGGGCCAGCAGATGCTCTCCGTGGCAAGCCAGCGCCAGGAGCTGCAAAGTTGGGCCACAGATTAGCGTTTAGGTGGAGCAGCCACCTAACCCCCTCACCCTGCAAATGGGGTGGGGGCAGGATGGAGGAGGGGGACTGAGGCTGTTACTTTAGCCTTTAAGCAATGGGCTGGGGTGAACGGTGACATTTCAGGCCCAGACCCTGTCAGCTGCTCCCTGCAGGCTGTGGGCGCTCCGGCAGCATGGACCCCCGGGCAGGAGCAGGGTCTAAGATGTCCCCCTCCCTGCAGGCCCCATCACTCGCACCATGAAACCTGTCCCCATAGGAAGCTTCCCGGCATTTCTCTTTGCTTTTATTCTTTGCAAGGAGAACAGGCCCTGCAGCTTTCACTTTTGCTCTGAGCCAGTTTCACATTCAGCTTCTCCCAGCCCCAGTGGGTCCCAAGAAACTGCCCCTCCTCCCCCCCTCACCTCTTGGGATCAAGCTGCAACATGTGGGCTGCAAACCCTGCGGGAAGGGGGGTGGGTGGGCAGAGAGGATTTAATGCCAAGCAGCCTGCCCTGGGCTTGCACCATTTAAATCATTAAATCAAAACCCCTGCGAACATTTCTAGCCACACAAGTTCTTGTCCACCCCCGGACGGGGGGGGCTCCTGGCCTGGTGTCTCTGCCTGCGGAAATTCACCTCTCCGGGGCCGAAGCTGCAGGGGGCTTCATATTTCGGTTGCGGATAAAGGAGCTGGGGGGGGGGGGATCGGGCTTTGTGGTGGCTCGATCCCCGTCCCGGGCGGCAGGAGAGGGCGCGGATTGGGGGAGCAAAGATGGGGGGGACCCCTGGGATGAGGCGCCCCCAGGCTCTGCGGGCTGCAACCCCCCCCCGCTTGCTCCAGCGAGCCGCTCCCCGCCCCCCCGGCCCGCAGCCTGACCCCTCCCCGGCGGGGGCTGGCGGTCCCCCCCCGGCCGGGGCTGGCTCTGCCGGCGGCCCGTGCCATTGGCTGGCCGCTCGCCGCCCGCCCGTGTTATTTTTCGAATATAAATACGGCCCCGGCGCGGGGTGCGCGCTGACTCGGGCCAGGCGGAGCCGCGGGGAGCGAGCGAGCGAGCAGCGGGGGGCCCGGCTCGGCGCCCCGACTCCTGCCCGGCGGGGAGCGCCTCCCCCGCGCCCGGCGCCGCATGCCCCGGCCCGGCCCCGCAGCACCCCGGCCCCGCGCTGCCCCGCTCCGCCCCGCTCCGCATGGACGGAGAGCGCATCCCGGGCGGCGCCAGCCCTGCCCGGAGCAGGAGCGCGGCGCTGAGACCGGCCCGGCTGCCCTGCGGCTTCCCCCGCGGGGGCAGCGGCCCCTTGCCGCCGGCGCCCGGGGTCCTGTCTCCGGTCACCAACCTGACCCTCAATCTCAACAACCTGGCCGGGCTGGGAAGGTGAGCGCTGCTGCGGTGTGTGTGTGTGTGTGACACCGGGCATTGCATGCAGGGTGTGTGTGTGTGTCCCCCCGGGCACTGCATGCAGTGTGTGTGTGTGTGTGTGTGTCCCCCCGGGCACTGCATGCAGTGTGTGTGTGTGTGTGTGTGTGTGTCCCCGGGCATTGCATGCAGGGTGTGTGTGTGTGTGTCCCCGGGCATTGCATGCAGGGTGTGTGTGTGTGTGTCCCCGGGCACTGCATGCAGGGTGTGTGTGTGTGTGACACCGGGCACTGCATGCAGTGTGTGTGTGGATGATGTGGGTGCATTGTATGCAGTGGAGGGGAAGGGGTGGGTTGCATGTATTGTGTGTGTGTGTGTGTGGGGGGGTGCTGCGTTGCATTCATTTGTGTGTGTGTGTATTGCATGCAGTGTGCGTGTGTATTGCATGCAATGTCTGTGTATCGTGCGTTGCATGCACTCTGCTTGCATTATATGTAGTGGGGGGTAAGGGGTGGATTGCATGTACTGTGTGTGGGGGGGTGCGTTGCATTCATTCTGCGTGGGTGATGTGGGTGCATTGTATGCAGTGGGGTGGATTGCATGTACTCTGTGTCAGTGTGTGTATGATGTGAGTGCATTCTGTGTACTGTGTGTGTGTATCACATATGTTGGTGAGAGGAGGAAGATGACTTGGCTGCTGGGTCTGTGGCATGGGGGGGGTCTGTAATGTATTGTGGGGGTGAAGGGCTGGGGTTGTATTTCAGAGAACCCATGCAGCGGGTGCAGGATCAAATAGCCAAACTGCAAAATATTCCCTCCACCCCAAGAGCAGCCCCTGGCCCTGATCCCCAGCTGGGCAGGCCCCAGGGCTTAGCTGGTGCATGTGTTCCCCGTCCCGGCTCCCAAAGAGGGTTCCAGAACAGAGCGCAGGGCTGGGCTGTCAGCCCTACCTGCACTGGGGGAAGGGCAGATCGCCATGCGGCTCTTCCGGGAAGGGAAGAGCGTGGCTGGGAAGTTAACGAAGCAGGCCTGATTCAGACCCTGCTCCAGAAGAAGTGACGCTGCCCTGGTGTGTCTGAGGGCCGAGCCGGGGATGGCAGTGCCAGCTCTGCCAGTGCACGCACAGGGTCCGGTCTTGCGCCAGGGTGCACTCACAATCGAGCCCCGTTAGTGATGCCCCGATTCATAGGGGACCGTTGCGATCATCTAGTCTGACGCGCTGCATTCCCCAGGCCGGCGATAATTCCCAGAGCAAACCATTGAAAACCAGCCAATCTTCTTTTCTCCCGCTGGGGAGAACTAACCAACCATCGCAGCCCCGCAGTGGGGCCCCCTTGGCCCTGCTTTTTCTGAGCTCAGGGGCGGTGTGAAATCCCCCTTGCACCCTGTACTGAGGCAGGACCTTTCAGGGTCTGGCCCGCGGGAACAGATTTTTTTCCAAGCTGGCTTTGAGGCCAGGGCGGGGGAAGTTGCATGCGGGGTAATGAATGTTATTTCCGGGCCCTGGTTCAAGGGGGGACAGAGCTGTGTGTGTTCCTTGCTGTAGAACCGCTGCTCATGTGGGCTCGGGGTGGGAGCAGCCCGCTCAGAATGGCTCTAGGCAGGAAGCTGCAGGCTTTCTGCGAGCGCTGCCGCTTTGCTTCCCTTCCAAGTGGGCTCGTGGGGGGAAGGAGAATATTCTGCACAGGGCGGTGCTAAGGGGCCCGATCCTGCCCTCCCCAAAGGCATCGGTGCAAAGTTCTCCTTGGTTTCACTGGCAGACCCTGCAAGCTCCGTCCCCAAACTGATGAGTGAACTGAATTCTCTGTGCTAGGTTCCATGTGTGCAGTGGTAGGGACGTACAGCCCCATAACTGAGAGCAACCTTTGGCCCTTCTCCATTGAGCAGGCGGGCGGGTGTCAGGGATCCTGCTCCACGCAGCAGAATTATTTTTTTCCCCTCCCAGGGGGTGGGGGAGAGTTCGGGGAATGAAGGGATGAAATCCTGGCCCTGTTGAAGCCGCTGGCAGTATTGCTTACTGGCTTCTGGATAACTGCGCTCGCTGTGGGCCAGATCCTGATCCTAGTGATACCCTGGGCAATCCCCCCCTTGGCTTTGTTGGGTCAGGAGTTGACCCTAACTCTTGTGGCATCTCCCCCGTAGATCTGACCCCCAGGACTGTGACTGTGATGGTTGCATGTGAGTGATGAGATGATTCTGTTCTGCATGGCTGGGAGTTTGGGAGGGTTGTTTCCCAGAGGGGCGGGTTGATCAGGGGTGTGTGCCCTGGGGTGCAGGCTTACCTGCGAGGCTGGCAGGACTGTACTTTTCAGGGAAGAGAAAGTGTGTGTGTGTGTGTGTGTGTGTGTGTGTGTGTGTGTGTGTGTGTGTGTGTTTCTTGCATCCCGAGCCACTGTCTCTAAGCACATGGCTGTGTACAGATCGCCTCCTCCAGAACAGCCGGGCGAGCGGAGACGCTGGGCCAGCTGCCTCCTGCAGGTTTCGCAAGAGGAAGCCTGCATCTGTGCCAGCCCCTCTGGCAGAGAAGCCAGTGGTGGTGAGGGGCTGGGAGGCATTTTCACAAGCCCCTGAGGTTCCTATTCCTCCTCATTTCATTCCCTTGGCCGTCAGAGCACTCCTGCTCTTCCAGAGCCACACAGTGGGTCTGACTCACTCCTGGGGCTCACCCAGCCCCGGCGGCAGCGGCGTTCGACTGAACAACCATATTCGCTCCTCGGCTGCATCTGAAAAGCCACCTTCTTTAATGGCTATTGTGAGGCTTCGTTAGCGTGTGTACGAGGCCCCACCGTACAGCGCCCTGCTCAGGCAGTTATAACAGGGCAGGGCCTGGCCAGGCATTTCCAGTGACAGGTGCTGAGAAGTGTTGGACTAGCTCCTTCAGGGGGTATAAAGCAGTGTCCCGCTCCATGGACGTCTTTGGCAGCTGAGGATCTGCCCTGTTTTAATCCTCTGGAGATGGACGCTCTGCCACAGAGCCCATCTCTGACTTGGAGCAAATCACTTCCTCTCTGCCCCCTCGGCTTCCCATATCGGCAAGTGGAGATAAGGGGCCTGCCCCAGGATTGTAAAATACTGGGAGGTCCCTGCAGGAAGGGCGCTAAACACCATTATCTCTGGCTCAGAGCTAACCATTCTTTCAAGCTAGCCCACCCTCCTCCACTGCCTCCCTCTGCGGAGCTCCGCAGATGTAAGTGGCCGATAGCCTTATGCCGATTTTACCAATGAGGAGGGGCTGGTGTCCAAAATTTTCAAAAGTCGCCGCTGACTTTGGGTGCCTTAAATCTGTCTCGGGTTGGGCAGGCGGGGCCTGGGTTTTTTTTTTTTTTTTTCAGCATCTCCTGAAAACCAAGCACTGGGTGCCTCAAGTTGGGCACCCAAAATCAGTGGACACCTGAGAAAACGTAGGCGTGAGAGACTCGCTGAAGATCCAGTGAGTCCGTGGTGGGGTTAGCGTAAGAGAAACCCAGGAGTCCTGAACCTGGGTGCCTTGCCGAACCGCTGGCCCTCCGCCTAGGTGGGTCACCATGCCTCTTGCTTGGCTTGCCTGCTGGCTTCTGAGTAATTGTGTTCTCTGCCCCCCCTCCAGTCCATATGACACCCCAAAGAGGAAGACGCTGGGGATCGGCTTCAGGAGCGAATGGTCTTCGCTGTCACAGGACTCCGTCTCGTCTGAGTCGTCGCAGGACTCCGGGTGGTCCGAGTCTTTGGATTCAGGTCAGCGCTGCCGTGGAGCGGGGACGGGGGTGGGGCCACTCCCTTGGCTTTTGTCCCTGGACGCTGGGGCAGGGCCAGGTCTCCAAGTGCAATTGACTTTTGGAGAGTGTAGGGGGAGGTCTCCCATGTCTTCGTACCGCTTACCCACCATGCGGTTTGCAGCGCTGGGCCTCTCAGGCAAAGCATGTCAAGGCCTGGAATAGTGTGGCGGGGGAACCGTGCTGCAGACCGGGTGTGAGGAGCGAACGGCATGGGCCAGGCTGTGTGTGGGGGAGGCCCAGGACTGGCCCCGCAGGGGGCTGCAGCTCGGGGTTGAAGCATGCGTACACATTGCCTGCCTCTGGGCCGTGCTGTCCGCAGCTCACGGCCACAGGAACTGAACTCCTTCCCGTTTAAACAGATCCCGGCCGTGTCTAGGCTCGGCCTTTGCTGTCCCTGTCGTGGGGGGACGTCCGCTAAAGAGACACTCTTCCATTTGGCCCTCTCGCCTCCCTATGGGGAGAGCCTTCATTTCCTGTTGGGAGCTTCCTAGAATCCTAGAATATCAGAGTGGGAAGGGACCTCGGGAGGTCACCTAGTCCCACCCCCTGCTCAAAGCAGGACCAGCTCCAACTAAATCATCCCAGCCAGGGCTTTGTCAAGCCTGATCTTAAGAACCTCTAAGGAAGGAGATTCCACCACCTCCCTAGGTAATGCTTCCTAAGGTCCAGAGCAGGTCCCCAGCCAGCGCGGGAAGCCAGGGATGCTCTGAGTGGAGGGGAAAGGGTGCCTAGGGATCCAATCCTTGCCTGATTGAATTCCGATGCATGGAATAGGGATGGACAGGTAAAGGCCCCCTGGGCTGGGTTTTGCTTACACTATTATCACTAAAAATGATCTGGGTTGAGTGACCTGCCCCCTGGGTTGAAATCTGCTCTCAGCTGCGTTTAAGCCATCTGTCTGGAATGCTGCCTGCAGCTGGAGCGGTGTGGCGGGGAGAAATGAGCCTGGCTTGCCTTTAAGTTATTGGCCATCTCCAGATAAGGGAAACCATTGATGTGGTGGAGGGGGGTGTGTGATTAAAGCAATCCCTCTGGGAGAAGGCAGCAGCTCCTGGCACCTCCTGCACTGTGGGCTCTGGGGGGAGCTGCTGTCCAGCCCCCTTGGCCCACGGGGGAGTTTGGGGCGGGCAGAGGTTGGAATCTAGGAAACCTTCGTTCTGTACACTGGGGAAAGCGAGACAGAGAAGCAACCGTATGGAACAAGACTCTTATTCCCTATGTGGAGAGCAGTGACTGCTGCAGAGCACAGGGCATCAGGACTTCTGGGTTCAATTCCTGTCTCTGGGAGGGAGTGGGTCTTGTGACTGCAGCCATGGGGACTGGGAGATAGGACTCCTGGGTTCTGTTCTCAGCTTGCCACTGACTTGCTGTGTGGCTGTGGGCAGGTCGCTTCCCCAGTCTATAAAATGGAGATGACATTTGACTAATTAACCGGGGGAGGTTTAATTTAACCTTGGAAGGAACAGCAAGGGCTAGTGCGCTTGGTTCCCCTAATCGCAAAGAACTTTAAATCCATCTCGGCTTGGCTTGTGGGCAGCTTGGTGGAGAAGTCGGCAGACCTGGCAGTATCTGCCTTCTCCCTGCTGCCGTTCACCTCTCCCCAAGAGATGAAATGTATGTGAAGGAAGCTGAGGTTTTGCACCCTCGCTGCTGCTCGGCCCTCACCTCCGCTTTCCTAGGTTCTTACCCAGGGGTGTTTCATTTGCACAGGAGTTGGGCTGGATTCGCCTGGACAGCTGGACCCAGAACCCTTTGAAGAAGTGTAAGTTCATGTCTCCTTGTCCTTGTCACTTAACCCCTGGAAAAGAGGGAGCTACAGTATAGCTTTAAGGAGTTTTAAGGGTTAACGTAGGAGTTTGGGTACATATACCTTGTGCTGTGATCCTGGGATGCTTCGCTAAGCAGGGACCAGTCAGGTTAATTCTTGGATGGGAGACACCCAAGTAAACCTAGATGCTGCCCAAGGTGATGGTGGTGACTCAGGACTGGTGCTTGTCTCGGGAAGGCAGCACTAAATCAGTGCATCACTAGGGGGTGCTATGCTGCTGGAGGTGCCAGCTGTCAAATCAGAGGTGAGCTTGTGGGTTGCCTTTAAAGGCAGGACACTTTCTGCAAACCCTGTTTTGAAGTCATTCCATTCTGTCTCCCTGTATTCCCCCCTCTATCAATTCCTGTCCCAAACTGTAGTGTGAAGTGTTGCTGGGTGCTGTTCAACAGCTTCTGTGTTCCACCCCAGAGGTGGCTGCATTGCAGTAGTGGTGGACTCCTGTCATCCAGTATAAAGTGAAGTTGAAATTGGATCTACTTTTCCAACAATTGTCCACATGTGAGCTTAGTCCATTTTGGGGAGAAGCCGGGGAGAGGAAGGAGTGGACATCAACCTAGCTACTGCCTCTCAGAGAGGTGGATTAACCACAGCAATGGAAGAACTCTCCTGATGCTGAAGAAAGTGTCTATGCGACCGCAGTGCAGCTGCATCACTGTGATAGCGTTCCTAGTGTAGACATACCTGCAGACAGAACTGGTGGTGGTGTCTTCACTTCTGATGCTGCATTCCCCAGGCCTTGCTGCAAACTCTTCTGGTGCTGATAGCTGGTGGCCAGGGTATCCATGCACAGATGAGGCCTCGGCAAGTCCGTAAAGGGACGACCGGCATCTCTCCAAAGCCATCTGGCACCTGTGGTTTAAAACGCCGCATCGGGCGGCTACAGCGCTTTAACGAAGACTCTGCGCCGATGGGAGAGTGTAGTTAATCCGCCTCCTTGAGAGGTGGGAACTGTGTTGGTGGGAGAAGCTCTCTGATCCACATAGCGCTGTCCAGGGCCGGCTTTAGGCCAATTCAACCAATTCCCCCGAATCGGGCCCCGCGCCTAAGAGGGCCCCGCACCCAAGCCCTGCCAGTGCGCTGTACCGGGGTGGCCCAGCTTCTCCAGGGGGCAATTTAAAGGGCCTGGAGCCTCAGGCCCTTTAAATTGCCACCAGAGCCCCACTGCTGGAGCCCTGGAGGCTATTTAAAAAGTCTGAGGCTCCCCTTGCTTCTACTGCCACGGCCCTTTAAATAGCCCCTGGAACCCCGCCGCTTCCCCAGGGCTCCCGCGGCTATTTAAAGGGCCGGGGTGGTAGAAGCAGGGGAGCCCCGGGCCCTTTAAATAACCCCCAGAGTCCTGGGGTAGCAGGGGGCTCCAGCTGCCTCTGCTGCCCCAGTCCTTTAAATAGCCCCCAGAGCCCTGCCGCTTCCCCAGGGCTCCCGTGGCTATTTAAAGGGCTGGGGCGGTGGAAGCAGGGGAGCCACGGGCCCTTTAAATAGCCCTCGAGCCCCGGGCTGCTGCTGCTACCCTGGTGGGGGAGGGAGGAGGAGGAGGCACTTACCGTACAGGGTGGGCTGTACCCCCTGTACCCACACCCCCTGCCTGCACCCAGCCCCTGCCTGCAGCCAGCCCCGCACCTCCTGCCCTGTCTCCAGACAACCCCTGCCACACGCCCCTGCCTGAAGCCAGCCAGTCCCGCACTCCTCTGTCTCCAGCCCTGCCAACCCCTGCCGCACCCCTCTGCGGCCCTGCCTGAAGCCAGCCAGCCCACCCCACATCCCCCTGTCTCCAGCCAGCCCCACAGCCCTTGCCCTGCTTGCAGCCAGACCCTACCTCCAGTCAGCCCCTGCTCTGCCTCCAGCCAGCCCCATGTCCACTGGTGCCCTGCAGTTCCCAGGGCAGTAACCCTGCACACCTGCTTCAATGAGAGGGGCAGGGAACAGCTGGGACCCACACCTGTGCACACCCTAGGGTGACCAGACAGCAAGTGTGAAAAATTGGAACAGGGGGTGGGGGGTAGTAGGATCCTATATAAGAAAAAGACCCAAAAATCGGGACTGTCCCTATAAAATCAGGACATCTGGTCACCCTAGCACACCCCCAGGGAGTGGTGGGGACCCACACATGTGACACGGAGCTCATTTCTAGTTCAGGCCCATCTTTTTAAAAAAGAACTTTAGGTCGGGTTAACATACAGCCGTATTTTCCCGGACATGTCCAGCTTTTTGGTTCTTAAATCGCCATCCGGGAGGAATTTTTAAAAATACGGACGTATGGTAACCCTATTGGTACAAAATATACATACTGTGGCACATCCCTTAAAGCAGAACTTTTTACAGAGAACCCGTTGCTAAGAAATGAAAGGCTTTTTTTTACATTTTTTTTTTTTTAGTCATCCCTGCCGGGGCCCCGCCGAAAATGTTCGAATTGGGCCCCGCACTTCCTAAAGCCGGCTCTGGCGCTGTCTACAAGGGGGGTTAGGTCGGTGCAACTCCATTGCTCAGGGGGGTGGATTTTTCACACCCCAGAGTGATGTAGATATACTGATATTGGTCTGTAGTGTAGAGCAGACCCAAGGGGTTCCTGGGCACTGATGAACCTAGAGCTCAGACTTTCAATAGATGTATATGGGCAGAGGGTTCTTTCCAGTCCCTTTGAGATTTGAGCCTGGAAATTGGGGTTAGTTATTCTGTTCTGGACATAAGCTTTTGTTTTCAAGTTGAGCTTAAAGATCTCTGTGCCGGATTGTCCTGTGTTACTTCACTGGAGTTGCATCAGCTTCATACTGGGATGAAGGGATGGAGCAATTAGGCCCTCTGGGCTGTGGCTATCAGAGTCTGAAATCTTTCTTGGAGTTCAGAAACCAGCTACCTGTAGGAAGATCACGGGCCAAGTTCATCCCTTGTGCAACTCCCCCAACAGTCTGAGTCGGGCTCTGCTTCAAACAGAACTCGGAGGCGGAATCGATTGCACACAGGAAATCAAAGGGAGCACTAGCACTCACTTAGGTGTTTTATGGCACTGTTGCTGGGCCAGATTGGTTACACAGGTGTAAATGTGGAGTAACTGCTCTCCCTGGTGACATCCAAGGTCCTGGACAGCATCTCCAAAATTCCTCCCCAGTTGGGTTCAGGTGTGAAGGCAGTAAAAGGAGGAGGGGATCTTAAACCCACCACTCGAGCCAGATGAAGGTGGCATGGTGGTCACTGTGGTCTGCTCTTTCTCACACACTGCAGTTTGCTGCTGCCTGTGGCTGCCTGAGTTCCTGTTAACAATTGTCTTGGGGGTGGTAGTTCTGCATTTGCTCTTGAAAGTCCCTCCTCTTGAATGGCTCAGGATTCCTGTTGTGGTTGAGGGCTGTTCTGAACGGGGCCACTGTGTTATGCTTAAACAGAGCACAGGAGATTTTTTTTTTTTATATAGGGGAAAAGGCAACATGCCACACTTATTGAGAATATAGCAATTAGCATATGCTTTTTAGTTCTCTAGATGTATACATACATTATGCACATAGTTTTGCTAGTTGATGTTTATAGTTATTAGTTTGAAGTTTGGATTCATTTAGTGGCCAGCCAGATTGGTTGCAGAGGGGAGCCGGGCTTTGTTGGTTGCGATTGGATGCTTTTGGAGTAGTGGCAAGACGACCCCAAAGTTTTATGGCAAAGCATTTTGTTTTTATAGGGGTGTGGGGGGGTGTGTGAGAAGTTTATGGATTTTGCTGTGTTAGTTTGTGATTGGTTATTTTTTAATTGGTGTTGTGTTTTGGTGGCTTAAACTATTTTTGAGAGGGTTATTTTGTTTGGTTTTGATTTAATTATTTTGTGTTTTAAGGGTGCTAGCTTTCATTTTAAGGTCATCAGTCTGCCCCTCCTCAGCCACGGATGTGTGTTGGCATTTTTTGAGTCTTTTCCGTTTTTTTATTTTTTATTTTTTTGGTCATCTGGCTTCAAAAATGGCCTTTACACCTGATGCATACATTCCTCATTCACACAAACCGTTCTTTGCAGAGACCTTCAAAAGGTAACAAATAGCAGTGTTTTATGTTAAACAAAAAAGGCATCATAAATTAGACCTTACTAAATTTTGTAACTGTCCGTTTCCATATTGGGGCCTGGGCCTCTGAAATTTTTCTAATTTAATTAACATAGACACAGACAAAATCCTGTTTGTTACTCACAAGGCATAAAAATAAAATGGCAATACTAGTATTTACTATTCTATTTATTTGTTGTAATACCTTAATTTTGACTATAAAACGTACACTATATATAGCCAAAACATAACCAGTTCTATAGCACAGTACCCATGGTCCAAACAGCTGGAGACCTGGCCGTGAGCGTGAGATGCTGCGTGCAGGTGTTAGATCTGGGGAGGGGGGTTTAGTCCTGGTTAAAACAAGCACCAAGTGTTTCACTCTGAAACTGCTTTGCACTGGCGTCAACAGCTGCACACGCTGCATGCGAGCCGGGTGATCGGGGACCCTCCTGGGCCCTTGGAAGCTCTATTGTCTATTTTGATTGACATCTTACATTTTTAAAAAAGGCGGCTGCATCTGGCCGAGCAGCTGCTCTCCTCCCTCGATCCCTCACTTACCCTTTCCCCCTCGCACCTGCTCTGACGGTTTGGGAGGAGTCCCCCCGCCCCAGATGTGCTGCAGAATGTGGAACTCCGGGGTGGAGGTGAACAGATGGTTCCTGGGGCGGCTCTGCCACATGCCTGCACTCCGGCTAGCGGGAGCCCCCTGGGTTACCAGGTGATCCAGGCGTTGCTAGGCAGGCTGGAGGATTGAATTCCACAAGGGAGAGAGTCCAAAGGTTGCAGCCCCCCCACTCCTCCCCTCCTGAATGAATTGGGGCTGGGCACTGTGGCATGTGCTGAGTGGCAGCCCTCTCCCATTGTGCAGCCACACTTCACCGCTCCCGACCAGCTGCTCAGGTCAGGCCTGGGGCCTTGATCTGACAGACACCCCCCTCCCACCAGGGCCCCCATTTACATACAGGTGGAAAGCAGCCGCTTCAGGCCCGTTGCTATAGAAATGCCCCCACTCTCCGGCTCACAAAAGGCGTTTTTATTGGCTTCCTTTCTGGGCGAGCTTTGTCCCCGGCTGGCTTCAGAGAGGCCCCCCTCCCGCGCCCCGCCCAGCCAAGCTTTGATTTCACTTCATGTGAATCAGAACTAGGTCAGCGGCAGCCGCGGCGACTTCTTGGATTGTTTTTCTCCAAGCCCACCCGGTTGTTCGGCGGGCGTTGAATTAATCCGTGCTCCGTAACTCAAGTGGCACGACACGGCTCGCGCGCACAGGGAGCCAGCGTCCCTTTAAGGACCTGCCCCCACAAGGGTTTAAACCTGGCTGACATCAGCTGTACTCAAACACGGCTTAACCCCACATGCAGCCAGGGCCCTCGTCTGTATGTTGGGGCGTTACAATCTTGCAGGCTGACAGGCACGACGCGGAAAGTGGCCTCAAATTCTGGGGGCTTCTGTGTTTAGGATGTGCAACTTGTGCCAGCTTAGGCCTGATGGTTTTTTTTTTCTTCATATAAATATGCAAACAGTCTTTGGGATGCCTGATTTCCTGCCCCCCAGCTCCATCTGAAGTCAGTGGGTGCACAGCATCCCGCAGGCCCAGATTCAGATGCCCGAAATCAGTAGCCACTGGCAACCTTGGCTGTTATGACCTCGAGCAGCGCTGGGACTGGAACCCAGGCGTCCGGCCTGTGCCGTACTCGAAACCATCACCATCCTTCTGTTACGCAGCTTCCCTGGCTGGATTGTGGGGCCGGAGGCGTTAGAGGGGATGAAGGGAAGCAGGGTGATGGAGTTCAGACCCATGGACCAGATCGCTTCTCATTTGCTTTTTGGAGCTGTCTCCCTCCCTCCCGCACTGTCCCCCTCTCCTTTCACCAGCTGTGAAGCCGTGTTGGGCCAGATGGCTTAGTCACTGGGTGCGTGGAGTACGGCGCTGCTCCCTGGGCTCCTGCTTGTGGAGTGAGCGGCTCAGTGTGAGGAAGGGTGGCAGAACTGGGCCCGGGAGTTAAACCCCCCCCTTAACCTCTCCCTGGGCAGCCAGGGCCACTGTACGTTGGCTCAGATGCGGGCCCTTTGCTTGTGTGAACATGAACGTAACACGCGGCTCCTCCCTCTCCTCCTGCAGCTTTGAGAAAGCAGTTCTGGAATCGGGAAGAGTTGTCAAAGGGTAAGTGCACTGACCTTTCTTTTCTTCCCTCCTCGTGCTAAAAATGTGTAAAGCCTGATTTTTATCCTCCGCAATCTCTCCTCCCTGTGCTGCGCCCCCACATGCATGCTGCACCCCGGGGAAGGGAAGAGCCCAGCTCCTCCGTGCGGATCTGGTCATTCGGCCTTTATTTCCCACGTGGGGCAGGGTTGATCGGCTCCCTAACAAACCTCTGGCAGCGTCCAGCTGCCAACACACAGCCCACATCCATTGCTGTCCTGCCGGCGTGGCAGGAGGCAGCGGCTGTTTGCCCTCTCGAGAGCTTTTCTCCCACCTTGCCGTGTTCAGAGCGTTGATCGCTAAAAGGAAAGGCCTTAATGCTGAGTGTGACGGCAACCCGGTTCTGATCTGAGAGCCCCTCACGCTGCCGCAATGGTGTAAAGCAGCCTTCATTCGTGCATCGGAGAATCAAACCCATCTATGTCGATTTCCCCCTAGCGCTGCCCCTCCTGCCACAGAAATTTGCTTCCCCTGCCCTGTACATTTTGGGAGGGTCACTTGTGAGAGCTGGTTAGCTGGGGGGTTGCCTGCACTGGTCAGTTCTTGCAGGGTCTCTTGGTGGCTTTTGGGGCCTGAGCGGGAAGGGGAGGGTGGGTTCAGGACACAGCCTCTGGCAGGGGACTGCAGAAGGATGCTCTGCCACATAGCCGACCACCACCCAACACCTTTTCCTGCTTTGTCTTTTTAGCAAAAGATTCCCCGTCCGGAGGATCCACTCCCTGCCGGTGAGTCCCTGTCTCCCCTCTGCGGATCTGACTGCACGGCCGGAAGCGCCGGCTTCGGGGAAACCCCAGGGCGACAGCTTGTGACCTGCTGCCCAGGGTGACTGGTGCTGGCTGGCTGCTGTGCTGGCCAAGGAGATCTGGCCTGGGAGGAGCCCACGGCTGCTGGCCCATGACAGAGGGGAGGGATTCAGGGTTTGGGGGGTGCAGCTCATCTCTTAAGGGGTGGGCGCATTGCTACTTCCCCTACCCCCCCTTTCCTGTCTCTGGGCTACAAGCGTCCGTGATGGGCTCTGAAGGGAGCAGCATCCAGCACACACAATGGGTCAGTCCCCAGTCACGTGCTTGGGTGGGGTAGAAAGAGCCCCCAGGTGCTGCGCTGAAGTGGGGAAATAGGTGACCCACTAATGCCAAACCTGTGTCAGAACTGTGGCCCCTGGAGAGGCCATAAGAGTGGCCAGACTGAGTCAGACCAAAGGTCCATCCAGCCCAGTGTCCTGTCTGCCGACAGTGGCCAGTGCCAGGTGCCCCAGAGGGAGTGACCCTAACAGGTAATGACTGAGTGATCCATCCCCTGTTGGCCAGTCTCAGCTTCTGAGTGGTGGCAGGAGCCTGTGCGGCAGCAGGTTTGATGATCTCTCCCTCCTCTTCTCCAGGAGAGGCTCCTGGGCACCAGCCCTGCCCTGAAAAACACTTCCAACGCCAAGGAGTTCAGCAGCCCGGAGACACACGACCGGCCCTCGCGCCGGAAAGAGAACAAGGAGAATGTGAGTCGGGAGGCAGAGACGGGACGGACGGGGGATGTGACGGGAGATCAGATTCCAAGACCTGTCCCAGCCCCACCACTGAAGGAAGGAGCTGGGTGGGCTTGTCCCTTACAGCCCGGTCCTTGGGGCCGCGTCCCATCTAGTTCCCGCTGAAGCATGAAGGGGTCTCGCCTTCTGGAGATGTTCCCAGATACTCAGCTTGAATTCTCTGCTCAGTTTCATCCCAAGCCTTTTAGCTCCACCCCCTTCACCCCTCCAGTGGCAGCCCCTTTCTGATCAGCCTGACCCTCCCATCTCGCGAGCCCAGAAAAGGGCTGGTCTCAGGCAGGTGGGGCTTAGCCCCTGTCCTCCGCGAACCGTCGTGCCCTGGCCCGGGGAGCCGGTGTCCGTGGCACAAGCCCTTCGGCGCTGGCGACTGAGTCATGTCCACTCAAGCCGGGGCTGCGTCCTGCTCGGAGGGCGTGTTGCTGGCGAGCACTCTGAGCGCGGGTGGCCCGGAAGGGCTGGGCGAAATGCCCGTGGAGTGCCTCCCCGGTCGGGTAACGTTCAGGCCTTTTGCCTTTGCAGGCAGGGTTTGTATTTAAGATCCCGCTGAGGCCCACCAATCACAGCCGGCTTCACCCCTTCGATGGCAGCAGCGAGAAGGACCCTTTTGCACAGAGACCAAACTCCGCCCCGGACCTCCTGGTGAGCGCAGGCCTGGGGTGGGGGATGGGGGTGGGATAAGGTGTGGGGGTGCCTGGCCGTAATGGGGAGACCTGGAGCATAGCCAAGGGAGGCCCCACCACCAGTGATACCAGCTGCACTTAACACCTGCTGTTAATGTGGTGATACCAGCGCCCGGGAGCCTGCACCTGTGAAGCTGACGCAGGGTCCCTCTGGATGAATCCCCATCATCTCCATAACACCCGTGCTGCCTGATGGGCCCCGGGTGGAGATGTGTAAATACAGGACCTGCCCATGGCTGAAATGCAGCTGTTTCTGGGGCAGGGTACAGTCCGTGTCTAATAGTGACTGTCTGGGACGGGAGGTGAAGGAGGTACCAGGCCAGGATCTGTCCCGTTCTCCGGCAGCACCTGGCAGGCAGCAAGCTAGCTCCGTGCTTTGGGATCCCTAATTGCTGCAGCTTGGGGCCGCGTCTCGTGCCCTGGCTTTGCACTTCCTGGTGGCTTGTCCCCAGTTGCACACCTCCTTTGCCAGAGGAGGCCTCCCTCCCTCCCTCAGAGCCCAGCGTCACGGCAGGTCCCACGGCCAGCCAGCTCCTGCTCAGTCTGCGGGCCCCAGGCGCGCTCTAACCCCTCCCCCTTTGCTGTGTGCTCCCCAGTGTGGCACCCCCGAGAAGGAGAACATGGGGGTGGAAGCCGAGAGCCCAGTGTGCCTGCGCCGCTCCTCCCTCACCTCCTTCGTGACCGACGAAGAGGACGATGGGTTTATGGAGATCCTGGACGAGGAGGAGCTGAAGGTACAGCGTGCGCGGATCGTCCTTCGCGGCCCCCTAACCTCCTGCACCCCGGCTGCTCCTGCGGCCTGCTGGATTGTAGCTTGGGGAGCACTGGCTTCGGGAGCCTGTGCTCCCATCCTGCTCCGAAATGGAGCCCAACCCCGTCCCCCTGGCTCATGCGCTGCCAGCCAGCCCCTCGCTCCTTCCTCGCCTCCCTCGGGCAGGGGCTGTCTGAAGATCCACCACACGCCGTCTGGATGACCTGAATCGCAAATGAATGTTAGTGGGGCGAATACAGCTAGCGATCTGCGGAGAGCGGGTTTTAGGGAAACCCTCTGGCCCCTTCTGAGAACCACAGGGTCTGTCTGGCTCCTGCAGCCCCTCAGTAGCTTGTGATTTGCCAACTCCTGTCTCGTTCTCCCTGCCAAGAGGGGAGGATGGGATGGGGCTGGTGGGAACCCATTGCCTCATGCGTTCGCTTTCTCTCTCTGTGATCCCGCTGCCTCTTCCTCAGAACGAGGCGGACGTGCCGCCGGGGATGGAGAACCTGCTGACTGCCCCACTGGTGAAAAAGGAAGGCGCTGATCTGGTATGTGGGAGCCTGGCGCAGGGTCGGGGCCGCTCCTCCCAGCGAGCTGGCGGGGGTGAAAGGTGCCAGGCGAGCCAGCCTGGAGACTGTGCTCCCCTTGCTCCGAAGGGGCCCCCGGGTGCTCTCTGCTGACGTGCTGGGGTCAGTCTGAGGACGCCTCACCACAGGCAGCTGGATTGAGACTCCTGGCACCTTCCTCCCTCCGCCATAGTCACTGGATGGCGTGAGCTGAGGTCACTGCTAGCCTGGCCCAGATGGGAATCGGTGACCAGGAGGGTGTCTGTGCGTGCGAGACACTGACCGTAGTGACCTGTTGGAGTCTAAGGCCGGGGTGGCTCCGAGCCACAGGCGGCTCCTTGTCTAGGTACCAACTCCGGGGCTGGAGCTACAGGCGCCAACTTTCCAACGGGCCGGGGGGTGCTCACTGCTCAACCCCTGGCTCTGCCACAGGCCCTGCCCCCACTCCACCCCTTCCCTCCCCCGAGCCTGCCATGTTCTTGCTCCTGTGCACTGCACATTGCAGTGGGTGGGAGGGGGGGCGCTGATTGGGGGGGCTGGAGGGGAGTAGCAGATGGGGGGGTGGGGCTGCTGAAATGTTACTGTGGCTCTTTGACAAGGTACATTGGTAAATTCTGGCTCCTTCTCAGGCTCAGGTTGCCCCGGACTAAGGGATCTCTCAGGCTACTATTGTGGTTGCAGAGAGGGCGGGGGGCGGGGTATTTTGTTTTCACACCCTGTGCTGAGAGCTGGGTTAGGAGACCCCACCCCTCACACACACCCCGACCCGGTGGGAGGCCTTTCTGTAAAGGCAGTTGGTGTGCATGGAGCAAGGGCCAAGCGGTGGGGGGCTGGGTCCTTCTCCTCCCTGAGCCCCACTGACACCAAATCGGAGTCGCTCCCCCCGCAGGGGTGTGGCTGGGAGCAGAATTAGGCCCGTGGCCTTTTGGCGTCTCCTAAACCGAGTGTGAAGCTAAAATTGGCCTGCTTGGGTCAAACTACCACCCCCGTGAATGTGAAATGGGGCACACAAGGCCCGCGCCTCCCAGGCCGCGGCAAACGGCTGCTCCGTGCCCAGGGGTGAGCGAGAGGCCAGAATGAGGCTCTAACCGCAGCTCGCTCTCGTCCGTGCAGAGGTCGGTGAGACCCAGCAAATGTCGCCAGCTCTTCAGGTCCCCCTCCATGCCCAGCAGCGTGATCCGGCCCATCCTGAAGCGGCTGGACAGGCCGCAGGACAAAGACACTCCGGTCAAAACCAAGAGGCGGAAGAGCGTGGCTGGCACCCCGATCGAGGAGAAGGCGGAGGAGCCGGTAGGTGATACGGAGACGGACTTGGGGCCAGGGAGATCTCCTCCCTCTCCATTCCCTGGCTCCAGCCCAGCCCAGGGAGGGCTGGTTACCAGACATACTGGGGTATGCCTCGAGACCTCCCTTCCCCCCCCAAAGCCTTCAGCAGCTAGGGCTGTACTGCAGGCATCTGGAATGGCCCAGCCGGCCATCTGGAAATCAGTGGGTGGTAGGGGGAAGCCTCTTGGCTAGCTCCGCCATGTCGTATGTCCTTCTCCCGCAGCACTGGAACATGGGCGCCAGCGCTTCAGAAATCGAGGGGTGCTGCCCCCTTAAATGGGGGGTGTTTTCCCCATGCCCTGCACCTCCCAGATTGGTTTTTCTTCATTCTTCCCTCCTCCTGCCGTCCTGGGAGGAGCAAGCGATTCTCTGCTGTAACCCAGCTGGAATCTCCAACCTCCGCATAGCCCATGTGCGCTCCGGCCTGTCGCCCGCAGATGGCAACAAGGAGCAGCTAGGAAAACGGGGCGGGTGAGATCTAAGAGCTACAGCCGAGACGAGTCGCTGTCAAGCGCTGTTGCAGCCCTTGTGAGCCTGGTACTTGGCTGCTGGGTGTCCTCCCTGGCGCTCCCGCGAAGCAGCTGTGAGATGCTCCTGTAGCAGAACCCTGCGCTCCTGCTGCTGTCCCTGTCTCTCGCTCGTGGTGCACGAGTCTAAGGAATTACACAAAATTCAAGGCACTGGAGGGGAGTGATCCAGACCCACTGACTTCTATGGGGCTGATCACATGAGTTGAAGGCGGCAGGCTTCTTGCCTCTTTAGATTCTGGCACCCCCATGTGATTAAAACCAGGATGGACCAAACCGGATTAACCATATAGCTGCAAAATCTGGCAAGGATTGGTGGTGATCCAAGTATCTGTACTGGGAGCATAAATGTCTGTGACCGTTGTGTCTGTTCAACCCAATCTTTAGGGCCAGGTGGAACAATTTACCCAGGGTCATGGTGGATTTTCCATCCCTGACAACTTTTGAATCAATCTGGGCTGTTTGTCTAACGGCTCGGCTCTAGGGATTACCATGGGGCAGGTCTCTGGCCTGGGCTAGGCAGGAGGTCAGACTAGATGGTCACAATGGTCCCTTCTGGCCTTGCAATCGGCGGGAGCATTCTGATCGTCCTGTCTGAGCTCCTGCCTAGCCCAGGCCAGACCCTCCACCCCGGGGTTCCTCCGCCCAGAACTGCTAGCTGAGTTCTTGTAGAAGGCTCTCAGTGCTGATTTGACATCTGGTCTCGGTTTCCTCCTAGAAATCAAGGCTGTTGCGCTCCAGATCCTTCTGCCATGATGAGATCGAGAACATCTTGGATAATGATCACCGAGAACTCATCGGGGACTTCTCAAAGGTATTGTGGGGGAAGAGAGAGAAGAAAAACCCCTTTGTACTAAATCAAAGCCTGCCCTCAAAAGTTATTGAACCCTTCCCTGGGCTGTGTTGGAAACTCAGTAGCACCTGCCCTTGCTGGGCCATGAAACGGACTAGACACTGACGTGAAACAGACCAGTCTAATGTCATTGCCCAAATGGAAAGAAATGCCTGTTTGTGAATCGTGCTGGCATTTTACAGACAAGACAAGGGCGGTGGATTCTCCCATCTTGCCCCTTCCTTTACACCCAGGCCAACTTTATAAAAGCTGCCAGATCAAAATGGTGCAAGCTCCACCCCAGTTGTACAATTACAACAGGAGAGAGGGCAGAATTGGTCCCACTTTGGGATTTCAAACCCCACCGACGAACGTTTGGTTTGAAACGACTGTCTGCCTCGGAGTGGTAAAGGGATGATTCTTTTGGTCTTAATGAGTTTTAATAAAACTCTTCTAAAAATGTAAACTTGAATTGATAGTGTCCCTTTATAGAGTTCTGATCTAAGGTATTGTTCAGAATGCTGGGAAATACTCTAAAACCCATCACCCCAGCTCTGGATAAATCCCACGAGGAAAGAGGTTAACGGGTCGCTAACTGCCCCTTTGTTGTAGGCGTATCTTCTACAGACTGTGGAAGGGAGACATCAGGACTTGAAATACATCTCCCCAGAAATGGTAAGGAGGCAGCTGATCGGGACTAGGGCTGCAGGTGTATCACAGTGCAGTAAAAAGGTCCAGATACTGATTTCTTGTTTTGTCTGACTTGCTTCCTGCAGGAAGGCTCAGAGTGGGTCCCCTCCCCAGTGTGGAGGGGAACCCCTCGGGCGTGGGACAGATGGACGGCAAGCTCTGTCCACTGTGTCCTGCTTTCCGGCCCCTCCCTCTCTCCCTCCCCTCCTTAACCGGCTGGGATTAGGGTAACAGCGCCGGGGCGGAGGGTGCTGCTGCGGCTGGCTGGTTCCCCCTCATGTGCAGTGAGCAGCCATTATACCCATGACTTGTACTAAATCTGCTCCGTGACTTCGCCGTGACGCCCTGCAGCCCTCCCTGTGACCATCACGGGCCTAGGCCTGATTCTGCAGCCCAGAGTCAGAACTCCAGCCGTTAGCCTGAACAGTGGCAGTAGGACCGGGCCCTGGGGCAGCGGGGGCTTGTTTCCGCCAGTGGAACGGCACAGTCCCGCGTCAAGCGACCGCGTGCTTTTCTTCTCTCCGCTGCAGATGGTGGCCGTGCTGAACGGCCAGTTCAACAGCCTCATTGAGAACTGTGTCATCGTGGACTGCCGGTATCCCTACGAATATGAAGGGGGTCACATCAAGGTCAGAACCGCTGCCTTGTTTCTCTCTCTGTTTAACCTTGAGAGGCAGAATGGCCTAGTGGTGTGAGACTGGAGCCAGCGCTGGGCAGTTCCGCTCTCCTCCGTGACCCGGGGTCAATCCTTCAAGCAGAAACGCTGAAACGCAAGCGCCAAACTCTAGGCACCCAAACAAGTGGGCTGATTCTCTTCACGATGCTGAGCTCCTGCAAATTCCCTTCACTTGATTGGGGGTACAGGTGCTTAGTGGGTTTGTGGGCACTGGACAGAGACCCCAGGGGCAGATAACAATGGTGGATGTGAACACTGCCATTGGGAAATGCCGGTTGTGTAGCATTGTTCACCCATTGCACAGGCTGAGTGATGCGCAGTGGCGCGGGGAATCGGGTCTCGTTTTCTTAGATTTCCGTGGTCCTGTAGGATTTTACACCTCCTGCTGCAACTCTGGGTTAGTGGAAAAGGGGAGGGTCTTTCCTGCTCCCTCTGACAGGGAATTGCCCTTTTCTCCAGGGGGCTGTGAACCTGCCGCTGGAGCAGGACATAGAGGACTTCCTGCTGAGGAACCCCATCGTCCCCTTGGACGTGCAGAAGAGGGTGATCGTGATATTCCACTGTGAATTTTCTTCGGAGAGGGGTCCCAGAATGTAAGTGGGCCACAGGCTGCGTGGGTGCGACCCGTCCTCAAAACACCCGTGTCGACTGGCCACAGAGCCTGGGGGCTCTGTAGAGACACTGGGGTACTTCAAAGCGCTTGAAACGATGTGGTTGCGGGGGGTTGTTTAAGGACCCAGTTTGACTGTACCAGTTGTGAATTGTTTGAACGATCCCTGGCCTAGTGATGCCACCCCACCAAATTAGAGACCCCAAGATGTTGGGATGGGAACAAAGCGGCTAATCCATCCCTGAGCCGTCGGGGCCCCAAGAAACGTGTGTGTTGACAGATGGACGTACAAGACTAAATGACAGAGACTCGCCTACGGCAGGGGGTGGCAGCCTGAGAAGGAGCCAGAATTTACCCCCCACACACACCCCCACCCCGCCGCTCCCAGCACCTCCTGCTGATCCGCACCTCCCCCTCCCTCTCCGCACCTCCCGATCAGCTGTTTTGTGGCGTGCTGGGGGCGGGGGTGGGAGGAGCGAGGGCATGGCAGGCTCGGGAAGGGGTGGAGTGGGGGCAGGGCCTGTGGCAGAGCCAGGGGCTGAGCAATGAGCACCCCCGGCCCATTGGAAAGTTGACGCCTGTAGCTCCAGCCCCGGAGTCGGTGCCTATACAAGGAGCCGCATATGAACTTCTGAAGAGCCGCATGTGGCTCCCCGGCCTGCTGGATCTAGGCTTCCGGACTCTGTTGTCCATAGGCTTGTGGTCCTGTAAGCAACCACAGCTCTGTGGTCTTGCTGTCCGAATGGAGTAGCCTGTCCTGTTGGGAGAGGACAGAAAGAATCGGAGCTCTCAACCGCTCCTGGCTTGGGTGAATCCCAACTCTACGATTCTCCCTGCAGCTTCCACCTCAGGCTACATCCTCTTCCAGACACTAGGCCTGACCCGTCTCAAACCAGCATAGACCAGGAGCGATGCCACTGAAGTCCGTAGCTGAGTGAGGGAAGAACTGAAGGGATTGTGTAGTGCTGCTGTCACATTCCACCCCAGGGGTGGCTGCATTTCACAGCCCGAATGTGTTTGGGTCATAGGTGTTATGGAAAGCTGTGGGCCAGATCCTCAGTCCAATGTACACTGGCCCAGCTCTGACATCAGAGCAGCTAGCTAAGGATCTGGCCCAGTCATGCCATGGCACAATGGCATTCAACGCAGACCCTTGTGTGCGCAAAATTAAACCAAGTCAGATGATCTGTAACCTCATGCTTCTGTGTCTCGCAGGTGCCGGTTTGTCAGGGAAAAAGATCGGGCGTGCAACGAGTACCCCAACCTGCACTATCCTGAACTGTACATCTTGAAAGGAGGATACAAAGAATTCTTCCCACAGTACCAAGTAAGTCATGGCAGCGTTTCCCGGTCAGCGAAGCATGTCTGTCTGTCTATCCCAGAAGCACTGCCCTCGTCTGCGGGGGGCACCCACTGGTGCTACGGGAAGCATAGCCGAGTGTCTGTGACTAAGGCTTGTGCTACCTTTTCCAAGGTTCGCAGATGCCAGGTGGCGATAGCCTGCACCAAAATATCTTCCGTGCACCGGCGCATTCACCTTCTGGAATGGGGACAGCCGGTATCCTGGAAGCAAGAGGGTCTGTTTAAAACCTCCAGACACTGAGCCCATGCAGAGCCTGCGGTTGAGCGCCGCGTAACGGCGGAATAAGGGGACCTGGAGAGCGGGACGGGTCTCAAAGTGAGGCTTAGAGAAGGGAAGTGACTCACTGTACAGAGACTGGGGGAGCTCGAGTCACAAGAGCCGCTGCGTTTCCCCACCCTGGGAACTGGGGCATTATGGGGTGTGAGGTCGTGGGGTGTGGGCATTATGGGGTGTGAGGTTGAAGGAGAGGCCTTGTGAGCGGGGCTGGTGGTGACCGAGTCCCTGGCGAGTTTAAAAACCAAAGAGGGTGATTTCCAGGTGGCTGCAGGAAGCCAGCAAAGGAGCCAGCGTCTGAGGCTAGTTGATTGGCCTGTGAAGGGGACCGAGGACGGGGCCAAGAGCAGTCTGGCTGCAGTGCCTTGGGCCCTGTGGCGATCGAGAAAGGGGCTTGGGGAGATATCCGGCCTCCTGGCATTGTCGCCGGGTTTAGCCACTGCTGTACGTGTGGTCGCTCTTAGCAGGTAAACCAACGGCTGTTCCAAGGGGCTCCTGACTGTAGCGGAGTTGTGGGTGGGAAGGGGCTCGGCCCCTGCTTGGGGTCACCCTGCGGGCGGTTGGCCATTCCGTTAACACGAGCCCTGTGCGTCTGCCCCCAGGCACACTGCGAGCCTCGGGACTACCGCCCCATGCACCACGAGGACTTCAAGGAGGACCTGCGGAAGTTCCGTCAGAAGAGCCGCACGTGGGCAGGCGAGAAGAGCAAGCGGGAGCTGTACAGCCGCCTCAAGAACTTCTAAGGGGCCCGGGGAAGCTGGGGCGGGGCGGGGGGGCCACAGGGCGACTGCCACATGCATTGAAGAGAGACTTGCCGCACCTTGCCGCATGGCTGGGGCTGGTTCCCAAGGTGAGAACCGTTCTGCTGAGCCAGTTTCTTCGGACACGGTTGGCGATCCATCCACTCCTTGGCCAGGAAGCCATGGAACAGAGTAACACATGCACATACCTCCCATAACCGCACATACCTCCCGTATCAACAGAACTGTGTGGCACTCAAGGGCTTCCGAATCCCCGGGCTCATTGCCGTCTCCATGCTGTGAAACTCCTGCCCGGGGGGTAGGATTTGTAGCTCTGAGGTTGACCCAGCTCCTCCATGAACGGGTGGTTGCACTGGAGATGGAAGCTAGGCTGGATATTTCAGGTACCATGGAAGGGTCGGGTTGAAGCTGTCCAAGTCTGCGTGTTTCAAATGGCGACTATCCTCTGACCTGATTGGTGGGATCATCTTTCAGCATCTGCAGTGGCACCTGCACTGCCTTGAGGTGAAAACCAGGATGCTGTCGAGCATCCATCAATTGCCGCGAGAGGTGTGAGTGTTGAATCAAGCCTCCCCGAAAGCTGTTCTGAGTGTGGCTGTGTGTGTCAACAAGCTGTTGTGTCTTCAGTCTCTTGAAAGGTTAAACCAATCAAATGCAATCTGGAGCTGCCTCGGGGGAAGGTCGTGCTTGACTGAGATCTTCATTTCTGCCCAGTTCAGTCTTCTAGGGCCTCCTGGAGCCGCATGGCCCTTGGGTGCAGCATGGATTGCTGCCTTAGCGAGGGATGTGGTTTGTCCTTTTAATCTTACATGCGTTATTTAAATCATGGCCAAGAGCGGGAATGCTCCGGGGGCGGGGTGAGGGGGCTAAAAAGAGAGGCCTCAGGGACTGGGAAAAGCTCCAGGATTTGCCAAATTCAGTGCTGAAAAAAAGCTCTGCTAGACAGAGGGGCCCCAGTGCCTTTTCAAATCCCATCTCTTCCACTCGTCAGGGCCGGAACCAAAGGCCAATATCCAGCTCCCCGTCAAGCCGGCTCCACACTCGCTTGGGCGGCGAGTGGGGAATTTCCAGCTCCCCAGTGACGAATCTTCCAGATCCCCTCGGCTCTGCCATGGCAGATCTTAGACCCGTCGTCCCCTGCCGATTGCCAGCTCACTCCCGCCCGCCCGACGTCAGCAGCCACAGTCTCCAACAGCTAGAGCGACACCCCAGCATGATAGAGCCCTGGCGTCCCCTGAAGCACTCGCCTGTCTCTAGCCGTGAATAGGCCTGGCTGTTAACGTCATTGGCATCGATTTAAGCGGAGAGCGAGGGAGAGGGCCCAGCGGCCTTGCTGGGAGCGGCTCAGACCCCACAATGGCAGGAACAGGCTGAGAATGTGAAGGGGATGGACGGGCACCACCAGCCAAACAAACCAGGGTATTGAGATGTGCACGGGCCGCGCTGAGTGATTGCAATATAGCCACTCTGTCATGGCTACCCCGCTGCACCCCGACATCCAGTCTGTTCGTGACCCTCATTTAAAAGCCCCCCCCTCTTCTGGGCAGTAACTTGTTTTGTGAAGTGACCAGTATGGGGGAGTTGGGGGGAGACAGGCAGGGCTCAAAAATGGAGAAGCAAGATGGTAATCGGAGCGATGTGACTTGGAAGGTGAATTATCTGCAAGACTGAAAAAAGTAGAGGTTGACACCAGATGCTCACGGCGCCTTTCCAGGCCCTGGCCCTGCGATGGTGATGAGAAGAGAGTTTGATTCCTGTTGTCGTATTCAGAGTTGGGGATTTAGGAAACGGATAAAATCAGTTGGGGTGGGCAGAATGGCTTGGACTCAGCTGGAGCCAGCTCTTATTTTGTCTGCTCTTGGGGTCAGAAACCGTTCCCGTAACTCCTTCAAGGTCACACCTAGGTGCCTGTTTGTGGCACAAGGTGGAAATACCAACTTCTGCCTGAGGCAATGCTGCTGTGCACGATTTGGGACCTGACTGAAAGCAAAACCCACGAGGCAGCTAGATCAGAGGGTAGCAAAGCATCAAACCTCTGGACAGCGGCGGTCCTGCTAGGCTGCAGTATTGCTAGCTCCAGGGGGCCTTGGTTAGCTGAAACCAGCCACCTTCTCTTCCCCACAGGGGAGGTGGGGATGCTCTGCAGCCTTAGGATTGTCTCTGCTTCCTCCCTCTACATCACACTGCTGAGATCAGGGAGGCAGCGAAGTCTGGTGGTTAGAGCCAAGCCTGGGGAAGTCAGGGCCACCTTGGTTTTGTTCCTGGGGTAGGCTCTGGGCCTGAGTCTCCTTTTAATTACAGGTGTGAAAACCCAATTTAGCTCCATTGACTTCAGTGGGGTCAATCCAGATTTGCATCAGGGTAAATTTAGATCTGAATTAGGGCTTTAACCTCTTGGTGCCTCCGTTTCCCCATCTCTGGGTTTTAGGATTTGACGCTGCTGCCCATCACTGTAGTATCTGACCCCCTTCCACAAATACTGACCCGTCTTTGCACCAGGGCGAGCGGTAAAAACGCCCTTCGGGGAGCTTGTTGTGGGCTTGTGTTGTCTCCATGACCAGTGGAATTCTGTGGCCGATGCTCCATGAGTGTAATTGCATTGAAACCGTAGGAACCTGACTTCAGGTGTATCTAATGGGTAATAACTAGTGGGAATTGGCCTGATGAAAAACAGGCTGCAAAACACGGAATCCTGCAGTCTCTGAATAGCCATGTACTAAAACCACCTGGGAGAAACGCTTCAATCCCCTGTTCTGTGATCATCCTGGGCAGCTAGGGCTGTGTTGGCCTCTCTGGCGCTGCCTAAGTATTGAATCTAACTCAGTGGTCCCCAGCCTTTTCGTCTGACAAGCGCCAGATGAAGGACCATGGCGGCGGTCGAGCATCTGCCGAAATGCCGCCGAAATTCGGCAGCACTGCCTCTGGATGACGTTGCTTGTTGGCGGCAAGCGGCGTCATCCAGAGGTGTCGCTTCGGCGGATGCTCGATCGCTGGCAGGATGCATGGTGCCCGCGGGCACCAGGTTGGGGACCCCTGATCTAACTTAATAGCAAGAAACTAGAAGCACTGGGATGCCCACACCGGGATTCAGCAGCAATGTGGGAAAAGCACTTAAACCGAATTTGCCCCCAAAGAGCAAGACCAGCTGTAGCTTTGTGCCTGAGTAAGGGCCGAGTGCCCTGCTTGCTCCAGCGTAAATCAGAAGTGACTGCACTGGAGTCAGAGGGAGGATGGTGTCCTGTGAAAGGTGAGGCGAGATCAGGCTGTGCCTCCTGCACCAATCTGAGTTCTGAATCATTGGGAACATTAACTCTTCGATTGCATCTGATGCCAGGTGTGTATGTGGTGTTGTTGTTTTTTAATTATTTAACAGATTTTGTATTTTAATAATGCTATTTCCAAATATGTTAAGCGATTTTTTTTTAATGTAGTGTGTGGGGAGGGCTTCCAGGGTTATCTTTCATGTATATTTATGACCCAAACATTTCCAATGTCGATTTGTACAAATGATCAAATCAGTCACTCGTGGATGCAACAAGAATAAAACCCTCTATGGAGGTAGAGGCGTAAATGACACAGTGGGCTGGATTCTGATCCCGCACCTTCCAGCGTAAGTATGAAGCAATGCCATTGACTCAAGCTTTAAACCGATCTGGCCCGCACCATGGAAATGCTACCCGATCCGCGTTTACACTGGTGCAAATGACATCGTGAGGTGCAAGGCAGCAGAGAATTGGGCTTGGTGTTTCCCAAACTACCCTTCAGTGTAAATTTCCTGCCTTTAACATAGCAGTGCTCTGCCCTGACCGATCAGGTGGGTGCTACCCGAGTTGTACAGGAGACTCATTGGACTGAGGCTGATTGCAGGGGGTTGGATATTGTGAGCGGTGTGATTGCTTTGTTTTCTTTTGTCTGTACATTTGTGTTAAAAGGTTTACACCCCCTTTGTGACTTACTTTTCTATGTCTGGGGAGAGGAGACACCTGGTTTCCTACGCAGTGATGTGTAACCACGAGAAAAATAAACCTCTGGGTCAAAAGTCCTTGTGCGATCAGTCTCCAGCATCCTTGAGCTTCAACTGTCCGCGACCCAGGGAAGAGGCTTGTCAGGTCAGGTTCCTTGAGTTTGTTCTTCAATCCATGTAAGTCCATTGACTTTGCTGGCTTTGTACCAGGAGAATCCGGCTGCACATGTACAAACTCTTGTGAAAACTGCACAGGTGCAAAACTGCACTGATGTAGCCACACCCAGAGCAAACTTCCACTACAGCCCTGCGGCAGGGGCACGGAATAGCTTGCTGGGGTAAGGCCCTGCTGTTCGGAACTGGTAGCACTTCACCTCCACTTTCACACACCCGGTGCAAACAATTGCATGAACCTTCAGGCTGCCCTTTATTTCTGCAGTGCTCCAGGGTGCTTTACGGTCTAGAGAGGTGTAGCAGCTTCTGCAGTGTCAAGCCTGTGAATTCCTTGCAATCCTGCAAGTCTGCAGGGAGGCAGGCAGCGACCATAAAAGGTTCCAACATACTTTCCAAGCTCCACACAGGACTCCCCACCCCACGATTTCTGGGATGGGCAGGGTCCCCAAGGAAGGGAATTCTGGGCAAGGATAGTGGGGCCCTGGGCCCTTACTTTAAGGGGAATTTGCACAGGATCCGGCTTGGTGCACCTGCCCGGATTGCAAGCTGTGGTGGTAACTCCACTCCCTTTTGTACATGCAGTGGCCCAGGTGGCAGGTGCAAACCCGTCTGAGCTCAGCGGGCTCCAGAGTCAGGAAGGTCTCCACCAGGTAACGGTGGAATGACATTCGTACAGCTGGGTGCAGCTTCACTGTAGCCCCAGGGCCAACCCAAGGTGTTGAGATAGTGCCTGGACTTTGTGCTGGGCTTCAGCGTGGGGTGATGGGGGATGCGGGAAATCTGAAACCTGCTGCTGTAAGGGCCTCGGCTTCCCGTGCAGACTGAACTAAAGGCACAGGTGTGATCTCAGCAGCTAGGCTATTTAAGGCCTGATTTGCACCTACCCCACCTTAGCGACTCTCCCTGTCTCCATACAAACTCCGAGTCACTTGGATTCCTGGTCTGTAATGCTTAAAGGGCATAAGGGGGGAGATGGGGATTCCTGCCTAGCTTTAGTGTGGAGGCAGTGACGTTAAATCTCAGCTCATGAGTAATTTTTTTTAAAGTTTTAAATCACAGCAGCAAGCCAACTCCTTGTAAATTCCCTGGGCCCGTTGCATCTCGGCGTGTGTCTCTTACATCCTTAGCCAAAGGAGGCAGGATTTCACGTGGCTCCATGAACCAGCCCCACCCGTCACGCGTACGGTTTTGGCTTCCTCAAAGTGGTGAGAAAAACGAAACTCTCCACTCCCCTGGGCCCATTTTGGAAGCGACGTGCTAATGTCTGGGAAAGCTCCGCCCTGCTGCCCACTTGAGCGCGCCGGCACGTGCACGGGAGGGGCTGGCCTGGCAAGCACTTCACAGGCTGCTCACGTGGCAGCTGAGTTTAAAATAAACCTGGCAGAGCCTCTTGTGGGTCAGCGCTTCTGGTGTGCGGCGTTTCCTGCCGGGGCTCAGCAAGGCTTGAGGCTCAGAAACGGGGCTGAGAAAACATGCTGGGTTTCCTGTTCACCAGTTCTCACTGCGGCTGCGTGGCTGGTAGCGGGACGGCTGTGCTTCGCCCCAGAGGTGGCTGCATTGCAGCACCAGGTTTGAGTAAACGTTCTCACCTATAACGGGAAAGATTGGAACCCTTGGCCCGTCTACAGCACTCTCCCGAGCATCTTGGATCGCTTTTGCAAACCATCACTGAGCGCCTCCTCCCCCCCGTAGCTCTGAGATGGGGAAACTGAGGCACGCAGTGGCAAACCCCGTTAAAACAAACAGTTCAGTGGCTGCCCCACCTTAGCCCCGCTCTCAAAGGGGGCTTTGAGAGCTGCCTTATTGCAGCTGCTCAGCAGTTCGTGCAGCGCTGGCCCATGGGTGCCTTTCCGTGATTGGCTCAGGATAATGCCATTTAGATGGGTGGCCTCTCTGCCTCTGCCACTCGTGTGGCCTGGCCTCCTTCCTCCCAGCATTCTGGGTGGTGGAGCTCTCGGGAGGGCGTCGTTCACTGGGGGCTCTGTCCTGGGCTGAGCACTGGAGGGATTTTCCACTGGGAGGGAGAGGCAGCAGGACTCACACCCAGCGGATGCGTGGCTGTTGTGCTAACAGGCACCTCTCACTGGCGTAGGTTGTAATAGGGCCGATGAGAGTGTCACGGGGAGGGAGGGGGGTTTCTAGATAACACAGCTGAGTGCTCCATCGCAGATCTGCAAGTCCTTCGCCAGGGTGGGGAATGTCACTAGCCCCCATTATAAAGGAGCGAGGGGGCGTGACCTACCCAAGGGCACCCAGCAGAGCCAGGAACAGAACCCAGGGCACCGCGTTGGACCATGCTGCAGGGATCATGCAAACCTGCCCCACTGCGATTTCTCCGCCGCCACCCACCCAGCCCGGACTCTGGGGCTTTTTGCAGCAGGTTGCAGCGTGATGTGGAATCCGCACGCGGCAGCCGTGAGCCAAAACTGGATTTCGGCAAGTTTGTCTTTAACAGGCCAACACCTCCGTCAGTCCCAGAGCTGGCACGGCTCTTAGTGCCAGCTGAGACGGGTTCCTAATTGTCCAGAGCGTGTTCCCTGACCTGGCCTAACGGCCACGGCCTGCCATGCCAGTGCCTCCTAACCACCCTTTTGTCTCCTCCCTCCACCCTTGGCTTCCTGCCATCCCACGTCACCCTTCTGCTAAAGGAAGACTGGCTGTGATTACACACAGGCCTGGGACGCAGGAGTTCTGCCGTCAGTTCCCTGCTCGGTGACAGCCTCCCTGTGTGTGACCCTGGGCAAGTCACTCACTCTCTGCGCCTCAGTTTCCCATCCATAAAATGGGGGTAAAATTATTTTCTACCTCACAGATTCTGCTCTTAACATAACTGACTCACCTGTGCGCTCAGTCTGAAAGGAATGAGCCCCACTTTTTGCTCATGGTCCGCCTGCATGGCCAGCCTGGCTTTGGGGGAAGGCTGGGGTCTGTCCCCGTTAGCCCTGCTGGGCCAGGTTGGCTCCCTCTTTGATGTTTGTGAAGTGCTGCGAGGTGTGATAGTTGTTGAGGTGTGATAGTTGTGTACACACACCCTCCCTCTCCTCACACATTCCACGGGCGGGTGTGTCCCCCAGGGAACATTCCTGCCCCAGGGAACAAGGGAGCTGATGTTTTCACTACCAGGCAGTGCTTTGAGATGAGACTCAGGAAGTGGGGGCTCTGGCCCGGCCCGTCGGTGGTACTGATCGGCCAGGCCTGCCCCAGTGGGCGTTTGGCCATTGATTTCAGTGGAAGTGAGATGGCAGGCGGGCGGGCGTTTGGCTTTATGCAGCGCAGGGATAGGACTGTGTCTTGCTTTATCCACCCACCCACCTCAGGATTTTCTGGTGAGCCTAGTGCTTGCTGGGTCTGATCCTGCACCTCTTCTGCCTATGGGTAAAGCACTGGCTTTGTGGGTCGGAGAGGGCGAGCCAGGTCTCCAGGGGTTGCCCAGGGAGAGGCTAAGGTAGCAGCCCTTTAGTTCAGAGGTCACCTCATTGACTCACCCGTACGGGCTGCAAGCTTGGGCCCGGGCTGCGTTCAACAGACCGTAACCACCTTTGCTGCTTCTCAGGCGCAGCCCTTCACCCAGCGCATCCATCCAGCTCCTTAGAGACCCCCAGCCCCTGAGTCCGTCCCCTACCCCTGGGAGAGGAGGGGTTTTACCACAGACTGTGGCAGGGTCATTGTGAAAGTGACCGTGCTCACCTAGTATCACAGGCTGTGTCAGACTGGACCAGACCCGCGGTCCGTCCAATCTCGTAGCCTGTCTCTGACAGGGGCCTGCACCAGAGTCTGCACAGGAAGGAGCAAGAACCCTGCCGTCAGCAGGTAGGGGATAACCTGCTCCCACCCCCCATGAGGGCTCAGCCGAGGGCATTTCTTTTGGGGATGTCACAGAGGCAGCTGTTGACATTCAAAAAGCAGCAGCCCTTCCCCTACGGGCACGGACAGAGCGGGGCCGTCCAGCTTGGTGACTGGGGCCTCTCCGTGCGAACGCTGCCAAGGCAGGAGGCCGCGTGCTCTGTCTCTCCCATGGCACCGCAGGAGTCAGGGAACCGACTGGCTGCCAACTATTTCTGAGCGTGAGTCACTGTGTTGCTGAATTCTATGATCCCACTTGGCCCAGGGACGGGAATGTCGATTTCACGTGGCCGGGCCCCGTGACTGCTCCGCCCCCTTTGCTCACAGCCACGCCCCCTCCGGGTTTCCTCTGGGCAGCCGGCGCAGTGTGCCGTTTAAAATTACGAATCACATTCCATGACAAGCCCATCCCCCACCCACCTTGAGTTCTCCTGCACGTGTTTGCACTGTCCGGCGAGCGGATGCAAAGGCAAAGAATGACAAAACGGCACAGGCTTTTCTCAGGGCGTGGATTGCTTTTTAAAACCCAAGCTCTAGGGCTAGAATGTATGGAGGGCGATGGGACGCTGGGGGGGAAGAATTTGGGCTAGATTCACTGGGCTGCTCCAGCTGTTTTAGTGGAATGGACCAAAGCAGCTGGAACATGCCGGTGAATGTAGCTCAGATGCTGCTATGCTTTGTAACGCTCACCTTAAAGACAACGGCGAAATGGAGGGCAACAGTGGGGCTGTGCCCTTCTTTTTCTCCTTGGTGGCCTATAAAATCACCCAGATTTTTCAAAAATGTTCCTGTTGCTTTTTATCGATCTCGCCTTGTCTAAAGGGCTAATAATGGATGAATAGATGTTTCAGTGAATGGTGGATCGATTGTCAAAGTGTCTGTTACTATGGCTTATTATAACACCTTCTAATGATGTGCTTTATTAATCGAGTCCCACAGCGGCCGCTCCATTATCTTCCCCAGGATCGATGTCAGACTAACAGGCCTATAATTACCCAGGACATCCTGTTTAATCTTTAAATACTGGCACAACATAAGCTTCCTTCAGATCTGCTGGATCTTCCCCAGTGTTTCAAGGAGTAAGAACTATAGTATTAGGTTTAATTATTTATATTTCTGTCACAACTATCAGCGAGTTGTATCCCATGCTTTACCGTTTGTAAAATCTCACGAACACTCATTACAGAAGCAGTAGCAGCGTGTGCCTATTAAGGTACCCTAATCACATCAATCATTACTGAAATGCAGCCTTCTCTGAGGTGAAATGCAACAGCTGTTTAATAGCTCACAGCAACACTACACAGTTTAGAATAATACACACACACACACACACAAATCACTCTTGGGGAAGGAGGTGACCATGGAGGGGCCAGACTGCTGGGGTTCTACCCTCCCATGTCACCCCAAAAGCTCACTTCTGCAGGCTTTATGCTGCGTGTCTGATTAACCCCCTCCCCCCAGATGCCTGAGTGTGACAGATGATTTATCCACCATGGTATTGACTGCACATGTTTGCCTTTGGGCATTCAGGACAGGAATCATTAAGGCTGACAAGGCAGGCTACATTTACTATTGAGGGGTTTGCTTTACACTGTGGAGTTGCTGTTATCACTATTAGTATTGCGCAAAGTGCTGTGCAAGCCACAAAACTGAGGAGATCTGTGCCCAGGAGCGGTTACAGGCTCGCCATGAGATGGCAGGAGCCCGGAGCAAGGAAGAATTAAGGCTTTAGGTAGGCTAGGAAATGTGTAGTGGTGCAATGACATGGATGCAGTTACCTGCTGTACTGCAATCCGAATGCACTGGAGGGTTGCACTGATGCAGCTACGCTGGTGCCAAAGACCCCAGTACAGCCAGGCTCTTAGGGCTTGTCTACACAGAGTTACTCTGGAATAGCGATTCTGCTTTACATTCACATCCTGCCTTCACCTGAATTAGCTTTCAAGAGCAGACAAGTGGGGCAGCTTCATTACCTTCGGAGAACACGGCTGTGCGGACAACCCCCAAGTGGAGACGCAGCTAGGTCAGCCCCCAAGCGGAGACGCAGCTAGGTCAACAGAAGAATGCTTCCGTGGCGCCAGCTACCTCGCCTGGGGCAGCAGTGTTGCTCTCCATCAGGAAACCAGCTGCGCCTACGCTTCGGGGTTATGCTGGCGTAACGAGGGCGCTGTAGCTGTGCCAGTCGAGTCCCTGGAGCGTAGCCAGCCCCTACGATGGTTTTGATCCATCTCCACTAATTCCCAACGCAAGCTTAGTTCACTAGGGAGTTTTAAAGTGAATGTATTTAGTGCTGGTGAAAAGTGCCAGCTAGCAGCCCTGGAAACTGACGTCCTCAGATTTCCCACACAACAGGCAGCAGCAGGGCAAGCCAGGTGCACAGTCACCCAGCCTTAAGCTGGAGGACAGCTCGGCTCAGTTTCCAGGGCCCATTCTGGCCTTGCCCTCTACTGAGGCTGCCAATAGAGTGGCCCTTGCTATGCTGCTGAGGGTGGGGGGAGGGGTTGGATACAAACACCCGCCAGCTAAGGGACTAGGCTGAGACCCACACAACTCGTGACAGGCAGGCCACCAACCAGTCAAGAGAGGGGATCAGCTGCCGCCAACCCAGGCTGCATTCCAGAGGCGACAGGCTCTGTGGCCCAACACCCTCAGCCAAAAGCAGCACTAGCTGAGGAACAAAGGAGTTAAAACCCTATCCCTGCGGAAGGGCGGCGCTTGGCTGCTGGGCTGGAATGGGCCACCCAGTAGCACTGGCTAGGGAGAGTCTCGAAATTCAAATGCTGCTGTGTTTGCGTGGGTGCATTGTTCAAGCCCACTCTGCTGTGTTGTGTTTGGTGTCTATTTCTGGTCACACCCAGACGTCGTGCATTTCAGGGATATGATCAGGCTACTGATGTGGGGGCAGCTGGGGGAAACAGTCCTGCTCCGATGGCACGGGGCTGGATTAAACGACTCTCTGGTGCAAGCACCCTAATATTGGTTACACCAGGAACAGCCCTGCTCTCAGTGTGTTTCTGCAGGACGAGCAAACTGCGTTCAACAAGGAAAAAACTGACTCAAACTCTCACACTGAGCCACAGAGCTGTGCCAAATTCTTACAAACGGGGGATGTTTGGGTAATTTGCACTTCCTCCTGGCCTTTCTCCTCTTGTGGGGATATAGGACTGGAAGGGACATCCTGAGTCTTCAAGTTTCGTTACCTGCTATCATAGGCAACCCTGTTACATCACCTTGTCTCCTCTGGGAGCGAAAGAATTAATTAGTATATTGGGCATTGCCTGGTTTTATTGACTCTCATTAAGGTACAGACAGGACACGTGTTCTTTGCACTGCACAGAATGTACCCAAGAGCTAGAGGAACTCTGTTACCTTGGGTCAGTACCAGCTTGTTATGTAGTTCCCAGAGCTGGCGGGATGAGTGCAGAGATGTAGCCAGGGTAACTGAGCAGGGTTTCTGTGGACACACGCTGTCTAGTGGTATCGCTGGCGCTGTGAAATCTTTGGCAAGGCTCTCCCTGTGGGCCTCACTTTTCCTATCTGCAACACGAGGATAAAAAGCCTCTGAGGGGAACAGGAGGCTTAATTCCTTGATGACTATGAAGTGTTTGGAGATCCTTGGATGAAACCTTGCAAAACAACCCAGACTGAAATACAGAAAGGCCTGGTTTCTCCAACACAGCAGAAAGCAGGAGACCGTGGGAATCTGGTCAGAAAGCCCCAGCTCTTCAAAGGCTGGGAGCTTCAGACAGACACGAGGACTTTCTGGCCACTTCTCCCAGTTGTTTTAAGATTCCCCCATTATCACTTAGGAGCAATATCTTTACATTCAAACCTTACAATGGAGCTCCCTCTGCTGGCTGAATAGAAGAGCGCTCAGGCAGGAAGCAGGCCTGGGTTCAGCTAAGGCAGGGGTGGGCAAACTTTTTGGCCCAAGGGCCACGTTTGGGTGGGGAAATTGCATCCAGGGCCATGAATGTAGAGCGGGAGCGGGGGGTTGGGGTGCAGTGTGCAGGAAGGGGCTCAGGGCAAGGGGTTGGAGCAGAGGAGAGGTGTGGGGTGCAGGAGGGGGCCATAGTTTGACCACCCCTGAGCTAAGGCCACCTGGCCTGGGGATGTTCACAGCCACACTGTGGTCAGTGGGGAAACTGGAAACCGGGGGCTGAATTCAGGGGCCAGTTGCTGTAATTTACACCTTGTTCCGGCCCCACAGCAGGTGCCTGACACCAAATCAGAGGTATCCGGAAACAAGCAGGAGAGCGGGTAGCTCTGCTCTGCTTCCACAGCCCGCCGGGTACATCCACTGGCAGCTGCGCCCGGAGGCCTGAGCCCAGGTGTGTACCTGGTACGGTTCCCAAACGGTCCCTTTTGGGGGCGAGCGGAACCCCGCACACAGGCGGCTGCCTCCTCTCTTCGGCTCCTTCAGTCCTGAGGGTCGGGCTGCGCTTCCCCCCACAGCGCCTGATTGAGGCCCACCCCAGCCACAGCCCTCGGAGCCAGGGCACCTCTTCCCGGCAGCTCCGGGCGCCGGCCAGCAGGGCCGCCCGCCGAAGCTGGATGGTGGGCGGGGGGCTCTGTGACCAGGGGCCTAGTCCCGGTCCCTTGTTCTGGCCCATCGCCGGGCAGCGTCCAGGGACTGGCCACCCGTCGGGAGCAGCGGGCGCTGTCGGGGGCTCGCTGCAGCGAATCGCCACCGCTGGGCCTGTCCACACGGCGCGAGCCCGGCGGGGGCAGCGCTGGGTGACTACGGGGGGGTGTGTGCACCCCACGTGCACGCGTGGAGGGACACCCGGGACACAGACCCCCGTGGAGCGCAGCAGCGGCTCTGCCGCCAGCCCGCCCGGGACCCCGAGTTCAAAGCGGCGCCAGCCCCCGCGCGCTTCTCGGGGTAGGGGCTTGATCCGGATTCACTCCGGATTGGCCGGAGCCGAAGCGTGCGCGCGGGGCCTGCAGCCACACCGGGGAGCCGGGTCCCCGCGCCCGAACCGGGCGCCTCGGCTCCGCCAATCCCGCACTGCCCCTGGGCAGATCCCGCCCCCACGGCGTCCGGCCGAGCGCTGTGCTGTGAGCTGGCCACGCCCCTCCCAGACAGCCAATTACCGCAGGGCTATGTCCCGCCCCTGCCAGAGATAGCCAATCACCGCAGAGCTCTTTCCGCCCCTCCCAGCAATAGCCAATCACCGCAGAGCTCTTTCCGCCCCCTCCCAGAGATAGCCAATCCCGGCAAAGCTCTTCCCGGTTTCCCAGAGATGGCCAATCCCCGCAGAGCTATTCCCCGCCCCTTTGCCGGCGGCAGCCAATCCCCGGAGGCTCTCCCGTCTGCCCCTGTGGGGAATGCGCCGTGCGCGGGCTCGCGGCGCCGGGGGCGAGGAGCGCGGCGATGAGTGCGGGCGCGGGGCTCCCGGGAGCTGCCGGCCCCGCGCGGCCACCGGACTCCATTTCCCAGCATGCACCGGGGCGGCCCGAGCCCCACGTCGCCGCGTGCCCGCGTGGCCGGAGCGCGCCTGGGTCCGATCCGTGCAGCAGCCGCTGCCGTGCCCCGGTGAGCCCCGCCCGCCGGCACCGCTCTGCAGCCCCCCGCCCCCGGCTCTCACGGCCCCCCCTGCATTTCCCCCTAGACCCCGGTGTGCCCCACGCGCCTCTGGCCACCCCCTGCAACCCCCCCCCCGATGCACCCCCCCTCTGAGCACCACCTCCTGCACCTCCCCCCCCCCCCCGAGTCCCGGTGCCTCCCCCCGCCGGCACCACTCTGCAGCCCCCCGCCCCCGGCTCTCAGGGCACCCCCTGCATTTCCCCCTAGACCCCAGTGTGCCCCACGCGCCTCTGGCCACCCTCTGCAACCCCCCCGATGCACCCCCCCTCTGAGTGCCACCCCCTGCATCTTCCCCCCCCCCCCGGTCCCGGTGTCGTGTCACATCCGCCCACATCTTCCTTCCCAGCCTTAACTGCCCCTCCCGGGGCTGGGGAAAGGAGCCCCACCCCCAAGTGCCCTGCTCTGAGCGGTGTGGGGAGTGAGAGGCGAGTCGGGCTCAGCCTCTTTGGGAAGCAGGTAGAGTTGTGTTTAGTGTTGATGGTGCCTCTTATTTCCCCCCTTTTCCTGTTATTCCAGAGCTTTGGGAAGAGGGGAATGATCCTCCCAGCTGGCTGTAGTGAGGCCCTGGCGCCCCTGAGCCGCACGCGCCGATATCCTGTGATGATCACTCACCGCTTGCCTGTCCTTCCTTAGGAGGCAGCATCATGGTTCACGCATTCCTCATCCATACGCTGCACCCTCGGCCCGGGGCAGAGGCTGGGCTCTGCCGTGTGCTGTATTCCAGGGTCTTCGGCTCTGAGAGGCTGGACCAGTCACCAGAGGAGCCCGGGCCGCATGATCTCGAGAAGGAGAGACTGGGCAGGAAGGAGCAGATTTTGGCTGTGGCCAGGTAAAGGATTCACCCCCATCTGAATGTGACTGCGCTGCAGGGCCCAGCACAGGGGGCGGGGTGGAGTTAGTGTCCTAGAATCTAAGTATCAGAGAGGGAGCCGTGTTAGTCTGGATCTGTAAAAGCAGCAAAGAGTCCTGTGGCACCTTATAGACTAACAGACGTATTGGAGCATGAGCTTTCCTGGGTGAAATTACATCCGACGTCATTCATGTGACGAAGTGGGTATTCACCCACGAAAGCTCATGCGCCAGTACGTCTGTTAGTCTATAAGGTGCCACAGGATTCTTTGCTGCTTTTTATAGAATCTAAGGGTACATTTACATTGCAGAGAACAGGACCTGCGGCAGCAAGACTCCGAGGCCAGGACAACTGAATTGGGCTCATGCTACCAGGCTAGAAATAGCAGTGGAGACCTTCGGGCGAGCAGAGAGGAAAGTTAGGAACCATTAGGAAAGGGATAGAGAATAAGACAGAAAATATCATATTGCCTCTGTATAAATCCATGATACGCCCACGCCTTGAATACTCTGTGCAGTTCTGGTCGTCCCATCTCAAAGTAGATGTATTAGAATTGGAAAAGGTACAGGAAAGGGCAACAAAAATGACTAGGGGTATGGAACGGCTTCCGTCTGAGGAGAAATGGAAAAGACTGGGGCTGTTCGGCTTGGAAAGAGACGACTAAGGGGGGATATGACTGAGGTCTTTACAATCATGACTGGGGTGGGGAAAGTGAATAAGGAAGTATTATTTACTCCTCATAACACAAGAATCAGGGGTCAGCCAATGACATTACTAGGCAGTAGATTGAAAACAAACCAAAGGAGGTATTTTCCACACAACGCACAGGTAACCTGTGGAACTTGTGCCAGGGGATGATGTGAAGGCCAAAAGTATAACTGGGTTCAAAAGTTCACGGAGGATGGGTCCGCCAATGGCTATTAGCCAAGATTATCAGGGATGCAACCCCATGCTCTGCGTGTCCCTAGCCTCTGTTTGCCAGAAGCTGGGAATGGGCGATGGGATGGATCACTTGATGATTCCCTGTTCTGTTCATTCCCTCTGGGGCACCTGGCCACTGCCGGCAGACAGGATACTGGGCTAGATGGACCTTTGGTCTGACCCAGTCTGGCCACTCTCTTGTCTTAGAGCCCAGGCTCCAGCCCGAGCCTGAATGTCTGAGCTCCTATTTTTAGCCTCGTAGCATGAGCCCCGTGAGTCTGAGTCAGCTGACCCGGCTTCTGAGACTTGCTGCCATGGGTCTGTTTTGGTAGGGTCGATGTACCCATAGACTCTAGAGCAGGGCATGTTTTGGGTCCCTTATCCCCCACTGGGGAGAGGAGCGAATGTGAACGTTCCAGGGAGCTCTTTATAAAGTAAAATACCCAGCTGTGCTCTGTGCTTCATCCCAGAGGGAAAGACTTGGTACGTCCCTTCCAGCCCTCCCACGGCCCAGAGCAGGCTTGTTCTGCAGGGCTTTGTTTTCCCAAGCGATGGGGCTCCCACACGTTCCCCTTGGGGGATGAATCTGCAGCCTCCGTCATCTTGCTATCAGGCAGACCTTCCCGGGATGTTCAGGCCCCGTTTCCTTTTCTTAACCCCATCCTCTTATACAATGACTGTATCTCTCTCTCTGTTTCTGGCCTTTCCCAGGCAGGTGGATTCAACATGTAAATTGCTGCACCAGGCGTCAGGGCGCCCTGCCTCTGACTTCCCTGTCCAGCTGCCCGACGAGCCCATTTCCCTCCAGGATGCCCCATCTGGGGTGTTCCGCCTCCCTCCCGGGGATCCCTTCTGTGAGAACAAGACGGTGCTCTGGCTGGGGGTCCTGTCTCTGGGCTTCGCTCTGGTGTGCGACCCCCAGGAGAACCTGATGCTGGCCGAGAACACCCTGCGGCTGGTGGTAAAGTATCTCCTGGAGCATCTGAAGCTGCTGAACCAGGGCAGCGACGTGGTCCTCAAGGCAGACAAGACCGAGATTATCCTGAGCAAGTTCCTGCCCCATGGGCAGTTGCTCTTCCTGAATGATCAGTTTGTCCAGGGACTAGAAAAGGAGCTGGGTGCCTGTCTGTCCAAGTAGAAGGCTCTGAGTGGAGCGCGCCGTCGGCTCATCTGCTGGGCAGACCGTCTGCCTGGGTCAGTTGGCAGGCAGCATGAACGCTGGGAGGGGCGGAGGGTGCACTGTCGTTTAAAGGAGACACATCAAGGTTGGTAGCTGTGGCCCTGGTAGTTATTATCCTTGTTCTGGCCATGCAGCACGTCCCTCTGGCTGCATCCTCCCACCGAAATCTCCTGTCCCACGGCGGGGGCGGTGGCAGCCGTTAGAGGAAGGGGGAGATGTGTGTGCGGTTGGGGGATGTGCACTTGTCACCCGCTTGAAACGATTGCTCAGTTCCTATTCTCAATAAACTTGGCTTGGCTGGGAGAAACCCGCCTGCGTCATCCACTGCTCAAGGGTGTCCTGTTTCCTCCTCAGTGTGAGTTGAGGGCTGGGGCGAGGAGCCGGCCTCTTGGCTCTTTGGGGGGTGGGTGGAGCCCCACCCTCGGGAACAATAGCCACCTCCTCCAAAGGGCCGTGGGGGATGTCTTGGGGCAAATGTAAAGCAGGGCTAGGAGTGAGGTCTGCTGCAGCTCTGGGCACGTCCTCAAGAAAGAAGAATTTCCAAGGGATGCAGAAGACTCACTCTGCTGTCAAGACACAGTCATGCTGGCTTTGGAACTGGGCTATTCCTTTGAAAAGCAAGGGCCGGGTTCTGTTCTCACACTAGTCTCATTCTATTGGCTTGAGTTACTCCTGTGTGTGAGAGACCAGAATCAGACCCCGAGAGTATAAACCCAGCTCAGGATTCTTTTCCCCATCTAATTGCAGCCTGGCCTGAGGGTTGCAGCCTTAAGAAGTGTGTCATGACACTGTCCCTTCCAGAAATCATGGGGATGCTTTTAATGGCCTTCTGGGCAGGTTCTGCATAGCTGGGTTGAGGGTCAGCCCAATTTAGAATAACTTTTTTCCTTTCAGAAGTGTCCGAAATGGGCAATTCTCTGTTTATTGGGCAGTTTTTGGTACCTGTGCTGTTTACTTCACTTGCTGTTCTGTTTTCCTTTCATATGGACACACTAGCAAAAATATGTGAGTATTTTAAAGAACTCCGACCCCCTGTCTGTCATCTCAGAGCTTAGTTAATGATGAATATGGAGAAGCAATTAACTATTGGAACAACTTACTGAGGAATGTGGTGGATTCTCCATCTCTTGACATCTTTAAATCAAGATTGGATGGCTTTTTAGAATTCGTGCTGTAGCTCAACCACAAGCTATGGGCTCTATGGATGGGTCACTGAATGACAGTATCTGGCCGGTGTTATACAGGAGGACAGACTAGATGATCACAATGGTCCCTTCTAGCCCTGGAATCTACGTAACACGCATTACCAATAGCAGCACGACTCACCCAGGGCCAGGCTGCCTTGGGCAAGTGGTATCTGATTAGAGCTGGTAATGGCTGAAGGTTGTTGATAGCTGGTTGCTGTTCATCATCTTCTGTGAAAAGAATCTTGTGGTCCCAGTAGAGAGGTGCCCCCAAACCACCACCATTATTGGTAGCTTATTGGTTAAGAACTGAGTGGGTCTCAGAGATGGAGCTACCCCATCCCCGTGAGGAGGGTGGGGTGTTGGTAGAGGTCCATTGGCTGAGCTACTTGCTGTAGACATCAGTCCTCAGGGCTGTCATCTTTCTCCCAGTAATAAATGCCCTTGGAAATAAATATTCCATGTCTTTGAAGGAAGAGCAGCCTGAGATACAGAAAAACAACCGATTGGGTCCTTCCAAGGAAGTGACAGTTTTGGGAGGGACGACTCCTGTTGGGTTGGAAGGGACAGACACGTTTTGATACGTGGCACAGCGAGGCAGGGATAGAAGAGTTCGAACAGCTGTTAAATTCAGGCTCAGCTGCGAGACTGGCTTCATCTCCTCGGTGGCCCAAACATATTTTGAGACATCCCTTGCTTACCACATACAATTGGACGTTTTAAATGTATGTATAGATGGTTTTGACATCATAGAATCATAGACTTTAAGGTCAGAAGGGACCATTATGATCATCTAGTCATCTAGTCAGACCTCCTGCACAATGCAGGCCACAGAATCCCACCCACCCACTCCTGTATCAGACCTGAGTCTGAGCCATTAAAGTCCTCAAATCATGGTTTAAAGACTTCAAGGTTCAGAGAATCTTCCAGCAAGTGACCCGTGCCCCACACTGCAAAGGAAGGTGAAAACCCCCCAGGGCTTCTGCCAATCTGCCCTGGAGGAAAATTCCTTCCCGACCCCAAATATGGCGATCAGCTAAACCCCGAGTATGTGGGTAAGACTCAGTCAGACACCCAGGAAAGAATTCTCTGTAGTAACTCAGATCCCACCCCATCTAACATCCCATTACAAGCCATTGGGCATATTTACTGCTAGTAGTCAAAGACGAATTAATTTCCAAAATTAGTCTATCCCATTATACCATCCCCTCCATAAACTTATCAAGATTAGTCTTGAAGCCAGATATGTCTTTTGCCCCCACTGCTCCTCTTGGAAGGCTGTTCCAGAACTTCACTCCTCTGATGGTTAGAAACCTTTGTCTAATTTCAAGTCTAAACTTCCTGATAGCCAGTTTATATCCATTTGTTCTTGTGTCCACATTGGTACTGAGCTTAAATAATTCCTCTTCCTCCCTGGTATTTATTCCTCTGATATATTTGTAGAGAGCAATCGTATCTTCCCTCAGCCTTCTTTTGGTTAGGCTAAACAAGCCAAGCTCTTTGAGTCTCCTTTCAGAAGACAGGTTTTCCATTCCTCGGATCATCCTAGTAGCCCTTCTCTGTACCTGTTCCAGTTTGAATTCATCCTTCTTAAACATGGGAGACCAGAACTGCACACAGTATTCCAGATGAGGTCTCACCAGTGCCTTGTATAACGGTACTAATATCTCCTTATCTTTACTGGAAATACCTCGCCTGATGCATCCCAAGACTGCATTAGCTTTTTTCATGGCCATATTACATTGGCGGCTCATAGTCATCCTGTGAACAACCAATACTCCAAGGTCCTTCTCTGTTACTTCCAACTGATGCCTCCCCAGCTTATAACAATAGTTCTTGTTATTAATCCCTAAATGCATGACCTTGCACTTTTCACTATTAAATGTCATCCTATTACTATTACTCCAGTTACTAGGTCATCCAGATCTTCCTGTATGATATCCCGGTCCTTCTCTGTATTGGCAATACCTCCCAGCCTTGTGTCATCCACAAACTTTATTAGCACATTCCCACTTTTTGTGCCAAGGTCAGTAATAAAAAGATTAAATAAGACTGGTCCCAAAACCGATCCCTGAGGAACTCCACTAGTAACCTCCCTCCAGCCTGACAGTTCACCTTTCAGTACGACCTGTTGTAGTCTCCCCTTTAACCAGTTCCTTATCCACCTTTCCATTTTCATATTGATCCCCATCTTTTCTAATTTAGCTAATAATTCCCCATGTGGAACCCTCTCAAATGCCTTACTGAAATCGAGGTAAATTAGATCCACTGCATTTCCTTTGTCTAAAAAATCTGTTACCTTCTCAAAGAAGACCAGGTTGGTTTGGCACAATCTACCTTTTGTAAAACCATGTTGTATTTTGTCCCAGTTACCATTCACCTCAACGTCCTTGACTACTTTTTCCTTCAAAAATTTTTCCAGGACCTTGCATACTACAGATGTCAAACTGACAGGCCTGTAGTTGCCTAGATCACTTTTTTCCCCTTTCTTAAAGATAGGAACTATGTTAGCAATTCTCCAGTTGTACGGTACAACCCCTGAGTTTACTAATTAAATTAAAAATTCTTGCTAATGGGCTTGCAATGTCATATGCCAGTTCCTTTAATATTCTTGGATGAAGATTATCTGGGCCCCCTGATTTAGTCCCATTAAGCTGTTCGAGTTTGGCTTCTACCTTGGATGTGGTAATATCTACCGCCATATCCTCATTCCCATTTGTCATCCTTCCATTATCCCTAAGCTCCTCATTAGCCTCATTAAAGACTGAGGCAAAGTATTTGTTTAGATATTGGGCCATGGCTAGATTATCCTCAACCTCCACTCCATCCTCAGTGTTTAGCGGTCCCACTTCTTCTTTCTTTGTTTTCTTCTTATTTATCTGGCTATTTATCTTTTACTATTGGTTTTAATTCCCTTTGCAAGGTCCGACTCTACATGGCTTTTGGCCTTTCTCACTTTATCCCTACATGTTCTGACCTCAATAAGGCAGCTTTCCTTGCTGATCCCTCCCATCTTCCACTCCCTGTAGGCTTTCTGCTTTTTCTTAATCACCTCTCTGAGATGCTTGCTCATCCAGCTTGGTCTACAACTCCTGCCTATGAATTTTTTCCCCTTTCTTGGGATGCAGGCTTCTGATAGTTTCTGCAGCTTTGACTTGAAGTAATTCCAGGCCTCCTCCACCTTTAGATTCCCAAGTTCTTCAGTCCAATCCACTTCCCTAACTAATTTCCTTAATTCTTTAAAGTCAGCCCTTTTGAAATAAAAACCCTAGTCCCAGATCTGTTTTTGTTTATCCTTCCATCTAGTTTGAATTGAATTAGCTCATGATCACTTGAACCATTTGTCCCCTACAACCATTTCTTCTATGAGGTCCTCACTACTCATCGAAACCAAATCTAAAATGGCACCCCCTCTTGTTGGTTCAGCAACTACTTGGTGAAGGAATCCATCAGCTATCACATCCAGGAAAATCTGAGCCCTATTATTATTACTAGCACTTGTTCTCCAGTCTATATCTGGGAAGTTAGTCTCCCATGATCACACAATTCCCATTAGTGTTTACTTCATTAAAAACATTGAAGAGGTCTCTATCCATCTCCATGTTGGATCCTGGCGGTCTGTAGCACACCCCAAGCACTATCTCAGGGGAGGCTCTAGTAGCTTTCCTCCCCACTGTGATTTTTGCCCAGACAGACTCTGTCTTATCCATTCCATCCCTTCTTATTGCTTTACAGTTAACCTCATCATCGATATACAATGCTACCCCACCACCTTTGCCTTTATTTCTGTCTTTCCTAAACAGCACATAGCCTTCAATACCTGTACTCCAGTCATGACTACTACTCCACCATGTTTGTTATCCCTATAATATCTGGTTTCACTTCCTGCACCAGGAGATCTAGTTCCTCCATTTTGTTACCTAGGCTCCTTGCATTGGTGTACAAACATCTTAATTCTTGCTGTTTGGCTTCACTCACATTCTTTACCTGATTAGGCCCAGATATTTTACCACCAGTATCACCTATTAGAATGGTATCTACACTACCCTTCCTCCTTACGTCCATTCTCCTACCCACAACAGTATCTTTTCTTGCTTCGTTTTCTTCCCTCTCAGTGTTAAAATCCGGTGTGGAGATTACCTGGACCTCTCCCAACCATCTCCCCCAAATTCCTAGTTTAAAGTTCTCTTAATCAGTTGTGGCAGCCTCCATCCTAGAAGTCTATTTCCCTCCCTACTCAGGTGAAGTCCACATTTGATCCAAAGGTGCAAATATTAGAAATTCGAGTCAAGCAAATCATTATTTACTGGGTGATTGTGAAACAATAACTCCATGATCCAAGGAATTATTCAGTGACAGACCTGGAAACATACAAATTACAGAGCCAGCCACACTGAGTGGCATAAGGACAGCTGTTGCTCCCACAGCCAGAAATATCACACCAAGACAAAGCATCCCTGCAATGCACATCCTATGCAGCCCCCCCCTGTGCACAGGGCTCCTCATCTGCAGGTGGCTGGAAAATATGCTCCATAGCTTGGAAATTAAGGTGCTTTCCAAGATGATGGGACCTGCATGTCACAACCCAGCTTGTCCATGGGCCTGCTTACAAATCCACCTGAAAGGCTGAGTGCACTTGACATCATTCCACAAATTCCGTTTTCTTGGCTCGGTGTGAACACAGTCTTCTCCACCATCTTTCTTCGGATCGTAATTGTCTGGCTGATTCTCCGCCCAGAACCTACAGATCAGAGTGTTAATGTCTCAGTGGAGAACCACAGCCAATTCCTGAGCTCAGTTCTGCTCTGTGGACTTTGTTGTTGGCAGGGGCAGCGGGTGTCAGTCATTAACTTCTCCCTGGCCCTGCTTATGGGCCTCGCCCACAGCCCCCTGAGGTCACTGCACCGACTGCAGCTGGCTCCGGCCATGCCCCCGGCCCCACAGCCTCCCCGTGCCCAGCCTGACCGAGGGGAGAGCGCAGCGCAATCCCAAGGAGAGCGGGAACCTGCCGCTCACTCCAGACTCCCCTGGCTGCACTGAGTCGACTTGGGGCCAGATCCTCAGCTGGTGTAAATCCCTGTGGTTCACTCAAGTCAATGCCGAGTTACCCAGGGGAGGCTCTGGCCCGGGGTCTCAGTGGGCACTGAACACACACTCCGTGTTGAGGCTCCTGCTCTAAGCAAAGGGGCATTAGCAGAAATTCCTGAGAGGATTCGTTGCTGTCGTGGCAGCGTGCGGGGGCCTCCCTCAGGATCGGGCCCACTGTGCCAGGTGCTGCATAGACACCAGGGGCCGCACAGACGCTGTCCGAAAGAGCTTGTGACCAAACGTGTAATAAATAATCACGTCTCTCAAGCTTTACTCACCCCCTGCTTGCGTCTGCTCTGTATTCTGTGCCATCCGCCCAGCGCCAGCTGTCTTCTGTCTCCTGGTCAGTGAGTCCAATCCAGTGAGCTTCTCCATGGGTCTTGCTGGAGAGAAACTCCTGCACAACACAGTTTGCAGCATGTCTGGGTCACCCAAGAGAGGCTGCAGGATGCAGCCACAGCTGCCTGGGCTGAACAGATTTTGGGGGAGAGGAAAGGGCGTCTGGTGGTGTGAGCAGGGCACTGGGCAGCGGGAGACGCCGTGTCCTGCCCCCAACGCTGACAGTGACTAGCTGGGAGACCCTAAGGGAGCCCTGGAGCAGCTCTGTGTCTGCGTCTGCATCTGTATCTGCCTGGGGCTAGCAGCAGGGACCTGTCTCAGAACACTCCCCCCACGGCCCCCTCAGAGCTGGGCTGCGGCAGGTACTGACGGGCACCTCAGAGTTCACTCCAGCCCCCTGCCCTTGCAGGAGGCAAAGCTCAGAGCAGAGAACTGGGTGCAAAGTCTGGCCCTGCCGGAGGGTGGGATTTTCCTCCTCAGAAAGTGCCGCAGAGGCCTGGGGTGAGGGCTGCAGTGGGCACGTGGGGAGAGAGGATTCTCTGAGAGGTGCATGGCCCCTTGCACACAAGCCTTCCAGATACAGGCTTCTAGATTGTCCAGCAGGAGCTCAGGCCTGGGGAGAAGGATCAAAGGGGTCCTCGCTGGGAAAGGCCATTGGGTTTGCAGGAAATGCTACACTGGAAGTAGGGAAAATCAGAAATGAGCCTGACCCCAAATCCCCCTCCCCCAGCACCCCAGACACTGGGAAGTCCAGATCCTGGCTCTGTTCCTCTGCCACATCTCTGCTTTTCAACTGATGAGTGAAACCCTTGAGTCAGGTTCCAAAGCTTCGCATCCCTTGTGGGATAATTTGCCACAAGACACATCACAGATTTGCAACCTCAGCTGCCACCTTCCACCTCTTTCTGGTATGAAACAAGGCACTGACCCATTGTCCAAGCTCCTAGGAGCTTCCTGCACTCACCTGTTCTGCATGGGAGGAGACAGAGGTCAGGTACGAGTCCTGAGACACACAGAACTGCTCGGCCTCGTCCCACGGCTTTTTTTCATGTGAAAAGTAATAGAAGTTCCCATTGAAAAACGTCCAGCCCCTGGAGACCTTTGTCAGTAGGTAACCTAGGAGCAGAGACTGAGGCTAACGTCACAGGGACACACGCAGGGAGCCCACAGATTCTAGTGCTGCATTTCCCTTGCCCTTCAGCTGCCCCAAGGCCAGGGAATTTATGAGTGGGTGCTCCCATTAGGCTAACGAGGCCTAGGGTGTAATTTAACTCCACACTGATCATCACAGTGTGGGCACCGGTGCAGCCACCGGTGATTTTCAATGGAAGAGAACTCGGGGCTGGTGAAAGTTGCTGCGTTGTCAGCCTGGGAGCCTGAAATCCTCCGTTCATCCTCAGCACCAGCAGAAACGGCACCAGCCAGCACTGCAGCTAGTACTTACTGTAGCGACCTTGCACTGCTGCTCGCGCTGCACTGACGTTGTCCAGCCGGATCTGGATTTCTCCATATGCTGCACTGACGTTGTCCAGCCGGATCTGGATTTCTCCATACGCTGCACTGAGGTTACCCAGCTGGGCTTTCAGCTTCCGGACTCCTGCCTGCGCTTCATCCAATAGCTGCAGAGCTAGAAGAAAGTCACCGTGACGTCAGTGGAGATGCAGAACACTTGACTATCAGCACGTGTGGTAGAGCAGCACCTGCCGGCCCCTGTGTGCCAGGCGCTGTACGGACAGGAGGGGACAGTCCCTGCTCTCAACAGCTCACAGTCAAAATAGACTCTAGAGGGAGAAATAAAGGATGATTTTACCGATGGGGAACTGAGGTGCAGGGAGAGGTGCCCAAGATCACACAGGAAGTTTGCAGCAGAGCTGGGAATTGACCCCAGCTCTCCTGAATTCGAGCCCTGTCCGCCCAATCTCCCCAGCCTCCTCTTCCCAATCGCTCCCCCCTTGTGAGCTGTGAGTGGGTCCCCTGCAGCATGGGGCAGAGCTGGGGCTGCAAGAACATCCGTGGCCCCGAGCCCTGGCCCCGGGCTCCAGGCCGGGATTTTGAACAGCCCAGCGTTCAGGCGAGTTCTGTGCCGGGGTTTAGTTCAGGCCCATTTTCTGACTGGACGCTGAATAACCTGATCCATGGACGGGTTTGTATGTGCAGCCCTGTGCCAGACAGACAGACAGTTGTGAGACGTGGCCACAAGGGGGCGCTCTGCCTCCAGCAATGGGACTGTGGAAGGTACCCAAATTATTGGAGCTGCACAGGGAGGGCTCAGGGACTGGGGGGCAAATGGAGACCCCCGAGTGCAGCTCCACTGACGTCCTGCTTACACCAGGGTCTGAATTCGGCCCTGTGTGTCTCATGAGCTGCACCCGTGTTTCCCGCCAATGCAACCCTGACAATACAGGGGCCAAGGTGAAAACTATGGAGCGAAGGGAGCAACAGTGAAAGGACAGAAGATGGTGACCACTAGGCATCCTGCGCAGGAGCATGAGACGGATGCAGCCAGCCTGCCACTGCCAGGAAGGGAGCTAGGAGGGAGCCTGGAGCAGCCACCCGTCCCTGGGAACAGAGCCTCCGCTGGCAGAGGAAGGTGCAGAGCAGCAGCTCATTAGACAGGGGACGGGACCACCTGGCAGGGAAGTCTATGGAGAGGAGCAGGAGGATGCCAGGCACCGCCCATCCCTGTAGGCAGGAGAGTGCTCAGCTTCCAGGCCAGGTGAGGGGAACTGACCCTGATGCCTCAGACCCTCGTCCTGCGACTTATTGTCCGACCCCTTTGCTGACGCGTCCGAGGCGTCGTCAGGCTGCAGAGAGACTTGGAGCTTCTGCACCGCTTCTTCAACCGCTTCCAGCTTGCTCTGTGCCCGGAGATCTAGAAATCACACGTCTGCAGGTCAGCGACCGAACCGAACTGCGCCTGGAGACCAGCCACGCGCAGAGAAGGAACATGCCCCGAGCGCGAGGCTGTTCTCTCTGACGTCTTTTATTTTAATCTTGGACAGCTTCCCTCCCGAGGAGGGACACCGGCACAGCCAAGGCCCCGTTCGGGGCTCTCTCCTGGTGTATGTCACAGAGCAGTGACCTGGAGTGGCTGGTTTTAGCCTCATGAGACGCGGCTCCCTCGTGCTCCTCGCCCGGGCCTGGCTGCCAGGGAGACTGGCCCAATGTGCTGGGGGGAGGCGCAGCGGGAGAAGGACAGAGCCCCCCGCAGGTAACTCTGGCAGGGCAGGGAGTGCATGGTGGCCCTGGGCTGAGCGCGGGGGTCGCTGGGCAGAGGAGACACGTGGGGCGGTCACGTGCCCTCCCCTTTAGATTGGGGCCCCCCAGCACGGGGAGGCACCAGTCGTCTTTGCCACTCACTGCCCCTAAGGAACAGGGGCTTGTCTCCCCTCTCCTCCAAGAGCTCTCCACTCCAGCTCCCTGTTTTCAGCTGTTTCCTGGCTCCAGGACAGGGACTCTTTGGCAGAGCAGGGAATTAAACCCAGCAGTCTGAGCCCCAGACAAGCGCCCGACCACTGGGCCGTCCAGTCTCTCCATAGGGCATTTCAGTGGTGCCATGAGGACGTCTGGGGCCGAGGCTGGCGCTGGTGATATGTGGTCAGGAACGGACCCAGCGTGACCCTCAGGGTGCAGGTTGAGCATGTGGGGCTGCCACATGTGATCTGAAGTCCCTGAGGTGATGCTCAGGCAGGATGAAGTTCACCCAGCCCATCCCTGGCAGGTGGTTGTCTAACCTGTCCTTAAAAACCTCCCGTGATGGGGGTTCCACAGCCTCCCCTGGTGACCGGTGCCCATGCTGGGCCATCGTTAGACTTAGAAAGTCTGTGCTAGTATCAAACCAGCAGGGCAAGATCCTACAGCTCCATTTGAACTTCCTGGAGTAGGAGATTTATTTGGAGGGACAAAGTGGAAACGTGGTCGATATTCTGCTGAAATATGTTCCACTTCCCGGCCTAGTCAAGCCAGCTGGCCTGTATGGAAGTTGGCAAACGTTGGGCTTGGAGCTGCAGTTGAACTTACATAGAAGCGTCACAGCAAGGAGGGACGTGGCCAGGGCCAGACTCAGGAGGAGAAGGACAGGAGTGACGACGATGCCCCGCTCCCTGTGCCGCCAAGGGACCGATGTCTCAGGAGGGTTTCCTTGAAGGAGAAGAAGAAACGTATCCATGGAAAGTTACAGCTCAAATGCCACTGACTGATGAAACTCCACCCCCGAAATCCAATACCTGCTCAGCCTCCTAGTCCCTGAGTGTGGTTAACAGCAACAGCGGAATGAGGCCAAATAAGGTCAGAACCGACCGGAACTCGAATGTGAAAAGCGACCTCCCTAAATCAGGAGTGACTCTAGTGCCTGGCAGGCGTCCTGTGAGAGAGATCTGGGAGCAGGATTTCCCCCCTGCCTAAGCATTTCTTGAGAGGGAAGTTTAGGGCTTGTGAAGTCCAGGCCCAAAGGAGTATTTTTAAGTGAGAAAAGGAACTGAAACAACTTATGAAATATGAACTCAACATAAGAACATAAGAACGGCCGTACCGGGTCAGACCAAAGGTCCATCTAGCCCGGTATCTGTCTACCGACAGTGGCCAATGCCAGGTGCCCCAGAGGGAGTGAACCTAACAGGCAATGATCAAGTGATCTCTCTCCTGCCATCCATCTCCAGCTTCTGACGAACAGAGGCTAGGGACACCATTCTTACCCATCCTGGCTAATAGCCATTTATGGACTTAACCACCATGAATTTATCCAGTTCCCTTTTAAACATTGTTATAGTCCTAGCCTTCACAACCTCCTCAGGTAAGGAGTTCCACAAGTTGACTGTGCGCTGCATGAAGAAGAACTTCCTTTTATTTGTTATAAATCTTCTGCCTATTAATTTCATTTAGTGACCCCCTAGTTCTTGTGTTATGGGAATAAGTAAATAACTTTTGCTTATCCACTTTCTCAACATCACTCATGATTTTATAGACCTCTATCATATCCCCCTTAGTCTTCTCTTTTCCAAACTGAAGAGTCCTAACCTCTTTAATCTTTCCTCATATGGGACCCTCTCCAAACCCCTAATAATTTTAGTTGCCCTTTTCTGAACCTTTTCTAGTGCTAGAATATCTTTTTTGAGGTGAGGAGACCACATCTGTACACAGTATTCAAGATGTGGGCGCACCATGGACTTATATAAGGGCAATAATATATTCTCAGTCTTATTCTCTATTCCCTTTTTAATGATTCCTAACATCCTGTTTGCTTTTTTGACCGCCTCTGCACACTGCGTGGACATCTTCAGAGAACTATCCACGATGACTCCAAGATCTTTTTCCTGACTCGTTGTAGCTAAATTAGCCCCCATCATATTATATGTATAGTTGGGGTTATTTTTTCCAATGTGCATTACTTTACATTTAACCACATTCAAATTCATTTGCCATTTTGTTGCCCAATCATTTAGTTTTGTGAGATCTTTTTGAAGTTCTTCACAATCTGCTTTGGTCTTAACTATCTTGAGCAGTTTAGTATCATCTGCAAACTTTGCCACCTCACTGTTTACCCCTTTCTCCAGATCATTTATGAATAAATTGAATAGGATTGGTCCTAGGACTGACCCTTGGGGAACACCACTAGTTACCCCTCTCCATTCTGAGAATTTACCATTAATTCCTACCCTTTGTTCCCTGTCCTTTAACCAGTTCTCAGTCCATGAAAGGACCTTCCCTTTTATCTCATGACAGCTTAATTTACGTAAGAGCCTTTGGTGAGGGACCTTGTCAAAGGCTTTCTGGAAATCTAAGTACACTATGTCCACTGGATCCCCCTTGTCCACATGTTTGTTGACCCCTTCAAAGAACTCTAATAGATTAGTAAGACACGATTTCCCTTTACAGAAACCATGTTGACTACTGCTCAACTGTTTATGTTTTTCTATGTGTCTGACAATTTTATTCTTAACTATTGTTTCAATTAATTGGCCCGGAACCAACGTTAGACTTACCGGTCTGTAATTGCCGGGATCACCTCTAGAGCCCTTTTTAAATATTGGTGTTACATTAGCTAACTTCCAGTCATTGGGTACCGAAGCCGATTTAAAGGACAGGTTACAAACCTTAGTTAATAGTTCCGGAACTTCACATTTGAGTTCTTTCAGAACTCTTGGGTGAATGCCATCTGGTCCCGGTGACTTGTTAATGTTGAGTTTATCAATTAATTCCAAAACCACCTCTAGTGACACTTCAATCTGTGACAGTTCCTCAGATTTGTCACCTACAAAAGCTAGCTCAGGTTTGGGAATCTCCCTAACATCCTCAGCCGTGAAGACTGAAGCAAAGAATCCATTTAGTTTCTCCACAATGACTTTATCGTCTTTAAGCACTCCTTTTGTAGTTCGATCGTCAAGGGGCCCCACTGGTTGTTTAGCAGGCTTCCTGCTTCTGATGTTCTTAAAACACATTTTGTTATTACCTTTGGAGTTTTTGGCTAGCCGTTCTTCAAACTCCTCTTTGGCTTTTCTTATTACACTCTTGCACTTAAGTTGGCAGTGTTTGTGCTCCTTTCTATTTGCCTCACTAGGATTTGACTTCCACTTTTTAAAGGAAGTCTTTTTATTTCTCACTGCTTCTTTTACATGGTTGTTAAGCCACAGAGGCTCTTTTTTAGTTCTTTTACTGTGTTTCTTAATTTGGGGTATACATTGAAGTTGGGCCTCTATTATGTTGTCTTTAAAAAGGGCCCACGCAACTTGCAGGGATTTCACTTTAGTCACTGTACCTTTTAACTTTTGTTTAACTAACCCCCTCATTTTTGTATAGTTCCCCCTTTTGAAATTAAATGCCACAGTGTTGGGCAGTTGAGGTGTTCTTCCCACCACAGGGATGTTGAATGCTATTGTATTATGGTCACTATTTCCAAGCGGTCCTGCTATAGTTACCTCTTGGACCAGCTCCTGCGCTCCACTCAGGATTAAATCTAGAGTCGCCTCTCCCCTTGTGGGTTCCCGTACCAGCTGCTCCATGAAGCAGTCATTTAAAGTATCGAGAAATTTTATCTCTGCATTTCGTCCTGAAGTGAAATGTTCCCAGTCAATATGGGGATAATTGAAATCCCCCACTATTATTGGACTCTTAATTTTGATAGCCTCTCTAATTTCCCTTAGCGTTTCATCATCACTATTACTGTCCTGGTCAGGTGGTCGATAATAGATCCCTAATGTTATATTTTTATTAGAGCATGCAATTTCTATCCATAGAGATTCTATGGAACATGTGAATTCGCTTAAGATTTTTAGTTCATTTGAATCTACACTTTCTTTCACATATAGTGCCACTCCTCCCCCTGCACGACCTGTTCTGTCCTTCCGATATATTTTGTACCCCGGAATGATTGTGTCCCATTGATTGCTCTCAGTCCACCAGGTTTCTGTGATGTCTATTATATCAATATCCTCCTTTATCACAAGGCACTCTAGTTCACCCATCTTATTATTTAGACTTCTAGCATTTGTGTACAAGCACTTTAAAAACTTGCCCCTGTTTATTTGACTGCCCTTTTCTGATGTGCCAGATTCTTTTTTATGTGACTGTTTATCATCTGACCCGGCCCTTACATTATACTCTTCCATCCTCTGCTCCTGACTATAACCTGGAGATTCTCTATCATCAGACTCTCCTCTAAGAGAAGTCTGTGTCCGATCCACATGCTCCTCTGCAGCAGTCGGCTTTCCCCCATCTCCTAGCTTAAAAACTGCTCTACAACCTTTTTAATGTTTAGTGCCAGCAGTCTGTTTCCACTTTGGTTTAGGTGGAGCCCATCTCTCCTGTATAGGCTCCCCCCATCCCAGAAGTTTCCCCAGTTCCTAATGAACGTGAACCCCTCCTCTCTACACCATCGTCTCATCCACGCATTGAGACTCTGAAGTTCTGCCTGCCCACCTGGCCCTGCACGTGGAACTGGGAGCATTTCTGAGAATGCCACCATAGAGGTCCTGGATGTCAGTCTCTTCCCTAGCAGCCTAAATTTGGCTTCCAGGACATCTCTCCTACCCTTCCCTATGTCATTGGTACCTACATGTACCACGACCACCGGCTGCTCCCCAGCACTACACATAAGTGTGTCTAGATGTCTCGAGAGATCCGCAACCTTCGCACCAGGCAGGCAAGTCACCATACGGTTCTCCCGGTCATCACAAACCCAGCTAGCTACGTTTCTAATAATCGAATCTCCCATTACTAACACCTGCCTTTTCCTAGAAACTGGAGTTCCCTCCCCCGGAGAATTAACCTCAGTGCGAGAGGCAACCCCAGCACCATCTGGAAGGAGGGTCCCAACTACGGGAAAGTTTCCCTCTGCTCCCATTGACTGCTCTGCTTCCCTGGGCCGTTCTTCCTTCTCAACAGCACTGGGGCTGTCTGAGCGGAGGTGGGACAATTCTACAGTGTCCCGGAAAGCCTCATCAAGATGCCTCTCTTAGCTCCTCCAGTTCTGCCACCCTGGCCTCCAAAGTCCGTACATGGTCTCTGAGGGCCAGGAGCTCCTTGCACCGACTGCACACATACGCCACCCGCCCACAGGGCAGGTAATCATACATGCTACACTCAGTGCAATACACTGGATAGCCCCCACTCTGCTGCTGGGCTTCTGCCTGCATTGTCTCCTAGTTAATGGAAGGGTAGTTTTCAGAAAGGGGTTTTGAAATGTGGTTTGGTTTATAGGTTTTAAGGGGACTACAGGGGAAGGCTAAGGGCCGACAAGGGACTCCCACTCCCTTCCCACCTCCCTTGCGAAACTCCCTGTTAGCAGCCCCTGTTCGAGGCAGTGAAATGAGGGGAAATGATTCTTTGCAGGAGAAAAGTGGGGCTGACAGCAGCAGTGTGCTCAGAAGGGCCTTTCTACAGCATCCCTGTCTGATAACCCATCCCCAGGATGCTGGGCTCCTCCCTGCAAGGCAGCCAAGGTGCGAATCACAGGGCAAAGCCCTAAGACTGTGTCTCCCCTGCACATTAAAGGGAGAAGACTAGAGCTGCTTTCGAGCCAGGATCTGTGTGTAGACAGAAGTAAGTGTGCTCGGTGTGCTCTGGATTTGGTTTCCTCAAGGTGAACGGCAGCTGCTTGGAGACACAAGACGGTCGGATTCTCCTCTCCCTGAAAGTCTCAGCCTGCCGCACCCCCTCCCTGTCTGATCTGGGCCTCAGTCATTAGCTCGCGCCGCTCCCCCATGGGGGAGCAGTTCCTGGAACCAGCAGACAACACTCAGATGCCCAGATAATCCCCTTACATTGCAGAAGTGGCTTCTCTCACGCTAACCAAAGGGTGGAGCTGCCTCTCACTAATGTACTGAGTTTACACTTCTCAGCCTTTCCTGAAACAGATTCTGGGAGGAGCTTCTCTGTCACCCAGCGCAGGCTACATTCCCCTTGTGTTTTCCTTTGTCGCTGCAGAGAGCCTAGCTGAGCTCGGTGCGGAGCTGCAGCTGCCTACGGCCACACCCTTCACTTCTGTCAGCCCCTTCTCCCTGCCTGTCTCCTGACCCTTCCTGGGCGTCTCTCATGTGTTCGAATCCAGAACAGCTGCCACACGGCATCTGGATTGCACTGAAACCAAAGGGGATACACAACCCCTGGAGAAGGCCCTTGTTCAGCTGACACTGGCCCAACCAAACGTAAGAATATGAGAATGGCCAGACTGGGTCAGACCAAAGGTCCATCTAGCCCAGTGTCCTGTCTGCCGACAGTGGCCACTGCCAGGCGCCCCAGAGGGAGTGAACCTAACAGGCAATGATCAAGTGATCTCTCTCCTGCCATCCATCTCCATCCTCTGACAAACAGAGGCTAGGGACACCATTCCTTACCCATCCTGGCTAATAGCCATAGATGGACTTAACCTCCAGGAATTATCTAGGTCTTTTTTGAACTCTGTTATAGTCTTGGCCTTCACAACATTCTCTGATAAAGAGTTCTACAGACTGACTGTGCATTGGGTGAAGAAATACTTCCTTTTGTTTGTTTTAAACCGGCTGCCTATTAATTTCACTTGGTGACCCCTAGTTCCTGTGTTATGAGAAGGAGTAAATAACACTTCCTTATTTACTTTCTCCACACCAATCATGATTTTATACACTTCACTCATATCCCCCCTTACTCACCTCTTTTCCAAGCTGAAAAGTCCCGGTCTTATTAATCTCTCCTCATATGGCAGCCGTTCTATACCCCAATCCCTTTTCCAATTCCAATATATCTTTTTTTTAGATGGGGTGACCACATCTGCATGCAGTGTTCAAGATGTGGGCGTACTATGGATTTATATAGAGGGAATATGATATTTTCTGTCTTCTTTTCTTAATGATTCGCTACATTCTGTTCACCTTTTTTACAGCTGCTGCACATTCAATGGATGTTTTCAGAGAACTGTCCACAGTGACTCCAAGATCCCTCTCTTGAGTGGAAACAACCAATTCACATCCCATCATGTTATAGGTATAGTTGGGATTATGTTTTCCAATGTGCGTTACTTTGCATTTATCAACATTGAATTTCAGCTGCAATTTTGTTGCCCAGTCACCCAGCCAAAGTACTGAGAGGGGCCCCTTGTGCTGGGAGCTTTAGGAAAACAGCCTGGTCCTTATCTCAGAACTTGCTCCATTTATTCCTTGTCCTCCCATCCCCGAGCCCTGGGGAAACCCTTCTCTGCTAACACAGCTACATCTCCCTGCCCCTGCTCACGGTTAGACGCGTGTGCTCGGGCAGGGAAGGGGCAGAGGGTAAGGAAAGGAGGTGTCACTGTGAAATGGGGGGATGAGAGGGAGCTGGTCCCCAGAGATGGGGGCTGTGAGGATTCGACCCTGGTGATCTCCTCCTGGGAGAGGCTGACGGTGGCAGTGAGCTGGGGAGGGGGAGCCTGGCTGGCTTTTATGGCCAGCCCATGGCACTGCGCTGCCCGGCAGGAGGCTGGGATGCTGGGCAGGGACTCCCATCTCTCCCCCTGTGCCCTTCTCCCGCTGGGGACTGGCAGGGGAGAGAACGCACTGGGAAGCACTGACCCAGCACCCTCGCCCACTGCCCGTGGTGCTGTCTGGCCAGCACAGGGCTGAGCTCTGGGTTCGTGGTCAGTGGAGCAAGCGATCGCTGCCCAGGACGCTCTGCAGAGACCACAAAGCCAAGGAGAGGCCAGCGGGAGTCCAGGGTCCGGTGCAGCCTCTTGTGTTTACCTTTGGGCTGGGGAGCAGCTTCCGTCATCGGCATGTTCTCATAGATATCCTCATCCGCCATTGTCCTGCCTTCGCGCTGAGCCGGGCCCCTGATCACTGGCCAGTGGGTCCTTTCAGCAGCCTGCTGGGTTAGAGCCTCCCCCTGACAGCAGCCCTGGCCCAGAAATAGAAATGGGAAGTGATGCCTGGTGGTTGGATGAGGGAAGGAGGGGGAGGGGAGGGGAGAGATAGTTGGATGGGGGAAGGAGGGGGAGTGGTGGAGGGGAGAGGTGGGTGGATGGGAGAGGCAGTTAGATGGAGGAAGGAGGGGAGGGGCAGTTGCATGCGGAAGAAGGGGAGGGGGAGCGGGGAAGGGAAAGGTGGGTGGATGGGGAGTGAGGGGGTGGCATTTGGATGGGGGAAGGAAGGGGAGTGGGCGGGAGGGAAAGAGGGGATGGGAGAGACGTTTGGTTGGGGAGAGACGGGGAGGAAGCGAAGGGGGGAGGCGGTTGGATGGGGGAAGGACGGGGAGGGAGAGGGCATGGAGGGAAGAGCAGGTGGATGGGGAAGGAAGGGGAGGGGGAGGGGAGTGGAGGAGAGAGATGCCTGGTGGTTGGATGAGGGAAGGAGGGGTAGTGGGAGGTCTGGAGATAAGAGATGGTTGCACGGGGGAGGGCATGGAGGGGAGAGACGGGTGGATGGGGGAAGGAGGCGTGAGGGAGGAGGAAGACAGCGCTCTGTCGGCAGTGCCTGGCCAGAGGTGCTGGATCTAGGGGGCTGCCGCACCCCCTGGTTGGAGGCAGTTTCCATCACATGCAGGGTTACAGTTCGGTTCAGTGGCTCTCAGCACCCCACTATTCACATTGTTCCAGCCCCCTGGGCCCAGCCTTTCATGGCCCCCTCTTGCGGGTGGGGCTCTGGCGAGAGCGTAAAGGCATCATCCCCATGTGCGGCGCGTGCGATTGGCTGTCGGAGGTCGTGCAGCGGAGGGGCTGGGCCTGGGGCAGCCTGGGCCCTCTCTCCTCCTGGGATACCCCCAGCTCCGCCCCAGCCATGGCATCCTGCTCTGTGTCCTGGGCCCACTTGTGTTGTGGGGCCTCCAGAATCATCCCGCTGAAGCACGGTGAGGGGCAGGCTGGGGGCAGTGTGGGGCCAGGCCTGTGTCCTGCTCCTTGCCTCCGGACCACGTCCCCTCCCCCCTGACCGTGGCGCCCTGGGCAGTCACCCACATCGCCCGTCCCGAAGGCCGGACCTATCCTATGGGCATCCATGACTGCCCAAATCTGTATCTTTTTCCTATGTGTGACCATCCACGGGTGGGAGTTCTGCTGTCCAAAGAGACAGACCCTGCTCACTGCTCCGGCGGTAACATGGGATGAGAGGGGGCACGTGTGGAATCAAAGGTTAGCGTGTTACACAAGCACTCCTGGTGAGTACGAGCAGCACTGGTACAAGCAGCCAAGTGGGCACACGCCCAGCGATACACAAACGTTGGTGGCTGAACGCTGACATGACTTTGTAGCGTAGACACGGCCTCGTTCGCCATCTCTGGGGCTGTACAGGAAGTTTCCAGGAAGGACAAGCAGCCTTGCAGGTTCCACATTCACCGGGAGCTGAGCCGGTCAGAGCTCAGGGGGAAGGTTACAAACATGGGAGCTAGAGACAGTCCTGTGGGCCTGGTGACTGATCCATGCGGGACCAAGGGCTGTGTCTGCTGTGAAGACTGCATCCCAGTTCCTGAACCACCTTGGAAACAGGCTCCTGATTCCCCATCTCACAGCGAGGAGATGCTTGTCTGTTAGCTGTGGGATGGGAATAGCTGCTGGCTGGCTGGAGCTTTGGGCTGGTGTTTGCTGAGGAGATTCTGAGGTGCTGGGTGGGGACGGAGAGGCCGCCATTCTCCTCACACCACACAAGAGTCCAGAGGGGGGACACATACATTTGGAGCCTCCCCCCGCCCCACAGAGACTGGGAAATGATCAGTGTGAGGTCAGAGGGGAATGCTCGGAAGATGTGGCCCAAACACCACAACTGAGTGTTGTGGTGTTACCTTGCACTGAAATACATGTAACATCAACAGCACCGGGAGTGTTACCGGCAGATTTACTGCTGAACCGTACTGCTGAAGGCACTGAAAAGTGTCCTGTATACTGTCTGCGAGGGGCTGTGTGTGTGTTAAACGTTCGCTCACTAAGAAATTGTCTGGGACTCTCTGAGCTGACTGGCAGCTGTCGTTAACCCCTACAGGCAGGGGCTGGTACCGTAGCTCTGAGCTTCAACTCTGTGCAAAACTTTTCTTTTTTGAAGCCCTGAAAAGACAGAGCTCAGGCCTGCGCTTCAGCAGGGAGTTGTGCTGAGGGGGAGGGAAGGGGGGTGTCACAGTTACACATAATTCTGCCTCCACCTCCCCCAGCCCATTGCATCTCTGTGCCGTGCTGCAGCGTCACCTCTGGTCCAGCCCGGCCTGACTCCTGGCAGCAGCTTCCCCCTCACCTACCAGGTGAGGGAGAGTCGGGGTGGACTGGCCTTTTAGGGGATTTGGGTTCAACCCCATCAGTATGCAGTTAGCCCCCACCCCAGGTGATGAGTGTGGGATGCTGGCTGGATTCGCCATCATGTGATGGTAGCCTGGGGTAGGGGCAGGGCTGCTTGTAAAATGGAGCCTGCTGTCTCACAGAGGGGAGACAAGAGGCTCAGAAAGACATAGGGGCTGGTGGGTGAGGCCAAGAGTCTTGCAAGGGGCTGGTAGAGCTCCCTCGCTCAGGGAGAGCTGGTGCCTGGTGCCCTGATAGAAGGGTAAAGGGCAGAAAGAGACTAGTGCAGGATCCAGAGGGGATCGAGGGTCAGGGAGGCATCAGGGAGCAGCTTTCCCCACAGAAGCCACAGGGAAAGGCCAGGCTGGAGCAACCTGAGTGAGGGCCAGGAGCCAACCCTTAAGGCCTGGTCGTCACTGTTCTTACAGTGAGGAAATTTGTCCTGAGATTTAATCTCAGTCTGGTGTGCTGGAGTATGAACCCATCGCCCCTCGTCCTGCCAATTGCAGCAAAAGAGAACAGTAGTATATGGCTGGACAGTATTCATCACCTTGTATTTTTGACAGGTTTCCATGCCCTCTTTAGCGCTTATGTCCAGCCCTCCATTCCCGTTCATTATTTTTTATGTTTGAATAGGGGTAATGTTGCGTGCTTGTGCTTTGATACATTTAGTTGATTGTTTAGAGAAAAAGATTGAAAGAATAGAGTGGGAGAACTTAAAGAAAAATAAAGATTTTTGTTTTTAAAAGGTTATGTCGGAAAAAAACTTAGTTCTCACTTTTTGGTTGGGTGCAGCAAAGTCAGATACTTTATTTTATCTTTACAATTGTATCGAGGGAGGGAGTGCCATTGGACACAGGGTTGCCCCAGTTCCAGGCAGGTCTCTCCTCAGGTAAACAATTGCAGCAGCATTTATACTTTTTGTTACATACAATAATAAGCAACAGCTGCATTTTGTTTATACATAGACCATCTTGATATCTTAGTTTTCTCACTTCTATTTAGGCGCCAGTCAACATTCCTCATTATCAACACAAGGTCACAACAACTTCTCACACAGTTGTTTCCCACTGGCCTCACACAGTCCTCGCTTCTACAAGTCTCGCGTTAGTAGGGTTACAGCGAGCCCGACTCTTGCTAACAGAGACTGTCATGCATTGAAATCCCCTTCGAATCCCTGTCAGTTCTTTCTCTACTTCCACAGTTAGTTTGAAAGAATAGAGGAAAGTAATTAAAGAAAAACGATTTTTGGTTAGGTTTATTTAGGAGAGGTGTTTTTAAAGGACTAGTTTGGCATGTTATTAAAGAATAAAACATTTTGAGATAAATTTATAAAATATTAAATATAAGGGTAGGTTAAGAAAAGAGCATTTAAAAAGAGTTAAATAAGAAAAATATAAAGGAAACTGTTTAGTAAGCACATGGTAAAAATATAAAGGTTAAAATATTAAATATATGGGTAGGTTAAGAAAAAAGCATTTCAAAATATTAAATAAAGGAGAAAAATATAAAGATAAATTTAAAGAACACATGGCAAAAAAAGGAATTTTATAAAGTGGAGACTGGTAACCACATGGTAAAAATATAAAGGGAGGTTAATAGAAAAGCATTTTAAATATTTTAACACAAGGATAGGTTAAGAGAAGAGCATTTAAAAAGAGTTACATAAAAGAGAAACATAAAGATCGGTTAAAAGAGAGAACAGGGCAGGAAAAGGGAATAGAAGGCCCCTCTGCAAGGGGCAAAGAGAGACAGCACGTGGTTGAGTCAGAGAGAGAGATCTTACCCATGCGGCTGTCCCTGGGGAAAGAGGCAGCTCCCAAGGCTCACAGCCCCTCAGGCTACTTATCTCCGACTTTGGATCAGACCAATCAGATGCTGTTCTACAGCTGCGTCATAGAATATACTTTCCTGAAACAATCCTATAGTCCCAAGATTTTTAAACAAGAGCCATCTCCCTCCCCTCCCCTCATTACCTGCATCACCTTTAACAGCCTTATGCTTATTAAAAAAAACTGACCCCAAGCATATTTCCCGCCATGTAGCCCTTATACACAGGTGCTTTAATAAAGGTTAAAACCATAAGCCCTTAGTAACAAACAGTTTTAAAAAGTTTTTCCCCTGTGTTTTAGACTAACATTGGTTATTTTTAGTGAGGACAATTTGAAGCTGCAGCAAAGCCCCTGTTAGCAAAAACAGCGTCTGTGAGTCAGTGGATCAGAGATAAGAAGGCTGCTTCTTCCCCCACTTTTTAACAAAAGGAAGTAAAAGTTATATTAAGTTTTGTAAAGGAATAATCACTTGAAAAGAGAAGCCTATATGAAGAAATAATTCTTTATTTAGCACTTTTGCATGTGATTTAATAAATTTGAAGCAGCAGCACAAACAGCGTCAGGGAGCCAGTGGATCCGAGAGAAGAAGATTGCTTCTTCCCTCACTTTTTTAACAAATAGAAGTGAAAGATATATTAAGTCTGGAAGCTCCTTCGGCATTATGGCATCCCAGCAAAGGTGGTCAACTTGATTAAGAACTCATATGACGGCATACACTGTAGAGTTATCCATGGAGGGCAGCTCACAAACAGCTTTCAGGTACGAACCGGAGTCAGACAAGGATGTTTGTTGACACCATTTCTCTTTCTCCTCTTCATTGATTGGATTATGAAGACATCCACTTATGAGCGTAGGAACGGAATTCAGTGGACATTGTGGACCCAGCTTGATGACCTGGACTTTGCCGACGACCTTGCACTCCTTTCACACAGCAAACAGCAGATGCAAGAGAAGATCAATGTAGTGGCAGCCACGTCATCACAGGTCGGCCTCAACATCCACAAGGACAAGACCAAGATCCTCAAGATTAACTCCATCAGCAATGACCCAGTCACACTGAATGGAAGCCCCCTGGAAGAAGTGCAGTCTTTTACCTACCTAGGCAGCATTATCGATCAGCAAAGGTGGCACAGATGCAGACATCAAAGCAAGGATTGGTAAGGCAAGAGCAGCCTTCCTACAGCTCAAGCACATCTGGAGCTCCAGAGAGCTATCTTTGGCAATAAAGATTCGACTGTTCAATTCCAATGTGAAACCAGTCCTACTGTATGGAGCTGAAACCTGGAGGACAACTAAAACAACCGCTAGGAAGATCCAGACCTTCATTAATAGCTGCCTCAGAAGGATTCTTCAGATCCGCTGGCCAGACACCATCAGTAACATCCACCTCTTCGAGAGGACTCATCAACCTCCAGCAGAGGAAGAAATTAGAAGAAGAAGGTGGGGCTGGATAGGACACACACTACGCAAGCAGCCACGGATTTCTTACTGTACATTTTTTCAGTAGCTGAGCGATGGTTCTTCAGAGAACTTGGCGGTTCTGGACACCGACAGCTCCAAAGGGCCAAGCGGATTGAGCCAGATCTATTTTTGCCAGACCCCAGGCCAGATGCTCTACAGAATGCCGAAACAGAGGGGGATGCTTATTCTATAGGCCCGTGCTATCTAAAGCTGAGGGAGAAATTTGGTATTAAGCCTGTGTGTGTTCATAACCGTAAAACCGTGATGCGTGCAATGGTGTGAGCAGCTGTGCACGGAATCACCAAGCTCTGCCTGACAGAGAAACAAAATGAGGATTGTCCTGGGTGCCCCATAGATGCCCCCGGTCAGAAGCATCACGACTGCGTGTACTGGTCTTTACATGATGTGAACTGTACAATTAAAGAAATTAGTGGAAATTACTGGAGAGTGTGTTCAATATCATCATCACGCTGGGATACGCACTGCAGTGCCTCTGTTTAACCCAGGAACATTTAGCTCTAGGGGCAGAATTGGTGAACAAAGTGACAGAGGCTGAGGACCCAAATACATCCAAACTTTTAAAAGCAATCTTGTTTATTTTATTGTTAATTTTGTTTTTTTATTAGAACACATCTGTAAACTCCCCTCAATTGCCAGTTTTCATATTTGTACCCAGTTGCTGTTTTGGTACTTTAAAAACACTATTTTTAAAAGGACAGGCTAGTATCTTAAGCCATTTTAGTTCACTAAACTTCTAAAAAATATCACTAAGAGGGACCTTGTTTTGTGACAGCTCAGTCAATACTGTTTTTTCATATTACACTTTAAAAAAACCAAACATAATGCTTCAAATAGGCCTCACTGCATGTTATGTTACATCTCAGTCAATGCTGCATTTTCATGTTAAATTTTAAAATAACCTCTATATAATGAAACACTGCATGCTTAGCAAGTGTTAAAACTATGGGGGGAAAGTCAAGGGGTGGAGAGTTCTTCAGATAGGCTCTCTCTGAGCTTTATGCAGTCACAAAGCGACGGCTTTTGTCTTTTACGATCAGTAAATGGAATAAAATACTTGTTATAACCTTCACAAAGTGTCTTTCACTGCAATCTCACCGTTTCTTACAACTGTAACAGTGTTTAAAAGGCTAGGAAAGACGTCTGTGTAAAAAACCAAGCAAACCGAAGGGGCGACCCTAGCGCATTGCTAAGGCAGACTATCGTGCATGGCTCACTGGCAGCCTTACTAGTCTGATCTGCTTTAAAATGTAGAGAACGCCACAGCTCCAGCCTGGGATGTATTATTTTAATAAAATCTATGGACCCAAACCAAACACAGGAGCTTGTACCTGTGTCTTAGCACACGGGTTGCAAACATTTAAAAACAAAGACATTCTGATAATGCAACAGAAAAATTCTTACTTAAATATAAGCGTCCTATGAAAATGAAAGCTTAATATAACTTTCACATGGATTTGCTAAAAAGTGGGGAGGAAAATAAACTTCTCCCTGATGCACTGGATTACAGGGTACGGGGAATATAAACTGGCTGATACTAAGGACCTGTGGTTTTATACCTGGGGTGTTTCTGCAGGCTTTATTTTATTGAAACACATCTGTAAAAATGTTAAATAAAGGGCTCTGTCTTCATATAGGCTTGTCTTTTAAAGTCTTTATTCCTTTACAAAACTTTATTTAACTTTCACTTGTTTTTGTTAAAAAGTGGGGGAAGAAGCAGCCTTCTTCTCTCTGATTGGCTGACTAACAGATGCTGTTTTTGCAAACAGTGGCTTTGCTGAAGAAGCACGCTGCTTCAAATTGTCCTTACTAAAAAAATGACCAACATTAGTCTAAAACATCTAATAACTCTACCTCCACGAGAGCAGTGGCTGGGAGCCCCGGGCCCTTTAAATCACCACCAGAGCCCTGGGGCAGCAATGGAGAACCCATGGCCCTTTAAATCACTGCCAGAGCCCTGAGGTAGCGCTGGCGGCAGCGGCTAGGAGCCCAGACCCATTAAATCAAAGCCGGGCCCCAAGGTAGAGGCAGCTGCAGTAGCTGCCGGGAGCCCCGGGCCCTTTTAAATTTCTGGGTCCCAGGGAAGCTGCCACCTGCCGGTATGGTCGGCTGTGTACCGGCTCTTACCGGTATGCAGTACCAGACTGTACCAGCTTACTTTCACCTCTGGTCTTAGGGGTATAAGAACGTGTTTAGTACTGAGATTTTATTGAATACTTGTGAGTTGCTGCCTGAATTAGTCTCCCTTGTAACATCTGTATCCCATATTGTAAGGTACTATTTGAGCGGTTGTATTGTGAACCTCTGTGACCATGTAAACCACCACACAGGAGAGGGTTATTAACTGGTGTGACGTGCCGGCCTCCAGCAGATGGTCTTACATACTTCCCGACAGGAAAGGTCCATCGACACCAGATGGACTGTTGTGGGATGTGAAAGAGGATAAGATACATTGGTTTTTCTGCCCTTCCCCTGGGAAGGTGAGTTATGCAAGTGGATTCTTACCGTTAGCTAGGTTCGCAGCTGAGAGCATATGGTAAGAGGGGGATAAAACCCCTTAACAAGAAGGAAGTGCATCTCTATGCTGCTCTAACTCTGGGGGGCGAGGTTTCTAGGCATCAGCAAAAGATCCCCGGTGCTTAGCCTGAGTTAGCCCTAAAGGTGTTTACCTGCTTTAACCTTGCAAATATCTCTCCTGTTTCCTTTTCCTATTTAATACATCTCTATTTAGTTTATTACAGGATTGGCTACAACCACAGTCTTTGGTGTGAGATCTAAAGTGCTCCTCATGGTCCTGGGGTAAGCGAATCATTCTGGGCGTATCCTGAATATTGCTGTGATTCTTTGGGACCATCTATCATGGAGGCAGCTCACCTGGGTGGCGATACACATCGGAGCACCCAAGGGACTGGCTGTGACTCCATGTTGAGGCTGTTATGGTGCCTGAGGAGTTTGCACTTGATAATTGGTAGGTGAAATCTACGTCTAGAACTCACAGCCCATTTGGGGTTTGTGCCCGGCTCTCTAATAGCCCATCCTGAGACGGGTGCCAGGCTCCTGGGCCAGCGCAGGAAGCTTTGCAGAATCACCACCTAGAACGACCCCAGGCCTGGCCCAAACAGCAACAAGATTTAACAGATCACATTCATTTAAAATTGATTAAATTATTGGTTGGTTATTCCATGTTGATTTATTTACTTACTTTAATTATGTATTTAATTCATTATCACAATGTATAACTGACTAGCAGAGACCCCAAGTCAGGGATCCGTTGCCCCTGACACACCAAGTGAGCATGACAGGTGGCGGAACGGACGGGGACTGGAAGGACCAGGGCAGTGAAGACAGGATTAATGGCTACAGAGGTAGCTATTGCACCACTCAATCCTTTCTGACGGTGCCATGTCACCTGAAAGATTAGCAGTAAATAGAGAGAGAGAATAAACCCCACTCTTGTGACTGCAGCACAGAGCACTTGAGAAAGCCACGAGCTGTTTGCAAACACCCCGTACATAGAACGGGAAGTGAGATTTGTCAGATAAATTGTCTGGTGTGAAATATACTTTTGCCAAGAGTCACAACATCTTTGCTCCTGTTACTGACACAAACGTGGTGTTTGCTGCTGGGCCCCATGAAGCCGGGGGAGAGTTCGCCGGATTCTCCACTGACTACAGGTGGTCAACATCTTTTGATCAACACTTTTTTTTCCCAATGAAAACAGATCCGGCTGGACAATGTCAGTGCAGCGCGAGCAGCAGTGCAAGGTCGCTGCAGTAAGTACTAGCTGCAGTGCTGGCTGGTGCCGTTTCTGCTGGTGCTGAGGATGAACGGAGGATTTCAGGCTCCCAGACTGACAACGCAGCGACTTTCTCCAGCACCGAGTTCTCTTCCATTAAAAATCACCTGTGGCTGAACCTGGGCCCACACCGTGGTGATCAGTGTGGAGTTAAATTACACCCTAGGCCTCGTTAGCCTAACGGGAGCACCCAGCTGTCAGCTCTTCTTAGATTTCAGCGTATGGGGCGTAGCTTTCAGAACCATCCCTGAGCCAGCGCCCCCTGCAGGGGTGTTGGGGGAGATGCCAAAGTGCAAAAGACCCCGGGCCGCCCGGGTGGCGGGGGGAGCGGGAAAAGTGGGGATTCTTCTGCTCCGGGTCTTCGGCGGTAATTCAGCGATGGGGGACCCCTGCCACCAAAGACCCCAGGCCCCCTGAATCCTCTGGGTGGCCCTGAAATGACCCGAGACCTTCATCACTGAATATATTTGATGCAGAACCAGGGGATGTTCCACTTTGGGCAGCTACATTCACCCCACCTGAACTCTCCCTCCCAGCTCAGCTGAACAGTAAGTCTCCCCTTTCCAGTTACAGCCGTGCTGCTCTGCACTGGGACCAGCGCCCATGCTCCAGCCCAGATGCAGCTGCATTTCACTGCTGGGGGAGTGACCCCGTGGTGTCTGCTTTCTGCAGCGCTCTGTGGGATCCATCATGTGGCCACAAAAGTTACTTATTGTGATGCTGGAGACAAACTAAATGGGGGTGGGGGGGAAGGGAGGAAGTAGGCAGGTTAGTCCTTTCATCATCATATTATCAATGACGACGAGAACATAGATGGGAACAACCAAAATCTGCATGTTCACTATGCAGAGAAATATGAAGGTTTTGGTTGTCAGACGTCACCAGTGTGGTGCTCTGCTCTGTTCAGTGTTGATAACAGTCAGCTGCACGTGTGCGTGTTCCCTCTGCATGCTGCCCTGGATCTGCGCAGATCGCTGGGACAGTAAACCCCGAGAGAACCCCCAATGACCACAGACTCCGATAAGGTACGAAGGCACCGGCCAGGTTTATTGTCAAATGAAGCACAGTAATAGTTTCCCGTAGACTCTACAGGACATACTAGGAATACGTGCCCCTGGCAATGGACCGTCTCAGTCAGTGGCGGGACACTCCCCTGCCCCCTAGGCTGGCCCAAGACACCGCCCCAGGGATGTCTTCTGATACACCGGTACAAACACGTGACACATCACTCCTGACATATGAGGTGCAGCCCCTCTACGTAGTAAGGTGCCGCCTCTCACCTTGTACATGTTGGTTTGAACAAAACAACTCTATCCACCATAGAACCTTTTGCCCCTGTCTTTAGGAGGGGTCCGCCTGTTCCTGGTTATCTGTGTGGAATGTGCCAGCATTGGAGTGTTCTGGTGCCATCCCAGCATATGTTTGTATCTCTGGTGTTCAGGACCTTTTAGGTACGTATCTTCTTGCGGCATCAGCCCTTTCCTTGCCGGCTCCTGCGAGCAGGGCCTGCCTCTGGCTCACAGCTTAACTCGGCTTTATGTGAGCAAAGTCTTGATCCTTCCTTTAGTTCAGGCCTCAGGCCTCAGACCGGGCCTCTGATGCAAGAGTTTATGTTCCAGGGCCTCATCTTACTACAGTTTCTACCTGGGTGCAGTAGAATCTACTTTCTAGCACAGAAAGTCACTCAAAATACAACCCATTTCCAATTTAATTCCTGGCCCTTTTTGGAAACTAGCCCTCCCCCCTCCCCCCATGTCCCAAAGAAAAGCAATTATTGCTGCTGCTCTGAGCACATCCTCAAGAAACATTCCAAGGAACGCAGGAGACTCCCTCTGCTGTCAAGACACAGTCATAACCGCTTTGGAACTGGGCCAGTTCTTTGAAAACGTATGTACCTGAGACGCAAATTAGAGCCTAAGAGTAGAAACCCAGTTCCGTTCTCCCCCATCTAAGTACCGCCGGCGGTTATGGTTGCAACCTTTGGAAATGTGTCATGATATTGCAACATCAAAAAAAATATGGGGATGCTTTTAATGGCCTTCGGTCTATTCACCTAGTTTATGGGCATTGTTAGAGGGCTTTCCCTCCACCCGCCCACTTCCCTGGTTCTTGTCACGCAGACAGCAAGCGGCAAAAGACCAGAAGTCCGAAGTGCAGACAGTGCGATGTTTATTGGGGTTAATGTCCAGCAAACTTGATTCCAATTTCCCTGCCTACTTCCTGTTTGACCCCAGTTTATATAGTAATAATCTCAGCTATACCTTAACCAATCATTGTACTGAAATCTATCTAACCAATCCTAACATATTGGAGCATAATTCGCTAACCAATTATATCCCACTACCCTAATTAACTGACACCTACCAAAATTAATTATACAGCAGAGAGAAACAGTTAGAGAACCAGACAGATTAACAATAGGAAAGTGGGGGCCAAAAAAATAAAACACACAGAAATGAGGGTTTCACAACCACAACCATTGATAAGTGATCTCTTGCCAGACAGGCTGCTGTCAAACTGAGCTCCTCACCAGCGGGTGGCTGGGAAATATTCTAGCTTGGAAATTAAGGCGCTTTCTGAGGTGCTGGGACCTGCACGTCACAGCCCAGCCTGTCCATGGGCCTGCTTACAAATCCACCTAGAAAGCAGAGAGCAGCTGGCATCATTCCACAAATTCCGGTTGATTGGATACATGTGAACACAGTCTTCTCTGCCTCCAATCCCCTGATCCCAGTTGTCTGGCTGATCGTGCACCCAGAACCTACAGATCAGAGTGTTAATGTCTCAGGGGAGAACCACAGCCAATTCCTGAGCTCAGTTCTGCTCTGTGGACTCTGTTGTTGGCAGGGGACCAAGACACCCAGCAATGACGCGGTGAAGCGATGCACCCCCCGGCCACCCCTCAGAGTTCTCCACAGCTCTTGTGGCCATGGTAACGAAGGGCTTCTGACGGCCGGGGGTAGCACCTGCCCTGCGCCTGACAGGCCAGCAAAGAGCCAAAGTCAGTGTGTGGCTCCAAACGCTGAGCAGCAGCAACTCGGATCTCAGTGCCCAGAACCAGAGCAGGTGGCACAGCACGTCCCAGGCACCCCCGAGATGGGAACGCAGGAACGGGAAGAGAGGGCAGCGGGGGTCAGTCATTAACTTCTCCCTGGCCCTGCTTATGGGCCTCGCCCACAGCCCCCTGAGGTCACTGCACCGACTGCAGCTGGCTCCGGCCATGCCCCCGGCCCCACAGCCTCCCCGTGCCCAGCCTGACCGAGGGGAGAGCGCAGCGCAATCCCAAGGAGAGCGGGAACCTGCCGCTCACTCCAGACTCCCCTGGCTGCACTGAGTCGACTTGGGGCCAGATCCTCAGCTGGTGTAAATCCCTGTGGTTCATTCAAGTCAATGCCGAGTTACCCAGGGGAGGCTCTGGCCCTGGGTCTCAGTGGGCACTGAACACACACTCCGTGTTGAGGCTCCTGCTCTAAGCAAAGGGGCATTAGCAGAAATTCCTGAGGGGATTCACTGCTGTCGTGGCAGCGCCCGGGGGCCTCCCTCAGGATCGGGCCCACTGTGCCGGGTGCTGCATAGACATCAGGGGCCGCACAGACGCTGCCCGAAAGAGCTTGTGACCAAACGTGTAATAAATAATCACGTCTCTCAAGCTTTACTCACCCCCTGCTTGCGTCTGCTCTGTATTCTGTGCCGTCCGCCCAGCGCCAGCTGCCTTCTGTCTCCCGGTCGGTGAGTCCAATCCAGTGAGCTTCTCCCTGGGTCTCGTTGGAGAGAAACTCCTGCACAACACAGTTTGCAGCATGTGCAGGTCACCCAAGAGAGGCTGCAGGATGCAGCTGCAGCTGCCTGGGCTGAACAGATTTTGGGGGAGAGGAAAGGGCGTCTGGTGGTGTGAGCAGGGCACTGGGCAGCGGGAGACGCGGTGTCCTGCCCCCAACACTGACAGTGACTAGCTGGGAGACCCTGAGGGAGCCCTGGAGCAGCTCTGTGTCTGTGTCTGCATCTGTATCTGCCTGGGGCTAACAGCAGGGACCTGTCTCAGAACACTCCCCCCACGGCCCCTCAGAGCTGGGCTGCGGCAGGTACTGACGGGCACCTCAGAGTTCACACCAGCCCCCTGCCCTTGCAGGAGGCAAAGCTCAGAGCAGAGAACTGGGTGCAAAGTCTGGCCCTGCCGGAGGGTGGGATTTTCCTCCTCAGAAAGTGCTGCAGAGGCCTGGGGTGAGGGCTACAGTGGGCACGTGGGGAGAGAGGATTCTCTGAGAGGTGCATGGCCCCTTGCACACAAGCCTTCCAGATACAGGCTTCTAGATTGTCCAGCAGGAGCTCAGGCCCGAGCCCAGAGGAGGATTAAGGTTTCCTGGGGCCCTGGGCTAGAGCGAGTGGTGGTGGTGGGGGCTTCCCACCCCTTCTGCCTGTGGCTGAGGGTGCTGGCTCCAGGGTGGGGCCAGAAATGAGAGATTCAGGGTGCAGGAGGGGTCTGGGGCAGTAGCTTGCAGGAGGGGTCTGGGGCAGGAGGGGTCCCCAGGTGCAGTGTGTGGGAGGGTGGGAGGGGTCTGGCTCGGGGTGTGGACTCTGGGCTGAGGCCAGGAATGAGGGGTTCGGGGTGCAGGAGGGTCTGAAAGCTGGGGTAGGGGCCAGGGTGAGGGAGGGGGTGAGGGCTCTGGCTGGGACTCTGGGGTTGGGCCGGGGATGAGGGTTTCGGGGTGCAGGAGGGTGCTCCAGGATGGGGCTGAGGAGTTCGGAGTGTGGGAGGGGACTCAGGGATGAGGCAGGGGGGTGGGAAGGGGTGGAGGGCGAGCTCCAGACAGGAGTTTGGATGCGGGAGTGGGATCAGGGCTGGGGCGGGGGGTTGGAGCATGGGGGGGGGTGCAGGGTGCAGGCTCCCTGTGGTACTCACCTCAGGCGGCTCCCAGGAAGTGGCCAGCATGTCCTTTTGGCTCCTAGGCAGAGGCGCAGCCAGGGGGCTATGCATGTTGCCCCCACCTGCAGGCCCCGCCACCGCAGCTCCCATTCAAAGGTGCTGGAACTAGAGGTGTTGCGGGGTGGGGGGTGCTGCAGCACCCTCTGTCTTCAAGTGGCTTCCATTATGTACAGGGTTTGCTGTTTGGTTCAATGACTGTCAGCACCCCTGCTCCCATTGGCCTTCATTCCCAGCCAATGGGTGCTGTGGAGCTGGTGCTCAGGGTGAGGGCAGTGCATGGATCCTCCATGGCTTCCCCTAGGCCTAGGATCTGGAGGGACATGATGGCCACTTCCCGGGAACCATGTGGAGCCAGGTGCGGGGCCTGCCAACTCTGCGCCAACCGGACTTTTAATCGCCCAGTCAGTGGTGCTGACCGGAGCCACCAGGGTCCCTTTGCAACTGGGTGTTCTGGTCAGAAACCGGACACCTGGCAACCCTGACCGCGGCCCTGCAACCGTTTTCTCCTTTCTGGCCAATCCCGCACAGTGGCCCCAAGACCGGAGAAGCTCTGTACCTTTGCCACGGTCCTGGGGCTGCAGCGGGGAGTAAGAGCTCCCCCAGCCCTGAGGCCTCACAGGGAGCGAGCGCGTCTCCGGTCCCAGGGCCGCAGCGTGGGAGCCAGGTTGGGGGGGTTTCCCCTGCTGCCTGGTGCTTCTGCTGGGGAGTGGGGTTGGGGCGCTGGGGCTTCTCCCACCCCACCTGCCTGCCCGGTACATCTGCCGGGGCTACGGGCTTCTGCCGACCCAGGATGGATTTCTGCTGCGGGTGGGGAACCCATTTTTCCAGAGCCCCGGGGCACAGGCCCCGTCAGCCCATTGGACAATCCACCACTGCCTGAGCCCTCGGACTGGGGAGAGGGATCAAAGTGGGTCGTCACTGGGAAAGGCCATTGGGTTTGCTGGAAATGCTACATTGGAAGTAGGGAAAATCAGAAATGAGCCTGACCCCAAATCCCCCTCCCCCAGCACCCCAGACTCTGGCTCTGTTCCTCGGCCCATCTCTGCTTTTAAACTGATGGGTGAATGCCCTGAGTCAGGTTCCAAGGCTTGGCATCCTCTCCGATGGTTTGCCACAAGCCATGTCACAGATTTGCAACCTCACCTGCCACCTGCCACCTCCTTCTGGTATGAAACAAGACACTGACCCATTATCCAAGCCCCTAGGAGCTTCCTGCGCTCACCTGTTCCGCCTGGGAGGAGACAGAGGTCAGGTGCGAGTCCTGAGACACACAGAACCGTTCGGCCTCGTCCCACGACTTCCTTTCTTGTGAAAAGTAATAGAGGTTCCCACTGTAAAACCTCCAGCCCCTGGAGAGCTTTGTCAGCACGTCACCTAGGAGCAGAGACTGAGGTGAGACACCCGGGCTAAAGTCACAGGGACACACGCAGGGAGCTCAGGGTTTCTAGTGCTGCATTTCCCCTGCCCTTCAGCTGCCCCCAGCCCAGGGAGCTTCTGAATCCTGATTCTCCAGCATCACAATAAGTAACTTTTGTGGCCACATGATGGATCCCACAGAGCGCTGCAGAAAGCAGACACCACGGGGTCACTCCCCCAGCACTGAAATGCAGCTGCATCTGGGCTGGAGCATGGGCGCTGGTCCCAGTGCAGAGCAGCACGGCTGTAATGGGAAAGGGGAGACTCACTGTGCAGCTGAGCTGGGAGGGGGAATTCAGGAGGGGGAATGTAGCTGCCCAAAGTGGAACATCCCCTGGTTCTGTATCAACATCTTTAAATGATCATAAGTGGTGAAGGTCTTGAGTCTTTTGCACTTTGGCACCTCCCACAACACCCTGCCGGGGGCACTGGCTCCGGGATGGTTCTGAAAGTAACGCCCCATACGCTGAAATTCCAGGGTCACTTTTTGCCTGTGAGCTGACAGGTCTGGAGCATCTAAGAGAGCTGATAGCTGGGTGCTCCCATTAGGCTAACGAGGCCTAGGGTGTAATTTAACTCCACACCGATCACCACGGTGTGGGCACAGATCATCTTTAATGGAAGAGAACTCGGTGCTGGTGAAAGGCGCTGCGTTGTCAGCCTGGGAGCCTGAAATCCTCCGTTTATCCTCAGCACCAGGAGAAACAGATCTGGATTTCTCTATAGGCTGCACTGACGTTGTCCAGCCGGATCTGTATTTCTCCATACACTGCACTGACGTTACCCAGCCGGATCTGGATTTCTCCATACGCTGCACTGATGTTACCCAGCTGGGCTTTCAGCATCCGGACTCCTGCCTGCACTTCATCCAATACAGTGATGAACTGCCAAATTTTTAACAACCGGTTCCCTCCTCCCTCCAAAATTTTAACAACGGGTTCCCTCCTTCCCGCCCCTCCGGGGGGCGGGGTCGTGCCCCATCCAACCCCTCATGTTCCTTGACACACACACTCCGAGACCCCTGACCCATCCCCCCCTTCCCTGTCCCCTGACTGCCCCTTGCCGCCACCCAACCCCTCCTCTCATTCTCAATGGCCCCCCAGAACCCCTACCCCATACAACTACCCCTTCTCTCTGTCCCTGAGTGCCCCCACCACCTCATCCAACCCTGCTCTTTCCTGACTGCTCCCCGGGACCCTTGCCCCCATTCAATCCCCCTGTTCCCTGCCCTCTGACCCCCCCACCCCCAAACTCCCCTACCCTCTCTCCAACACCCCCTCCCTGCCCCCTTACCGCGCTGCCTGGGGACCGGGTCCACTCTGCCAGGACCACGACCGGCGCCGCGGGGCCCAACTCCCCGAGCCCGGCCGGACCAGAGCAGGCACCGCTCGGCGGCAGCCGCTCGGCCCAACTCCCCGGGCCGGCACCGGGGCCGAGCCGCTCGGCAGCAGCCGCGGGGCCCGACTCCCCGGGCCGGCACCGGGGCCCAGCCGCGCGGCGGCAGCCGCGGGGCCCGACTCCCCGGGCCGGCACCGGGGCTGAACCGCTTGGCCCGACTCCCCGTGACGGCACCGGGGCCCAGCCGCTCGGCAGCAGCCGCTTGGCCCGACTCCCCGGGCCGGCACCGGGGCCGAGCCGCTTGGCGGCAGCCGCTCGGCCCGACTCTCCGGGCCGGCACCGGGGCCGAGCTGCTCGGCGGCAGCCGCGGGGCCTGACTCCCCGGGCCGGCACCGGGGCCGAGCCGCTCGGCGGCAGCCGCGGGGCCCGACTCCCCGGGCCGGCACCGGGGCCCAGCCGCTCGGCGGCAGCCGCGGGGCCCGACTCCCCGGGCCGGCACCGGGGCTGAGCCGCTCGGCCCGACTCCCCGGGCCGGCACCGGGGCCCAGCTGCTTGGCGGCAGCCGCTCGGCCCGACTCTCCAGGCCGGCACCGGGGCCGAGCCGCTCAGCGGCAGCCGCTCGGTCCGACTCCCCGGGCCGGCTCCGGGGCCGAGCCGCTCGGCGGCAGCCGCGGGGCCCGACTCCCCGGGCCGGCGCTGGGCTGGAGGGAGCTGCGGTCGGGGACCGGGAGCTGCTGAGCCAGCCGCACCTCCCCTCCCGCTCCGCGCCCCAGCTTACCTGCCTCCATGCTGCTTGTTCAGGCTTCCCGCGAACATCTGATTCGCGGGAAGCAGGGGAGGGGGAGGAGAAGGGGGCGGAGCAGGAGAGGAGTGAAAGTGAGTTTGGGCCAGAACTTTTGTTAAATTTAGCAGCCCTTAACAACCGGTTCTAAAATGGCTGCTAAATTTAACAACGGGTTCGCGCGAACCCGTGCGAACCGGCTGCAGCTCACCCCTGATACAATAGCTGCAGAGCTAGAAGAAAGTCACAGCGACGTCAGTGGAGATGCAGAACACTTGATTATCAGCACGTGTGGTAGAGCAGCACCTGCAGGGCCCTGTGTGCCAGGCGCTGTACGGACAGGAGGGGACAGTCCCTGCTCTCAACAGCTCACAGTCAAAATAGACGCGAGGTGGGAGAAATAAAGGATGATTTTACCGATGGGGAACTGAGGTGCAGGGAGTCGTGCCGAGAATTTGAAACCAAGGTACCTGAATCCCAGCCCAGCTCCCTAGCCACACAGCCATGCTTAGCCTTAAACCGCAGCCCACAGCCAACCCAGGGCACAAGGAGACGAGCAGTGCCGCCTCTCCCCTGTTCCCTCCTGCCTCTGGAACGCCGAGTGGGTCACCTGCAGCCTGCAGACAAACTGGGGCTCCAGGAATGTCCCTGGGCCTGAGCCATGGCACCAGGATCCAGGCCTGGATTTGGAACCCGCCAGCGTTCAGGCCTGGTCAGTACCAGGGTGTCGGTTCAGGCCCATCTCCTGTTCGTGTGCTGCATAAAAATCTCAGCCACAGATCGGCTTTTACACTCCGTCACTTGCCAGAGGGTTAATAATGTTTCCTCGGCCCAGTGCCAGCTGGACGGCTGGAGGGCGCTCTGATCCCGTCACTGCGATTCTGGTTGTGTGAGACACGCCCAGAGCCCCAGAAAGTGAAAGTTCAAGACCCAGATTGTGATCTCACCCCGCAGGGCCTGGGGCTGCCTACGGGTCTGTGCAGCACTCAGCCCACCGTGGCTGCTGCTGTATTAAACACAGATCATCCCTATTCACAACAACAGAACAGGGTTTGCCGTTAGCTCATTTCCAGAATCACCCACGATGTCTGAGGAAACTAAAGCAGGGCCAGTAACCTGCGTGAGTTTAAATTTCCTGTATGAAGAGTGTGGTTCAAATACAAACTGGCCACGCTGCAAGTCCTGCTGAGAGCTGATGGACTCACACTCAGCTGGCTTTGCTCATTTCTATCCAGGAAGTCCTGCGGCCTGCTCGGCGCCGATCGTGCAATGTCCATGCAGCTCACACATCTCACTACCTGGGCTGTTAGGCTCGGCCCCAGCTGCAGTGTAGACACACCCTTAGCCTCTCGGTGCCTCAGTTCCCATCTGTACAATGGGCTCCGTCTCCCAGGGGTGTTGTGAGGATAAATACATCAGAGGGTGCCAGGGGCTCAGAGACTGCGGTGATGGGGACCGGAGAAGTCCCCGTGCTAGAGAAGGCAGAAAGCGCACACCTTGCTCCCCCACTTACTGTCCAGCTCCTTTGAGGTGTCCAAGGTGGTGGTGGGCTGCAGAGAGGCTCTGATTGTATGAACCGCTTCTTCTACGTCTCGTAGCCTTTTCTGTCATAGAATCATAGAATCTCATAGTTGGAAGGGACCTCAGGAGGTCATCTAGTCCAACCCCCTGCTCAAAGCAGGACCAAACCCAACTAAATCATCCCAGCCAGGGCTTTGTCAAGCCTGACCTTAAAAACCTCTAAGGAAGGAGATTCCACCACCTCCCTAGGGAACCCATTCCAGTTCTTCACCACCCTACTAGTGAAAAAGTTCTTCCTAATGTCCAACCTAAACCTCCTTCTCTGCAACTTGAGACTATTACTCCTTGTTCTGTCATCTTCTACCACTGAGAACAGTCTAGATCCATCCTCTTTGGAACCCCCTTTCAGGTAGTTGAAAGCAGCTATCAAATCCCCCCTCATTCTTCTCCTCTGCAGGCTAAACAATCCCAGTTCCCTCAGCCTCTCCTCATAAGTCATGTGCTCCAGCCCCCTAATCATTTTTGTTGCCCTCCGCTGGACTCTCTCCAATTTATCCACATCCTTCTTGTAGTGTGGGGCCCAAAACTGGACCCAGTACTCCAAATGAGGCCTCACCAGTGCTGAATAGAGGGGAATGATCACATCCCTCGATCTGCTGGAAATGCCCCTACTTATACAACCCAAAATGCCATTAGCCTTCTTGGCAACAAGGGCACACTGCTGACTCATATTCAGCTTTTCGTCCACCGTAACCCCTAGGTCCCTTTCTGCAGAACTGCTGCCCAGCCATTCGGTCCCTAATTTGTAGCAGTGCATGGGATTCTTCCGTCCTAAGTGCAGGACTCTGCACTTGTCCTTGTTGAACCTCATCATATTTCTTTTGGCCCTGGAAATCTAGGAATCACGTGTTCATGGGATCAGAGCACTTCATTAGCAGAGAACGAGAACAGACTCTCAGCGTGTGGGGAATGATTTGCTCTCTAATCTATGAGAGATTTTTACCATCTGTGCAACACGAACACCAGAATCGGGAAAATTCCTCGCCATGAGCCTCACTGACATTTAGCTTCATGTCCACATTGGGCAGGGGGAACCCCAGAATATTCCCTGGAACCCCCACCCTGCGAGTGCACATGACACTGTTCCTTTGGTGGGTACAACCTGTTTCCTTGGCACACCCAGCCAGGTCCATGGGCCATGCAGAGAGGTGTGGCAGAGCCAGCGGCTCATGATTTCTCTAGCCCTCTCCATCCCCTGTGGGGTAACTGCAGCCACAGACACACCTCAAGAGAGCAGCCGAACACTGACCCTTGCATGATTTCCCCTCCCCGGCTGCAAGCCCATGTTGGGACCAGACATAATCTGGCCATAAGTATTTATAGAAACACTCCAAGAACCTCCAAATCTCCCCGGCTCAGCAAGGTGGATGTTGTTGTCTGACCTGGTGGGGAACCACCACCTGAATGGATGCTGCGGAGAGCCTGGATCCCCACCCCCTGCCCCTTCAATTAACAGAAACATTACATCCGTTTTGCTTGTGTTTAGAAACAAGAACCTGGAATTGAACATTGCACTTGGGTGGAACTTACACATGACGGTCACTTCAATGAGGGAGGTGCCCAGAGCCACGCTCAGAACAATGGGCCGGGCACAAAGGATGTCTGAGGTCTTGCGAGATGGCGCAGCTGGCATCTCAGGAGGTTTCGCTTGTGAGGAAAAAGAGAAATATTTCCATGGGAGCTGAAGCCCATCTAAGCTCTGCACTGCCAGCCTCACCCTCACTAGTGAGGAGACATCCCAGTTGATAGAAAGCCAAAACCACATTGCGCTTACGTAGCTATTATTGGGGCCAGGAGCTCCGTACAATTGGAAGAAGGTTTGCAGTTGGATGGATATCTACAGTTAAATATAAGGGATTAAAAACCCTCCGGGGGCATCACCCAACCATTACCTGTATGGGCTTAGGCAGAAATGTCCCCTCAGGGCAGCTTTTTCCCATAATGGCCCCATTATGGGGTTTCTTTCACTTTTCCCTGAAGCATCTGGAACTGGCCACCATCAGAGGCAGTTCACTGGGCTGGAAGGACTATGGACCTGCCTGATAAAGCAATTCCTGTGAATCTGGGAGGCAGAATCATAGAACCGCAGAACTGGAAGGGACCTTGAGAGGTCACCTAGTCCAGTGCCCTGCACTCATGGCAGCACTAAGGATTATCTAGACCCTCCCTGACAGGGGTTTGTCCAACCTGCTCTTAAAAATCCCCAATGATGGAGATTCCACAACCTCCCTGGGCAATTTATTCCAGTGCTTAACCACCCTGACAGTTAGGAAGTTTTTCCTAATGTCCAACTTAAACCTCCCTGGCTGCAATTTAAGCCCATTGCTTCTTGTCCTATCCTCAGAAGTTAAGAAGAAGAATTTTTCTCCTTCCTCCTTGTAACAACCTTTTATGTACTTGAAAACTATTATCATGTCCCCTCTCAGTCTTCTCTTCTCCAGACTAAACAAACCCAATTTTTTCAATCTTCCTTCATAGCTCATGTTTTCTAGACCTTTCATCATTTTTGTTGCTCTTCTCTGGACTTTCTCCAATTTGTCCACATCTTTCCTGAAATGTGGCCCCCAGAACTGGACACAATACTCCAGTTGAGGCCGTATCAGAGTGGAGTGGAGCGGAAGAATTACTACTTGTGTCTTGCTTCAACATTCACTGCTAATACATCCCAAAATGTTACACTGTTGACTCATATTTAGCTTGTGATCCACTATGATCCCGAGATCCCTTTCCGCAGGACTCCTTCCTAGGCAGTCATTGCCCATTTGGAGGACTTTGCAATTGTCCTTATTGAATTTCATCCTATTTACTTCAGACCATTTCTCCAGTTTGTCCAGATCATTTTGAATTTTAATCCTATCCTCCCAAGCACTTGCAACCCCTCCCAGCTTGGTATCGTCCGCAAACTTCATAAGTGTCCTCTCTATGCCATTATCTAAATCACTGATGAAGATATTGAACTGAATCACTTCCGATGAACTGAGAACTGACCCCACGTCTCCCCCTAAACTGACTCAGTTCTTGAAAAGTTCCCGCACACGTTTGGTTTGTTTGGATAAGCTGGTGGGGTTCGGGTTTCAGTGAGAGATGGGAGCGCAGCTTGCACACTCCTCCCAGGGGGAACGAAAGATCAAGACCAGACCAAACCCCTCCTGTCCACTGCACGTGCTGCTGCTCCCTCCTGGGCTTAAGTTTTCCAAGAGCCGGGCTGAGCTGTGGGTCTGTTTTCCCAGGCCAGCCAGTGCCAAGAATTGGGAGTCCAAGAAAACAAGGCAAGTTGGCATAATGGAGTCAGCATGTGTTGTCCTTACCTGGAGGCTGGAGAGGTGCTTTTCCAATATTCACATTCATATAAATATTTTTGTCCGCCATTCTCTGTCCTTCCCTGTGAGCTGAACGCTTGATAAATGGTTTCCTTTAAGCAGCTGTTTCACAAAGGCTGGTTAACACATTTAAATATGCCCAGAAATCGAAATGGACAGGAAGCTCTGTAATTGGGAGGGTGAAAAGCCTCAGACCACAGACTTTAAGGCTGGGTTGCGTGTAGCCTTTGAATTAAATACAAGAGAGAGAAGCCATGCTGCCTGCTAGGCAAATACCATGGGCCCATATTCACTTTAATATTAATAATCTTATCAAAACGGGACATTTCCCTGCTAGGGCACTGATCTATCCCATGTCAACAATGACCAAACGTCGTTCCCATCTGAGAGCTCTGTGGTGTCCTACGTGTATTGAGTTGGTGGCTCTCGGTCCCATTTCTAGGGGACAGATGTCCACATCACAATGGAACCATCACCACAATTAATATTATTTGTCACCTTGTTGGCAGTTCCTGTGGAAAGTCAACACTCTCCACTGGTTGTTACAGTCTCTTTGCCCTGTAGGTTGGCTGGGAACATTGGCAGGGAGTAGGGTTGTTGTCTGTGTCTCTCTGCTCTACAACGGGACCCCTTTGTGTTTGCAGCCCAAATTTCCACTGGCCTTTTTTTTTCCTTGGCTCCCTGGCACATTGCTAACTCGTGTCTAACTTGTTACTGTGAAAGTAGAATGAATTATATTGTAAAAATAAGAATGGATTAAAGAAATGTTGTATGTACCTTTAAGCAGAAATAAGAAATGTTGAAATACAGGTGCCAGGAAAAGAAACATTAGGCATAAACAAGGGTGCTAATGGCGAAACATTAACAGAAGATCGGTAATAGTTAGTAAGAAAATAAGATATGCATGTCTAGCTCAAGTAAACTTATCAGAGTCTGCTTCCTTTGTTATCTTGTTAAGTGCTCGCCCTTTTATCTGTATAAATAAGATAGTTTGTGTCTTGCATGGTGCTCACATTATCTGGGTGTTATTAGCAGAGCGCTGTGCTAATAAAACAGAGTGGTGTGACAAACTGTGAGTCCTGAGTTTAACTTTGACACAACCTTCCTGGGCTCTTTAGATTCACTGCCTAGCAGGTTGCTGCAGCCCATGGACTGTGGCTTGGATTATTATTCCTCAAATGGACTAATTTCATTTTCCACAAAAGAACCTCGGCCTGTTGTTTTCTGCCCAGGTTTCAGAGATTTTTAAGGCCAGAAAGGACTGTTCTGATCATCCAGTCTGACTTCCTGCACAGCGCAGGCCAGAGATCTTCCCCACGCGATTCCTCCAGCCAGCCCAGGACGTCTGGTTCAGCTACAGCAGATCTGTTAGAAGGAGCCATCCACTCTGGATTTAAGGCTCCAAGTGCTGGAGAATCCACCACCTCTCTAGGTAAGATGTTCTAATGGGCAGTTGCCCTTGTTTAAACCTTGGTGCTGTATTTCTCATCTGAATCTATCTAGCTACATTTTCCATTTCCACTGGGCACCTCCATAACCCTTCCCGGACACAGGGTATTCCTCCGTGTGCTCCTTAAAATCTTGACGGTATCTCAGCTACTGAGAGAGCCTGCAGTCGGGCTATGCAGTAAAAGCAGCTGACTGTACAAATGGGATGGGGCTCACTGGGGTTTCATCTTCGTTCTCTCTCGTACGTGTTCCAGAACTTTACAGTGGTTGGGCAGTTGGTGTCCTGCTGCTGGTGCTTATGCCATTGCTCAGAACTGTCTCCCTGTGACTTTGTGGTATTAGTTTTATCCGTGTGTTTGTTGCTTCCTGTCCTACACTTACATTGTCAGCTAGTTTGGGAAAGGACCATTGTTCTGTTCGTACAGCACCCTGCACAATGGGGCTCTGAGTCTTGACTGGTGACCTCTAGACACTCGTGCAACACACTCACAATACGAGCTGGTCTCTTTTGCAAATTAAAAGCTGATTCCTTTTCTAACTGGCAGGGCACAAACTGCGCTTGGGAATCTGGAAATCAGCTGAATTCTTTGTCAGCAATACCAGTTCTGCAATCAGAATTTAGCTGGCAATTCTGCTAACACTGCATTAGTCAGTAGTGAAGTGAAATGTTTTTTTCGTTCCTATTAAAAATGTTCCTGAAGACAAATGTCTTTGTCTACATTTTTCCTCATTTTTTTGTGACAAACCCCCTAAAAACTGAAATCTTTTTAGTTGATGGCAACTGAATATTTGTGGTTTGGTTTTGTTTTCAGATTGTTTTCAACGAAAACCCAAATTGATTTGGTCAAAAAATCAAACTATCCCTGCGGAACTCTGTGTTGACAGAAAAGCCTGTTTTCACTGGGAAAAAAAAGTGTTGATCAAAAGACGTTGACCACCTGTAGTCAGTAGAGAATCCGGCGAACTCTCCCCCAGCTTCATTGGGCCCAGCAGCAAACACCACATTTGTGTCAGTAACAGGAGCAAAGATGTTGTGACTCTTGGCAAAAGTGTATTTCACACCAGACAATTTATCTGATAAATCTCACTTCCCGTTCTATGTACGGGGTGTTTGCAAACAGCTCGTGGCTTTCTCAAGTGCTCTGTGCTGCAGTCACAAGAGTGGGGTTTATTCTCTCTCTCTATTTCCTGCTAATCTTTCAGGTGACATGGCACCATCAGAAAGGATCGAGTGGTGCAATAGCTACCTCTGTAGCCATTAATCCTGTCTTCACTACCCTGGTCCTTCCATTCCCCGTCCGTTCCGCCACCTGTCATGCTCACTTGGTGTGTCAGGCGCAACGGATCCCTGACTTGGGGTCTCTGCTAGTCAGTTATACATTGTGATAATGAATTAAATACATAATTAAATTAAGTAAATAAATCAACATTTAATAACCAACCAATAATTTAATCAATTTTAAAGGAATGTGATATGTTAAATCTTGTTGCTGTTTGGGCCAGGCCTGGGGTCGTTCTAGGTGGTGGTTCTGCAAAGCTTCCTGCGCTGGCCCAGGAGCATGGCACCCGTCTCAGGACGGGCTATTAGAGAGCCGGGCACAAACCCCAAATGGGCTGTGAGTTCTATACGTAGATTTCACCTACCAATTATCAAGTGCAAACTCCTCAGGCACCATAACAGCCTCAACATGGAGTCACAGCCAGTCCCTTGGGCGCTCCGATCCGTCTCACCACCCAGGTGAGCTGCCTCCGTGATAGATGGTCCCAAAGAATCACAGCAATATTCAGGGTACGCCCAGTGCCAAAGGACCAGTCCCTTACCCCAGGATCAGGAGGGTCACCGTAGATCTCACACCAAAGACCGCGCTTGTAGCCAATCCTGTAATACACTAAATCCAGATGTATTAACGAGGGAAAGGAAACGAGAGATATTTACAAGGATAAAGCAGGTAAACACATATAAACAGAAATGAGTTAAAATCTGAAGTTTCAAAAAATAATAGAAGCTGCTATAATGAGCAAGCGCTAGATGACCTTTAGGGCTAACCCGTGCTAAGCATTGGGGAATCTCCTGCTTATGCCTAGAAACCTTGTCCCCCAGAGCCCACACAGTGTGGAGATACAGTTCCTTCTTGTTAGGGGTTTTTATCCACCTCTTTCCTCGTGCTCTGGGCTGCAATCTCAGCTGATGGAAGAAATCTACTCGCACGACTCGTGTTCGGGGGGAAGGGGCAGAACAACCAATGTCTTGGTCCTCTTTCACATCTGACAATAGTCTGGTGTCGCTGGACCTTTCCTGTGAGGAGTGACGTAAAACCTTCCGTTGGAGACCCACACTTCCCACCCGTTTATGTCCCTCTCCTGTCTGGTGGTTTACACGGACACAGAGGCTCACAATATAACCGCTCAGATAGCAACCCGTGATATAGATGTTATGTCAGATTAACGCAGGCAGCAATTCACAAGAATTCAGTGAAGTCTAAACACTAAACACATTCGTACACACCTAATCGTTACTGTAACACTACTACCACTCGGGTGAGGCACACTGCTCCCTGCCATGGATTTGTCAGTGTTCCATTGAGACATGGGAACCTTGGCTTGAGCTGACACCTGGGCTGCCTGCATCATAAGTACCCAATAAAGGCCCTGATTTAGGAAAGCCCTTAAGCACAAGTTTAAATGAATCCCCGTTCAGGATAGCACTTAAGCATGCAATCTTAATGTTAAGCTCATGCTCATGTAAGCAGAGTCAGGATGAGCTCTACCTTGACATCTGGTGGTGAATTATGGCGAGTGTGAAAAAGAATTTCAGGGGCTGATCTTGTTTGCATAGGCACACCCACCCCGCCTAGCATGAGTCCACGGCAGCTTCAAATGGTCACTTTGACAGCTGTGGGATCCCCAATTTCTCTGTTATTGGGGCAGGAGGAATAAAGTGTTGTTACCCTGATTATGTGAATGAAGGACTGTGAAACTGTTTTATGACAGAGGGTTTCACCATCAACTAAGTAGCACTTGTTAGACAAGGGATATGGGTTCCAAAACCCAGCGAATTGAGAGAGGTTGGGGGCTGGTATGTGTACCTGATGGTATAGACCCCTTTTGAGGGTCTGGCACACCAATTGCACTGTCTCTTTTCTCCACTGTAGACTATTAGAGCTAATTTTGATTCCATTAGAAATCTAGCTAGGGTCAATAATGCACCAGCCCTGGGGCTCCCCTACTACAAACTGAAGTCACTAAAAGAGCTAAACTTAGTGAGCTGGGTGCTGTGTTAACAAGTGGGGGAGCCTGAAGATCTATCGCTAAGCAGCTGGAAGAGTGGAGCAGTTTGCAGGACAGTTGGAGCAGCCCATAGAACAGTGAGCCGAGCGGAGCGGTTCACAGGACGGTTGGAGTGGCCCACAGAACAGTGAGCGGAGCGGAGCTGAGCAGATTGTGGGATGGTTGGAGCGGCCCACAGAACAACAAGCGAGTGGAGCGGAGCGGTTTGCGGGGATGGCTCGAGTGGCTCACGGGTCAGCTGGAGGAGTGGAGCGGCTGGTGGAGTGGAGCCGGTTGTGGTGAAGGATGCAGCAGAACTCCCTGGAGAGGTGGGGCAGTCAGCCTCGGCCCACATAAGGTGCTCCTTAACACCCCGTGTGCCCCTCTGTTTCCACTCAGGCTGGTGGGGTAAAACTCTGCAGATAAACTTTTGAACTCTGGGGTGGCACTGACCAGGGACAGAGACTTTTGGGTTGTTGGACTTTGGGGTGATTGGACTTAAGACCCTAAGGGGAAAAGGACATTGCCAAACTTACTTGGTGGGTCTTTTGCTCGTGGTTTATGTTATGAATCCTGTTTGTGGTGTTTCCCCAATATGATGCCACATTGTTTCCCTCCTTTATTAAAAGGATTTTGCTACACTCAGACTCCGTGCTTGCAAGTGGGGAAGTATTGCCTCCTAGAGGCGCCTGGTGGGGGGGTGGTATGTAATTGTCCCAGGTCACTGGGTGGGGGCTCGAGCCGGTTTTGCATTGTGTTATTGAAACGGAACCCCTGGATGCTGAACCCGGCCCTTGCTGCTGCCAACTCAGAGGGGCAGAAGGGTTACACTTAAGTGCTGTCCTGGTCGTGCATGTTTTCCTGAACTGGATGGGGCCCTGATCCAGTAATAACGATTCTCTTTATTTAAAACTATTTGCTGAATAATTTCTTTGTCTGCAGGTTGTTCACTTGCAGATGGTTGTGAATGTTCCATCGTTAAAATTCAAACTCAGTCGCTCAGGTTTGAGTGGATAAATAGGTCACATGGTATCCTTCTGTTCTCGGAATGAATGAAACTCAGAATCAGAACACTGGCGTAAATATTTGGGTGTATCCGTTTGATATTCTATTTCAGTCAATGTCTTCTCTCTATCAACACTTCTCTCAATAAACTCATTTGTTAGCATCTCTGCAAGAGCTGGTTAAATTTTTGTTACTGCAACATTTTTCCAGTGAAAAGTGGCTTTTTGACCAAAATGAAATGTTTTTGTGGGGTGCTGAAGGTCTGGGTGCTCAGCTCAGCTGCCCTTGGGCTCCTGGCTTCTGACTCTCCGCTGGGAGCCTTGCTGACCCCTGGGCTCTTAGCTCCCCGCTCCCGACCAGGAGTACGGCAACCACCCAGGCTCCCAGCAGGGAGCTCCATGCCCAGAGTCTGGGTGGCTGCCAGGCTCCCAGTGGCGACCAGGAAGCTGGGAGCCTTGGTACATCTGGGCTCGAAGTGGGAGCCAGGCGGGCACAGCCCAGCTCACGGAGAGCCTGGGCAGCAAACAGGCTGGGAGCGGGGAGTCAGGACCTAAGGCGCAGCCCAGCTCCGAGCAGGGAGTGAGGAGCTGGTCAGACACAGCCCAGCTGGGAGCCGGTCAGACACAGCCCAGCTGGGAGCCGGGATCCAGGAGCCCAGGGTGCAGCCAGGCTCTAGCTGGAGCTCCACACCCGCCCCAGCTTTCTTGTCTGTGAAATTGACAAGAATGACCCCTAACAGCCAATGTAAGTAACCCTCAGTGTCTACACAGACACTGCATTGCCCTGATTACACCGACATGAGCCCTACGCCTCTCGTGGAGAGGGAGTTATGATCTCAGTGTAGTAGGGCACTTACATCAATGGGACCATGTCGACCTAACTCCGTAGTGTAGACCAAGCCAGAGGGTGAGATTCTACCACTTTTACTCACGATGAGAAATACCTTAATTTGCAGCTGGTCCCCTTGAAATGAATGAGACTGCTTGTGGTGAAAGGTATAACCCAGTGTGGATTAGCATGGCAGAACCCAGTTTAAGAACATAAGAATGGCCCTACTGGGTCAGATTAGAGGTCCATATAGCCCAGTATCCTGTCTGCCGACAGTGGCCAGTGCCAGGTGCCCCAGAGGGAATGAACAGAACAGGGAATCATCAAATGATCCATCCCCTGTCGCTCATTCCCAGCTGCTGGCAAACAGAGGCCGGGGACACCATCCCTGTCCATCCTGGCTAATAGCCATTGATGGACTTGTCCTCCATTAATTTATCTAATTCTTTTTTGAACCCTGTTATGGTCTTTGCCTTCACAACATCCTCTGGCACAAGTTCCACGGGTGACTGTGCATTGTGTGAAGAATTATTTCCTTTTATTTGTTTTAAACCTGCTGCCTATTAATTTCATTGGGTGACCCCTAGTTCTTGCGTTATCAGATGTAGTAAACAACACTTCCTTATCTACTTTCTCTAGACCATTCATGATTTTATAGACCTCAATCATATCTCCCCTTAGCCGTTTCTATTCCAAGCTGAAAATTCCCAGTCTTATTAATCTCTCCTCATATGGAAGCTGTTCCATATCCCTAATAATTTTTTTTGTTCTTTTCTGAACCTTTTGCAATTGCAATATATCATTTTTTTGAGATGCGGCGACCACATCTGCATGCAGTATTCAAGCCCTACTGCATCAGGTTGTTTTTCTAAGCGAGCTTCCATCTTCAGCTGACACGAGAAACATTTTCAGTGGAGGAAAGGTGGGTTTCCTGTTACAAACAAGTTCCGTCCCAGCCTAGTGTTAACCTCAAGAGAACATGCATTCGGGCTCTCTTTGTACTCTGTGTGGCAGGAGGTTTCTGAGTTATTCAGGGGCACAGTCATATCAGAAAATTGGATTAATTTACCAGCAGGTTTCATTTCAGGCAGAGCAATTTCAGATTTATCATCCCCCAGTTGTCTCCTACTCTCTCGGTTGCATGTTTTGTTATTTGGGTTTAACTAAAAGATTCTAATTTTAATTAAAAGTCTTTCTCGCCATGCTAAGCAGTCCCCTGCAGCGCTCCTAAGCTCCGGATGCCCTCGTCTGTATGGGGAGAAAGGTTTGCCCTTAACTCAAACTAAATCCTCATGGAGACAAGGCAGGTCATATTTTTCACATTAGTTGTTAGGCTCCTCCACAGGCTTTAACTTGACTTTCTAACAACTCCTGTGAAAACTACACACGGCCTTGTCTTCACTCGGATTTTACCTCAAGTTAGTTAACTCAAGGTCTAGGTCCAGTGTTGTTTAACATCTTCAGTACTGACCTGGCTGTAGGTATGGAGAACACACTGATCGAGTCTGCAGGTGACACAAGGCTAGGAGGGAAGGGTTACAACACTTTGGAGGATAAAGCTAAAATTCAGAGGGATCTTGATAAATTGGAGAACTGGGCTATAGACAACAACATGAAATTCAACAAAGACAAACGTAAGGTGCTACACATAGGGAAGAACAACCAAATGCACAAATACAGAATGGGGGGAAAGTAGTTTGGCAGCAGCACTGCTGAGAAGGATCGGGGAGTTGTGGTGGATCCCAACCTCAACATGAGTCAGCAATGCGATGCAGTTGCAGAAAAAGCAAAAGCAATTCAAGGTTGCATTAAGAGAGGCCTCGCATGCAAGTCACAGGAGCTGACAGGACCGCTCAACCCAGGGCTGGGTAGGCCTCAGCTGGAGAACTGTGTCCAGTTCTGGTCACCAATGTATAGAAAGGATGTAAAGAAACTGGAGAGTATCCAGAGGTGGACACAGATGGTCAGAGGGATGGAATGCAATGCAAGGTGTCTCAGCAAAGACTGAAGGAACTGGGTATTTTGGTTTGGAAAAGAGACGAAGTGGGGACATGACGTTGGCTTTCAAACACTTGAAAGATTAAAATAAAAAAGATGGGGAAAAGTTGTTCTCTTTTGCCGCAGATGGCAGGACGACGGGCGATGGTTTCAAACTACAGCACAGCAGATTGAGATTAAATCTCAGGACAAACTTCCTCACTGTAAGAACAGTAGGACAATGGAACAGATGCCTGGGGGCGGGGGTTGTGGAAGCTCCTTCACTGGAGGGTTTCAAAGGCTCGCCGACTGTCTGGGATGGTTTAGACACAGCAAACCTGGCAGCCTGACAGGGGTTAGACTAGACGACCCTTGCGGCCCCTTCTAGCTCGATGGTTCTATGATTCTCTGAGTTAATGTCCCTCTTCTGCAGTGACGACCAGGCCTTAAGGGTTGGCTCCTGGCCCTCACTGCAGGTAGTTTCCGCCAGGCCTTTCCCTCTGGCTGGTGTGGGGGAAGGTGCTCCCAGGATCCCGTCTGGATCCTCCACAGGTCTCTTTCTGCCCTTTACCTTTCTACCAGGGCACCAGGCACCAGCTCTCCCTGAGCGAGGGAGCTCTACCAGCCCCTTGCAAGACTCTGGGCCTCTCCCACCAGCCCCCTATGTCTTTCTGAGCCTCTTGTCTCCCCTCTGTGATACACCAGGCTCCATTTTACAAGCAGCCCTGCCCCTACCCCAGGCTACCATCACATGATCTCTGATCCAGAACAGTGTCCCAAACCCATCACCTGGAGCCAGTACACCGTGCCAGACCGCACCGGCTTCTGCGGTGGGGATTTAAAGGGCTGTGGCCTCCCTGCCGCAGAAGGCAGCCCAGAGCCCTTTGAATCCCGCCCACAGCTCCGCTGCCGACAGAGCGCCGTCTTCCCCTTCCCTCACGCCTCCTTCCCTCATCCACCCGTCTCTCCCCTCCACTCCCCTCCTCCTCCTCCTCCTCCTCCTCCCCCATCCCCAACCAAGCACCTCTCCCTTCCATTTCCCCTCCTTCCCCCATCCGCCCACCTCTCGCCTCTACTCCCTCCCCTCCTTCCCCATCCCCATGTACCCACCTCCCCCTCCCCTCTTCTATCCCTCCCCCTCCACTCCCCTCCACCTCCTCCTTCCCCATCCCCAACCAAGCACCTCTCCCTTACACTTCCCCTCCTTCCCCCATCCGCCCACCTCTCGCCTCTATTCCTCCCCTCCTTCCCCATCCCCATCTACCCGCCTCCCCCTCCCCTCTTCTACCCCTCCTCCTCCACTCCCTTCTCCTCCTTCCCCCATCCAACTATCTCTCCCCTCCCCTCCACCTCCTTCCCTCATCCAACCACCAGGCATCACTTCCCATTTCTATTTCTGGGCCAGGGCTGCTGTCAGAGGGAGGCTCTAACCCAGCAGGCTGCAGAAAGGACCCACAGGCCAGTGATCAGGGGCTCGGCTCAGCGCGAAGGCAGGACAATGGCGGATGAGGATATCTATGAGAACATGGAGTTGGCAGAAGCTGCTCCCAAAGGTAAACACAAGAGGCTGCACCGGACCCTGGACTCCCGCTGGCCTCTCCTTGGCTTTGTGGTCTCTGCAGAGCATCCTGGGCAGCGATCGCTTGCTCCACTGACCAGGTCCCCAGAGCTCAGCCTTGTGCTGGCCAGACAGCACCACGGGCAGTGGGCGAGGGTGCTGGGTCAGTGCTTCCCAGTGCGTTCTCTCCCCTGCCAGTCCCCAACGGGAGAAGGGCACAGGGGGAGAGATGGGAGTCCCTGCCCAGCATCCCAGCCTCCTGCCGGGCAGCGCAGTGCCATGGGCTGGCCATAAAAGCCAGCCAGGCTCCCCCTCCCCAGCTCACTGCCACCATCAGCCTCTCCCAGGAGGAGATCACCAGGGTCGAATCCTCACAGCGCCCATCTCTGGGGACCAGCTCCCTCTCATCCCCCCATTTCACAGTGACACCTCCTTTCCTTACCCTCTGCCCCTTCCCTGCCCGAGCACACGCGTCTAACCGTGAGCAGGGGCAGGGAGATGTAGCTGTGTTAGCAGAGAAGGGTTTTCCCCAGGGCTCGGGGATGGGGAGGGGAGGGAACCTGTTCCTCCAAGGACAAGGAGCAAATGGAGCTGGAAGTGCTGAGATAAGGACCAGGCTGTTTTTCTAAAGCTCCCAGCACAAGGGGCCCCTCTCAGGGCTTTGGCTGGGTGACTGGGCAACAAAATGGCAAATGAAATTCAATGTTGATAAATGCAAAGTAACGCACATTGGAAAACATAATCCCAACTGTACTTATAACACGATGGGGTCTGAATTAGCTGTTTCCACTCAAGAGAGGGATCTTGGAGTCACTGTGGACAGTTCTCTGAAAATAGCCACTCAATGTGCAGCGGCTTCAAAAAAGCGAACAAAATGGGAATCATTAAGAAATGGACAGAAAATAAAACAGAAAATATCATATTGCCTCTGTATAAATGCATAGTATGCCCACATCTCGAATACTGCGTGCAGATGTGGTTGCCCCGTCTGAAAAAAGATATATTGGAATTGGAAAAGGTTCTGAAAAATGATTAGGGATATGGAACGGCTGCCATAATAGAAGAAATTAATAAGGCTGGGACTTTTAAGCTTGGAAAAGAGACAACTAAGGGGGGGATATAACTGAGATCTATAAAATCATGACTGGGGTGGAGAAAGTAGATAAGGGAGTGTTATTTATTCCTTCTCATAACACAAGAACTAGGGTCACCAAGTGAAATTAATAGGCAGCAGGTTTAAAACAAGCAAAAGGAAGTATTTCTTCACTCAAAGCACAGTCAATCTGTTGAACTCCTTGTCAGAGGATGTTGTGAAGGCCAAGACTATAACAGGGTTAAAAAAAGACCTAGATAAATTCATGGCCGATAGGTCCATCAATGGCTATTAGCTGGGATGGAGAGGGATGGTGTCTCTAGATTGTGTTTTCCAGAAGCCGGGAATGGGCGACAGGGGCTGGATCACTCGATGATTCCCTGTTCTGTTCATTCCCCCTGGAGCACCTGGCACTGGTCACTGTCAGCAGACAGGATCTTTGGTCTGACCCACTCTGGCCATTCTATTTTTTTTACGTGTGGTTGTGCAGGTGTCAGCTCAACAAGGGCCTGCTCCGGAGGTTGTTTATCCCCTTTGGTTTCAGTGCAATCCAGATGCCGTGTGGCAGCTGTTCTGGATTCAAACACATGAGAGATGCCCGGGAAGGGTCAGGAGACAGGCAGGGAGACGGGGCTGACAGAAGTGGAGGGTGTGGCCGTAGGCAGCTGCAGCTCCGCACCGAGCTCAGCTAGGCTCTCTGCAGCGACAAAGGAAAACACAAGGGGAATGTCGCCTGCGCTGGGTGACAGAGAAGCTCCTCCCGGAATCTGTTTCAGGAAAGGCGGAGAACTGTAAACTCAGTACATTAGTGAGAGGCAGCCTCACCCTTTGGTTAGCGTGAGAGAAGCCACTTCTGCAATGTAAGGGGATTATCTGGGCATCTGAGTGTTGTCTGCTGGTTCCAGGAACCACACCCCATGGGGGAGCGGCGCGAGCTAATGGCTGAGGCCCAGATCAGACAGGGAGGGGTTGTGGCAGGCTGAGACTTTCAGGGAGAGGAGAACCTGACAGTCTTGCGTCTCCAAGCAGCTGCCGTTCACCTTGGTGAGACCAAATCCAGAGCACACCGAGCACACTTACTTCTGTCTACACATAGATCCTGGCTCGAATGCAGCTCTAGTCTTCTCCCTTTAATGTGCAGGGGAGACACAGTCTTCGGGCTTTGCCCTGTGATTCGCAACTTGGCTGCCTTGCAGGGAGGAGCCCAGCATCCTGGGGATGGGTTATCAGACAGGGATGCTGTAGAAAGGCCCTTCTGAGCACACTGCTGCTGTCAGCCCCACCTTTCTCCTGCACAGAATCATTTTCCCCTCATTTCACTGCCTCGTTGAGTTCATATTTCATAAGTTGTTTCAGGTTCCTTTTCTCACTCCTTTGGGCCTGGACTTCACAAGCCTTAAACTTCCCTCTCAAGAATTGCTTAGGCAGGGGGGAAATCCTGCTCCCAGATCTCTCTCACAAGACGTCTGCCTGGCACTAGAGTCACTCCTGATTTAGGGAGGGTCGCTTTTCACATTCGACTTCAGGTCGGTTCTGACCTTATTTGGCCTCATTCCGCTGTTGCTGTTAACCACAGTCGGGGAATAGGAGGCTGAGCAGGTATTGGATTTGGGGGGTGGAGTTTCCTCAGTCAGTAGCAATTGAGCTGTAACTTTCCATGGATATGTTTCTTCTTCTCCTTCAACGAAACCCTCCCGAGACATCAGTCCCTTGGCGGCACAGGACAGGGGGCATCGTTACTGCTGTCCTTCTCCTCCTGGGTCTGGCCCTGGCCACGTCCCTCCTTGCTGTGACTCTTCTATGTAAGTCCAACTGCAGCTCCAAGCCCAACGTTTGCCAACTTCCATACAAGCCAGCTGGCTCGACTGGGGGTGGGGCGGGGACACCCGGGGCACCCCCACATTCATCCTGCCTGAGCATCACCTCAGGGACTTCAGATCACATGTGGCAGCCCCACATGCTCAACCTGCGCTCTGAGGGTCACGCTGGGTCCGTTCCTGACCACATATCACCAGCACGAGCCTCAGCCCCAGGTGTCCTCATGGCACCATTGAAATGCCCTACGGAGAGACCGGACAGCCCAGTGGTTTGGGCACTTGTCTGGGGCTCAGACTGCTGGGTTTAATTCCCTGCTCTGCCAAAGAGTCCCTGCCCTGGAGCCAGCGAACAGCTGAAAACAGGGAGCTGGAGTGGAGAGCTCTTGGAGGAGAGGGGAGACAAGCCCCTGTTCCTTAGGGGCAGTGAGTGGCAAAGACGACTGGTGCCGCCCCATGCTGGGGGGCCACGATCTAAAGGGGAGGACACGTGACCACCCCAGATGTCTCCTCTGCCCAGCGACCCCCGTGCCCAGCCCAGGGCCACCATGCACTCCCTGCCCTGCCAGAGTTACCTGCGGGGGGCTCTGTCCTTCTCCCGCCACGCCTCCCCCCAGCACATTCGGCCGCTCTCCCTGGCAGCTGGGACCGGGCGAGGAGCAGGAAGGAGCCGCCTCTCATGCGGCTGAAGTCGGCTGCTCCAGGTCACTGCTCTGTGCAGGGCAGCAGCTGCCTGAGAGCCTGGCTGGGGGCGCAGGGCCGGGACGCCCCCACCAGAGCCCTGCTGCTGGGGACAGGGGCTGAATGAGCCAGAAACATGCCGGGGGGTCAGGGGACTCCAGCTTGCTCGACCCCTGTGCCTGGTAGCCTGGCCTTGATGGGGTAGCCCCCGCCACCTCCCCACCAGGCTCTCTCAGGCAGCCGCTGCGCTGCACAGAGCAGAGACCCTGAGCGGCCGACATGAGAAGTGGCTGGTTCTGCCCCCTCCACTCCCTGCCCAGGCCCGGCTGTCGGGGACGGGGCCGAGCGTGCCGGGGGTCAGCGTCAGTGGGAGAAGGACACAGCCCCTCTTCCTCCTTCCCCCCCCCGGCATGCCAAGCAGAAATCTGGGGGGAGCTTCACCCTGCACACACCCCCTATGCGTCGCCTCTGGCGAGTGGGTTCTGGAGAGTTTGCTGGTTTGCGGTGTTCAGTTTGCAGAGGCTGGTACGGGCTGTGCGCTGAGAGATGCAGAGCCTGTGATCACATCAGATCGGGCGAGGGGCTTCCCTGGTTAGGGGGCCTACAAAGGCAGCCAAGCCATAGGAAAGAAGTCAGCAAACAACTGGAAACAGGGGAGTTAGTGTGCGGGATTGTAAGGAGAGTTTGGGGGAGGGGCGGTGACGTTCTGTTTTTGTGTGGTGTGCGGTTTTCTCTCTCCTTGGCAGGCGCTTAGGCAGGAAGGGTGTGACAGACACAGAGGCAGCAGTGGTAGTGACCCAAGCAATGGAAGAGACAGTGAAGATGACCAGATGTGGAAGCTGCGGGATGTACATGTTCCTGGTGCAGGTACCTGAAAAGAGCTTGTTTGTATGAAGTGCCGCCTGAGAGAGCTGATGGAAGAGAAGAGCCGAGGTTTGGAGATGCAGGTGGAAACTATGGTTGAGTTTTGAAGGGGATTTGAGCAGATGATGGAGGGAAGGCGAGAGGAGGCTGAAGGGAGAACTCAGGACTGGCAGATCCAAGCTGGACTGGAGAACGCGGCAGGGAGACTGCTGGGTGAGTAAAGTGGCCAGTGGAAACGTGATGATGAGAACCGGGCAGAGGAAAAGACCAGCTAGTGAAGGAGAAGTGGAGCTCAGGAACAGGTTTGCTGAGTTGGAAAGTGAAGAAGGTTGCAGCAGGGAGTAGCAGAAGGTGGGAGGACCAGGGAGAAGAGAAGAGCAGCTAGTCCTACAAGAAGAGGGGAAGAGTCAATGTACATACCCAGAGTTCGGAGCCCCAGGAGAACAGAGGATGACTTGCAGTAGATCACAAGAGAGAACAAAAGACAAGGGGACTTGCATTCAGAAGGAACAGGAGGAAGGCTGGAGAATGGCACCAACACCAGGAAAGGCAGGTCTACGTGACTGGTCACTCCTTACTAGGAAGAATGGACAGGCCTCGCACCAGAGCTGATCCAGGGAACAGAAGGGTGAGCTGTCTGCCGGGAGCTAAGTTATGGGATGTGGACCTGAGGCTGAAGAGGATCCTAATGGGAGCAGGAAGGAATCCACTGATTGTCCTTCACATGGGAACAAACGATACTGCTAGATTCTTGCTGGAATGGATCAAGGGAGATGATGCCAGGCTGGGGAAGACACTTAAGGAAATGGAGGCTCAGGTGGTCTTCAGTGGGATTCTACCTGTCCCTAGAGGAGGAGAAGGGAGGTGATACAAGATGATGATGATCAATGCACGGCTCAGGCAGTGGAGCTCTAAGGAGGTCTCTGGGCTGTTCGATCACTGGGAGGCATTCACAGACAAAGGACTGTTCTCATGGGACGGACTCCCCCTGAGTAGGGCGGGAAATAGATTCTGGGATGGAGGGTGGCACAACTAGTTAAAAGAGCTTTAAGGTTGGAATTCAGGGGAGACAGTTGAGAGATGCTCATGTAATCTCCACTTCTGATTCTAATACTGAGCAGGAGAAAATCAAGTAAGAGCAGACACAGCAAAGGAGAAAGGAACAGCAGAGGGAAGGAGAATGGACATCAAGAGGAAAGACAGTTCCCAAACCAATGATGCTAACAACCAAGTAGTAGGTGATACTGGCAGTAGCATGACTGTGCCTAACCACGTGAGGAGCCCTGGCGAAGCCGAGCGGAAACAACTAAGGTGTCTATGCACCAATTCAAGAAGCCTGGGGGACAAAATGGAGAAACTAGATGTTGTGTATTTGGTTGTCATGGGTTTTGTTACTATGGCAACTGAGTTAGACTATTAAGGGATAGCTCAGCCGGTTTCAACCGGCTGAGTGAGCTCTCTGTATATCTGTAAATAAAATGGAGGTTTTGGTTAGCTGCCTGCTCTCTGGCCTCAAGTGATTGCTTCCTACACCAGCTGCCCCAAGGATATAACACTGGCGACGAGGGTGAGACTCCGGTGCTGCTCCAGTAACAGAAGGAAGTAGAAGTTAAGGTAAAGAACAAACAAACAAAAAAAGCTGCTTGTTTGCACTGACTGTGAAAGTGAAACTAAAAATCATGGCTACTCTGACCAGGCCCCTGGAGCCTTTTGATGAGAATACAGAGCAGTGGCATGTGTATACTGAGCGTTTTGAGCTTTTTGGTATTGCAAATGACATTACAGAAGCGAAGAAGGTGCCAATATTCTTAACTGTTGTAGGGGCTAAAACCTACTCCCTGCTACGCAGCTTACTACACCCTGTTAAGCCTGAGAATAAATCTTACAGTGACATTGTGGAAATCCTGGGGTCTCATTTCTCCCCAAAACCACTGGTAATTGCTGAAAGATATAGGTTCCACAAAAGAGACCAAAAGGAAGATGAAACAGTTGTACAATTTGTAGCCATTTTAAAAAAGCTAGCAGAACACTGTGAATTTAAAGAGATGTTACATGATGCCCTGCGTGACAGGTTAGTGTGTGGCCTCTGCAGTGAAGCTATACGGAAGCGCCTACTGACAGAGGCTCAGCTTACATTACAGAAGGCTGTTGATATTGCTGTCTCCATGGAACTGGCTACAAGGGAGGCACAATACATCGGTGCACCACCTAGGGTGCAAAAAGTGTCACAAGAACTGACCCACAAAACGGTGCAGAGTCAAGAATGTTACCGCTGTGGTAAGCTGGGTCACCAGGCATCAGAATGCTGGTGTAAGGACCTGATGTGTCGACACTGTGGCAAAAAGGGACACATTGAGTATGCCTGTAAACAAAAGAAAAAGAGGCCTGTGGTCTGGCCGACAAAAAGAGGAACCTTGCATACCCTAGAGCAGACCCAGGATGATCAAGGTGACACCTCCTCACAAGAGGAAGTGCCACTGCATGTTTTGTCTTTGGCAGCGGGCTCACATGAATACTGGGTAACCCCCTTATTGGAGGGCAAACCTATACGCATGGAACTAGACACCGGTGCAGCTGTCTCGCTGGTTCCTGAGACTGTGTATAAGGAAAAGCTACAGCATCTTCCGCTTAAGGCAACAAAAACTGTTTTGAAGACATAAACAGGTGAAGCTGTGCCCATGTTGGGCACTATTGATGTTAAGGTGGAGCTCAATGGACAGGCGGCTAAATTGCCACTGTTTGTGGTGAGAGGTGACTACCCAGCCTTAATGGGTAGGTCTTGGCTTGGGAAGATTCAGCTGAACTGGGCAGAAGTGCACCGGATGACTAAAGAAGAAACCAGTCTAACCCCTATACTAAGGAAACATGCTGCTGTTTTTGGAGATGATTTGGGAAGTATGAAGGGAATCACTGTGACATTGAACATTAAACCTGGCAGTCCACCAAAATATCTGAAAGCCCGAACTGTGCCATATGCCATCAGGCCAAAAGTTGAAGCAAACCTGGAGCGCCTGGTCACCAATGGAGTCCTAATACCAGTTACCCATAGCTCATGGGCCACTCCTATCGTTCCAATAGTGAAGAAAGATGGCTCTCTCCGGATTTGCGGTGATTTTAAAGTCACTGTCAACACAGTGTTGTGTGCAGAGCAATACCCGCTTCCCCGCATCGATGACCTCTTCGCAGGCCTGGCTGGGGGACAAAAGTTCAGTAAGATTGATCTGAGTCAAGCATATTTACAGATGCACGTCGATGAAAAGTCCCAAGAGCTGTTGACTATTGTGACTCATAAGGGGCTTTATCGATACTGTCGCCTACCCTTCGGAATCACATCGGCTCCCGCCCTGTTCCAGAGGGCTATGGACCAGATCTTGTGTGGCTTGTCAGGAGTTCAGTGCTATCTGGATGATATCCTGGTCACTGGAAGAAATGAAGAGGATCACTTAAAGAATTTAGAGGCTACCCTACAAAGACTGGAAGAGTATGGCCTACGAGTTCGCAAAGACAAGTGTGAATTCTTCAAGCCCTCTGTTGAATATTTGGGACACATCATCGATTCTGCAGGTCTTCATAAGGCCCCTGCAAAAGTTAAAGCTATTGCGGAGGCTCCCCCACCTCGAAACGTAAGCCAGCTGCGCTCATTTCTAGGACTCCTGAACTATTATGGAAAGTTCATCTCACAGTTAGCCACACTGCTAAAACCACTTCATGAGCTCCTTGGGCAGAACAAGGCCTAGAAGTGGACTGAAGCCTGTGATGTTGCATTTAACAAAGCTAAGGATGCATTGTTAAATTCTGAAGTTCTAACGCACTTTGATCCATCCTTACCCCTGCAATTGGCCTGCGATGCTTCCCCTTATGGAGTGGGAGCGGTCGTGTCACACATTATGCCTTCGGGAGAAGAAAGACCTATTGCTTTTGCTTCACGCACTCTAAGCAAAGCAGAAACTAACTACGCCCAAATCGAACGTGAGGCATTAGGAATTGTTTTTGGAATTAGGAAGTTTCATCAGTACCTGTTTGGGCGAAAGTTTACTCTTCTTACAGACCATCGACCTCTGACATCAATATTTGGACCCTACACAGGCATTTCCCCATTAGCTGCTAGTCGTATGCAACGTTGGGCATTGATACTTTCTGCACACACATATGAAATCAAATATCGGAAATCCACTCTGCACGGCAATGCAGATGGCCTCTTAAGGTTGCCTTTACCGGTCAAACATCGAGATAGTGCCCAAAAGGAAATCTTCTACTTTGAACAGGTAGAGAATACACCCATCACTGCTACTCAGATAAAGAAGGCAACCCGCGTTGACCCAGTATTATCCCAAGTTATGGACCTGGTGATGCATGGAAAATCTCGACAAACCTCTCCGGTCTCACCCGACCTTGTTCCCTACATGTCCAGGCGGACGCAGTTATCGGTCCAATCTGGTTGTTTGTTGTGGGGGAGGCGTGTCATTATTCCACCACCCCTGAGATCACAGATGTTAGAACAGCTACATTCCGGTCACTGTGGAATAGTGCGCATGGAGGAAATTGCACGAAGCTATTTTTGGTGGCCTAGATTGGACAGTGCTATTGAAGGGAAGGCAAAAGCTTGTATGTCATGTCAGGGTGTAAGAAATGCACCCCAGTGGGCACCCCTACACCCATGGGACTGGCCTGAAAACCCGTGGCAACGTATTCACGTTGACTTTGCTGGCCCCCTTGAAGGAAGCATGTTCTTGGTGGCAGTAGATGCCCATTCTAAATGGCCAGAAGTCTCTATAATGCAGTCCACTACTGCAGAGAGTACTATCCAAAAACTACGAGGACTCTTTAGTCGTTTTGGTCTGCCAGAACAACTTGTGAGCGACAACGGACCGCAGTTCGTCTCTCAGGAGTTTCAAAATTTTATGAAGGCAAATGGGATACACCACATCACGTCAGCACCATATCATCCGTCCACCAACGGATTAGCTGAAAGATTTGTGCAGACAATGAAAAATGCTTTGAAATCAGCAAAGGGACAACACTCCATTCAAAAGCGTCTGGATACCTTCTTACTTTCCTATAGAAACACACCTCATGCTACGACCCAGGCTTCCCCAGCCTTTCTAATGATGGGATGACAGCTGCGCACTTGCTTTGATCTGCTGAAACCTTCTGAACCCAGACAAACTGTGCAACATCAGCAGCAATATCAAGTCATCAGACGGGCACCCAAAGCAAAAGACCGAACCTTTAGCCCAGGGCAGCCAGTTTTGGCTCGGAATTATACTTCCAGAGCTAAATGGGTCCTGGCCACAGTCATCACTCAAACAGGACCTGTTTCCTATACAGTCCGGACTGCAGAGAATCTTACCTGGCGGCGACATGTAGATCAGCTGTTGCCAGGTCATGCCAGTCTTCAGGACCCATCTGCAGTTGAGGGGTCTGACTTCACCCCTCCTGGTGAGACACCGAATCATGAGTCACCTGTTCCTGACTGTTCTCCTCCGTTACTGCCGGCAGCTGAGATACCCCTTTGCCCAGCACGAGCTGATACCACCTCCTCACCTATTCGTGCTGCGGACCCTGAGCCCCTAGTACTTTCGGGTGCAACAACACCAGAAGTTCGCCGTAATCCACCTAGAGACAGAAGGCCTCCTCATCGGCTGGATCTTTAGTTAGGGCGAACCCACGGTTATGGGGCAAAATAATCCCCAGGGTTTAGCCGGGAATGGAGGCAGTCTACCCTCCTTCTCTAGTTTAGTGTGTGTTTTATTTAGGGGATGTTCTTATTAGGGGGGGGAGGAATATGTTGTGTATTTGGTTGTCATGGGTTTTGTTACTATGGCAACTGAGTTAGACTATTAAGGGATAGCTCAGCCGGTTTCAACCGGCTGAGTGAGCTCTCTGTATATCTGTAAATAAAATGGAGGTTTTGGTTAGCTGCCTGCTCTCTGGCCTCAAGTGATTGCTTCCTACACCGGCTGCCCCAAGGGTATAACACTAGATCTACTGGTGCGGGAAGTGAAACCAGATGTTACAGGAATAACAGAAACATGGTGGAATAGTAGCCAGGACTGGAGTACAGACAATGGAGAGTATGTGCTGCTCAGGACAGACAGAAATGAAGGTGAAGGTGGTGCAGTAGTGTTGTATATTGATGAGGAGATAGACTGACTGTAAAGAAATTAGAAGTGCTGCAATGGATAAATGAGAGACTGTTTGGGTCAAAATCACTTTGGGGAAGAAAGCTACCAGAGGCTCCCCTGACATAGTGCTTGGTGTCTGCTACAGACCCCCAGGATCCTATCTGGATATGGATAGAGACCTCTGGAAAAACTTCAATTATATAGTATCAGGGGTGTAGCCATGTTAGTCTGGATCTGTAAAAAGCAATAAAGAGTTCTGTGGCACCTTATAGACTAACAGATGTATTGGAGCATGAGCTTTTGTGGGTGAATACTCACTTTGTCAGACACATGTAATGGAAATTTCCAGAGGCAGGTATAAATATGGAGGCAAGAATCAGTCTGGAGATAACGAAGTTGTTAGTTCAATCAGGGAGGGTGAGAACACCAAGGGAGCAGAAACTGCTTTTGTAGTTGGCTGGCCATTCACAGTCTTTGTTTAATCCTGAGCTGATGGTGTCAAATTTGCAGATGAACTGAAGCTCAGCAGTTTCTCTTTGAAGTCTGGTCCTGAAGTTTTTTTGCTGGAGGATGGCTACCTTTAAATCTGCTAGTGTGTGTCCAGGGAGGTTGAAGTGTCTCCTACAGGTTTTTGTATATTGCCATTCCTAATATCTGACTTGTGTCCATTTATCCTTTTATGTAGGGATTGTCCAGCTTGGCTGATGTACATAGCAGAGGGGCATTGCTGGCATATGATGGCATATATTACATTGGTGGACGTGCAGGTGAATGAACTGGTGATGGTGTGGCTGATCTGGTTAGGTCCTGTGATGGTGTCGCTGGTGTAGATATGTGGGCAGAGTTGGCATTGAGGTTTGTTGCATGGATTGGTTCCTGAGTTAGAGTTGTTATGGTGCAGTGTGTGGTTGCTGGTGAGAATATGCTTCAGGTTGGAGGTTGTCTGTGGGCGAGGACTGGCCTGCCTCCCAAGGCCTGAGAAAGTGAGGGATCATTGTCCAGGATGGGTTGTAGATCCCTGATGATGCATTGGAGGGGTTTGAGCTGGGGACTGTATGTGATGGCCAGTGGAGTTCTGTTGGTTTCTTTCTTGGGCTTGTCTTGCAGTAGGAGGCTTCTGGGTACACGTCTGGCTCTGTTGATTTGTTTCCTTATTTCCTCGTGTGGGTATCGTAGTTTTGAGAACGTTTGGTGAAGATCTTGTAGGTGCTGGTCTCTGTCTGCGGGATTGGAGCAGATACGGTTGTACCTCAGTGCTTGGCTGTAGACCAGGGGTCGGCAACCCACGGCACACGTGCCGAACACGGCACACAAGCAGATTTTGAGGGGCACCCAGCTGCCTGCCGCTATCCCGGCCCCCCGCCCCACTCAGCCCCCCCGCCCACTGCTCTCCCCTGCGGGGGCAGGAGGCAGAAGATTGGTTCTGCGGCAGCCAAGCTTCCCCCTCCCCCGCTTCTTCCCCCAGCGCGGTGCTTTCCTGCCCCCCCCCCAGTCCCTGCACCGATCAGCTGATGGCCCTTGCCAGGGGGAGGGGGAAGAGCGGCAGCGTGTACACAGCTCCGTAGGGACGCAGCCTGGGGGAAGGGGGTGGAACAGGGCACATCCCTTCCAGCCCCCTGCAGTGAGCCGCTCAGGACAGGGGGCTGGGAGCACCCCCATGAGCCGAGCACCCCAGCCCTCTGCCCTGACCCCCCCACACCCAGCCCTCTGCCCTGCACCCCCACAGCCCCATCCCTCTGCCCTGACCCCCCCCCACACCCAGCCCTCTGCCCTGCACCCCTCACATGACCCAGCCCTCTGCCCTGACCCCCTCACCCAGCTTTCTGCCCTGCACCCCCGCACACTCCAGCCCTCTGCCTTGATCCCTGAACCCCCACCCCTACCCCAGCCTTCTTCCCTGAACCCCCCAAGGTCTGGGGTCCCAGACGCAGGCCCTGCTCAGCCCGCTGCCGGCCTAGATGAACAGAACCCCAAGCTGGCAGCGAGCTGAGCAGGCCGGCGGCATAAGATCAGCATTTTAATTTAATTTTAAATGACGCTTCTTAAACATTTTGAAAACCTTGTTTATTTTACAATGGATCGTGTGGTGTGCCCGGGGTGGAAGCTGGAGGCATGAAGGTAGGCATAGCGGTCGGTAGGTTTTCGGTATAGGGTGGTGTTAATGTGACCATCACTTATTTGTACTGTGGTGTCTAGAAAGTGGACCTCCCATGTAGATTGGTCCAGGCTGAGGTTGATGGTGGGGTGGAAGCTGTTGAAATCTTGGTGGAATTTTTCCAGAGTCTCCTTCCCATGGGTCCAGATAATGAAGATGTCGTCAATGTAGCATAGGCAGAGAAGGGACGTGAGTGGATGGGAGCTGAGGAAGTGTTGTTCCAGGTCAGCCATAAAAATGTTGCCATATTGTGGGGCCATGCGGGTGCCCATAGTGGTGCCACTGGTCTGGAGGTATATATTGTCACCAAATTTGAAATAGTTGTGTGTGAGGATAAAGTCACAGAGCTCAGCAACCAGTTGTGCTGTGTCATCATCAGGGATACTGTTCCTGACAGCTTGTATTCCATCTATGTGTGGGATGTTTGTGTAGAGAGCCTCCACATCCATGGTGGCTAGGATGGTGTTTTCTGGGAGATCACCGATGCATTGTAGTTTTCTCAGGAAATCAGTGGTGTCATGGAGATAGCTGGGAGTGCTAGTGGCATAGGGTCTGAGTAGAGAGTCCACATATCCGGACAGTACTTAGAATCATAGAATATCAGGGTTGGAAGGGACCTCAGGAGGTATCTAGTCCAACCCCCCTGCTCAAAGCAGGACCAATTCCCAACTAAATCATCGCACCCAGGGCTTTGTCAAGCCTGTCCTTAAAAACCTCTAAGGAAGGAGATTCCACCACCTCCCTAGGGAACCCATTCCAGTGCTTCACCACTCTCTGAGTGAAAATGTTTTTCTTAATATCCAACCTAAACCTCCCTCACTGAAACTTGAGACCATTACTCCTTGTTCTGTTATCGGGTACCACTGAGGATAGTCTAGAGCCATCCCCTTTGGAACCCCCTTTCAGGTAGTTGAAAGCAGCTATCAAATCCCCCCTCATCCTTCTCTTCTGCAGACTAAACAATCCCAGTTCCCTCAGCCTCTCATAAGTCATGTGCTCCAGCCCCCTAATCATTTTTGTTGCCCTTCGCGGGACTCTTTCCATTTTTTTCACATCCTCCTTGTAGTGTGGGGCCCAAAACTGGACACAGTACTCCAGATGAGGCCTCACCAAGGTCGAATAGAGGGGAATGATCACATCCCTCGATCTGCTGGCAATGCTCCTACTTTTACAGCCCAAAATGCCGTTAGCCTTCTTGGCAACAAGGGCACACTGTTGACTCATATTCAGCTTCTCGTCCACTGTAACCCCTAGGTCCTTTTCTGCAGAACTGCTTCCTAGCCATTCGGTCCCTAGTCTGTAGCAGTGCCTGGGATTCTTCCTTCCTAAGTGCAGGACTCTGCACTTGTCCTTGTTGAACCTCATCAGGTTCCTTTTGGCCCAGTCCTCTAATTTGTCTAGGTCCCTCTGTATCCTATCCCTACCCTCCAGCGTTTACCACTCCTCCAAGTTTAGTGTCATCTGCAAACTTGCTGAGAGTGCAGTCCATGCCATCCTCCAGCTCATTAATGAAGATATTGAACAAAACCGGCCCTGGGACCGACCGCTGGGGCACTCCACTTGAAACCGGCTGCCAGCTACACATGGAGCCATTGATCACTACTCGTTAAGCCCGACCATCTAGCCAGCTTTCTATCCACCTTATAGTCCATTCATCCAGCCCATACTTCTTTAACTTGCTGGAAAGAATACTGTGGGAGACTGTATATAAAGAGTGCCAGTGCCAGAGATGATGGAGTGTCCAGGATTTCCAGGTTTGTGGATCCTGGGTAGCAGATAGAATAACCCTGGTCAGGGCTCTAAGGGTGTGTTGATTTGTTCCGGTGTTAGTGTAAGGAGTGTCCTGAGTAGATGATGCAATTTCTTAGTATATTCCTCAGTGGGATCTGAGGAAAGTGGCCTGTAGAATTTGGTATTGGAGAGTTGTCTGGCAGCCTCCTTCTGGTAGACTCCTGAGGGTCACAATGACAGTCTGGACCTATACATAGAATGCTTCTGCCGACATGCACAAGCAGAAATTGTGGAAAAACAACATCGCTTGCCTCATAACCTAAGTCGTGCAGAATGCAATGCCATCGACAGCCTCAGAAATAATCCTGACATTATAATCAAAGAGGCTGATAATGGAGGTGCTGTTGTCATCATGAACAGGTCTGACTACCAGAAGTCAAGAAAATCATTATTTATTGGGTGATTGTGAAACAATAACTCCACGATCCAAGGATTTTATTCAGTGACAGACCTGGAAACATACAAATTACAGAGCCAGCCACACTGAGCGGCATAAGGGCAGCTGTCGCTGCTACAGCCAGAAATATCACAGCAAGACAAAGCGTCCCTGCGATGCACATCCCATGCGGCCCCCTCCAGTGTGCAGGGCTCCTCATCGGCAGGTGGCTGGAAAACATGCTCCATAGCTTGGAAATTAAGGCGCTTTCTCAGGTGCTGGGACCTGAATGTCACAGCCCAGCCTGTCCATGGGCCTGCTTACAAATCCACCTGAAAGGCTCAGTGCACTTGTAATCATTCCACAAATTCTGCTTTCTTGGCTCGGTGTGAACACAGTCTTCTCCACCATCCTTCTCCGGATCGTGATTATTTGGCTCATTCTCCGCCCAGAATCTGCGGATCAGAGTATTAATGTCTCACTGGAGAACCACAGCCAATTCCTGAGCTCAGTTCTGCTCTGTGGACTCTGTTATTGGCAGGGGACCAAGACACCCAGCAGTGACGCGGTGAAGCGATGCACCCCCCGGCCACCCCTCAGAGTTCTCCACAGCTCTTGTGGCCATGGTAACGAAGGGCTTCTGACGGCCGGGGGTAGCACCTGCCCTGCGCCTGACAGGCCAGCAAAGAGCCAAAGTCAGTGTGTGGCTCCAAACGCTGAGCAGCAGCAACTCGGATCTCAGTGCCCAGAACCAGAGCAGGAGGCACAGCACGTCCCAGGCACCCCCGAGATGGGAACGCAGGAACGGGAAGAGAGGGCAGCGGGGGTCAGTCATTAACTTCTCCCTGGCCCTGCTTATGGGCCTCGCCCACAGCCGCCTGAGGTCACTGCACCGACTGCAGCTGGCTCCGGCCATGCCCCCAGCCCCACAGCCTCCCCGTGCCCAGCCTGACCGAGGGGAGAGCGCAGCGCAATCCCAAGGAGAGCGGGAACCTGCCGCTCACTCCAGACTCCCCTGGCTGCACTGAGTCGACTTGGGGTCAGATCCTCAGCTGGTGTAAATCCCTGTGGTTCATTCAAGTCAATGCCGAGTTACCCAGGGGAGGCTCTGGCCCTGGGTCTCAGTGGGCACTGAACACACACTCTATGTTGAGGCTCCTGCTCTAAGCAAAGGGGCATTAGCAGAAATTCCTGAGAGGATTCACTGCTGTCATGGCAGCACCCGGGGGCCTCCCTCAGAATCGGGCCCACTGTGCCGGGTGCTGCATAGACACCAGGGGCCGTACAGACGCTGCCCGAAGAGCTTGTGACCAAACGTGTAATAAATAATCACTTCTCTCAAGCTTTACTCACCGCCTGCTTGCGTCTGCTCTGTATTCTGTGCCATCCGCCCAGCGCCAGCTGCCTTCTGTCTCCCGGTCGGTGAGTCCAATCCAGTGAGCTTCTCCCTGGTTCTCGCTGGAGAGAAACTCCTGCACAACACAGTTTGCAGCATGTGCAGGTCACCCAAGAGAGGCTGCAGGATGCAGCCGCAGCTGCCTGGGCTGAACAGATTTTGGGGGAGAGGAAAGGGCGTCTGGTGGTGTGAGCAGGGCACTCGGCAGCGGGAGACGCGGTGTCCTGCAACCAACGCTGACAGTGACTAGCTGGGAGACCCTGAGGGAGCCCTGGAGCAGCTCTGTGTCTGTGTCTGCATCTGTATCTGCCTGGGGCTAGCAACAGGGACCTGTCTCAGAACACTCCCCCCACGGCCCCCTCAGAGCTGGGCTGCGGCAGGTACTGACGGGCACCTCAGAGTTCACACCAGCCCCCTGCCCTTACAGGAAGCAAAGCTCGGAGCAGAGAACTGGGTGCAAAGTCTGGCCCTGCCGGAGGGTGGGATTTTCCTCCTCCGAAAGTGCCGCAGAGGCCTGGGGTGAGGGCTGCAGTGGGCACGTGGGGAGAGAGGATTCTCTGAGAGGTGCATGGCCCCTTGCACACAAGCCTTTCAGATACAGGCTTCTAGATTGTCCAGCAGGAGCTCAGGCCTGGGGAGAGGGATCAAAGGGGTCCTCACTAGGAAAGGCCATTGGGTTTGCAGGAAATGCTACATTGGAAGTAGGGAAAATCAGAAATGAGCCGGACCCCAAATCTCCCTCCCCCAGCACCCTAGACTCTGGGAAGTCCAGATCCTGGCTCTGTTCCTCTGCCCCATTTCTGCTTTTAAACTGATGAGTGAATCCCCTGAGTCAGGTACCAAGGCTTTGCATCCCTTGTGGGATAATTTGCCACAGGACACATCAGAGATTTGCAACCTCAGCTGCCACCTTCCACCTCCTTCTGGTGTGAAACAAGGCACTGACCCATTGTAAAAGCTCTTAGGAGCTTTCTGCACTCACCTGTTCCGCCTGGGAGGAGACAGAGGTCAGGTGCGAGTCCTGAGACACACAGAACTGCTCGGCCTCGTCCCACGACTTCATTTCGTGTGAAAAGTAATAGAAGTTCCCATTGGAAAACCTCCAGCCCCTGGAGACCTTTGTCAGCACGTCACCTAGGAGCAGAGACTGAGGTGAGAAGCCCAGGCTAACGTCACAGGGACACACGCAGGGAGCTCAGGGTTTCTAGTGCTGCATTTCCCTTCCCCTTCAGCTGCCCCAAGGCCAGGGAACTTCTGAGTGGGTGCTCCCATTAGGCTAACGAGGCCTAGGGTGTAATTTAACTCCACACCGATCACCACGGTGTGGGCCCAGGTGCAGCCACCGGTGATTTTCAATGGAAGAGAACTCGGTGCTGGAGAAAGTTGCTGCGTTGTCAGTCTGGGAGCCTGAAATGCTCCGTTCATCCTCAGCACCTGCAGAAATGGCACCAGCCAGCACTGCAGCTAGTACTTACTGCAGCGACCTTGCACTGCTGCTCGCGCTGCACTGACATTGTCCAGCCGGATCTGGATTTCTCTATACGCTGCACTGACTTTACCCAGCTGGGCTTTCAGCTTCCGGACTCCTGCCTGCGCTTCATCCAATAGCTGCAGACCTAGAAGAAAGTCACAGCGACGTCAGTGGAGATGCAGAACACTTGATTATCAGCACGTGCAGTAGAGCAGCACCTGCAGGGCCCTGTGTGCCAGGTGCTGTAGGGACAGGAGGGGACAGTCCCTGCTCTCAACAGCTCACAGTCAAAATAGACACAAGGTGGGAGAAATAAAGGATGATTTTCCTGCTGGGGAACTGAGGTGCCGGGAGAGGTGCCCAAGATCACACAGGAAGTTTGCAGCAGAGCTGGGAATTGACCCCAGCTCTCCTGAATTCTAGCCCTGTCCCCCCAATCTCCCCAGCCACCTCTTCCCAATCACTCCCCCCTTGTGAGCTGTGAGTGGGTCCCCTGCAGCATGGGGCAGAGCTGGGGCTGCAAGAACATCCATGGCCCCGAGCCCTGGCCCCGGGCTCCAGGCCGAGATTTTGAACAGCCCAGCGTTCAGGCGAGTTCTGTGCCGGGGTTTAGTTCAGGCCCATTTTCTGACTGGACGCTGAATAACCTGATCCATGGACGGGTTTGTATGTGCAGCCCTGTGCCAGACAGACAGACAGTTGTGAGACGTGGCCACAAGGGGGCGCTCTGCCTCCAGCAATGGGACTGTGGCAGGTACCCAAATTATTGGAGCTGCACAGGGAGGGCTCCGGGACTGGGGGGCAAATGGAGACCCACGAGTGCAGCTCCACTGACGTCCTGCTTACACCAGGGTCTGAATTCTGCCCTGTGTGTCTCCTGAGCTGCATCCGTCTTTCCCGCCAATGCAACCCTGACAATACAGGGGCCAAGGTGAAAACTATGGAGCGAAGGGAGCAACAGTGAAAGGACAGAAGATGGTGACCACTAGGCATCCTGCGCAGGAGCATGGGGCGGATGCAGCCAGCCTGCCACTGCCAGGAAGGGAGCTAGGAGGGAGCCTGGAGCAGCCACCCGTCCCTGGGAACAGAGCCTCCGCTGGCAGAGGAAGGTGCAGAGCAGCAGCTCGTTAGACGGGGGACGGGACCACCCGGCAGGGAAGTCTATGGAGGGGAGCAGGAGGATGCCAGGCACCCACCATCCCTGTAGGCAGGAGAGTGCTCAGCGTCCAGGCCAAGGGAGGGGAACTGACCCTGATGCCTAAGACCCTCCTCCTGCGACTTACTGTCCGATCCCTTCGCTGACGCGTCAGAGGTGTTGTCAGGCTGCAGAGAGACTTGGAGCTTGTGCACCGCTTCTTCAACCGCTTGCAGCTTGCTCTGTGCCCGGAGATCTAGAAATCACACGTCTGCAGGTCAGTGACTGAACCGAACTGCGGCTGGAGACCAGCCACGCGCAGAGGAACATGCTCAGAGTGCGAGGCTGTTCTCTATGACGTCTTTTATTTTAATCTTGGACAGCTTCCCTCCCGAGGAGGGACACCGGCACAGCCAAGGCCCCGTTCGGGGCTCTCTCCTGGTGTATGTCACAGAGCAGGGACCTGGAGCGCCGGCTTCAGCCTCATGAGACGCGGCTCCCTCCTGCTCCTCGCCCGAGCCCGGCTGCCAGAGAGAGCGGCCGAATGTGCTGGGGGGAGGCAGGGCGGGAGAAGGACAAAGCCCCCCGCAGGTAACTCTGGCGGGGCGGGGAGTGCATGGTGGCCCTGGGCTGGGCGCGGGGGTCGCTGGGCAGAGGAGACACGTGGGGCGGTCACGTGTCCTCCCCTTTAGATTGTGGCCCCCCAGCACGGGGAGGCACCAGTCGTCTTTGCCACTCACTGCCCCTAAGGAACAGGGGCTTGTCTCCCCTCTCCTCCAAGAGCTCTCCACTCCAGCTCCCTGCTTTCAGCTCTGTTTGCTGGCTCCGGGGCAGGGACAGGGCAGGGACAGAGCAGGGAATTAAACCCAGCAGTCTGAGCTTAGAAAGTTTGTGCTAGTATCAGACCAGCAGGGCAAGATCTTACAGCTCCATTCAAACTCCCTGGAGCAGGAGATTTATTTGGAGGGACAGACTGGAAATGCAGTTGGTATTCTGCTGAAATGTGGAGGTGTCCCCCTCCCCTCCAGTCGAGCCAACTGGCCTGTATGGAAGTTGGCAAACGTTGGGAATGGAGCTGCAGTTGAACTTACCTAGAAGTATCACAGCAAGGAGGGACGTGGCCAGGGCCAGACCCAGGAGGAGAAGGACAGCAGTGACGATGATGCCCCGTGCCCTGTGCCGCCAAAGGACCGATGTCTCAGGAGGGTTTCCTTGAAGGAGAAGAAGAAACGTATCCATGGAAAGTTACAGCTCAGATGCCATTGACCGAGGAAACTCCACCCCCAAATCCAATAACTGTTCCGTAACACCATCCTCTTTGGAACCCCCTTTCAGGTAGTTGAAAGCAGCTATCAAATCCCCCCTCACTCTTCTCTTCTGCAAACTAAACAATCCCAGTTCCCTCAGCCTCTCCTCATAAGTCATGTGCTCCAGCCCCCTCATCATTTTTGTTGCCCACTGGACTCTTTCCAATTTTTCCACAACCTTTTTGTAGTGTGGGGTCCAAAACTGGACACAGTGCTCCAGATGAGGCCTCACCAATGCCGAATAGAGGGGAATGATCACGTCCCTCGGTCTGCTGGCAATGCCCCTACTTATACAACCCAAAATGCCATTAGCCTTCTTGGCAACAAAGGCACACTGTTGACTCATATCCAGCTTCTCCTTTGTCGTTGCATAGAGCCTAGCTGAGCTCAGTGCGTAGCTGCCGCTGTCTGCAGCTGCACCCTCCACTTCCATCAGCCCCATCTCCCTGCCTGTCTCCTGACCCTTCCACTGCATCTCTTATGTGTTCAAATCCAGAACAGCTGCCACACGGCATCTGGATTGCACTGAAACCAAAGGGGATAAACAACCCCCGGAGCAGGCCCTTGTTCAGCTGACACCTGTACAACCAAACATAAGAATGTGAAAATGGCCAGACTGGGTCAGACCAAAGGTCCATCTACCCCAGTGTCCTGTCTGCGGACAGTGGCCAGTGCCAGGTGCCCCAGAGGGAATGAACAGAACAGGGAATCATCAAATGATCCATCCCCAGTCGCCCATTCCCAGCTTCTGGCAAAGAGGTTAGGGACACCATCCCTGTCCATCCTGGCTAACAGCCAATGATGGACCTGTCCTCCATGAACTTATCTAGGAACTCTGTTGTGGTCCTGGCCTTCACAATATCATCTGACAAGGAGTTCCACAGGTTGCATTTTGTGAAGAAATACTTCCTTTTGTTTGTTTTGTTTGTTTGTTTTAAACCTTCACTTGGTGACCCCTAGTTCTTGTGTTATGAGAAGGAGTAAATAACACTCCCTTATCTACTTTCTCCACACCAGTCATGACTTTATAGATCTCAGTCATATTCCCCCTTAGTCGTCTCTTTTCCAAGCTGAAAAGTCCCAGTTTTATTAATCTCACCTCATATGGCAGCCGTTCCATACACCTAATCCCTTTTCTGAACCTTTTCCAATTCCAATATATCTTTTTTGAGATAGGGCAACCACATCTGCACGCAGTATTCAAGACATGGGTGTACCATGGATTTATATAGAGGCAATATGATATTTTCTGTCCCTTTCTTAATGATCCCAAACATTCTGTTCGCTTTTTTGAAGCCGCTGCACATTGAGTGGATGTTTTCAGAGAACTGTCCATAGTGACTCCAAGATCCCTCTCTTGAGTGGAAACAGCTAATTCAGACCCCATCGTGTTATAAGTACAGTTGGGATTATGTTTTCCAATGTGCGTTACTTTGCATTAATCAACATTGAATTTCATTTGCCATTTTGTTGCCCAGTCACCCAGCCAAAGCCCTGAGAGGGGCCCCTTGTGCTGGGAGCTTTAGGAAAACAGCCTGGTCCTTCTCTCAGCACTTCCAGCTCCATTTGCTCCTTGTCCTTGGAGGAACAGGTTCCCTCCCCCCATCCCCGAGCCCTGGGGAAAACCCTTCTCTGCTAACACAGCTACATCTCCCTGCCCCTGCTCACGGTTAGACGCGTGTGCTCGGGCAGGGAAGGGGCAGAGGGTAAGGAAAGGAGGTGTCACTGTGAAATGGGGGGATGAGAGGGAGCTGGTCCCCAGAGATGGGGGCTGTGAGGATTCGACCCTGGTGATCTCCTCCTGGGAGAGGCTGATGGTGGCAGTGAGCTGGGGAGGGGGAGCCTGGCTGGCTTTTATGGCCAGCCCATGGCACTGCGCTGCCCGGCAGGAGGCTGGGATGCTGGGCAGGGACTCCCATCTCTCCCCCTGTGCCCTTCTCCCGTTGGGGACTGGCAGGGGAGAGAATGCACTGGGAAGCACTGACCGAGCACCCTCGCCCGCTGCCCGTGGTGCTGTCTGGCCAGCACAAGGCTGAGCTCTGGGTTCGTGGTCAGTGGAGCAAGCGATCGCTACCCAGGATGCTCTGCAGAGACCACAAAGCCAAGGAGAGGCCAGCGGGAGTCCAGGGTCCGGTGCAGCCTCTTGTGCTTACCTTTGGGCTGGGGAGCAGCTTCCGTCATCAGCATGTTCTCATAGATATTCTCCCTCGACATTTTCCTGCCTTCGCGCTGACCCGAGCCCCTGATCACTGGCCTGTGGGTCCTTTCTGCAGCCTGCTGGGTTAGAGCCTCCCTCTGACAGCAGCCCTGGCCCAGAAATAGAAATGGGAAGTGATGCCTGGTGGTTGGATGAGGGAAGGCGGGGTAGTGGGAGGTGTGGAGATGAGAGATGGTTGCACGGGGGAGGGAGGTGGATGGGGAGGGCATGGAGGGGAGAGACGGGTGGATAGGGGAAGGAGGCATGAGGGAAGCGGATGACAGCGCTCTGTCGGCAGCGCCTGACCATAGGTGCTGGATCTAGGGGGGCTGCCGCACCCCCTGGTTGGAGGCAGTTTCCATCACATGCAGGGTTACAGTTCGGTTCAGTGGCTCTCAGCACCCCACTATTCACATTGTTCCAGCCCCCTGGGCCCAGCCTTTCATGGCCCCCTCTTGCGGGTGGGGCTCTGGCCAGAGCGTAAAGGCATCATCCCCGTGCGCCGCGCGTGCGATTGGCTGTCGGAGGTCATGCAGCGGAGGGGCTGGGCCTGGGGCAGCCTGGGCCCTCTCCCCTCCTGGGATACCCCCAGCTCCACCCCAGCCATGGCATCCTGCTCTGTGTCCTGGGCCCACTTGTGTTGTGGGAACTCCAGTGTCATCCCACTGAAGCACGGTGAGGGGCAGGCTGGGGGCAGTGTGGGGCCAGGCCTGCATCCTGCTCCTTGCCTCCGGACCACACCCCTTCCCCACACTGTGGCGCCCTGGTCAGTTACCGACATCACCTGCCCCGAAGGCCGGCCCTATCCTGGGGCATCCATGACTGTCCAAATCTGCATCTTTTTCCTGTGTGTGACAATCCACGGGTGGGAGTCCTGCTGTCCAAAGAGACAGACCCTGCTCACTGCTCCGGCGGTAACATGGGATGAGAGGGGGCACGTGTGGAATCAAAGGTTAGTGTGTTACACAAGCATCCTGGTGATTACGAGCAGCACTGGTACAAGCAGCCAAGTGAGCACATGCCCAGCGATACACAAACGTTGGTGGCTGAACGCCGACATGACTTTGTAGCGTAGACACGGCCTCGGTCGCCAGCTCTGGGGCTGTACAGGAGGTTTCCAGGAAGGACAAGCAGCCTTGCTGGATTTTTCCTCTCCACTGATCACTCCCAGTTTGTTGAGTTTTGCTGGGAAACTTCCCCAGCCAGGCTGAGTTCAGTCTCCAGCTCCCTAGGTGAGACCAGTCCCCACATGCTCAGCTCTGCTCTGGCTGCGAGTCCAGGGCTGCTGCCTGCTGGGGGTGTGTCTGGGCGCTGGGCTAGGAGACGACAGTTTGGATGTTAGTGTAGTTGTGTAACCTGCACCTTGAGCCCTGCACCCCTTTGTGGGGAGGGGAAATCCTGGGATCGACGCAGCCTGACTCCTGCCTGAGGAGGATCCCGGCCAGCAGAGACCAGCCCCTCTGCAGTGACCGAAGGGTCCAGAGTCAGCTCTGACCCGGAGAGTCCAGAGGGGGGACACATACATTTGGATCAGTGTGAGGTCAGAGGGGAATGCTCGGAAGGTGTGGCCCAAACTCCACAAGTGAGTGTTGTGTTGTTACCTTGCACTGAAATACATGTAACAGCACCAGCACCGGGAGTCTCTGTAAGGAACCCCACAGATTTACTGCTGAACCGCGCTGCTGAGGGGACTGAAAAGTGTCCCACATACTGTCTGCGAGGGGCTGTGTGTGTGTTAAACGTTCGCTCACTAAGAAATTGGGACTCTCTGAGCTGACTGGCAGCTGTCGTTAACCCCTACAGGCAGGGGCTGGTACCGTAGCTCTGAGCTTCAATTCTGTGCAATACGTTTCTTTTTTGAAGTCCTGAAAAGACAGAGCTCAGGCCTGCGCTTCAGCAGGGAGTTGTGCTGAGGGGCAGGGAAGGGGGGTGTCACAGTTACACATAATTCTGCCTCCGCCTCCCCCAGCCCATTGCATCTCTATGCCCTGCTGCAGCATCACCACTGGTCCAGCACCGCCTGACTCCTGGCAGCGGCTTCCCCCTCACCTACCAGGTGGGTGGTGTCAGGGGCGGGCTGGCCCTTTTAGGGGATTTGGGCTCAGCCCCATCAGTGTGCAGTTAGCCCCCACCCCAGGTGATGGGTTTGGGATGCTGGCTGGTTCAGACATCAGGTGATGGTAGCCTGGGGTAGGGGCAGGGCTGCTTGTAAAATGGAGCCTGGTGTCTCACAGAGGGGAGACAAGGGGCTCAGAAAGACATAGGGGGCTGGTGGGAGAGGCCCAGAACCTTGCAAGGGGCTGGTAGAGCTCCCTCACTCAGAGAGAGCTAGTGCCTGGTGCCCTGATAGACGGGTAAAGAGCAGAAAGAGACCTGTGGAGGATCCAGAGGGGATTCTGGGAGCACCTTCCCCCACACCAGCCAGAGGGAAAGGCCTGGCTGGAGCTACCTGAGTGAGGGCCAGGAGCCAACCCTTAAGGCCTGGTTGTCACTGCAGAAGAGGGACCTTAACTCAGAGAATCATAGAACCATCGAGTTAGAAAAGTCTGCAAGGGTTGTCTAATCTAACCCTTGCCAAGTTGCCAGGTTTGCTGTGTCTAAACCATCCCAGACAGTCGTCGAGCCTTTGAAACCCTCCAATGACAGAGCTTCCACAACCTCCCTAGGCATCTGTTCCATTAACCTCCTGTTCTTACAGTGAGGAAGTTTGTCCTAAGATTTAATCTCGATCTGCTGTGCTGTAGTTTGAACCCATAGCCCCTTGTCCTGCCATCTGTGGCAAAAGAGAACAACTTTTCTCCATCTTTCTTATGTCAATCTTTCAAGTGTTTGAAGACTGCTGTCATATCCCCAACTAGTCTCCTCTTTTCCAAACTAAAATACCCAGTTCCTTCAGTCTTTGCTGAGACACCTTGCATTGCATTCCATCCCTCTGACCATCTGTGTCCACCTCTGGATACTCTCCAGTTTCTCTACATCCTTTCTATACATTGGTGACCAGAATTGGACACAGTTCTCCAGCTGAGGCCTACCCAGCACTGAGTAGAGTGGTACTGTCACCTCCTGTGACTTGCATGTGAGGCCTCTGTTAATGCAACCTAAAATTGCATTTCTTTTTTCTGAAACAGCATCGCATTGCTGACTCATGTTGAGGTTGTGATCCAGCACAACTCCCCGGTCCTTTTCAGCAGTGCTGCTGCCAAACCAGTTTCCCCCCATTCTGTATTTGTGTATTTGGTTGTTCTTCCCTATATGCAGCACCTTACGTTTGTCTTTGTTAAATTTCATGTTGTTGTCTATAGCCCAGTTCTCCAATTTAGCAAGATCCCTCTGAATTTTAGCTTTATCCTCCAAAGTGTTGTAACCCTTCCCTCCTAGCCTTGTGTCATCTGCAAACTCGATCAGTGAGCTCTCCATACCTACACTCAGTGTACGGGGAGATTTTGGCAAACCAGTGAAGTGCCTGAAACCACTATGGCTTAGTGCTAAAAGCAGGGTGTAAAGTGGTCATGCAGCAGGCTTAGCTTGACCAAGGAAGGAGGGGACGGGGTTTTTGGTCCCACAGAAAGGGCAGCTTGACCCCATGTCCTTCCTGATAAGAATTGTGTTGAAGTTGCTGATGCATGCATTTTAGAGGAGCAGGATGTGCCCTCAAGAATGTTTCTGACAGAGTCTCAAGGCTGCAAACTCTGGGAAAAACCCACACTTGGTTAATCAATAATCAGAAGGAAGCCTCTTGCTGGGCCATTGAAATTGCTTGCTGAACAAGTTTTCTTTAAGGGACATGTCATTGTGTTATAAATAAGTGGGAAAACTTTGAGGTAGGGGGACTCTTCAGGACTGGCCTCTCCCTCTGGAAGCATCTTGTGTTCCCCACCGGCAGACGGGCTGCCGCTGTGCCACTCGAGAGCCACACTCAGCTTCGGTAATTATCGAGGGGTGGGGATGTTTTACTAACCTGTTGCGGACGTGTGTGAGTGTTTGAGACTAAGTAAAGTTTAGCTTGAAGTGGAAGCACTCTTGTGTTGTCCTGTTTGTGCAGCCATCTATCGGTCAGATGCCCCGGACGGCCGTGTGTCCCGTGATTTATTTCTGACACCACCTCACACTGGGTAAACGTTACCAGGAGCTTTGGGTTGAAAGGACCCCGGGTAACAGAACTTGGAGGCCCCAATGAGGATTGGTGGAGAGGAAGGAGATGGGTGGTACAAACAGTTTGTAGTTTGTCCATTGCAGTAGGAGGTAAAAGATGACAGGGTGGGGTCGCTCCCTACAAGTTCCTGTGTCGCAGTTTGCGAGTTAATTTCTGGATACAGTCCATTACTGGGACTCAGAACTCAGGCTGATTGTCTGCTCATGTGGAGAAATTATGTCCAGAGTCAGGGAACCAACTCCAGGACACAACCCCAAAGATCAGAGCTGCCAGATCTTAACACTCTGCCAATAACAGCGTGGAGAAACTGGAGTCCCCTAGGTGGACCTGGCCATCAAGAAAAGTTCATCTGTCTTATTGGGAGCGGTGAGCCCTGTCTGTGTCGCATGCAGTCTGTTTTTGGTGGTTGTTAAGAAATAGAGGTTATGTAGGATGTTACTGTGTAAGACTCTTTCCCTGGTAAAAGACCCTGTAAACCCGCAAAAGATTAAGCCCTGAGTCCACAAGGAAAGGGTGTTTGCTCTGAGTCCACAGGGACAGGGTATTTGCCCAGAGCCCATGGAGGAGTAGAGCCCGGAGCCCATGGAGGGGTAGAGCCAGGGGTGGCTCCAGGGCCCAGCACGCCAAGTGCGTGCTTGGGGCAGCATGCCGCGGGGGGCGCTCTGCTGGTTGCCGCGGGGGCGGCAGGCAGGCTGCCTTCCACGGCGTGCCTGCGGCGGGTCCGCCAAAGCCTCAGGACCAGCGGATCCTCCGCAGGCAAGCCGCCGAACGCAGCCTGCCTGCCGTGCTTGGGGCGGCGAAATGCCTAGAGCCGCCCCTGGGTAGAGCCCGGAGCCCATGGAGGAGTGGAGCCCGGAGCCCATGGAGGAGTGGAGCCCGAAGCCCATGGAAGGGTAGAGCCCGGAGCCCATGGAGGAGTAGAGCCCGGAGCCCATGGAGGGGTAAAGTTAGGTGCTTTTCGCCTGGAGTCCTAGGAACTGGGGAAAAGTGGGTGTCCTTGAATGTGTGAGTAACAGAGAATTTTGTGCAGGTAAGAAGTTTGGTGGCGAGAATGCAGGCAGCCTAAGGTCTTTTGGACTGAACTGGTAGAGCCTAACAGGGCAAACAATAGCAAAGTACCTGGGCCTTGTGTCAGGAAGGGTCATTGCCTGTCTGGCAGAATGGCCACCCCAGAGCAAGAGAGAGGAAGGGACCAGGAGGGGTGGGGGCGGTTGAGGGTGGTTAGTGGGACAAAGCCTGTGCCCATTGTTAAGGGGCGGTTCAGCGAGGAAAGCAGGATCAGGCCCAGACAAGCAGGCAGGCAACAGACAAGGAGATTGGAAAACAGGCTGGGAGCCCTGAGGGGCAGAGTGGCAGGAGTAAGGGAAGGAGCAAGTCCCGGCCTGGGGAATTCAGGTCCCTGGGGCAATACTGGGAATGGTGAAATGTGAGTTGATGGAGGCGTCATTCTGGGAGACAAACGAGTGAGTTAAGGGAAGAGAGTGAGAAGTAAACGCTGCAGAGGCTGGAGGGAATGAAGCAGTTGAACCTTGTGAAAATGTTAACGAAAGAAAAGTGTTACAGGAAGCGAATTCTTGGTGTCTTTGCAGCCGTTCTGAAGGGAAAATGGGCCCTTTTCCAAAGGAAGGTCTGTAAATAAGCCAGGCAATAAGACAATCTGCTCTGAATCATTTGACCAAACAATTTAGTCAAATTTGCTAAAAGAACAGAAGGGGTTTCTATTGGAACTGACCTGCCCGCAACGTACACCAATGTGATCTATGGGCAGCTGTGTAAACAGTAAAGCAGTGTAAGGGATGGATGGATATGTGTGTGTGTGTGAACATATTGTGTAAATATGTGGAGTGTTTCAATTGGTTTTTGTTTTGTTTTTAAATAACACCACTAAAAAGCCATTTGAATCTTTCATTCAAAGTTGCAGACACTTTCTGCCAGGCACAAGTAACTGGTGTTATTTAGCTTTGCTATTAAGCACTTAACCCTTAAGGTACCTCAATGCTTTATAACATTCAATATCTCAAGTCATGGCTGCAGCAGGGTTGTCAAACCCAGGAGAAGGGGAAGAAATTCTGGATCTTTTTTTTGGGGGGGGGGACAAAATAGCAGATAAGAAATAGCAGTAAAAGAAATAAGGAAAAAAGACAGTGCCTCTCTGGAGCAACAGCAGGGGTGAGGTGCACACAAAAAAAGAGGCAACATTAGAAACACTGAGCCTTAAGGTGGCTCTGAGTAATCAGCTTGTACTTTGATGAAGGTACATGAAAACTCTGTGAGCACAAAAGAAACAGTTACACCGTATGTAAAAGTTGATATGGCTAATATAATGTTATAGAAGTACAACTATGAAAGGAAGGTGCATTTTTCCCCAGGACATGTGCAGTGTATGTTGTAGAAGGGGTAAAAGAAATGCAAACAAAACATGCTAGTTAATTAAAATCCTATTAGAGCTCTAAAGGGAGCCACAATAGGTTGTGTTTTCTTTTTCAGCTCGCTGGGTGTTCTGGAAACAGGAGTTGAAAGTGAAAAGAAATCAAAACTCGGGTGGAAGTTGATTTTGTCCCTTTTAAGACAGGGTCTCTGAGCTGCTGATGGCTTTGGAGGCAAAAGCAAGCCAGAAAGCGTCTGTGTTAATGCAAATCACCTAACTGATAGAGGAAAGGGAGAACTGTCCATACATGGCAGCACAAAGGAGCTGTAGATAATGAATATGCCTGGTCAGCAAACAAACTACCTGAAACCAAAAGGCTCAAATTATAACCCTCCAGAGGAAGGTGGAAAATGAAGTCAAACCTAAAAATATGAGAGGGACAGGTTAACCCCAAGTAGGAAAAAATATCCTTTTTCTGTGTGTATGCAGTGCTGAAATCTGAAGACAGGTACGAAAGGGGTCTGCTTATATGCATGACACCCCTACCTTTTAATTCACCAAAACCCCAAGGATATAATTACATTAAAAAGCCTATGCAAAGATTTCAAGAGAACATTGAACACACTGGCCTCAAAAACAGATTGTCTAAATAAAAGGCATGGTATAACAAGATACTTTTAATAGACTTGATCTTAATATTAAACATTGGGGTAACTTTAATGTTAATAAGTACCCCTGTGACAATGTATAGTGTGTATGATTTTTGGAAAAACCTTTAAGGTCATATGGTAATGATGCTTCTCAGCTATTACCTGTGAACACACTTAAAGCTTAGCACAGCAGGAAAAACATTGCAAACTTGGTCTGCTTTATAAGAAGGCAAACCGAGGTTCACCGCCTCATGAATGTAATGACTGAACAAGGACTCCTCGTTGTTTTTGCAGATACAGACTAACACGGCTACCACTCTGGAACCTGTCACCATGCAAGGCACTGAATTCAGCCGTATGAAGTGGAAATCCATCAACTTCATGAAAAAACTCGTGCAGATACAGACACACATCATCTTCCTTTCCAAATGCAAAGAAATGGACATAATACCAAAGGACTGAAGGTAAAGAATCCATTACAATCAACATACCACGCAGACTATGGTGAGAGATTGTGCCACACTCTCAAAGAAACTGCGGAACCACCTGATCAACATCCTATACAGCAAACCAGAGAGGATCAAGAATGAACTCTTATCTCCTTAAACTGACCTCACCCTTGGTAAAGCAACCCCCATCCTGTCACGTGTTTACACCTGCTCCTGTATTTTTCACTTCATGCATCTGAGGGAGTGGGCTCTAGCCCACAAAAGCTTATGCCCAAATAAATGTATTAGTCTCTAAGGTGCCACAAGGACTCCTCCTTGTTTATGCTGATACAGACTAACACGGCTGCCTCTCTGAACCCGGTGGGATAATAATTCCCCCTAAACCCTTAGAAGGTAGGAGCCATTGAAACCTGGCCTGCCTATAGAACAAAACCACAGGGACATATGGGGGTAATTCCTCTTTGTTCCAGCAATCAGCAAGGATATTTGTAAAAGGAAGGGATATTTTAAGCAATAATCTGCCACCCCAAAAGGGTAGAAATACGTTCTTTTTGTCTTTCAGAAAATCAGGAAAAGCTGGTACCAGCTGAGGAGCAACCCAGAATACCATGGATATATTGTTGCGACAAAGATTGTGTTTTGTGTTTTATGTTTTGCCTTGTGTTGTTTGTCTTGTTGCTACCATTGTTGTGTAATGTGTTTCAAAAAATAAAAATAAAATAATAAAACAAAAATAAAAATAAAAATACTGTTTAGGCAGAAGAGGCTTAACAACCATTTTAACTGTATTTCCAGAAACCAATGTTGCAGAAGGGCAGAGGTCAAGAAACGCCAGCCTGTTAACAGGGAAACATCCTGAGGTGCTAAAGGCACATTTAAAGGCAACATATGCATGTGATACAGAGTTTATCTGTTGGGGGAAATAAAAGGATGGACATAACAAAATTTTTTAAGGCACAAAGTGAAATTACCAAGGGAAAAAGAGTATATAAAAACATTGGTTACTCAAAGACTAAGACTTGCCAATTGTTACTTCTTAGTCAACTTCCAGCATGCAAGCCCAGCTGAATGCACCTGGGTGTTGTATGACACTGGATGTAAGGAAAGAAAAGCCATTGCCACACCTTCCCTGATTACTATAAGGGGCAGTACAGTAAAGGCCCATTGAAGGCAGAGCTGCCCTAATACTATCTCAATGTGAACTACTGAAGGTTATTGGAGTTCCCTGGCAGCCAGGGCAGGTGGGCAGCCTACAGAAAAGGCCCCCAAGAAATGCACTGAACTGCTTCGGGTGGAACTGGATTAGAAGCTGGAGTGCTGGATGCTACTGGCATAGAGGTATTGGCAAACAAACCAAGTTATGTTCATAAAGTAAATCATCATCTGTATGAGAATAAATGTTTCTGTCATATTGTAGCAATCAGGGGATGTGAGTTTGACTTTCATGTACCCGAATTTCAATATAGTCAGTTAAAAGTGTCTTATACTTTGTATTCTATTGTAACACCTGTACCTCTTGGAATGGATTTAACTGCCTTACAAACATTGCTTGTACACCCTGATTTACAGAAACAGCTAGATACTGCAAAACAGGAAGGGCGCAGAGTCATGGTTACCGTGCATCAGAATGCTGATGAAATTAAACAGGTATTTGCCAGAATTGGCCAAGACCTGTCACACCACTGGTGGGAAGTGTCCCCCACTGGCACATCCTGAATTTGGCCCTACACCCCATCATAGTAATCTTGGGGTCCCAGTTAGTAGTGGTTTTTGTTACCAGCCAAATGACATGCTGGACCTGGCGCAAAATCCAGCCGTTGCAAGTCCCCCGACAGATGAGTCAGTGGTTACTGCCACCGGCACTCATACTCCCGGGAAAGGAGGTTAAAACGATCACTTGTCAGTTGCTATGCTGGTGTGCTAAGTATGGGATGCCAACAAGAAGACAATTTGCTCAGTCTCGGTTGAGAGCCTTGAGCGTTCGTTGGATCTCAATGCAGATGCATCCAGAAAAGGTGTGGCGGCGACCATGTAAAGGCCCCCTTGTGTGAAAGATGACCTTTAAAGAGGGGAACTGTACGGGGAGATTTTGGCAAACCAGTAAAGTGCCTGAAACCACTATGGCTTATTGCTAAAAGCAGCCAAGTCAGCAGGCCGTAAAGTGGCCATGCAGCAGGCTTAGCTTAACCAAGGCAGGAGGGGAGGGGGTTTTGGGTGCCACAGAAAGGGCAGCTTGACCCCATATCCTTCCTGACAAGAATTGTGTTGAAGTTGCTGATGCATGCATTTTAGAGGAGCAGGACGTGCCCTCAGGAATGTGTCTGACAGGATCTCAAAGCTGCAAACTCTGGGAAAAACCCACAGCTGGTTAATCCATAATTAGAAGGAAGCCTCTTGCTGGACCATTGAAATTGCTTGCTGAACAAGTTTTCTTTGAGGGACATGTCATTGTATAATAAATAAGGGTGAAAAGTTTGAGGTAGTGGGACTCTTTGTGATGTCCTGTTTGTGCCAACCATCTAGCAGTCGGACAGTCGTGTCTCCCCTGATTTATTTCCTGACACCACCTCGCACAGAGTAAACATTACCAAGAGCTTTCGGTTGAAAGAACCCCGGGTAACGCCAGGTCATTATTGAAGATGTTAAACAACACTGGACCTAGAACTTGAGTTAACAAACTTGAGATAAAATCCTAGTGAAGACAAGGCGGTGTGTAGTTTTCATATGAGTTGTTACCAGGTCAAGTTAAAGCTTGTGGAGGTGCCTAACAACTAATGTGACAAATATGACCTACCTTGTCTCCATGAGGTTTTAGCTTGAGTTAAGGGCAAACCTTTCTTCCCATCCAGGCGAGACCATCCAGAGCTCAGGAGTGCTGCAGGGGACTGCTTAGCATGGCGAGAAAGACTTTCAATTAAAATTAGAATCTTTTGGTTAAACCCAAATGACAAAATCTCCTGCCACACAGAGTACAAAGAGAGCCCGGACGCACGTTCTCTTGACGTTAACACTAGGCTGGGGCGGAACTTGGTAACAGGAAACCCCCCTTTCCTGCTCTGAAAATATTTCTCACGTTGGCTGAGGATGGAAGCTATCTTAGAAAAACCTCCCGATGCAGTAGGGCTGGGTTCTGCCCTGCTAATCCACACTGGGTTATACCTTCCTCCATAAGGAGCCTCACTCACTTGAAGGGGACCAGCTGCAAATTAAAGGATTTCTCATGCTGAGTAAAATTGGCAGAATCTCACCCTCTGGCTTGGTCTACACTGCAGAGTTAGGTCAATGTAAGCTGCCTTACATCGGTGTCCATGTCAGTGTCCGCACCAGAGCTTTGATCCCACTGATGTAAGTGCCCTACTACACTGACATAATAACCCCACCTCCACCACAGGCGTAGGGCTTATGTCGGTGTAGTCAGGGCAACACATTGTCTGTGTAGACACGGCGGGTTACTTACATCGGCGATTGGCTGTTGTTCCTGGAGCTGTGAAATTAACAAGAACGCCGGGATGTGTGGGGAGCTCCGGCTAGAGCCCAGCTACACCCTAGGCTCTTGGCTCCCTGCTCCCAGCTGACCTGCTTCCCAGGCTCCCCAGTGCCAGCTGGGCTGCACCTACCTGGCTCCCCACTCCGTGCTCAGCTCTCTGGTGAGGTTTAGGAAGGAGAGATGATTTTAAAGGCCTAGTTGGCGTGTTACTGAAGACTAGAAAGAGAGAACTTAAAGAAAAGTAAAGATTTTTGCTTTTAAAGGGATAGTTTGAAATAATAGAGGCAAGTTATTAAAGAAAAGAGAGATTTTGGGTGAGGTTTAGGAAGGAGAGGTGTTTTTAAAGGACTAGTTTGGCATGTTATTAAAGAATAAAAAAAATTGAAATAAATTTAAAAGGTGTATTAAATATTAGGTTAGGTAGGAAAAGAGCATTTAAAAAGAGTTAAATGAAAGAGAAAAATATAAAGGAAACTGCCATGTGCTCTGAGCTGTGAATCCAGCTGACGGAAGAATCCACTTGCATGACTCATCTTCCAGGGGGAAGGGCAGAACAACCAATGTATCTTATCCTCTTTCACATCTCACAACAGTCCGTCTGGTGTCGATGGACCTTTCCTGTTGGGAAGGATTTAACACCTTCTGTTGGAGACTGGCACGTCACACCAGTTAATGTCCCTCTCCTATCTGGTGGTTTACATAGTCACAGAGGCTCACAATACAACCACTCCATGAATGACAGCCAACAGCGATGTAAGTAACACACAGTGTCTAGTTCTGTAGTGTAGACCAAGCCAGAGGGTGAGATTCTGCCTTTTAGTCACTATGGGAAGTACCTTAATTTGCAGCTGGTCCCTTTGAAATGATTGAGGCTGCTTGTGGGGGAAGGTATAACCCAGTGTGGATAAGCATGGCAGAATCCAGTCCTACTGCAGTGGGAGGTTTTTGTAAGCTAGCATCCATCCATGGCCAATGTGAGAAACAACATTTTCAGTGGAGGAAAGCAGGGTTTCTTGTTAAAACCAAGTTTTGCCCCAGCCTAGTGTTAACCTCAAGAGAACATGCGGTCAGGCTCTCTTTGTGCTTGTTAGAGAACATAAGAACGGCCAAATCGGGTCAGACCAAAGGTTCGTCTAGCCCACTGTCCTGTCTACCGACAGTGGCCAATGCCAGGTGCCCCAGAGGGAGTGAACCTAACAGGCAATGATCAAGTGATCTCTCGCCTGCCATCCATCTCCACCCTCTGACAAACAGAGGCTAGGGACACCATTCCTTACCCATCCTGGCTAATAGCCATTAATGGACTTAACCTCCAGGAATTTATCCAGTTCTCTTTAAACACTGTTATAGTCCTGGCCTTCACAACCTCCCCAGGCCAGGAGTTCCACAGGTTAACTGTGCGCTGCGTGAAGAAGAACTTCCTTGTATTTGTTTTAAACCTGCTGCCTATTAATTTCATTTGGTGACCCCTAGTTCTTGTATTATGGGAATAAGTAAATAGAGGAAAGGGCAGAAAGGCAAAGAAATATATGTGGGATAAGGCAAGAGATTCCCAGGCCTCCTGTTTCCTTAGATTAGACCCTCCCTATCCAGCATCTGTCGTCTGGTAGGTTTGATCTTCCCATAAAGGGTCCTTCCCACCTTGAATAACGAGGAATCCGTCGTGATAAGGTGAAAGACAAATGAAGTGTATTGAGGGATTGGTGCACAACGAAGGGGGCAAAGAAAAGGAGGGAGTAAACAGTGTAAATATGTAAGACAGTGATTTTCCCAAAATAAACCCTATAAACAGGTAAGTAAATCCCTTAATAGAAACCTCTTTCTATAGATCAAGCGTCGATTGTTGCCTGAGACCTCAATCCTCCGGCTAGTTGAAAGCCATTGGAGAGGAGCTCCAGGGAGTCCCTTGATGTTCCTCTGGGTCTGTAAAAGAGCAGATGGTCCATCGGGGAACAGCAGCTGAAGGTGGGTGTGGTAAGTGGGCTGTAGCTGCCTGTCCGTCTCTTCTCCTTGCAGGTGATGACAAAGTAGAAGCAGAGCTGTGGAAGGAAAACCCGAGCCCCCTCTACCACTAGGACGGGGAGGTGAGTGCAAGACAGACCCTCACTGTCACTCAGATGTACAGCAGCTGAGCAGTGCTTGGGGCAGACTTATATAATCTTGCCCGGGAAACCCCGTAGAGGGATCAGAAACCCCCTTTGGGGAAACCCTGTGGAAAAGACAGTAAAACCCAGGTCTATCTAGAAGTTGTTTTTCTCTTCTGAGGAGAAATAAAAGGCAGGAAAACTGATCAGCTGGATCACGTGGGCTCAAACTCCATTTTGAAAATCAATATGGGATCCTGAAATTAAACAAAATGGACATAACCCAACAATCCCCTCCTTGGAGGAGTTATAGCAAGAAGCATAACTACTGCAAACATATCGAACAGATACTAAAAGTAACAATCCCAAGGCATTAATATCAAATGGTACCCTTGGTGTCCTCTTACTGTTTCTTTTTTATACATAGAAAAGCCAATAGTTAACATCACCAGATATATCAACATAACACCTTGTATGATTAACAATACAACAATGGGGTGTAAGAGGATATTCCAAGCAGATCTGATATCACCGAAGTTATTATGGAAGTTAACCCCCCATTAATGAGCTGGGGTGGTCTCTTCTTTTATCCATTTTGTTATTCTCTTTATGTCTGTTTTGGAGTGTTGTACCATCAATAATGTTCTTGCCCCTTCCTTTTGTAGATTATCTATATATCAGGCAAGCTTTGGATGCCCCAAAAGTTTCTCACTGGCCTCCAAATCTGCACCAACATGGATGGGCATAAATTCATCATACAAAGGGTAAGTCTACAGGCTGGTTTCCGTAGTCACGCTATGTGTGGTAACATTAACATCACACCCATAGATTGGTATCACTTGGCATAGACGTAGGTTTCCTCTTTTAACATTACTAACTTTTTAGAAAATATTTACAAAGAAATAAGGACACAGACTCCTAATAGAAAAGCAGTGTTGATCTACTTGTACCACTGCCGAGGCATGGCTGACAGAATGATGAAAAACCTCATATAAGCAGTTATCTTCTTCAGGACTTAAACATGTTTCATCCTCGTCCCAAACCTATGTGGGTCAAGTGTGTCCCAGATCTAATTGGTTAACACAGGCCTGTAGGTTAATGGGCGTGTACTTATTTTCCTTATATCTAAGCACCCATTTATGTTCTTCGTTAGGCACAAGTAAGGACTTGTTGGAATACATGCCTAAAGATATTAATGGATGTATTTTCTCCTCCTTAGCAGATTTCAAAGTTAAAAGCAAAGCCACGAGAGTGTCATTTTGGGGGAAAATAAGTAAGTGTGAGCAATCGCCACCATTAGTGATATAACTTATCAAAGTCACTAGCATGTTCATCCATTATTTTCTTTAACTCTATTGGCAGCTGTTGATTTAAACCATCTCGTACAAGTGACTTCGCCACACTAATTAACCACTGCTGAGCCTCAATGCACGAAGAGCTTCTGTAGATTTGATTGCAAAATGCTCAGAGCACCCAATATTTGGAAGTGGTCTTGCTGCTGCATCTCAAGCCAGTGTTGAAGAATAGTCACTATGTCAAATGTTATCGATTCCAGGCTTTGGAATGCCGGAGTGAGAGGTTCTGAGAGTGGGGCTGCATCATGGCCCAATTCTCCTAGACACTTAGCCAAATATTGCTGACCCACAGCATTAAGTACCCCCAAACTAGCTCCCATTTTGCCTAATAAGATTGCTCCCAAATCTCGCTTCTTCCTCTTGATTACTGAAGAAGTTGGAGGCAACACTCCCTTTAGCCACACTCTCCCCCACAAAAGCAGCAGAGAGATATAATGGGCACAAGGGGCGTACAGTGTGGCAATAGATAATTGAGTTCACATGATTGTTTTATAGAGTATTGCAGATTTATCATTAGACTTCTAGTTATATCCCTCTTTACCACAAATGGTCCTACTTGGTACCTGGAGGGTGATGTCATTACTTGCATCTTTCCCAACCCTAAGTTCGAAAGGAGCTTCAAATGTCCATTCTCCGTAATGGTTCAGGGAAAATTCAAAATCAGTGTATTAGAGCATAACGTAGAAAACTGAATATTAACATCTTCTACTGGACAACATTTATATTTAATTTACTCTTTCATGGAAATATCATAGTTAAACTCATGGTAAGTACAAATCAAATTCAGCACCATGACATCATGATTAGATGATTTTACATGGCTATTCCCAGATTTTATCGGAGCATCTTGATGATGCATTATGAGAGACAAAGATATTTCTCCAGGTGATACCACAGATGGGGATATGACATTTAATAAAGTGCATCTAGTGAGGTCCCTAGAAGAGTTAGAAAAAGTCTTTGTGGAGACCTGCCATACACATTCTGGCAGAGATTAGTGTATAGGGCCAAACCCTTGGGTTGAATTCTGCAGATGTTTGGTGACAGCTGGACAGCACAATCCCTTTGATTTACATGCAGATAACGTGGCCCATTCCTTTTCCTCATCTCTTATTTCTCTTCCAAATCACATCCCTTTTCTTAGCCCTATGCCTCTGTTCTTCTTGGTCTTGCTGTAGCTCTCCATCCATGTCTCCAATCCCAATGCAAGGCGTCAGAGCAAAGACTCAGGGAAATGGGCACGTTTGGTTAGGAAAAGAGGAGATTAAGGGGGGACATGACAGCAGTCTTCAAACACTTGAAAGGTTCCCTCCCCATGCTGAACTCTGGAGTACAGATGTGGGGACCCGCATGAAAGACCCCGTAAGTTTATATTTCACCAGCTTGGATTAAAAACTTCCCCAAGGCACAAATTCCTTTCCTTGTTCTTGGACGGTATTGCTGCCACCCCCAAGTGATTTAAACAAATATTCAGGGAGGGACCACGTGGAGCCCTATCCCCCCAAAAATATCCCCCCAAGCTCCTTCAGCCCCTCTCCTGCAGGGCTTGAGAATAATATACCAACCAATCGGTTAACAAACTGAGCACAGGCCAACCCCTATGGAGTTTAGGACATTAAAAATTAATTAGGTTCTTAAAAGAAGAATTTTATTTTTTTAAAAACAAAAGAATCACACCTGCAAAAATCAGGATGGAAGGAACTTTTTACAGGGTAATAAAAAGATTTAAAACACAGAAAATTCCCCTCTAGGCTCAAGTTCAAAGTTACAAAAAAACAACAACAACAAAAAACAGGAATAAACCTCCCTCTTAGTATGGGGAAAATTCACAACCTAAAAGATAAAATAATCTAACACATTTCCTTGCTATTACTTACAATTTCTGTAACTGTAGATGTATCATGTCAAGATCATTTTAGGAGCTGGTTTACCTGCTTGGTCTCTCTCTTTGTCCCGAGAGGGAACCAAACAAAAAGAGCACCAACAAAACCTTCCTCCCCCCACCCCCGATTTGAAAGTACCTTCTTTCCCCTTTGGTCCTTCTGGCCAGGTGCCAACTAGGTTAATTGAACTGATTAATGCCTTACAGGTAAGTGATCCAATACCTCTGGCCAGGAGGGATTTTTTGTTACTGCACACATAAGGGTTGTTACCCTTCCCTTTATATTTATAATAGTTATCATAAAAAAAGATGGAGAAAAGTTGTTAGTAGTACGCGGCTCGATAGTATTCATTACCATGTATTTTGGCAGGTTTCCATGCCCCCTTTAGGGCTAATGTCCAGCCCTCCATTCCCATTTCCGTTGGTGTTGACGTTTGGCGCCACTGGCCATTTTTTTAATGTTTGAATGGGGAATGTTGCATGCTTGTGCTTTGATATATTTTGGTTGATTATTTAGAGAAAAGGGTTGAAAGAATAGAGTAAGAGAACAAAGAAAATAAAGATTTTTGTTTTTAAAGGGTTAGTTGGAAAGAATAGAGGCAAGTTATTAATGAAAACAAAGAGTTTTGGTGAGGTTGAGAAAGGAGAGATGATTTTAAAGGTCTAGTTTGGCGTTTTATTAAAGAATAAAAAAAACTGAGATAAATTTAAAAGGTGTATTAAATACAAGGGTAGGTTAAGATAAGATCATTTAGAAAGAGTTAAATAAAAGAGAAATGTATAAAGGTAGGTTAAAAGAGAGAAGAGGGCAAGAAAAGGGAAAAGAAAGCCCCTTTGCAAAGGGCAAAGATAGATAGCACGTGGTTGAGTCAGAGAGAGCGAGATCTTACCCTTGTGGCTGTCCCTGGGGAAAGAGGCAGCTCCCAAGGATCACAACCCCTCAGGACAGTTATCTCCGCCTCTGGAGCTGACCAATCAGATGCTGTTCTACAGTTGTGTCATAAAATACATTTTCCTGAACCAGTCCTATAGTCCCAAGATTTTTAAACACGAGACATCTCCCTCCCCTCCCCTCGCTACCCCTCCACCCTTAACTGCTTCTTATCTCAAAAAGCAGACCCCAAGCATCTTTCTCGCCATGTAGCACATTTACAAAGGTGTGTTAATAAAGGTTAAAACCATAAGCCCTTACTAACTAAGAGTTTTGAAATCCTCATGCTTATATTCACTTACTCCTTCTTTCCATTACACCCTCAAAAGTTTCCAACCTGTTTTCCAATCACTCTGTCTGTTGCCCTCCCGCTTGGGCCCGATCCTTTTTTCATCACTGAATCGTCCCGTCCATGGACACTAGCTTGTTCCACAACCAGTTCTTAGCTAGGAGGGTGGGCTACTCAACTAGCCCCCACCCTTCTGGTCTTGTCCCCAAAACATTTCTACTCACAAGACTACCTGAGTCCTTCCTAGTAAGGCTTGCCACCTGGGCAAAAATACATGGCCATTCACTTAACACATAATCCAAACCCCTTTGGGGGTCTACCCAGAGACCCACCCATTTGTCTGCTGACACTTAAACAGAAAAGAAAATTACACAGAGAGCAAAGAAAATTACAGTCTAAGCCAGATTTTTCCTACTTCTATTACATTGTCCGTTACGGGGGGGGGGGGGGGGGGGGGGGGGCGGGACTGTAAAATCTCAGGACAACCTCAGAGCTTCATCGCACACATGGCTTCCACCCTGAGGAATTACGAACGAGAAGTTCAGTTCCGCTCACACACCTAACGCCCAAATGAACAGAGCAGAAAAACAACAGTAACCGGTTAAACAAAACAGAGCCAAAGCTAAATAGTGCACCAAAACCAAATAGTGTTTCCTTATTCTATACACCTTTAATCATGCAATCCTTATCATATAATACCAACAATACCAAACAAAGCAAACACAAAATAACAAGGGTAAAACAGATAGATGGTGTAAATTCTGCAGGGCCCCCCCATTATTAATTGCACACCAAACTGTGACAAATTCCTGTTACTAATTTATCCCTCATGTCAGGTGATCAGACCAACAGAGCATATAATCAAATTTTAAAGCTTCATTAAAAATAATAAAACAACAAGGGAGAGTGTTGGGAATGCTCCCACATCACTCGGGAAAAATATGAATGCCCCAAGCCTTAAACCACTTTAATACTCACACATGTCTCACTGGGAAGTTAAGCTTTGCAAATATAATTCCAATTCTGTAACTTGTACTGCGTTTGGTTTGCCTCAGTTTCAATTTTCCACAAGTAGCTGGGGCTGAAAGCAGTTGTCTTTGCACTTAGCATAGTCCGCACTGATACATGACCTTGAACACAAAACAACTTCTCCTATCTCTGGGTGAAGCCGAATTTCAAATTAACCCATTCCTAGACAAATTGCTCACACCGTGTCAGAGGCTTTTCTTTGTGATTAAAGCTCCTCTTAGATATATGATCTTATCTAGATTGAAGGTGCCTTCTAATGGGCATTGTTTAAATGAATTTTCACGCGTGTACAGATTCCAATCATTTAAATACCTGCAGGTTTTAGGACCATAATGTACGTACATGTAATATGCTGGGGTACCCTTAGGGGGTAAGGTGGAATATTTAGACAGTCCCTTACCCATTTTCCACTCACACAGGAGAGACTCACAAGGAAAGGGGAGGGAAGATGGGTTCACACACTCCTAGACCCAGGCAGCTTCCTCGCCGGACAATGCCTGGCCGAGTCAGCCCACCATGGGTCGGATCTCCTAAAGATCCACTAGTTACCGGGCTAGCCCAGGAACAGCCACTCACACTGGTGTACACACACACACACCAAGGCCTCTTTTTCTTCCTTTTTCTTTTTCTTTTTAACCCTTTTTCAACCTTTTTATCTCTTTTTTTTTTTTTAACCATGATGCATCTTTACCTGGTCCGGACCAATACCATGAGGCGGTATGACAACCCCTCTCGAGGCGGTAAAAACCCCTCAGCACCGGTGCATTCTAATGCATTTACCTTATGCATTACCTTATGCATTTCCTTGGCCAAATCAGCAGTTCCCAGTACTGCTATAAACTAACCTTATTGGGGCCTCTCCCCAATACCACTTTGCATCTGATCCTGCTGCACAGTCAATAAGTTCAGATGGCGTGAGCCCAACAGAGACAGACGTCCTCACGGAAAGTCCTCCTCCGATACCCCAATAGAGATTTCAAAAGGTCTCATACCTCTCATGTGGCGCCATGGGGTTCGAAGGGGAATGATCCGTAGTAGTTGTCTGTGGGTCCGTGGGCGTTGCCATCCCGGACGAGCCCCCAAATTGTCGAAGAAAAACTAAGTTCTCGCTTTTTGTTTGGGTGCAGCAAAACCAAATACTTTATTATTTCTCCAGTAATTACAATGGAGGGAGAGAGTGCCATAGGACACAGGGTCCTGGACAGGTCTCTCAACTGGTAAACAATTACATCAAGCCTTTATACCGTTGTTTCAGACAATTTCTAGCAATAATACAGACAGTAAAAAGCAACAACTACATTTTGTTTATACATAAGCTTTTCTGCTATCTTACTAGAAAAAGCAAGACTGCACATTGCAAGGTCGTAATACTTTCACACAGTTCACTCTGTCTTACATTATCTTGCTTCTACAAATCTCACGTCATAAGGGTCACAGTATGGCCTGACTCTTGCTAACTAACATTCATTAAGATCTCTTCAAAACCTTGTTAATTATTTACTGGCTTCCACAATACATTTTCCTGAACCAGTCCTTTAGTCCCAAAATTTTTAAACACGAGCCATCTCCCTCCCCTCCCCTCGCTACCCCTCCACCCTTAACTGCTTCTTATCTCAAAAAGCAGACCCCAAGCATCTTTCCCTCCATGTAGCACATTTACAAAGGTGTGTTAATAAAGGTTAAAACCATAAGCCCTTACTAACTAAGAGTTTTTAAAAGCTTTTCCCCTATGTTTTAGACTAACATTGGTCATTTTTTAGTGAGGCCAATTTGAAATATTATGCTTTTGCAGCAAAGCTGCTGTTAGCAAAAACAGCCTCTGTGAGCCAGTGGATCAGAGATAAGAAGGCTGCTTCCTCCCCCGCTTTTTGACAAATAAAAGAGAAAATGATATTAATTTTTGTAAAAGAAAAAACACTTTAAAAGACAAGCCTATATCAAGACAGAGCCCTTTATTTAACATTTTTATATGTGTGTTTCAATTAAAAAAATGAGCATGTAGCAACATCCTAGAGTGAAAACCACAGAACCTTAGTAACAGCCAGTTTATATTCCCCTTATTCAGTAAATCAGTGGATCAGAGAGAAGTTTATTTTCCTCACCACTTTTTAACAAATCCATGCGAAAGTTATATCAAGTTTTCATTTTCTTAGGACTTTTAGATTTAATTTTTCTTTTGCCTTATCAGAATGTCTGTTTTTAAATGTTTGCAACCCGTGTGCTGAGAGACAGGTACAAGCTCCTGTGTTTGGTTGGGTCCATAGATTTTATAAAAATAATACATCCCAGGCTGGAGCTGTGGCTTTCTCTACATTTTAAAGCAGATCATACTAGTAAGGCTGCCAGTGATCCACGCACGATAGTCTGCCTTAGCAATGCGCTAGGGTCGCCCCTTCGGTTTGCTTGGTTTTTTACACAGACGTCTTTCCTAGCCTTTTAAACACTGTTACAGTTGTAAGAAACGGTGAGATTGCAGTGAAAGACACTTTGTGAAAGTTATAACAAGTATTTTATTCCACTTACTGATAGTAAAAGACAAAAGCCGTCGCTTTGTGACCGCATGAAGCCTATCTGAAGAACAGCCCACCCCTTGACTTTCCCCCTTTATCTGTCGGTTTGATGATTTCGTCTAAAATGCCATTTGGCTCTTCGGCCTCTGTCACTTTCTCCACCAATTCTGCTCCTAGAGCTAAATGTTCCTGGGTTAAACAGAGGCACTGCAGTGCGTATCCCAGCGTGATGATGATATTTAACACACTCTCCAGACACAAACTATCGCTAATTTCTTTCCTTTTACAGTTTACAGTCATGGTGCCTCTGACCAGGGCATCTATGGGGCACCCAGGACAATCCTCATTTTGTTTCTCTCTCAGGCAGTGTTTGATGATTCCGTGCACAGCTGCTCACACCATTGCACGCATCGCGGTTTTACGGTTATGAACTTCCACAGGCTTAATACTGAATTTCTCCCTCAGCTTTAGATAGTACAGGCCTATAGAATAAGCATCCCCCTCTGTTTCTGCATTCTGTTGAGCATCTGGTGTTGGGTCTGGGCCAAAACAGATTGGGCCCAATCCGCTCGGCCCCTTGGAGCTGTCGGTGTCCAGAAAAGCCAAGTCCTCTGAAGAACCATCGCTCAGCTGCTGAAAAATGTACAGTAAGAAATCCGTGTAAGGCATCTTTGTACTTTTTCACAGCATGCAGCTTTTAAAACCTTTTACAACCTTTTAGACCCCTTCCGCATGCAGTTTTTAAAAACAACAAACGACAACAAATGCAGCATGACTCTGTGCAGGCTTGATCCAAAAGGCTCTAGCCAACCGAGGACCAGTGATCGGGTCTCTGCCAAACCATCCCTTGAACATTATTACATACAATGTACCAGTGCCTCATCTCTGTTCAGCCCTTTGTTTGATTGTTTGGGTTCTCCTGGCCGGGGGCCGGAGTCTCAAACAAATCTTGGCCCAGAGGTCTGGTCTCGTGTTTCTCCACCACGTCGTTCTTGTGTGTACAGGCATCATAAGCGATCCCTGTTTCCCCGCTCCCATTACCCATCTTAAACACTCTTCAGGTCCTATAGCAGCGACCGTATAACGTCTCTTCATTAGAGGCTGGACTGCCGGTGTTGGCCAGGGCCTTCTAGGTGCAGCCATCTTTCATCATCACACCTGTTTAAATAGAAGCTCCTCCTTATCTTATCTTATCTTATCTTATCTTATCTTATCTTATCTTATCTTATCTTATCTCTCATCCACTGGCTCACAAAGGCTGTTTTTGCTCACAGGGGCTTTGCTGAAGAAGCACGTGTCACGGAGTGTGGGGGAGAGAGGGCCCTGCACCCCCCCACTTCCTACAATTCACCGTGACTCTCAGTGAGCCAGCCAGTAAAACAGCAGGTTTATTAGACGAGAGGAATGCAGTAAAAAACAGAGCTTGTAGGTACAGAAAACAGGACCCGTCAGTGAGGTCCATGTTCGGGGGCAGGGAGCCCAGACCCCGGTTCTGGGCCTCCCTCCATTTCCCCAGCCAGCTCCAAACTCAAACTCCCTCCAGCCATCCCACCCACCCACACACCCCAGCCCCTTCTCCAGCCTTTGTCCAGTTTCCCGGACAGAAGGTGTCACCTGACCCCAACTCTCTCCTGGGCTCAGGTTACATGCTCATGTATCATCCCTTAAGTGAAGTCACACCCTGATGTCCCACCACCATCCAGCACCAATGCAGACAGTACCAGTAAACCCCCCACGCAATGTTACCAGGTCAATACTCCCCACTCACTACTCCGTCACACCACACTGCTTCAAACTGTCCTTACTAAAAATGACCGACCTTAGTCTAAAACAGAGGGGAAAACTTTTTTATCACTATAAATTACTTCTATAAACAGGTTCTCTGTGTTTTTAACACTGGGTGTTTCTGCACGCTCACTTTTTATTGAAATGCATATTCAAAAGTGCTAAATAAGGGAAGTGTCTTCAGATAGGCTTGTCTTTTAAAGTGTTTATTCCTTTACAAGACTCTTTCTATTCTTTAATAACACATCAATCTAGGCCTTTAAAATCATCTCTCTTACTAAACCTAACCAAACAATCTTTCTTTCCTTTTCTCCCCTCTAACACTTTACAAAGCCTTCTTTTATTAATCTTTAAGCTCTCTCGCTCTCTTCTTTCAACCTTTTTCTCTAAACAATCAATCAAATGTTTCAGAGCACAAACACGCAACATTCCCCCTGTACAAACAATAAATAATCAAACTTTTTTTTTTCAAAATGGCCAATGGCACCAAACCTTCATAACAAAAGAAATGAGAATGGAGGGCGGGAGATAAGTCCCAAATGAGGTGCGGAAACCGGTTAAAAATACATGGTGATGAATACTAAATGAGGTATATACTACTCACAACCCAGCCTGTCCATGGGCCTGCTTACAAATCCCCTGAAAACCAGAGTGCAGTTGGCATCATTCCACAAATTCAGGGTGCTTGAGCGGGTCTCAACACAGTCTTCTCTGCCTCCTGTCCCCTGATGCCAGTTGTCTGGCTGATTCTCCGCCCAGAACCTACGGATCAGAGTGTTAATGTCTCAGGGGAGAACCACAGCCAATTCCTGAGCTCAGTTCTGCTCTGTGGACTCTGTTGCTGGCAGGGGACCAAGACCCCCAGCAATGACGCGGTGAAGCGATGCACCCCCCGGCCACCCCTCAGAGTTCTCCACAGTTCTTGTGGCCATGGTAACAAAGGGCTTCTGACGGCCGGGGGTAGCACCTGCCCTGCGCCTGACAGGCCAGCAAAGAGCCAAAGTCAGTGTGTGGCTCCAAATGCTGAGCAGCAGCAACTCAGATCTCAGTGCTGTGATAGACCCAGGCCAGTTGGGTATAGCAGAAGGCAGATATACTGGCCACTGGATTGACAGTTTTCTGTTCCCTGACTGACCAGAGCAGGGGCTGCTCCAGGCTAATGAGAACACCTGACTCTAATTAACCTGCAAAGAGTCAGGTGAGGCCTGAGGGATCTGGAGCACAATCAGTACTTGCTCCTGCTAGTGAAGGCAGCAGGCTGGACTGAATGACCTTTCAAGGTCCCTTCCAGTTCTAGGAGATAGGATATCTCCATTAATTTAATTTAATGGACCTTTGGTCTGACCCAGTATGGCCATTCTTATGTTCTTATTTTAGACTGAGTGTTGGTGAGTTGGGAGGACCTCCAGAGAAGAACTGGTTGTAGGGGACAACCTTGGTTTGCGTGATCATGAGCTGATTGAGTTTCAACTAAATGGAAGAATAAACAAAACTAGGTCTGCAAGTAGGGGCCTTGATTTCAAAACAGGAAAGTTTAAAATATTAAGGCAATTAACGAGGGGAATGGACAGGGCTGAAGAACTCAAGGATCTGAAAGTGGGGGAGGCTTAGAATATCTTTAAGTCAAAGTTGCAGAAGTTCTCTGACGCCTGCATCCCAAGCAAGGGGGAAAACTTCCTAGTTAAGGGTTGCGCATCAGGCTGGATGAACAAGCGTCTCACAGAGACGACTACGAGACAGCAGAAATCCTACAAAGAATAGAAGATGTGATGGATCAGCAAGGAAAGCCACATCTTGCAGATCAGAAAGTGCAGGGAAACTACAGACCTTTTAGTCTGAGCTCAATTGTATGCTAGGTATTTTAACTAATTTGGAAGGAGAAAGTAGTTAGCGGCATAGAGGTTAATGGTAAATGAGATGAAATATAACACGATTTTACAAAAGGTAGATCATGCCAGACCAGACTTCTCTTTCTTTGAGAAGATAACTGATTTTTTAGACAAAGGAAATCAGGTAGATCTCATCTATCTGGATTTCAGGGCATTTGATACAGTTCCACATGGGAAATTATGAGTCAACTTGGAGAAGATTGGGATTAATATTGCTGTTAATCCCTACGTGCATGACCTTGCATTTTGCACTACTGAATTTCATCCCATTTCTACTACTCCAGGGGTCAAGGTCGTCCAGCTCTAGTCATACGATATTCCGGTCCTCCTCCATGCTGGCAATACCTCCCAACTCTGTGTCATCTGCTGATTTCATTAGCGCACTCCCCCTTTCAGTGCCATGGTCGTTAATGAAAACATTAAATAAGATTTGTCCCAAGCCCGATCCCTGAGGAACTCCACAAGTAACCTCCCTCCAGCCTGACAGTTCACCTTTGAGCATGACCCGTTGTAGTCTCCCATTTAACTGGGTCCTGATCCACCTTTAAATGGGATCGGGAAGGAATTTTCCCCCAAATCAGATTGGCGAGACCCTGGGTTTTTTTGCCGTCCTCTGCAGCCTGGGGCATAGGTCACTTGCAGGTTTGAACTACTGTAAATGGTGGATTCACTGTAACTTGAAGTCTTTAGATCATGGTTTGAGGACTTCAGTAACTCAGCCAAAAGTTATGGACCTATTACAGGAGTGGGTGGGCGAGGTTCTGTGGCCTGCAGGAGGTCAGATTATGATCATGATGGGCCCTTCTGGCTGTAAGGTCTATGAGACCTGTCTCTGCCTCAGTTCTCCACCTGTAAAACTGGGGGAGGAGACTTCCCTACTTCACAGGGGTGTCGTGCGACATTAAATAATATATTAAAGGCTGTGAGCTGCTCAGATACTGCCGTGAAAGGAGCCAGAGACGTATGATGGATCACGGGAAAGATTCCGCAGGCAGCACTTAGATCACAGGTCTGTTGATGGTGCACAAGCTGGAAGAGAAACTGGCTCCCTGGGGCATCGCTGTGTTGGCCCTGCAGCACTAAGGGAGTGAAAGGCTGATATTTAGAGACAGATGCTCTGCAGGTGTAAATCGAAGTAGCTCCTCTGAAGTCAGATTGACACCATCTGAGCAGCTGGCCATTAGCCTTGCAAGCCCGGATCCTCAGAAGCATTTGGGCTCCTGGTTTCCATAGAAATCACTGGGAGTTTGGGGCCTGAACACCTCTAAGGGTCTGGGCCTCCAGTTAGCAGACAGGCCCCTGAGACACACCAGGAGCGGCGCTGTCAGGATCGGCACTTGGCCGGCCACAGTGCCCAGAAGCTGCACTCAGGTCCTGCTTTCCATAGCGCTAGGTGCTGCACAAACACACAGTAAAATGAGGTCATAGAATCCCAGAACCATCGGGTGAGAAGGGACCCGAGGGGCATCTAGTCTAACCCCTGCCAAGATGCAGGATTTGTTGTGTATGAAACATCCCAGACAGACGGCTCCAGCCTCCTTTTGAAAACCTCCTGTGAAAGAGCTTCCACAACCTCCCGAGGCGTCTGTTCCTGAGATTTACTCTCAGTCAGCTCTGCTGGAGTTATGACGGTGCAACATACACCAGCCAAGAGCCCCGAACGGGGCCTTGGCTGTGCCGGTGTCCCTCCTCGGGAGGGAAGCTGTCCAAGATTAAAATAAAAGAAAACATAGAGAACAGCCTCGCGCTCGGGGCATGTTCCTTCTCTGGGCGCGGCTGGTCTCCAGCCGCAGTTCAGTTCGGTCGCTGACCTGCAGACGTGTGATTTCTAGATCTCCGGGCACAGAGCAAGCTGCAAGCGGTTGAAGAAGGGGTGCAGACACTCCAAGTCTCTCTGCAGCCTGACAACGCCTCGGACGCGTCAGCAAAGGGATCAGACAGTAAGTAAGGGATCTTCCCTTGGCCTGGAAGCTGAGCACTCTCCTGCCTACAGGGATGGTGGGTGCCTGGCATCCTCCTGCTCCCCTCCATAGACTTCCCTACCAGGTGGTCCCGTCCCGTCTAATGAGCTGCTGCTCTGCACCTTCCTCTGCCAGCAGAGGCTCTGTACCCAGGGACGGGTGGCTGCTCCCGGTTCCCTCCTAGCTCCCTTAATGGCAGTGGCAGGCTGGCTGCATCCGCCCCATGCTCCTGCGCAGGATGCCTAGTGGTCACCATCTTCCGCCCTTTCACTGTTGCTCCCTTCGCTCCATAGTTTTCGCCTTGGCCCCTGTATTGTCAGGGTTGCATTGGCGGGAAAGACGGATGCAGCTCATGAGACACACAGGGCCGAATTCAGACCCTGGTGTAAGCAGGACGTCAGTGGAGCTGCACTCGTGGGTCTCCATTTGCCCCCCAGTCCCTGAGCCCTCCCTGTGCAGCTCCAATAATTTGGGTACCTGCCACAGTCCCATTGCTGGAGGCAGGGCGCCCCCTTGTGGCCACGTCTCACAACTGTCTGTCTGTCTGGCACAGGGCTGCACATACAAACCCGTCCATGGATCAGGTTATTCAGCGTCCAGTCAGAAAATGGGCCTGAACTAAACCCCGGCACAGAACTCACCTGAAGCTGGGCTGTTCAAAATCCCGGCCTGGAGCCCGGGGCCAGGGCTCGGGGCCATGGATGTTCTTGCAGCCCCAGCTCTGCCCCATGCTGCAGGGGACCCGCTCACAGCTGACAAGTGGGGAGCGATTGGGAAGAGGTGGCTGGGGAGATTGGGGGGACAGGGCTAGAATTCAGGAGAGCTGGGGTCAATTCCCAGCTCTGCTGCAAACTTCCTGTGTGATCTTGGGCACCTCTCCCTGCACCTCAGTTCCCCATCGGTAAAATCATCCTTTATTTCTCCCACCTCGGTTTGGTTTGGTGCCGTTGGCCAGTTTGAAAAAAAAAGTTTGATTATTTATTGTTTGTATAGGGGGAATGTTGCATGTTTGTGCTCTGAAACATTTGGTTGATTGTTTAGAGAAAAAGGTTGAAAGAAAAGAGTCAGAGATCTTAAAGATTAATAAAAGAAAGTTTTGGTAAGTGTTAGAGGGGGAAAGAAAGAGTGTTTGGTTAGGTTTAGTAAGAGAGATGATTTTAAAGGCCTAGTGTGATGTGTTATTAAAGAATAGAAAGAGAACTTAAAGAAAAATAAAGATTTTTGTTTTTAAAGGGATAGTTTGGAATAGATTTTTGGTGAGGTTGAGAAGGAGAGGTGTTTTTAAAGGGCTAGTTTGGTATGCTATTAAAGAATACAAATATTTGAGATAAATGTAAAAGGTGTATTAAATATAAGGGTAGGTTAAGAAACAGCATTTAAAAATATTAAATAATATTGAAAAATAGGTTAAAAAGAACACATGGCAAAACAGGGCATTTACTAAGGCAGAGACTATTTAGTAAGCTCATGGTAAAAATTTAAAGGTTGGTTAAGAAAGAACCATTTAAACTATTAAATACCAGGATAGGTTAAGAAAAGAGCATTTAAAAAGAGATAAATAAAAGAGAAATCTATAAAGGTAGGTTAAAAGAGAGAACAGGGCAAGAAAAGGGAAAAGAAAGCCCCTTTGCAAAGGGCAAAGATAAACAGCACGTGGTTGAGTCAGAGAGAGAGAGAGGGCGAGATCTCACCCTTCCAACTGAAGAAAGAGGCAACTTCCCAGGTTCACAGCCCCTCAGGATAGTTGTCGCCACCTTTGGATCGGACCAATCAGATGCTGTTCTACAGCTGGGTCATAAAGTACATTTTCCTGAACCAATCCGACAGTCCTGAGGTTTTTAAACAAGAGCCATCTCCCTCCCCACCCCGTTTAACTGCCTTATTCTTAACTAAAAAAACAGATCCCAAGCATCTTTCCCGACATGGTGCCCTTTTACACAGGGGCTTTAATAAAGGTTAAAACCATAAGCCCTTAGTAACAAACAGTTTTTAAAAGTTTTCCATTATGTTTTAGACTAACATTGGTCATTTTTTAGTGAGGACAATTTGAAGCGGCAGCAAAGCCGCTGTGAGCAAAAATAGCGTCTGGTGAGTCAGTGGATCAGAGATAAGAAGGCAGCTTCCCCCCCACATACTTTTTAACATAAGCATGTAAAAGTGATATTAAGTTTTGTAAAGGAATAATCACTAGAAAAGACAAGTGTATATGAAGAGACAGCCCTTATTTAGCACTTTTGCTTGTGTTCTGATAAAAAATGAGCATGCAGAAACACCCCAGGGTTAAAGCCACAAACCCTTGCTAACAAAAAGTTTTTAAATTTTTTTCCCTATGCTTTTAGTGAGGACAATTTGAAGCAGAAGCAAAAACAGCGTCTGGGAGCCAGTGGATCCAAGAGAAGAAGATTGATTCTTCCCCCACTTTTTTTAACAAATGGAAGTGAAAGATATATGAAGTCTTGTAAAGGAATAAACACTTTAAAAGACAAGCCTATCTGAAGACATGTCCCTTATTTAGCACTTTTGAATATGCATTTCAATAAAAAGTGAGTGTGCAGAAACATCCCAGTGTTAAAAACACAGAGAAACTGTTTATAAAAGTAATTTATAGCGATAAAAAAATTCCCCCCTATGTTTTAGACTAAGGTCGGTCAATTTGAAGCAGTGTGGTGTGACGGAGTAGTGAGTGGGAAGTATTGACCTGGTAACGTTGCGTGGGGGGTTTACTTGTACTGTCTGCATTGGTGCTGGATGGTGGTGGGACATCAGGGTGTGACTTCACTTAAGGGATGATACATGAGCATGTAACCTGAGCCCAGGAGGTGGTTGGGGCCAGGTGACACCTTCTGTCCGGGAAACTGGACAAAGGCTGGAGAAGGGGCTGGGGTGTGTGGGTGGGTGAGATGGCTGGAAGGAGTTTCAGTTTGGAGCTGGCTGGGGGAAATGGAGGGAGGCCCAGAACCGGGGTCTGGGCTCCCTGCCCCCCAACATGGACCTCACTGAGGGGTCCTGTTTTCTGTACCTACAAGCTCTGTTTTGTACTGCATTCCTGTCGTCTAATAAACCTGCTGTTTTACCGGCTGGGTAACTGAGAGTCACGGTGAATTGCAGGAAGTGGGGGGTGCAGGGCTCTCTCTCCCCCACACTCCGTCACACGTGCTTCTTCAGCAAAGCCCCTGTGAGCAAAAACAGCCTTTGTGAGCTAGTGGATCAGAGATAAGATAAGATAAGATAAGATAAGATAAGATAAGATAAGGAGGAGTTTCTATTTAAACAGGTGTGATGATGAAAGATGGCTGCACCTAGAAGGCCCTGGCCAACACAAGCAGTCCAGCCTCTCATGAAGAGACGTTATACGGTCACTGCTATGGGACCTGAAGAGTGTTTGAGATGGGTCATGGGAGCGGGGAAACAGGGATAGCTAATGATGCCTGTGTGATGTTATTGATATAATCTGGGACCCTATAGAACATGGTTGCAACCAAGGTCCTGTAGTGGCACCAAATCTTATGTAAAGGGGGTCATATAAGGTGTCTAAGACCAGGTTATGGGTTGCTGGTTATGCTTATGCTGTCTGTATGTGTGTATCATTTTATAGTTGAAGTTATGAGTATTGGCTCTGTACTGTCTGTATTTGAAACTTATGCTATGCTTCTGGGAGACATCCCAGACAAGTTGGTGTTAGCTCTGCCTAGCCTGCTTGATGGCCCATTAAGGACTATCAGCTACACAATTGACCCATTGAGAGAAGGCAGATACGCCTTGTAACTCAGCAAAGTATGCAGGGACTTGCCCATGTGACTCCAGACTCCATTTTGCTGTAATTTTCCACAGTAAGAACAAAGAAGTGTTCTTACACCTGGAAAAGCCTATAAAAGGCTGATGCCTCATCTCCATCTGGTCTTCAATCCTGCTTCTTACCTCTGGAGGGACTTTGCTACAAACTGAAGCTCTGCACAAAGGACTGATGACCAATGATAGAATCATAGAATCTCAGGGTTGGAAGGGACCTCAGCAGTTATCTTGTCCAACCCCCTGCTCAAAGCAGGACCAAACCCAACTAAATCATCCCAGCCAGGGCTTTGTCCAGCCTGACCTTAAAAACCTCTAAGGAAGGAGATTCAACCACCTCCCTAGGTAACCCAGCGGGGGATGTACTCCAAAGACTTGATTTGAACCTGCAGGTTACTCCATCACTGCTATAAGCCTGAACTAAGAACTTTGCCATTACTGTATGTAATTGATTCCATTTAACCAAGTCTAGCTCTCATCTCTACCTTTTTCCTTTTATGAATAAACCTTTAGATTTTAGATTCTAAAGGATTGGCAACAGTGTGATTTTTGGGTAAGATCTGATTTGTATATTGACCTGGGTCTGGGGCTTGATTCTTTGGGATCGAGAGAACCTTTTTCTTTTATTGGGGTGTTGGTTTTCATAACCATTCACCCCAGGACGAGTGCACTGGTGGTGATACTGGGAGACTGGAGTGTCTAAGGAAATTGCTTGTGTGACTTGTGGTTAGCCAGTGGGGTGAGACCAAAGTCCTCTTTGTCTGGCTGGTTTGGTTTGCCTTAGAGGTGGAAAAACCCCAGCCTGGGGCTGTAACTGCCTTGTTTAAGCAATTGGTCCTTGTATATGGGCCGGACTCACCCCTGCGGTGCCTCCTGCTGGTGACTCTGGGAATTAGCTCATTCCAGCACTGGAGCGCCCTCTGCAGGCTGGTGATCCACCTGTCCTCAGGCCCCCGTGTCCCTCCCTGGACCCGGTGCCTTTTTACAGGGGGGTGCTGCCCCCTGGCAGTAACCCCTTTCTCTCTGGGTTTCCCCTTCTCAGGGAACCCCCACCCTCTATCCCCACCTTGTCTCAGTGTATGGCTACTGCCAGTCATTGTCTAGCCCCACACTCTGGGGCAGACTGCAGTATCAGCCTACTCATCACTGGCAAGGAGGGTTTGGACCTGCTGCTTTGGCCTACCCCTGGGCTGACCTCTGCAACCTCCAGTACCTGTTAGCCCTCTGCTAGGCCGCAGCCTGGGGCTTTCCAGGCTGGAGCTCCCCAGCAACTCAGCCTTTCCCCAGCCCTGCTTCACTCAGGTATCCAGCCTCAAGCTCCCTGCAGCTAGGCCCTTCTCTCTCTGAAGGCAGAGAGAGACTGTCTGCCTCTGGCTTCCCTGGTCTTGTATAGGGGCCAGCTGTGGCCTGATTGGGGTGTGGCCCAGCCGTAGCCACTTCCCCAATCAGCCTAGCTTTTAGAGCCGCAGCTCTCAAGCCCTGCCAGGCCGCTTTTAAACCTCTCAGGGCAGGAGCAGGGGTCCACTCTGCTACAGTCCTGAATTGGCACCTCAGTTGGGTCCCACCAGAACAGCATCGTCACAGCCTGTACCCACAAGAATGACACGGTGGAGAAACACGAGGCCAGACCGCCAGACCAAGATTTGTTTGAGACTCCGGACCCCGGCCAGGAGAACCCAAACGAATCAAAGAAAGGGCTGTACAGAGATGAGGCACTGGTACATTGTATGTAAGAATGTTCAAGGGATGGTTTGGCAGGGACCCGGTCACTGGTGCTTGGTTGGCTAGAGCCTTTTGGATCATGCCTGCACAGAGACATGCTGCATTTGTTGTTTTTTGTTGTTTTTAAAAGCTGCATGCAGAAGGGGTCTAAAAGGTTGGAAAAGGTTTTAAAAGCTGCATGCTGTGAAAAAGTACAAAGATGCCTTACACATATGTTGGTGTCACTAGGCATAAATCTAGGTAACTCGGGAGGATGGCTTTGGGCCTATGTGACCCAAAGTACCTTTATGTAAAGTGCTTTTGTTAGCCTTACTAAACTTTTGTAACCTTTTGTGTTATGTGCTAATTACTGGCAGTGGCAAGGTTGCTTGATACTAGATGTAGCCAATACTAAATAAGATAGGCGGAAAGCAGGTGCTGTAATTAAAGTTATATGCATGAGAACGTAGCCCCCACGGTGGGAAAGTACAGATAACTGATCACAGAAGAGTTGCTAACGAGCTAAAATGTTTTTTGCCAAGTATGACTTAATTGCTTAAGGTAATTGCTATTGCAAAGTGTATTTGCTGCATGGGAATGAAAGGTGGGGGGAGAGGAGGAGTGTGGGGGGTGATGGGAATGCTTAGCTGAAGTTATGTATAAAGAGAGGAAAACCGTTTGTATGGGTGTGCTTGATTTGAGACTTGTTGTCTCCAAGTGCCGGGCTTTGAGATCTCAAATAAACCTGGTTTTTGCTTCTCCACCTTGGTGTGTTTATTGGAAGGGAAGCACACCGGGCAACGAACCACTGTTGCTGTCGCCTTGGGCCTCTGTGCCGGCAACACGTATTTCTTACTGTACATTTTTCAGCAGCTGAGCGATGGTTCTTCAGAGGACTTGGCGGTTCTGGACACCGACAGCTCCGAAGAGCTGAGAGGATTGGGCGCAGTCTGTTGTGGCCCAGGCCTAACACCAGATGCTCAACAGAATGCTCAAACAGAGGGGGATGCTTATTCTATAGGCCTGTACTATCTAAAGCTGAGGGAGAAATTCAGTATTAAGCCTGTGGAAGTTCATAACCGTAAAACCGCGATGCGTGCAATGGTGTGAGCAGCTGTGCACGGAATCATCAAACACTGCCTGAGAGCGAAACAAAATGAGGATTGTCCTGGGTGCCCCATAGATGCCCTGGTCAGAGGCACCATGACTGTAAACTGTAAAAGGAAAGAAATTAGCGATAGTTTGTGTCTGGAGAGTGTGTTCAATATCATCATCATGCTGGCAGGCACTGCACTGCCTCTGTTTAACCCAGGAACATTTATCTCTAGGGGAAGAATTGGTGGAGAAAGTGACAGAGGCCGAGGACCCAAATGGCACTTTAGACGAAATCATCAAACCGACAGATAAAGGGGGAAAGTCAAGGGGTGGGGTGTTCTTCAGATAGGCTTCATGCAGTCACAAAGCGACGGCTTTTGTCTTTTACTATCAGTAAGTGGAATAAAATACTTGTTATAACTTTCACAAAGTGTCTTTCACTGCAATCTCACCATTTCTTACAACTTTAACAGTGTTTAAAAGGCTAGGAAAGACGTCTGTGTAAAAAACCAAGCAAACCGAAGGGGTGACCCTAGCGCATTGCTAAGGCAGACTATAGTGCGTGGATCACTGGCAGCCTTACTAGTCTTATCTGCTTTAAAATGTAGAGAACGCCACAGCTCCAGCCTGGGATGTATTATTTTTATAAAATCTATGGACCCAACCAAACACAGGAGCTTGTACCTGTGTCTCAGCACACGGGTTGCAAACATTTAAAAACACATTCTGATAAGGCAAAAGAAAAATTAAATCTAAAAGTCCTAAGAAAATGAAAACTTAATATAACTTTCACATGGATTTGTTAAAAAGTGGTGAGGAAAATAAACTTCTCTCTGATCCACTGATTTACAGAATAAGGGGGATATAAACTGGCTGTTACTAAGGTTCTGTGGTTTTCACTCTAGGGTGTTGCTGCATGCTCATTTTTTTAATTGAAACACACATTTAAAAATGTTAAATAAAGGGCTCTGTCTTGATATAGGCTTGTCTTTTAAAGTGTTTTTCTTTTACAAAACTTAATATAACTTTCACTTGTATTTGTTAAAAAGCGGGGGAGGAAGCAGCCTTCTTATCTCTGATCCACTGGCTCACAGAGGCTGTTTTTACTAACAGCAGCTTTGCTGCAAAAGCGTAATATTTCAAATTGGCCTCACTAAAAATGACCAATGTTAGTCTAAAACATAGGGGGAAAAGCTTTTAAAAACTCTTAGTTAGTAAGGGCTTATGGTTTTAACCTTATTAACACACCTTTGTAAATGTGCTACATGGCGAGAAAGATGCTTGGGGTCTGCTTTTTTAGCTAAGAAGCAGTTAAGGGTGGAGGGGTTGTGATGGGAGGGGAGGGAGATGGCTCGAGTTTAAAAGTCTTGGGACTATAGGACTGGTTCAGGAAAATGTATTTTATGACACAACTGTAGAACAGCATCTGATTGGTGAACTCCAGAGGCAGAGATAACTATCCTGAGGGGTTGTGAGCCTTGGGAGCTGCCTCTTTCCCCAGGGACAGCCACAAGGGTAAGATCTCTCTCTCTGTGACTCAACCATGTGCTGTCTATCTTTGCCCTTTGCAAAGGGGCATTCTTTTCCCTTTCCTTACCCTGTTCTCTCTTTTAACCTACGTTTATACGTTTCTCTTTTATATAACTCTTTCTAAATGCTCTTTTCTTAACCTACCCTTGTATTTAATACACCTTTTAAATTTATCTCAAAATTGTTTATTCTTTAATAAAATGCCAAGCTAGGCCTTTAAAATAATCTCTCCTCTCTCAACCTCACCAAAAATCTTTGTTTTCTTTAATAACTTACTTCTATTCTTTCAAACTAACCCTTTAAAAACAAAAATCTTTATTTTCTTTGTTCTCTCACTCTATTCTTCCAACCTTTTTCTCTAAATAATCAACCAACTGTATCAAAGCATAAGCATGCAACATTCCCCCATTCAAACATTAAAAAAAAAATAGCCGATGGCACCAAACGTCGACACCAACGGAAATGGGAATGGAAGGCAGGACATTAGCCCTAAAGGAGGCATGGAAACCTGCCAAAATACATGGTAATGAATACTATCGAGCCGCGTACTACTAACAACTTTTTTCCATCTTTTTTTATGATAACTATTATAAATATAAAGGGAAGGGTAACAACCCTCATGTGTGCAATAACAAAAATTCCCTCCTGGCCAGAGGTATTGGATCACTTACCTGTAAGGCGTTAATCAGTTCAATTAACCTAGTTGGCACCTGACCAGAAGGACCAAAGGGGAAAGAAGATACTTTCAAATCGGGGGTGGGGTGAGGAAGGTTTGTTGGTGCTCTTTTTGTTTGATTCCCTCTCGGGACAAAGTGAGAGACCAAGCAGGTAAACCAGCTCCTAAAAAGATCTTGACATGATACATCTACAATTACAGAAATTGTAAGTAATAGCAAGGAAATGTGTTAGATTATCTTTTCTTTTAGCTTGTGAACTTTCCCAGTACTAAGAGGGAGGTTTATTCCTGGTTGGGTTTTTTTTTTGTAACTTTGAACTTGAGCCTAGAGGGGAATTTTCTGTGTTTTAAATCTTTTTGTTACCCTGTAAAAAGTTCCTTCCATCCTGATTTTTGCAGTGTCATTCTTTTGTTTTTAAAAAAATAAAATTCTTCTTTTAAGAACCTAATTAATTTTTAGTGTCCTAAACTCCATAGGGGTTGGCCTGTGCTCAGTTTGTTAACCGATTGGTTGGTATATTATTCTCAAGCCCTGCAGGAGAGGGGCTGAAGGGGCTTGGGGGGATGTTTTTTCGGGGGATAGGGCTCCATGTGGTCCCTCCCTGGATATTTGTTTAAATCACTTGGTGGTGGCAGCAATACCGTCCAAGGACAAGAAAAGGAATTTGTGCCTTGGGGAAGTTTTTAATCTAAGCTGGTGAAATATAAACTTACAGGGTCTTTCATGGGGGTCCCCACATCTGTACTCCAGAGTTCAGCATGGGGAGGGAATCTTTCAAGTGTTTGAAGACTGCTGTCATATCCCTCCTTAAGCTCCTCTTTTCCTAACCAAACGTGCCCATTTCCCTCAGACTTTGCTCTGACGCCTTCCATTGGGATTGGTGATGTGGATGGAGAGCTCCAGCAAGACCAAGAAGAACAGAGGCATAGGGCTAAGAAAAGGGATGTGATTTGCCCTATACACTAATCTCTCCCAGAATGTGTATGGCAGGTGTCCACAAAGACTTTTTCTAACTCTTCTAGGGACCTCACAAGATGCACTTTATTAAATGTCATATCCCCATCTGTGGTATCATCTGGAGAAATATCTTTGTCTCTCATAATGCATCATCAAGATGCTCTGATAAAATCTGGGAATATCCATGTAAAATCACCTAATCATGATGTCATGGTGCTGAACTTGAATTGTACTTACCATGAGTTTAACTATGATATTTCCAAGAAAGAGTAAATTAAATATAAATTTTGTCCAGTAGAAGATGTTAATATTCAGTTTGCTATGTTATGTTCTAATACATTGACATTGAATTTTTCCCTGAACCATTACGGAGAATGGACATTTGAATCTCCTTTCGAACTTAGGCTTGGGAAAGATGCAAGTAATGACATCACCCTCCAGGTACCAAGTAGGACCATTTGTGGTAAAGAAGGATATAACTAGAAATCTGATGATAAATCTGCAATACTCTGTAAAACAATCATGTGAACTCAATTATCAATTGCCACACTGTACGCCCCTTGTGCCCATTATATCTCTCTGCTGCTTTTGTGGGGGAGAGTGTGGCTAAAGGGAGTGTTGCCTCCAACTTCTTCAGAAATCAAGAGGAAGAAGCGAGATTTGGGAGCAATCTTATTAGGCAAATGGGAGCTAGTGCGGGGGTACTTAATGCTGTGGGTCAGCAATATTTGGCTAAGTGTCTAGGAGAATTGGGCCATGATGCAGCCCCGCTCTCAGAACCTCTCACTCCGGCATTCCAAAGCCTGGAATCGATAACATTTTACATAGTGACTATTCTTCAACACTCTCATGGCTTTGGTTTTAACTTTGAAACCTGCAGTGTCTAATTCTGTAGTGTAGACCAAGCCAGACGGTGATATTCTGCCAATTTTACTCAACATGAGAAATCCTTTAATTTGCAGCTGGTCCCCTTCAAATGAGTGAGGCTGCTTGTGGAGGAAGGTATAACCCAGTGTGGATTAGCAGGGCAGAACCCAGCCCTACTGCATCGGGAGGTTTTTCTAAGATAGTTTCCATCCTCAGCCAACGTCAGAAATATTTTCAGAGGAGGAAAGGGGGGGTTCCTGTTAAAACCAAGTTCCGCCCCAGCCTAGTGTTAACATCAAGATAACATGCATTCGGGAGCTCTTTGTACTCTGTGTGGCAGGAGATTTTGTCATTTGGTTTTAACCAAAAGATTCTAATATTAACTGAAAGTCTTTCTCGCCATGCTAAGCAGTCCCCTGCAGCGTTCCTGAGCTCTGGATGGTCTCGTCTGGATGGGAAGAAAGGTTTGCCCTTAATTCAAGCTAAAACCTCATGGAGACAAGGTAGGTCATATTTGTCACGTTAGTTATTAGGCACCTCCACAGGCTTTAACTTGACCTGCTAACAACTCATATGAAAACTACACACCACCTTGTCTTCACTAGGAGTTTACCTCAAGTTTGTTAACTCAAGTTCTAGATCCAGTGTTGTTTAACAACTTCAGTAATGACCTGGTGTTACCCGGGGTTCTTTCAACTGAAAGCTCTTGGTAAGGTTTACTCTGTGCGAGGTGGTGTCAGTAAATAAATCAGGGGAGACGTGACTGTCCGACTGCTAGATGGCTGGCACAACAGGACATCACAAAGAGTCCCACTACCTCAAACTTTTCACCCTTATTTATAATACAATGACATGTCCCTTAAAGAAAACGTGTTCTGCAAGCAATTTCAATGGTCCAGCAAGAGGCTTCCTTCTAATTATGGATTAACCAGGTGTGGGTTTTTCCCAGAGTTTGAAGCCTTGAGACCCTGTCAGACACGTTCCTGAGGGCACATCCTGCTCCTCTAAAATGCATGCATCAGCAACTTCAACACAATTCTTCTCAGGAAGGACATGGGGTTAAGTGCCCTTTCAGTGGCACCCAAAACCACCTCCCCTCCTGCCTTGGTTAAGCTAAGTCTGCTGCATGACCACTTTACGGCCTGCTGACTTGGCTGCTTTTAGCAATAAGCCATAGTGGTTTCAGGCACTTTACTGGTTTGCCAAAATCTCCCCGTACAGTTCCCCTCTTTAAAGGTCACCTTTCACACAAGGGGGTCCTTACATGGTCGCCGCCACACCTTTTCTGGATGTACCTGCCTTGAGATCCAACGAAAGCTCAAGGCTCTTAACCGATACTGAGCAAATTGTCTTCTTGTTGGCATCCCATACTTAGCACACCAGCATAGCAACTGACAAGTGATCGTTTTAACCTCCTTTCCCGGGAGTACGAGTGCCGGTGGCAGTAGCCACTGACTTATCTGTTGGGGGACTTGCAACTACTGGATTTTGTGCCAGGTCCAGCATGTCATTTGGCTGGTAAGAAAAACCACTACTAACTGGGACCCCAAGATTACTATAACGGGGTATAGGGCCAAATTCAGGATGTGCATGTGGGGGACCATCCCAATAACACTTCCCCGCAGTGGTGTGACAGGTCTTGGCCAATTCTGGCAAATACCTGTTTAATTTCATCCGCATTCTGATGCACGGTGACCATGACTCTGCGCCCTTCCTGTTTTGCAGTATCTAGTTGGTTCTGTAAATCAGGGTGTACAAGCAATGTTTGTAAGACAGTTAAATCCATTCCAAGAGGTACAGGTGTTACAATAGAATACAAAGTATCAGACACTTTTAACTGACTATATTGAAATTTGGGTACATGAAAGTCAAACTCACATCTGCTACAATATGACAGTAACATTTATTCTCATACAGATTATGATTTACTTTATGAACATAACTTGGTTTGTTTGCCAATACCTCTATGCTAGTAGCATCCAGCACTCCAACTTCTAACGCAGTCCGCCCAAAGCAGTTCAGTGCATTTCTTGGGGGCCTTTTCTGTAGGCTGCCCACCCCCTCTGGCTGCCAGGGAACTCCAATAACCTTCAGTAGTTCACATTGAGATAGTATTAGGGCAGCTCTGCCTTCACTGGGCCGTTACTGTACTGCCCCTTATAGTAATCAGGGAAGGTGTGGCAATGGCTTTTCTTTCCTTACATCCAGTGTCATACAACACCCAGGTGCATTCAGCTGGGCTTGCATGCTGGAAGTTGACTAAGAAGTAACAATTGGCAAGTCTTAGTCATTGAGTAACCAATGTTTTTCCATACCCTTTTTCCCTTGGTAATTTCACTTTGTGCCTTAAAACATTTTTTTATATCTATCCTTTTATTCCCCCCAACAGATAAACCCTGTATCTGATGCATATTTTGGCTTTAAATGTGCCTTTACCACCCCTCAGGATGTTTCCCTGTTAACAGGCTGGTGTTTCTTGACCTCCGCCCTTCTGCAACATTGGTTTCTGGAAATACAGTTAAAATGGTTGTTAAGCCTTTTCTGCCTAATGCAGTATTTTCTTTTTTATTGTAACACAGTACACAACAATGGTAGCAACAAGACAAACTACACAAGACAAAACATAAAACACAAAACACAATCTTTGTCGCAACAATACATCCTTGGTATTCTGGGTTGCTTCTCAGCTGGTACCAGCTTTTCTTGATTTTCTGAAAGACAAAAAGAACGTATTTCTACCCCTTTTGTGGTGGCAGATTATTGCTTAAAATATCCCTTCCTTTTACAAATATCCTTGCTGATTGGTGGCAACAAAGAGGAATTACCCCCACACGTTCCTGTGGTTTTGTTCTATAGGCAGGCCAGGTTTCAATGGCTCCTACCTTTTAACGGTTTAGGGGGAATTATTATCCCACCGGTTTCAGAGTGGCAGCCGTGTTAGTCTGTATCAGCATAAACAACGAGGAGTCCATGTGGCACCTTAGAGACTAATACATTTATTTGGGCATAAGCTTTTGTGGGCTAGAGCCCACTCCCTCAGATGCATGAAGTGAAAAATTGAGGAGCAGGTGTAAACACGTGACAGGATGGGGGTTGCTTTACCAAGGGTGAGGTCAGTCTAAGGAGATAAGAGTTCATTCTTGATCCTCTCTGGTTTGCTGTACAGGATGTTGATCAGGTGGTTCCGCAGTTTCTTTGAGAGTGTGGCACAATCTCTCACCACAGTCTGTGTGGTATGTTGATTGTAATGGATTCTTTACCTTCAGTCCTTTGGTATTATGTCCATTTCTTTGCGTTTGGAAAGGAAGATGATGTGTGTCTGTATCTGCACGAGTTTTTTCATGAAGTTGATGGATTTCCACTTCATACGGCTGAATTCAGTGCCTTGCATGGTGACAGGTTCCAGAGCGGCAGCCGTGTTAGTCTGTATCTGCAAAAACAACGAGGAACCTTGTTCAGTCATTACATTCATGAGGTGGTGAACCTCGGTTTGCCTTCTTATACAGCAGACCAAGTTTGCAATGTTTCTCTGCTGTGCTAAGCTTTAAGTGTGTTCACAGGTAATAGCTGAGAAGCATCATTACCATATGACCTTAAAGGTTTTTCCAAAAATCATACACACTATACATTGTTACAGGGGTACTTATTAACATTAAATTTATCTCAGTATTTAATATTAAGATCAAATCTATTAAAAGTATCTTGTTATACCATGCCTTTTATTTAGACAATCTGTTTTTGAGGCCAGTGTGTTCAATGTTCTCTTGAAATCTTTGCATAGGCTTTTTAATGTAATTATATCCTTGGGGTTTTGGTGAATTAAAAGGTAGGGGTGTCATGCATATAAGCAGACCCCTTTCATACCTGTCTTCAGATTTCAGCACTGCATACACACAGAAAAAGGATATTTTTTCCTACTTGGGGTTAACCTTTCCCTCTCATATTTTTAGGTTTGACTTCGTTTTCCACCTTCCTCTGGAGGGTCATAATTTGAGCCTTTTGGTTTCAGGTAGTTTGTTTGCTGGCCAGGCATATTCATTATCTACAGCTCCTTTGTGGTGCCATTTATGGACACTTCTCCCTTTCCTCTATCAGTTAGGTGATTTGCATTAACACAGACGCTTTCTGGCTTGCTTTTGCCGCCAAAGCCATTTGCAGCTCAGAGACCCTGTCTTAAAAGGGACAAAATCAACTTCCACCCAAGTTTTGATTTCTTTTCACTTTCAACTCCTGTTTCCAGAACACCCAGCCAGCTGAAAAAGAAAACACAACCTATTGTGGCTCCCTTAAGAGCTCTAAGAGGATTTTAATTAAGTAGCATGTTTTGTTTGCATTTCTTTTACCCCTTCTACAATATACACTGCACATGTCCTGGGAAAAATGCACCTTCCTTTCATAGTTTTACTTCTATAACATTATATTAGCCATATCAACTTTTACATAAGGTGTAACTGTTTCTTTTGTGCTCACAGAGTTTTCATGTACCTTCATCAAAGTACAATCTGATTACTCAGAGCCACCTTAAGGCTCAGTGTTTCTAATGTTGCCTCTTTTTTTGTGTGCACCTCACCCCTGCTGTTGCTCCAGAGAGGCACTGTCTTTTTTCCTTATTTCTTTTACTACAGCTCTTATCTGCTATTTTGTTACCAAAAACAAAAACAACAACAACAACAACACAAAGGATCCAGAATTTCTTCCTGTTCTCCTGGCTGAGTGTGGCTCTCAAGTGGCACAGCGGCAGCCTGTCTGCCGGTGGGGAACACAAGATGCATCCCGAGGGAGAGACCAGTCCTGAAGAGTTCCCCTACCTCAAAGATTTTCCCCTTATTTATAACACAATGACATGTCCCTTAAAGAAAACTTGTTCAGCAAGCAATTCCAGTTGCCCAGCAAGAGGCTTCCTTCTGATTATTGATTAATCAGGTGGGGGTTTTTCCTAGAGTTTGCAGCCTTGAGACCCTGTCAGGCACATTCTTGAGGGCACATCCTGCTCCTCTAAAATGCCTGCATCAGCAACTTCAACACAGTTCTTATCAGGAAGGATATGGGGTCAAGCTGTCCTTTCTGTGGCACCCAAACCCCCATCCCCTCCTTCCTTGGTCAAGCTAAGCCTGCTGCATGGCCACTTTATGACCTGCTTTTAGCACTAAGCCATAGTGGTTTCAGGCACTTCACTGGTTTGCCAAAATCTCCCCATACAATGAGTGTACGTATGGAGAGCACATGGATCGAGTCTGCAGATGACACAAGGTTAGGAGGGAAGGGTTGCAACACTTTGGAGGATAAAGCTAAAATTCAGAGGGATCTTGCTAAGTTGGAGAACTGGGCTATAGACAACATCATGAAATTCGACAAAGACAAACGTAAGGTGCTGCACATAGGGAAGAACAACCAAATGCACAAATACAGAATGGGGGGAAACTGGTTTGGCAGCAGCACTGCTGAGAGGGATCGGGGAGTTGTGGTGGATCCCAACCTCAACATGAGTCAGCAATGCGATGCTGTTGCAGAAAAAGCAAATGCAGTTTTAGGTTGCAGTAACAGAGGCCTCGCATGCAAGTCACAGGAGGTGACAGTACCGCTCTAGCCAGTGCTGCGTAGGCCTCAGCTGGAGAACTGTGTCCAATTCTGGTCACCAATGTATAGTGAGGATGTAGAGAAACTGGAGAGTATCCAGAGGTGGACACAGATGGTCAGAGGGATGGAATGCAGTGCAAGGTGTCTGAGCAAAGACTGAAGGAACTGGGTATGTTTGTTTTGGAAAAGAGGAGATTAAGGGGGGATATGACAGCAGGCTTCAAACACTTGAAAGATTGACATAAGAAAGATGGAGAAAAGTTGTTCTCTTTTGCCACAGACGGCAGGACGACGGGTGATGGGTTCAAACTACAGCACAGCAGATCGAGATTAAATCTCAGGACAAACTTCCTCACTGTAAGAACAGTAGGACAATGGAACAGATGCCTAGAGAGGTTATAGAAGCTCCATCACTGGAGGGTTTCAAAGGCTCGCTGACTATCTGGGATGATTTAGACACAGCAAACCTGGCAGCCTGACAGGGGTTAGACTAGACGACCCTTACGGCCTTTTCTAACTTGATGGTTTTATGATTCTCTAAGTTAATGTCCCTCTTCTGCAGTGACGACCAGGCCTTAAGGGTTGGCTCCTGGCCCTCACTCAGGTAGCTCCAGCCAGGCCTTTCCCTCTGGCTGGTGTGGGGGAAGGTGCTCCCAGGATCCCCTCTGGATCCTCCACAGGTCTCTTTCTGCCCTTTACCCGTCAGTCAGGGCACTAGGCACCAGCTCTCCCAGAGTGAGGGAGCTCTACCAGGCCCTTGCAAGGCTCTGGGCCTCTCCTACCAGCCCCCTATGTCTTTCTGAGCCCCTTGTCTCCCCTCTGTGAGACAGCAGGCTCCATTTTACAAGCAGCCCTGCCCCCACCCCAGGCTACCATCACGTGATGTCTGATCCAGTCAGCATCCCAAACCCATCACCTGAGGTGGGGGCTAACTGCACACTGATGGGGCTGAGCCCAAATCCCCTAAAAGCCCAGCCCGCCCCTGACACCACCCACCTGGTAGGTGAGGGGGAAGCCGCTGCCAGGAGTCAGGCGGTGCTGGACCAGTGGTGATGCTGCAGCAGGGCATAGAGATGCAATGGGCTGGGGGAGGCGGAGGCAGAATTATGTGTAACTGTGACACCCCCCTTCCCTGCCCCTCAGCACAACTCCCTGCTGAAGCGCAGGCCTGAGCTCTGTCTTTTCAGGGCTTCAAAATAGAAACGTATTGCACAGAATTGAAGCTCAGAGCTACGGTACCAGCCCCTGCCTGTAGGGGTTAACGACAGCTGCCAGTCAGCTCAGAGAGTCGCAGACAATTTCTTAGTGAGCGAACGTTTAACACACACACAGCCCCTCGCAGACAGTATGCGGGACACTTTTCAGTCCCCTCAGCAGCGCGGTTCGGCAGTAAATCTGTGGGGTTCCTTACAGAGACTCCCGGTGCTGTTGCTGTTACATGTATTTCAGTGCAAGGTAACAACACAACACTCACTTGTGGAGTTTGGGCCACACCTTCCGAGCATTCCCCTCTGACCTCACACTGATCATGTCCCAGTCTCTGTGGCGGGGGGAGGCTCCAAATGTCCCAGTCTCTGTGGCGGGGGGGGGGAGGCTCCAAATGTATGTTCCCCCGCCCTCTGGACTCTCCGGGGCCTGAGGAGAATGGCGGCCTCTCCGTCCCCGCCCAGCACCTCAGAATCTCGTCAGCAAACACCAGCCCAAAGCCCCGTCCGGCCAGCAGCTATTCCCATGTAGCGCCCCCGCTCCACCTGGTCACCTTCTTTAATGCCAGTTGGCTTACAGGAGTTGATGGACAGGTCTGGGTTCTCCTGGATCCTGCCACCCCCTCAGCAGGGTGAATCTTCTTTATTTTCCCCTAGGAATTTATTTGGCGGTGCCTCCACCCCCCCTCGCTCCTTCCTGGCAGGGTCACCGGGGCAGCTTGGGTGGAAAATTCTTACCACAGGGGAACTCCCACTTACTTGCCAGATCGTTGGAGACTCCCAAGAAATAACACAAACACATACAATGTATTCAAAACAGTAATTCTATTAAACAGGAGACAAACATACCATAACAGGGTAAAACACTGCTAATACCCGTGACTTTCCCCAGTCACGGGACCTGATGTATGAAATATAAGATCAGTGTCCCATCGGTACCGTACTTTGTTGGAGCCTTTGATGACGTATGACCACGAGATCGTCTCTGCAGTGGTTTAGCCGTGTGGCTGGCTGGGTTCAGTACAACCCAAAGGACTCACAAGTGGGAGGAGGTGGTAAGTCCTTCCACAGGTTTAATAAGCAGCAGGTTATAAAATCCCCAAACCGTCACTCCCTGGCTTGGGGACACAGTTCAGGGAGTAGGGGGTCCCCAAAACAAATACCCTGGTGCCCTCACAAACTCCATGAATGATCCTCAGGGTCAGAGCTGACTCTGGACTCCTTGGTCACTGCAGAGGGGCTGGTCTCTGCTGGCCGGGATCCTCCTCAGGCAGGAGTCAGGCTGCGTCGGTCCCAGGATTTCCCCTCCCCACAAAGGGGTGCAGGGCTCAAGGTGCACGTTACACAACTACACTAACATCCAAACTGTCGTCTCCTAGCCCAGCGTCCAGACACCCCCCCAGCAGGCAGCAGCCCTGGACTAGCAGCCAGAGCAGAGCTGACCATGTGGCGACTGGTCTTACCTAGGGAGCTGGAGGGCAAACTCAGCCTGGCTGGGGAAGTTTCCCAGCAAAACTCAACAAACTGGGAGTGATCAGTGGAGAGGAAAAAGCCAGCAAGGCTGCTTGTCCTTCCTGGAAACCTCCTGTACAGCCCCAGAGATGGCGACCGAGGCCGTGTCTATGCTACAAAGTCATGTCGGCGTTCAGCCACCAACGTTTGTGTATCGCTGGGCATGTGCCCACTTGGCTGCTTGTACCAGTGCTGCTCGTACTCACCAGGATGCTTGTGTAACACGCTAACCTTTGATTCCACACGTGCCCCCTCTCATCCCATGTTACCGCCGGAGCAGTGAGCAGGGTCTGTCTCTTTGGACAGCAGAACTCCCACCCGTGGATGGTCACACATAGGAAAAAGATGCAGATTTGGACAGTCGGGGATGCCCATAGGATAGGGCCGGCCTTCGGGGCGGGCGATGTGGGTGACTGCCCAGGGCGCCACGGTCAGGGGGGAGGGGACGTGGTCCGGAGGCCAGGAGCAGAACACAGGCCTGGCCCCACACTGCCCCCAGCCTGCCCCTCACCATGCTTCAGCGGGATGATGCTGGAGGTCCCACAACACAAGTGGGCCCAGGACACAGAGCAGGATGCCATGGCTGGGGCGGAGCTGGGGGTATCCCAGGAGGGGAGAGGGCCCAGGCTTCCCCAGGCTCAGCCCCTCCGCTGCATGACCTCCGACAGCCAATCGCACGCGCCGCGCACGGGGATGATGCCTTTACGCTCTGGCCAGAACCCCACCCGCAAGAGGGGGCCATGAAAGGCTGGGCCCAGGGGGCTGGAACACTGTGAATAGTGGGGTGCTGAGAGCCACTGAACCGAACTGTAACCCTGCATGTGATGGAAACCGCCTCCAGCCAGGGGGTGCGGCAGCCCCCCTAGATCCAGCACCTATGGCCAGGCACTGCCGACAGAGCGCTGTCATCCGCTTCCCTCACGCCTCCTTTCCTCATGCACCCGTCTCTCCCCTCCATGCCCTCCCCCTCCACCTCCCTCCCCCCGTGCAACCATCTCTCATCTCCACACCTCCCACTACCCCTCCTTCCCTCTTCCAACCACCAGGGATCACTTCCCATTTCTATTTCTGGGCCAGGGCTGCTGTCAGAGGGAGGCTCTAACCCAGCAGGCTGCAGAAAGGACCCACAGGCCAGTGATCAGGGGCTCGGCTCAGCGCGAAGGCAGGACAATGGCCAGGGACAATATCTATGCGAACATGCCGATGACGGAAGCTGCTCCCCAGCCCAAAGGTAAGCACAAGAGGCTGCACCGGACCCTGGACTCCCGCTGGCCTCTCCTTGGCTTTGTGGTCTCTGCAGAGCATCCTGGGCAGCGATCGCTTGCTCCACTGACCACGTCCCCAGAGCTCAGCCTTGTGCTGGCCAGACAGCACCACGGGCAGTGGGCGAGGGTGCTCGGTCAGTGCTTCCCAGTGCGTTCTCTCCCCTGCCAGTCCCCAACGGGAGAAGGGCACAGGGGGAGAGATGGGAGTCCCTGCCCAGCATCCCAGCCTCCTGCCGGGCAGCGCAGTGCCATGGGCTGGCCATAAAAGCCAGCCAGGCTCCCCCTCCCCAGCTCACTGCCACCGTCAGCCTCTCCCAGGAGGAGATCACCAGGGTTGAATCCTCACAGCCCCCATCTCTGGGGACCAGCTCCCTCTCATCCCCCCATTTCACAGTGACACCTCCTTTCCTTACCCTCTGCCCCTTCCCTGCCCGAGCACACGCGTCTAACCGTGAGCAGGGGCAGGGAGATGTAGCTGTGTTAGCAGAGAAGGGGTTTCCCCAGGGCTCGGGGACGGGGAGGGAACCTGTTCCTCCAAGGACAAGGAGCAAATGGAGCTGGAAGTGCTGAGAGAAGGACCAGGCTGTTTTCCTAAAGCTCCCAGCACAAGGGGCCCCTCTCAGGGCTTTGGCTGGGTGACTGGGCAACAAAATGGCAAATGAAATTCAATGTTGATTAATGCAAAGTAACGCACATTGGAAAACATAATCCCAACTGTACTTATAACACGATGGGGTCTGAATTAGCTGTTTCCACTCAAGAGAGGGATCTTGGAGTCACTATGGACAGTTCTCTGAAAACATCCACTCAATGTGCAGCGGCTTCAAAAAACCGAACAGAATGTTCGGAATCATTAAGAAAGGGACAGAAAATATCCTATTGCCTCTATATAAATCCATGGTACACCCACATTTTGAATACTGCCTGCAGATGTGGTTGCCCCATCTCAAAAAAGATATATTGGAATTGGAAAAGGTTCAGAAAAGGGATAGGGGTATGGAACGGCTGCCATATGAGGAGAGATTAATAAAACTGGGACTTTTCAGCTTGGAAAAGAGACGACTAAGGTGAGATATGACTGAGATATATAAAATCATGACTGAGGTGGAGAAAGTAGATAAGGGAGTGTTATTTACTACTTATACAATCATAGAATCATAGAATCTCAGGGTTGGAAGGGACCCCAGGAGGTCATCTAGTCCAACCCCCTGCTCAAAGCAGGACCAAACCCAACTAAATCATCCCAGCCAGGGCTTTGTCAAGCCTGACCTTAAAAACCTCTAAGGAAGGAGATTCCACTACCTCCCTAGGTAACCCATTCCAGTTCTTCACCACCCTACTAGTGAAAAAGTTTTTCCTAATGTCCAACCTAAACCTCCCCCTCTGCAACTTGAGACCATTACTCCTTGTTCTGTCATCTTCTACCACTGAGAACAGTCTAGATCCATCCTCTTTGGAACCCCCTTTCAGGTAGTTGAAAGCAGCTATCAAATCCCCCCTCATTCTTCTCTTCTGCAGATTAAACAATCCCAGTTCCCTCAGCCTCTCCTCATAAGTCATGTGCTCCAGCCCCCTAATCATTTTTGTTGCCCTCCGCTGGACTCTCCAATTTATCCACATCCTTCTTGTAGTGTGGGGCCCAAAACTGGACGCAGTACTCCAAATGAGGCCTCACCAGTGCTGAGTAGAGGGGAATGATCACATCCCTCGATCTGCTGGAAATGCCCCTACTTATACAACCCAAAATGCCATTAGCCTTCTTGGCAACAAGGGCACACTGTTGACTCATATTCAGCTTTTCGTCCACCGTAACCCCTAGGTCCTTTTCTGCAGAACTGCTGCCCAGCCATTCGGTCCCTAGTCTGTAGCAGTCTCATAACACAAGAACTAGGGGTCACCAAGTGAAGGTTTAAAACAAACAAACAAAACAAACAGAGGGAAATATTTCTTCTCAAAATGCACAGTTAACCTGTGGAACTCCTTGTCAGGGGATATTGTGAAGGCCAGGACCATAACAGAGTTCCTAGATAAGTTCATGGAGGACAGGCCCATCATTGGCTATTAGCCAGGATGGGCAGGGATGGTGTCCCTAGTCTCTTTGCCAGAAGCTGGGAATGGGCAACTGGGGATGGATTCCCTGTTCTGTTCATTCCCTCTGGGGCACCTGGCACCGGTCACTGTCGGCAGACAGGACACTGGGCTAGATGGACCTTTGGTCTGACCCAGACTGGCCGTTCTTACAGTCTTATGTTTGGTTGTGCAGGTGTCAGCTGAACAAGGGCCTGCTCCGGGGGTTATTTATCCCCTTTGGTTTCAGTGCAATCCAGATGACGTGTGGCAGCTGTTCTGGATTGAACACATGAAAGGTGCCCAGGAAGGGTCAGGAGACAGGCAGGGAGACGGGGCTGACGGAAGTGGAGGGTGCAGGTGAGGATGTGAGGTTCAGTGGGCAGCTGCAGCTACGCACCGAGCTCAGCTAGGCTCTCTGCTGCGACAAAGGAAAAGCTGGATATGAGTCAGCAGTGTGCCCTTGTTGCCAGGAAGGCTAACGGCATTTTGGGCTGTATAAGTAGGAGCATTGCCAGCAGATCGAGGGATGTGATCATTCCCCTCTATTCGGCATTGGTGAGGCCTCATTTGGAGTACTGTGTCCAGTTTTGGGCCCCACACTACAAGAAGGATGTGGAAAAATTGGAAAGAGTCCAACGGAGGACAACAAAAATGACTAGGGGGCTAGAACACATGACTTATGAGGAGAGGCTGAGGGAACTGGGATTGTTTAGTCTGCAGAAGAGAAGAGTGAGGGGGGATTTGATAGCAGCCTTCAACTACCTGAAGGGGGGTTCCAAAGAGGACGGTATTACAGAGTCCCCGGGCGCTGCTCTGGAACTGCTCCCCACAAAGCCAGTCAGGACTTTGGGGAGCCTCCTCTCCCATGGAGCAGACTGTCTGCAGGGCAAGAAGCTCACACGGCTTCGCCTCCTGGGTCTCTTCTGGGAGCATGTAGCATATGCCCCTTTGTGCGCTTCCCACGCGAGTCTGCCCAGGCAGGTGTGAGGAAGTGGGAATGTTCCGGCTGTGTGATGTGAATGCTGAGAGGGGAGTATTGACCTGGGGAGGTTGCAGGGGAGTTGTGCTGGGAGGGCTGCACTGGGGAAGGGAGATACCTGAGCATGTAACCTGAGACCTCAGCAGGGGGGTTGGAGGCCAGGTGACACCTCTGCCCAGGACACTGGACAAAGGACAGAGGCTGGGGGAGGAGCCGGGGGGAGGCTGAGTGAGAGGCTGGAGGGAGTTTCAGTTTGGGAGCTGGCTGGGAAATGGAGGGGAGCCCTGATGGGGCTTGGGCTTCCCAATGGGGCTGTGGCCTCCCTGGGGCCCACAGATGGACCTGACTACAGAAGGTCCTGTTGTCTGTACTGGCAAGACCTGTTTTGGACTCTGTTCCTGTCGTCCAAATAAACCTTCTGCTTTACTGGCTGGCTGAGAGTCATGGTGAATTGCAGGAAGCCGGGGGTGCCGGGCCCGGACTCCCCCACACTCTGTGACAGCAGGGTTCTGGGGAAGCCAGAGGGTCCTGCACACACCCCCACTTTTCAGTTAGACGTGACTCTGAGCCAGCCAGTAAAACAGAGGTTTAGTTGCTAGGCGACAGAGTGTCCGGTTAGAAACTGAGGCACCCACACAGTATTCAGAGGAAACATTACGAACAGCCCCATTTTGTCACATCTCTCCCCCCTTTGAGACCGAACTGAGCGAGGTCACTTTAGCCAGTGACCTGGGGAAGTTTGAACCCAGCAATGTTTCCATGGGTGCCCCAGCATTTCTCCCATTCCTTGGGGTGAGTTACACCAGGACAGTCCAGTGTCACCCCCTCCCGTGGGTCTGTTGTGCTTGATGGCGCTTGCAGGCTGCGTGTGGGAAGGTTCATGCAGCCCGGGCCCTTTTGCCACCCCAATAGCCCTGGGGTTTAAACTGGGATTGGGTCTTTTCCCAGCGCTCCAATTTGGAGGGCTGCAATTTGGGCTCTCTTGGTTAACAGCCCCCAGCTTGACCTTGGCCACTCTCTGAACAGGTGTGTCTGTTCCCAGCAGCTTGGCCTCAGCCCCTTGCATTTGACACCACCACGTTGGAGGAGAGTGGTCAGTATACACAGTAAAGCGCTGCCCCAAATGATACAGCTGCAGCTTTCCAAGGGCCTGCACCATGGCTGGGCTTTTTTTTTTTTGAGGCTGCGCAGTTCTGCTTTTGGGACAGCCGTTTTTTGCAGTTCCACTTCGTCACAGATGGATCTAGACTGTTCTGAGTGGTGGCAGATGACAGAACAAGGAGTAATGGTCTCAAGTTGCAGTGGGGGAGGTTTAGGTTGGATATTAGGAAACCCTATTTAACTAGGAGGGTGGTGAAGCACTGGAAAGGGTTACCTACGGAGGTGGTGGAATCTCCTTCCTTAGAGGTGTCGAAGAAAAACTAAGTTCTCGCTTTTTGTTTGGGTGCAGCAAAATTAAATACTTTATTATTTCTCCAGTAATTACAATGGAGGGAGAGAGTGCCATAGGACACAGGGTCCTGGACAGGTCTCTCAACTGGTAAACAATTACATCAAGCCTTTATACCGTTGTTTCAGACAATTTCTAGCAATAATACAGACAGTAAAAAGCAACAACTACATTTTGTTTATACATAAGCTTTTCTGCTATCTTACTAGAAAAAGGCTGTCAGCCCCACTTTTCTCCTACACAGAATAATTTCCCCTCATTTCACTACCTCGTTGTATTCATATTTCATAAGTTGTTTCAGGTTCCTTTCCGCACTTAAAAATACTCCTTTGGGCCTGGACTTCACAAGCCCTAAACGTCCCTCTCAAGAAATGCTTAGGCAGGGGGGAAATCCTGCTCCCAGATCTCTCTCTCAGGACGCCTGCCTGGCACTAGAGTCACTCCTGATTTAGGGAGGGTCGCTGTTCACATTCGAGTTCAGGTCGGTTCTGACCTTATTTGGCCTCATTCTGCTGTTGCTGTTAACCACACTCAGGGACTAGGAGGCTGAGCAGGTATTGGATTTGGGGGGTGGAGTTTCCTAGGTCAGTGGCAGTTGAGCTGTAACTTTCCATGGATACGTTTCTTCTTCTCCTTCAAGGAAACCCTCCCAAGACATCGGTCCCTTCGCAGCACAGGGCGCAGGGCATCGTCACTGCTGTCCTTCTCCTCCTGGGTCTGGCCCTGGCCACGTCCCTCCTTGCTGTGACGCTTCTATGTAAGTTCAACTGCAGCTCCAAGCCCAACGTTTGCCAACTTCCATACAGGCCAGTTGGCTCGACAGGGGGGGGGCACCCCCACATTTCAGCAGAATATCGACCGCATTTCCAGTGTGTCCCTCCAAATAAATCTCCTGCTCCAGGGAGTTCAAATGGAGCTGTAAGATCTTGCCCTGCTGCTTTGATACTAGCACAGACTTTCTAAGTCTAATGATGGTCCAGCACTGGCACAGGTCACCAGGGGAGGGTGTGGAACCCCCATCACGGGAGGTTTTTAAGAACAGGTTAGACAACCACCTGTCAGGGATGGTCTGGGTGAACTTCATCCTGCCTGAGCATCACCTCAGGGACTTCAGATCACATGTGGCAGCCCCACATGCTCAACCTGCGCCCTGAGGGTCACGCTGGGTCCGTTCCTGACCACATATCACCAGCACGAGCCTCAGCCCCAGGCATCCTCATGGCACAATTGAAATGCATGAGCTATGGAGAGACCGGACGGCCCAGTGGTTCAGGCGCTTGTCTGTGGCTCAGACTGCTGGGTTTAATACCCTGCTCTGCCAAAGAGTCCCTGCCCTGGAGCCAGCAAACAGCTGAAAGCAGGGAGCTGGAGTGGAGAGATCTTGGAGGAGAGGGGAGACAAGCCCTTGTTCCTTAGGGGCAGTGAGTGGCAAAGACGACTGGTGCCTCCCCGTGCTGGGGGGCCACAATCTAAAGGGGAGGACACGTGACCACCCCACATGTCTCCTCTGCCCAGCGACCCCTGCGCCCAGCCCAGGGCCACCATGCACTCCCTGCCCTGCCGGAGTTACCTGCGGGGGGCTTTGTCCTTCTTCCACTGCGCCTCCCCCCAGCACATTGGGCCAGTCTCCCTGGCAGCCAGGCTCGGGCGAGGAGCAGGAGGGAGCCGGGTCTCATGAGGCTGAAGCCGGCTTCTCCAGGTCACTGCTCTGTGACATACACCAGGAGAGAGCCCTGAACGTGGCCTTGGCTGTGCCGGTGTCCCTCCTCGGGAGGGAAGCTGTCCAAGATTAAAATAAAAGACGTCATAGAGAACAGCCTCGCGCTCAGAGCATGTTCCTCTGCGCGTGGCTGGTCTCCAGCCGCAGTTCGGTTCGGTCGCTGACCTGCAGATGTGTGATTTCTAGATCTCCGGGCACAGAGCAAGCTGCAAACAGTTGAAGAAGCGGTGCAGAAGCTCCAAGTCTCTCTGCAGCCTGTCAACGCCTCGGACGCCTCAGCAAAGGGGTCGGACAGTAAGTCGCAGGACGAGGGTCTTAGGCATCAGGGTCAGTTCCCCTCCCTTGGCCTGGAAGCTGAGCACTCTCCTGCCTACAGGGATGGTGGGTGACTGGCATCCTCCTGCTCCCCTCCATAGACTTCCCTGCCAGGAGGGCCCATCCCCCGTCTAACGAGCTGCTGCTCTGCACCTTCCTCTGCCAGCGGAGGCTCTGTTCCCAGGGACGGGTGGCTGCTCCAGGCTCCCTCCTAGCTCCCTTCCTGGCAGTGGCAGGCTGGCTGCATCCGCCCCATGCTCCTGCGCAGGATGCCTAGTGGTCACTATCTTCTGTCCTTTCACTGTTGCTCCCTTCGCTCCCTAGTTTTCACCTTGGCCCCTGTATTGTCAGGGTTGCATTGGCGGGAAAGACGGATGCAGCTCATGAGACACACAGGGCCGAATTCAGACCCTGGTGTAAGCAGGACGTCAGTGGAGCTGCACTCGTGGGTCTCCATTTGCCCCCGAGTCCCTGAGCCCTCCCTGTGCAGCTCCAATAATTTGGGTACCTGCCACAGTCCCATTGCTGGAGGCAGAGCGCCCCCTTGTGGCCACGTCTCACAACTGTCTGTCTGTCTGGCACAGGGCTGCACATACAAACCCGTCCATGGATCAGGTTATTCAGCGTCCAGTCAGAAAATGGGCCTGAACTAAACCCCGGCACAGAACTCGCCTGAACGCTGGGCTGTTCAAAATCCCGGCCTGGAGCCCGGGGCCAGGGCTCGGGGCCACGGATGTTCTTGCAGCCCCAGCTCTGCCCCATGCTGCAGGGGACCCGCTCACAGCTCACAAGGGGGGAGCGATTGGGAAGAGGTGGCTGGGGAGATTGGGGGGACAGGGCTCGAATTCAGGAGAGCTGGGGTCAATTCCCAGCTCTGCTGCAAACTTCCTGTGTGATCTTGGGCACCTCTCCCGGCACCTCAGTTCCCCATCGGTAAAATCATCCTTTATTTCTCCCAGCTCGCGTCTATTTTGACTGTGAGCTGTTGAGAGCAGGGACTGTCCCCTCCTGTCCGTACAGCGCCTGGCACACAGGGGCCTGCAGGTGCTGCTCTACCGCACGTGCTGATAATCAAGTGTTCTGCATCTCCACTGACGTCGCTGTGAAATTCTTCTAGGTCTGCAGCTATTGGATGAAGCGCAGGCAGGAGTCCGGCTGCTGAAAGCCCAGCTGGGTAATGTCAGGGCAGCGTATGGAGAAATTCAGATCCGTCTGGACAATGTCAGTGCAGCGCAAGCAGCAGTGCAAGGTCGCTGCTGTAAGTACTAGCTGCAGTGCTGGCTGGTGCCGTTTCTGCTGGTGCTGAGGATGAACGGAGGATTTCAGGCTCCCAGGCTGACAACGCAGCGACTTTCTCCAGCACCGAGTTCTCCTCCATTAAAAATCACCAGTGGCTGCACCTGGGGCCACACTGTGGTGATCGGTGTGGAGTTAAATTACACCCGAGGCCTCGTTAGCCTAATGGGAGCACCCAGCTGTCAGCTCTTCTTAGACGCTCCAAACCCGTCAGGTCACAGACAGAAAGTGACCCTGGTATTTCAGCGTATGGGGCGTTACTTTAAGAAGCATTCCTGAGCCAGCGCCCACAGCAGGGTGTTGGGGGAGGTGCCAAAGTGCAAAAGACCCAAGAGCTTCACCACTTATGATCAATGAAAATTGTTGATGCAAAACCAGGAGATCTTCCACCTTGGGCAGCTACATTCCCCCTCCGCAATTCCCCCTGCCAGCTCAGCTGAACAGTGAGTCTCCCCTTTCCCATTACAGCCGTGCTGCTCTGCACTGAGACCAGCGCCCATGCTCCAGCCCAGATGCAGCTGCATTTCAGTGCTGGGGGAGTGACCCCGTGGTGTCTGCTTTCTGCAGCACTCTGTGGGATCCATCACGTGGCCACAAAAGTTACTTATTGTGATGCTGGAGAATCAGGATTCAGAAGCTCCCTGGGCTGGGGGCAGCTGAAGGGCAGGGGAAATGCAGCACTAGAAACCCTGAGCTTCCTGCATGTGTCCCTGTGACTTTAGCCCGGGTGTCTCACCTCAGTCTCTGCTCCTAGGTGACGTGCTGAAAACGGGGTTCCCTGGACGCTGGAGGTTTTACGGTGGGAACCTCTATTACTTTTCACAAGGAAAAAAGTCGTGGGACGAGGCCGAGCAATTCTGTGTGTCTTGGAACTCACACCTGACCTCTGTCTCCTCCCAGGCGGAACAGGTGAGTGCAGGAATCTCGGAGGGGCTTGGATAATGGGTCAGTGCCTTGTTTCACACCATTAGGAGGTGGGAGGTGGCAGCTGAGGTTCCAATTCTGCGATGTGCATTTTGGCAAACTATCGGAGAGGATGCGAAGCCTTAGTACCTGACTCAGGGCATTCACCCATCAGTTCAAAAGCAGAGATGGGCAGAGGAACAGAGGCAGGATCTGGGGTGCCGGGGGGAGGTGGGGAAATTTGGAGTCAGGTTCATTTCTGATTGTCACTACTTCCAATGTAGCATTTCCTGCAAACCCAATGGCCTTTCCCAGTGAGGACCCCTTTGATCCCTCTCCCCAGGCCTGAGCTCCTGCTGGACAATCTAGAAGCCTGTATCTGGAAGGCTTGTATGCAAGGGGCCATGCATCTCTCAGAGAATCCTCTCTCCCCACGTGCCCACTGCAGCCCTCACCCCAGGCCTCTGCAGCACTTTCGGAGGAGGAAAATCCCACCCTCCAGCAGGGCCAGACTTTGCACCCAGTTCTCTGCTCCGAGCTTTGTCTCCTGCAAGGGCAGGGGGCTGGTGTGAACTCTGAGGTGCCCGTCAGTACCTGCCGCAGCCCAGCTCTGAGGGGGCCGTGGGGGGAGTGTTCTGAGACAGGTCCCTGTTGCTAGCCCCAGGCAGATACAGATGCAGACACAGACACAGAGCTGCTCCAGGGCTCCCTCAGGGTCTCCCAGCTAGTCACTGTCAGCGTTGGTTGCAGGACACCGCGTCTCCCGCTGCCGAGTGCCCTGCTCACACCACCAGACGCCCTTTCCTCTCCCCCAAAATCTGTTCAGCCCAGGCAGCTGCGGCTGCATCCTGCAGCCTCTCTTGGGTGACCTGCACATGCTGCAAACTGTGTTGTGCAGGAGTTTCTCTCCAGCGAGAACCAGGGAGAAGCTCACTGGATTGGACTCACCGACCGGGAGACAGAAGGCAGCTGGCGCTGGGCGGATGGCACAGAATACAGAGCAGACGCAAGCAGGCGGTGAGTAAAGCTTGAGAGAAGTGATTATTTATTACACGTTTGGTCACAAGCTCTTCGGGCAGCGTCTGTACGGCCCCTGGTGTCTATGCAGCACCCGGCACAGTGGGCCCGATTCTGAGGGAGGCCCCCGGGTGCTGCCATGACAGCAGTGAATCCTCTCAGGAATTTCTGCTAATGCCCCTTTGCTTAGAGCAGGAGCCTCAACATAGAGTGTGTGTTCAGTGCCCACTGAGACCCAGGGCCAGAGCCTCCCCTTGGGTATCTCGGCATTGACTTGAATGAACCACAGGGATTTACACCAGCTGAGGATCTGACCCCAAGTCGACTCAGTGCAGCCAGGGGAGTCTGGAGTGAGCGGCAGGTTCCCGCTCTCCTTGGGATTGCGCTGCGCTCTCCCCTCGGTCAGTCTGGGCACGGGGAGGCTGTGGGGCTGGGGGCATGGCCGGAGCCAGCTGCAGTCGGTGCAGTGACCTCAGGCGGCTGTGGGCGAGGCCCATAAGCAGGGCCAGGGAGAAGTTAATGACTGACCCCCGCTGCCCTCTCTTCCCGTTCCTGCGTTCCCATCCCGGGGGTGCCTGGGACGTGCTGTGCCACCTGCTCTGGTTCTGGGCACTGAGATCCGAGTTGCTGCTGCTCAGCATTTGGAGCCACACACTGACTTTGGCTCTTTGCTGGCCTGTCAGGCACAGGGCAGGTGCTACCCCCGGCCGTCAGAAGCCCTTCGTTACCATGGCCACAAGAGCTGTGGAGAACTCTGAGGGGTGGCCGGGGGGTGCATCGCTTCACCGCGTCATTGCTGGGTGTCTTGGTCCCCTGCCAACAACAGAGTCCACAGAGCAGAACTGAGCTCAGGAATTGGCTGTGGTTCTCCCCTGAGACATTAACACTCTGATCCGTAGGTTCTGGGCGGAGAATGAGCCAAACAATCACGATCCAAAGAACGATGGTGGAGAAGACTGTGTTCACACCGACCCAAGATTCCGGAATTTGTGGAATGATTACAAGTGCACTGAGCCTTTCAGGTGGATTTGTAAGGAGGCCCATGGATAGGCTGGGCTGTGACATGCAGGTCCCAGCACCTCAGAAAGCGCCTTAATTTCCAAGCTATGGAGCATGTTTTCCAGCCACCTGCCGATGAGAAGCCCTGTGCACTGGAGGGGGGCCGCATGGGTTGTGCATCGCAGGGACGCTTTGTCTTGCTGTGATATTTCTGGCTTTAGCAGCGACAGCTGCCCTTATGCTGCTCAGTGTGACTGGCTCTGTAATTTGTATGTTTCCAGGTCTGTCATTGAATAAAATCCTTGGATCGTGGAGTTATTGTTTCACAATCACCCAATAAATAATGATTTTCTTGACTTCTGGCAGTCAGACTTGTTCATTATGACAACAGCACCTCCGTTATCAGCCTCTTTGATTATCATGTCAGGGTTATTTCTGAGGCTGTGGATGGCATTGCGTTCTGCACGACTTAGGTTATGAGGCAAGCAATGTTGGTTTTCCACAATTTCTGCCTGTGCATGTCGGCAGAAGCATTCTATGTATAGGTCCAGACTGTCATTGTGACCCTCAGGAGTCTACCAGAAGGAGGCTGCCAGACAACTCTCCAATACCAAATTCTACAGGCCACCTTCCTCAGATACCACTGAGGAATATACTAAGAAACTGCACCATCTACTCAGGACACTCCCTACACTAACACCGGAACAAATCAACACACCCTTAAAGCCCTGACCAGGGTTATTCTATCTGCTACCCAAGATCCACAAACCTGGAAATCCTGGACACTCCATCATCTCAGGCATTGGCACTCTCACTGAAGGACTGTCCGGATATGTGGACTCTCTACTCAGACCCTATGCCACCAGCACTCCCAGCTATCTCTGTGACACCACTGATTTCCTGAGAAAACTACAATGCATCGGTGATCTCCCAGAAAACACCATCCTAGCCACCATGGATGTGGAGGCTCTCTACACAAACATCCCCCACACAGATGGAATACAAGCTGTCAGGAACAGTATCCCTGATGATGCCACAGCACAACTGGTTGCTGAGCTCTGTGACTTTATCCTCACACACAACTATTTCAAATTTGGTGACAATATATACCTCCAGACCAGTGGCACCACTATGGGTACCCGCATGGCCCCACAATATGCCAACATTTTTATGGCTGACCTGGAACAACACTTCCTAAGCTCTCATCCACTCACGTCCCTTCTGTACCTACGCTACATTGACGACATCTTCATCATCTGGACCCATGGGAAGGAGACTCTGGAAAAGTTCCACTATGATTTCAACAGCTTCTACCCCACCATCAACCTCAGCCTGGACCAATCTACACGGGAGGTCCACTTCCTAGACACCACTATGCAAATAAGTGACGGTCACATTAACACCACCCTATGCCGAAAACCCACCGACCGCTATGGCTACCTTCATGCCTCCAGCTTCCACCCCGGGCACACCACACGATCCATCGTCTACAGCAGGGGTCGGCAACCTTTCAGAAGTGCTGTGCCGAGTCTTCATTTATTCACTCTCGTTGAAGGTTTCGCATGCCAGTAATACATTTTAACATTTTTAGATGGTCTATTTCTATAAGTCTATAATTTATAACTAAAGTATTGTTGTATGTAAAGTAAACAAGGTTTTCAAAATGTCATTTAAAATTAAATTAAAATGCTGATCTTATGCCGCCAGTCTGCTCAGTTCGCTGCCAGCCTGGGGTTCTGTTCATCTAGGCCGGCAGCAGGCTGGAGCAGGGCCTGTGTCTGGAACCCTAGACCTGGTGGGGTTCAGGGCAGAAGGCTGGGGTGTGTGTGTGGGGGGGGGGGGTTCAGGGATCATGGCAGAGGGCCGGGGTGTGGGGGGGGGTGTAGATCAGAAGGCTGGGTGTGGGGGGGTTCAGGGGTCAGAACAGAGGGCTGGGGGCTGGGGGGGTGCAGGGCAGAAGGCTGAGTGTGTGTTGGGGTGGGGGGGTGCAGGGCAGAAGGCTGGGGGGTTTCAGGGCAGAGGGCTGGGGCATGGGGGGGTTTCAGGGCAGAGGGCTGGGGTTCTCGGCTCGTGGGGGTGCTCCCAGCCCCCTGTCCTGAGTGGCTCATGGCCGGGGGCTGGAAGGGATGTGCCCTGTTCCACCCCCTTCCCCCAGGCTGCGTCCCTACGGAGCTGTGTACACCCTGCCGCTCTTCCCCCTCCCCCTGGCAAGGGCCATCAGCTGATCGGCGCAGGGACTGGGGGGGCAGGAAAGCACCACGCTGGGGGAAGAAGTGGGGGAGGGGGAAGCTTGGCTGCCACAGGACCAATCTTCTGCCTCCTGCCCCCGCAGGGGAGAGCGGGGGGCTGAGTGGGGCGGGGGGCCGGGATAGCGGCAGGCAGCTGCGTGCCACTCAAAATCGGCTTGTGTGCCGTGTTCGGCACGTGTGCCGTGGGTTGCCGACCCCTGGTCTACAGCCAAGCGCTGAGGCACAACCGTATCTGCTCCAACCCCTCAGACAGAGACCAGCACCTACAAGAAAAGTGGAAAGTGTAGGGGACAATTTTCTGGTGCAAGTGCTGGAGGAACCAAGTAGGGGAAAAGCTCTTCTTGACCTGCTGCTCACAAACAGGGAAGAAATAGTAGAGGAAGCAATAGTGGATGGGAACCTGGGAGGCAGTGACCATGAGATGGTCGAGTTCAGGATCCTGACACAAGGAAAAAGGGAAAGCAGTAGAACAGAGACCCTGGACTTCAGAAAAGCAGATTTCGACTCCCTCAGGGAACTGATGGGCAAGGTCCCCTGGGAGAATAACATGACGGGGAAAGGAGTCGAGGAAAGCTGGCTGTATTTCAAAGAAACCTTATTGAGGTTGCAGGAACAAACCATCCCAATGTGTAGGAAGAAAAGTAAATATGGCAGGCGACCAGCTTGGCTTAACAGTGAAATCCTTGCTCGTCTTAAACACAAAAGAACAGCTTACAAGAAGTGGAAGATTGGACAAATAACCAGGGAGGAGTATAAAAGTATTGTTCAGCCATGCAGGTGTGAAATCAGGAAGGCCAAATCACACTTGGAGTTGCAGCTAGCCGGAGATGTTAGGAGTAACAAGAAGGGTTTCTTTAGGTATGTTAGCAACAGGAAGAAAGTCAAGGAAAGTGTGGGCCCCTTGCTGAATGAGGGAGGGAACCTAGTGACAGAGGATGTGGAGAAAGCTAGTGTACTCAATGCTTTTTTTGCCTCTGTCTTCACAGACAAGGTCAGCACCCAGACAGCTGCACTCTGCAGCACGGTATGGGGAGGAGGTGACCCGCTCTCTGTGGAGAAAGAAGTAGTTCGGGGCTATTTAGGAAAGCTGGACGAGCACAAGTCCATGGGGCCGGATGCGCTGCATCCGAGGGTGCTAAAGGAGTTGGCCGATGAGATTGCAGAGCCATTGGCCATTATCTTTGAAAAATCATGGCGATCGGGGGAGGTCCCGGATGACTGGAAAAAAGCTAATGTAGTGCCCATCTTTAAAAAAGGGAAAAAGGAAGATCCAGGGAACTACAGGCCAGTCAGTCTCACCTCAGTCCCTGGAAAAATCATGGAACAGGTCCTCAAGGAATCAATCCTGAACCACTTAAAGGAGAGGAAAGTGATCAGGAACAGTCAGCATGGATTCACCAAGGGCAAGTCATGCCTGACTAACCTAATTGCCTTCTATGACGAGATAACCGGCTCTGTGGATGAGGGGAAAGCAGTGGATGTGCTATTTCTGGACTTTAGCAAAGCTTTTGATACAGTCTCCCACCGTATTCTTGCCAGGAAGTTAAAGAAGTCTGGGCTGGATGAATGGACGGTAAGGTGGATAGAAAACTGGCTAGATGGTCGGGCTCAACGGGTAGTGATCAATGGTTCCATGTCTAGTTGGCAGCCGGTATCAAGTGGAGTTCCCCAAGGGTCGGTGCTGGGGCCGGTTTTATTCAATATCTTTATTAACGATCTGGAGGATGGTGTGGACTGCACCCTTAGCAAGTTTGCAGATGACACTAAACTGGGAGGAGTGGTTGATACGCTGGAGGGTAGGGCTAGGATACAGAGGGACCTAGACAAATTAGAGGATTCGGCCAAAAGAAATATGATGAGGTTCAACAAGGACAAGTGCAGAGTCCTGCTCTTAGGACGGAAGAATCCCATGCACTGCTACAGACTAGGGACCGAATGGCTGGGCAGCAGTTCTGCAGAAAAGGACCTAGGGGTTACGGTGGACGAAAAGCTGAATATGAGTCAACAGTGTGCCCTTGTTGCCAAGAAGGCTAATGGCATTTTGGGTTGTATAAGTAGGGGCATTTCCAGCAGATCGAGGGATGTGATCATTCCCCTCTACTCAGCACTGGTGAGGCCTCATTTGGAGGACTGTGTCCAGTTTTGGGCCCCACACTACAAGAAGGATGTGGATAAATTGGAGAGAGTCCAGCGGAGGGCAACAAAAATGATTAGGGGGCTGGAGCACATGACTTATGAGGAGAGGCTGAGGGAACTGGGATTGTTTAGTCTGCAGAAGAGAAGAATGAGGGGGGATTTGATAGCTGCTTTCAACTACCTGAAAGGGTGTTCCAAAGATGGATCTAGTCTGTTCTCAGTGGTAGAAGATGACAGAACAAGGAGTAATGGTCTCAAGTTGCAGAGGGGGAGGTTTAGGTTGGATATTAGGAAAAACTTTTTCACTAGTAGGGTGGTGAAGAACTGGAATGGGTTACCTAGGGAGGTAGTGGAATCTCATTCCTTAGAGGTTTTTAAGGTCAGGCTTGACAAAGCCCTGGCTGGGATGTCTTAGTTGGGTTTGGTCCTGCTTTGAGCAGGGGGTTGGACTAGATGACCTCCTGAGGTCCCTTCCAACCCTGAGATTCTATGATTCTATGAAGATCTTCACCAAACGTTCTCAAAACTACGATACCCGCACGAGGAAATAAGGAAACAAATCAACAGAGCCAGACGTGTACCCAGAAGCCTCCTACTGCAAGACAAGCCCAAGAAAGAAACCAGCAGAACTCCAGTGGCCACCACATACAGTCCCCAGCTAAAACCCCTCCAGCGCATCATCAGGGATCTACAGCCCATCCTGGACAATGATCCCTCACTTTTTTCAGGCCTTGGGAGGCAGGCCAGTCCTCGCCCACAAACAACCTCCAACCTGAAGCATATTCTCACCAGTAACTGCACACCACACCATAGTAACTCTAGCTCAGGAACCAATCCATGCAACAAACCTCGATGCTAACTCTGCCCAGCAACACCATCAAAGAACCTAACCAGATCAGCCACACCATCACTGGTTCATTCACCTGCACGTCCACCAATGTAATATACGCCATCATGTGCCAGCAATGCCCCTCTGCTATGTACATTGGCCAAACTGGACAGTCCCTACGGAAAACGATAAATGGACACAAATCAGATATTAGGAATGGCAATATACAAAAACCTGTAGGAGAACACTTCAACCTCCCTGGCCACACAGATTCAGATTTAAAGGGAAACTGCTGAGCTTCAGTTCATCTGCAAATTTGACACCATCAGCTCAAGATTAAACAAAGACTGTGAATGGCCAGCCAACTACAAAAGCAGTTTCTCCTCCCTTGGTGTTCTCACCTCAACTGCTAGAAGAGGACCTCACCCTCCCTGGTTGAACTAACAACCTCTTTATTGCCTGCATATTTATACCTGCCTCTGGAAATTTCCATTACATGTGTCTGACAAAGTGGGTATTCACCCATGAAAGCTCATGCTCCAATACATCTGTTAGTCTATAAGGTGCCACAGAACTCTTTGCTGCTTTTACAGATCCAGATTAACACAGATACCCCTCTGATACTATATCATTAAAGTTTTTCCAGAGGTCTCTATCCCTATCCAGATAGAATCCGGGGGGTCTGTAGCAGACCCCAAGCACTATCTCAGGGGAGCCTCTGGTAGCTTTCTTCCCCAAAGTGATTTTGACTCAAACAGTCTCTCATTTACCCATTGCAGCACTTTTAATCTCTTTACAGTCAGTCTTTCCTCATCAATATACAATGCTACTGTCTTTCCTGAACAGCACATAATCTCCATTGTCTGTACTCCAGTCCTGGCTACTATTCCACCGTGTTTCTGTTATCCCTGTAACATCTGGTTTCACTTCCTGCACCAGTTCCTCCATTTTGTCCCCCAGGCTTCTTGCATTGGTGCATAGACACCTTAGTTGTTTCCGCTCGGAATTGACAGGGCTCCTCTCGCGATTAGGCACAGTCATGCTACTGCCAGTATCACCTACTACTTGGCTGTTAGCATCATTGGTTTGGGAACTGTCTTTCCTCTTGATGTCCATATTCCTTCCCTCTGCTGTTCCTTTCTCCGTTCTTGTCTAGGGACAGGTAGAATCCCTGTGAAGCTCACCTGAGCCACCATTTCTTTAAGTGTCTTCCCCAGCCTGGCATCATCTCCCCTGATCCATTCCAGCAAGAATCTAGCAGTATCGTTTGTTCCCATGTGAAGGACAATCAGTGGATTCCTTCCTGCTCCCATTAGGATCCTCTTCAGCCTCAGGTCCACATCCCATAACTTAGCTCCCGGCAGACAGCTCATCCTTCTGTTCCCTGGATCAGCTCTGGTGCGAGGCCTGTCCATTCTTCTTAGTAAGGAGTCACCAGTCATGTAGACCTGCCTTTTCCTGGTGTTGGTGCCATTCTCCAGCTTTCCTCCTGTTCCTTCTGAATGCAAGTCCCCTTGTCTTTTGTTCTGCCTTGCGATCTACTGCAAGTCACCCTCTGTCCTCCCGGGGCTCCGAACTCTGGGTATGTACATTGACTCTTCCCCTCTTCTTGTAGGATTAGCTGCTCTTCTCTTCTCCCTGGTCCTCCCACCTTCTGCTACTCCCTGCTGCAGCCTTCTTCACTTTCCAACTCAGCAAACCTGTTCCTGAGCTCCACTTCTCCTTCACTAGCTGGTCTTTTCCTCTGCCCGGTTCTCATCATCACGTTTCCACTGGCCACTTTACTCACCCAGCAGTCTCCCTGCCGCGTTCTCCAGTCCAGCTTGGATCTGCCAGTCCTGAGTTTTCCCTTCAGCCTCCTCTCGCCTTCCCTCCATCATCTGCTCGAATCCCCTTCAAAACTCAACCAGAGTTTCCACCTGCATCTCCAAACCTCAGCTCTTCTCTTCCATCAGCTCTCTCAGGCGGCGCTTCATACCAACAAGCTCTTTTCAGGTACCTGCACCAGGAACATGTACATCCCGCAGCTTCCACATCTGGTCATCTTCACTGTCTGTTCCATTGCTTGGGTCACTACCACTGCTGCCTCTGTATCTGTCACACCCTTCTGGCCTAAGCCCCTGCCAAGGAGAAAGAAAACCCCACACCACACAAAAACAGAACGTCACCGCCCCTCCCCCAAACACTCCTTACAATCCCGCACGCGAACTCCCCTGTTCCCAGTTGTTTGCTGGCTTCTTTCCCACGGCTTGGCTGCCTTTGTAGGCCCCCTAACCCGGGAAGCCCCTCGCCCGATCTGATGTGATCACAGGCTCTGCATCTCTCAGCGCACGGCCCGTACCAGCCTCTGTAAACTGAACACCGCAAACCAGCAAACTCTCCAGAACCCACTCGCCAGAGGCGACGCATAGAGAGTGTGTGCAGGGTGAAGCACCCCCCCAGATTTCTGCTTGGCATGCCGGGGGGTGGGGAAGGAGGAAGAGGGGCTGTGTCCTTCTCCCACTGACTCTGACCCCCGGCACGCTCAGCCCCCTCCCTGGTAGCCGGGGCCGGGTAGGGAGTGGAGGGGGCAGAACCAGCCACTTCTCATGTCGGCCGCTCAGGGTCTCTGCTCTGTGCAGCGCAGCGGCTGCCTGAGAGAGCCTGGTGGGGAGGTGACGGGGGCTACTCCATCAAGGCCAGGCTACCAGGCACAGGGGTCGAGCAAGCTGGAGTCCCCTGACCCCCCGGCACGTTTACGACTCACTCAGCCCCTGTCCCCAGCAGCAGGGCCCTGGTGGGAGCGACCCAGTGCCGCACCCCCTGCCGGGCTTTCAGGCAGCTGCTGCCCTGCTCTGAGCTGCCAGGGAGAGTGGCTGAATGTGCTGGGGGGATGGGGGAGGCGTGGCGGGAGAAGGACAGAGCCCCCCGCAGGTAACTCTGGCCGGGCAGGGAGTGCATGGTGGCCCTGGGCTGGGCAGGGGGTCGCTGGGCAGAGGAGACATGTGGGGCAGTCACGTGTCGTCCCCTTTAGATTGTGGCCCCCCAAGCACGGGGAGGCACCAGTCATCTTTGCCACTCACTGCCCCTAAGGAACAGGGGCTTGTCTCCCCTCTCCTCCAAGAGCTCTCCACTCCAGCTCCCTGTTTTCAGCTCTGTTTGCTGGCTCCAGGGCAGGGACTCTTTGGCAGAGCAGGGAATTAAACCCAGCAGTCTGAGCCGCAGACAAATGTCCGAACCACTGGGCCATCCGGTCTCTCCGCAGGGCATTTCAGTGGTGCCATGAGGACGCCTGGGGCTGAGGCTCGTGCTGGTGATATGTGGTCAGGAAGGGACCCAGCGTGACCCTCAGGGCGCAGGTTGAGCATGTGGGGCTGCCACATGTGATCTGAAGTCCCTGAGGTGATGCTCAGGCAGGGTGAAGTTCACCCAGACCATCCCTGACAGGTGGTTGTCTAACCTGTCCTTAAAAGCCTCCCCTGATGGGGGTTCCACAGCCTCTCTCCGTGACCTGTGCCAGTGCTGGACCATCGTTAGACTTAGAAAGTTTGTGCTAGTATCAAACCAGCAGGGCAAGATCTTATAGCTCCCTTCGAACTTCCTGGAGTAGGAGATTTATTTGGAGGGACAGACTGGAAACCCGGTCGATATTCTGCTGGAATGTGAGGGTGTCCCCACCCCCAGTCGAGCCAGCTGGCCTGAATGGAAGTTGGCAAACGTTGGGCTTAGAGCTGCAGTTGAACTTACATAGAAGCGTCACAGCAATGAGGGACGTGGCCAGGGCCAGACCCAGGAGGAGAAGGACAGCAGTGACGATGCCCTGCGCCCTGTGCCGCCAAGGGACCGATGTCTCGGGTGGGTTTCCTTGAAGGAGAAGAGGAAACGTATCCATGGAAAGTTACAGCTCAAATGCCACTGACCGAGGAAACTCCACCCCCCAAATCCAATACCTGCTCAGCCTTCTATTCCCTGACTGGTTAACAGCAACAGTGGAATGAGGCCAAATAAGGTCAGAACCGACCTGAACTCGAATGTGAAAAGCGACCCTCCCTAAATCAGGAGTGACTCTAGTGCCAGGCAGGCGTCCTGTGAGAGAGATCTGGGAACAGGATTTCCCCCCTGCTTAAGCATTTCTTGAGAGGGTCGTTTAGGGCTTGTGAAATCCAGGCCCAAAGGAATATTTTTAAATGAGAAAAGGAACCTGAAACAACTTATGAAATATGAATACAACGAGGCAGTGAAATGAGGGGAAATGATTCTGTGCAGGAGAAAAGTGGGGCTGACAGCAGCAGTGTGCTCAGAAGCATGGGTGGCAAGTTTGTAGAAATATTGGTGGTGCCCAGAACCCGCCCCCCAACTCCGCCTCCCCAAACTCCGCCCCCACCTGCCTAAGGCTCTGGGAGGGGGCTCAGGGGGTGGAGGTCTGGGGTGCAGATCCTGGTCTGGGGATTAGGGTGCAGGAGGGGTGCAGGGTGCAGGCTTTGGGATGGAGTTTGGGTGCTGGGTGCAGGCTCCGGGCTGGTGCAGGGGGTGGGTGTGCAGGAGGGGGTGAGGGGGGAGGCTTTGGGATGGAGTTTGGGGGTGGGAAGTGGTGTGTGGGAAGGGGGAGGGGGTGCAGGCTCTGGGAGGGAGTTTGGGGATAGGAGGGAGTGCAGGGGTGGGGGCTGTGGGGCTGAGGATGAGGGTGCGGGGGGATGAGGGCTCTGGCTGGGGCTGAGGGTTAGGGTGCGGGGGGATTAGGGCTCTGGCTGGGGCTAAGGATTAGGGTGCGGGGGGATGAGGGCTCTGGCTGGGGCTGAGGATCAGGGTGCGGGGGGATGAGGGCTCTGGCTGGGGCTGAGGATCAGGTTGCGGGGGGATGAGCGCTCTCTCTGGGGCTGAGGATTAGGGTGCGGGGAGATGAGGGCACTCAGGGCTGGGGATGAGGATTAGGGTGCGGGGGGATGAGGGCTCTGGCTGGGGCTGAGGGTTTGGGGCGTTGGGGAGGCTCAGGGCGAGGGCGGAAGGGCAGGGTAAGGTCAGCCTGCCTTGCCATTAGTGGACGGCAGGCGCTAGGACCCTGCGGCAGCAGACAGCAGTTCTGCCGGGAGCCGATCTCTGGCAGCACAGAGCAGGCAGGGGAGAGGCGCGCGCTGCTTTTTGTCAGGCAGGGATGCAGCGCGGCGGGGGGGGGGAACATGCAGGGGGAGGGGTGGCAGGCGGGGGCTGAGACCTGCTCCAGGCCGGGACGCGGCGGGGCAGGGGGGGTGAGGCCCGCGGGGGCCAGGGCCCGATCCAGGCAGGGCCAGGAGAGAGACCCAGCTCCACATATTGCTGGAGCAGGGCACCCGGATCTGAGTATTCCTGGAGTCCGGGCATCGCACATGTATATAACCTGCCGCCCATGCTCAGAAGGGCCTTTCTACAGCATCCCTGTCTGATAACCCATCCCCAGGATGCTGGGCTCCCCCCTGCAAGGCAGCCAAGGGGCGAATCACAGGGCAAACCCCCAAGACTGTGTCTCCCCTGCACATTAAAGGGAGAAGACTAGAGCTGCATTCGAGCCAGGATCTATGTGTGGACAGAAGTCAGTGTGCTCGGTGTGCTCTGGATTTGGTCTCCCCAAGGTGAACGGCAGCTGCTTGGAGACGCAATCTGTCGGATTCTCCTCTCCCTGAAAGTCTCAGCCTGCCCCACCCCCTCCCTGTCTGATCTGGGCCTCAGCCATTAGCTCAGGCCGCTCCCCCATGGGGTGTGGTTCCTGGAACCAGCAGACAACACTCAGATGCCCAGATAATCCCCTTACATTGCAGAAGTGGCTTCTCTCATGCTAACCAGGGCTGCCCAGAGGATTCAGGGGTCTGGGGCAAAGCAATTTCGGGGGCCCCTTCCATAAAAAAATTTGCAATACTACACAATACTATATTCTCGTGGGGTCCCCTGCGGGCTCGGCGCAAATTGCCCCACATGCTCCGCACCCACAGGCAGCCCTGGGAAAAATAAACCTTTTGCATCTCGGCACAAACCCAGTTTTGAGAAAACTTCTTTACAAGGTATCACTGGTTCTCAGCATCAGCTAGAGCTAAAAGGCACTAAAGCTCATTAAAAGGGTTGGACAAATATTTTCCATCAAAACTTTTTCTGGATCGAAAACTAGGGGTTTTTAAAAAAGCACGGACAATGTCTGCTTTCCTTCAAAATTTGTTGTGTTTTTTTTAATTGAAAAGCTGAAATTAGTCTGCCAAAACCTGACTATGGTTTGGGGTTTCAGAAGTGTGTGGCCAAATATCTGCTGCTTGCTGTGTTTGATTGTTTAAAGAAACAATAAAAAAATTCTGCTTAAAAAAAATCCAAAACTTTTGAACCACCTCAGCTTGTAACCAAACGCCTGAGCCCATCCAGTCAGAGATTTTTCCAGGTTTCTGATACTCTGCTGGCTTCCTTGACTCATATCTGTCTCCATAACTTTGGGTTCATTTAGCTTAGAACATAAGAACTGCCATACTGGGTCAAACCAAAGGTCCATCCAGCCCAGTATCCTGTCTACCGACAATGGCCAATGCCAAGTGCCCCAGAGGGAGTGAACCTAACAGGCAATGATCAAGTGATCTCTCCCCTGCCATCCGTCTCCATCCTCTGACAAACAGAGGCTAGGGACACCATTCCTTACCCATCCTGGCTAATAGCCATTAATGGACTTAACCTCCATGCATTTATCTGTTTCCTAGGCCTTGTCTACACTACAAGACTATTTCGAATCAACTTAGTTCGAATTTGTGGATTCAACCTTATGAAGTCGAATTTGTGTATCCATAGTAAATACACTAATTCGAATTTCTGAGTCCACATTCACGGGGCCAGCGTCGACTTTGGAAGCGGTGCACTGTGGGAAGCTATCCCACAGTTCCTGCAGTCCCCGCTGCCCATTGGAATTCTGGGTAGAGCTCGCAATTCCTGCTGGGGGAAAAATGTGTCGAGGGTGGTTTTGGGTAACTGTCATCATTCAACCGTCACTCACAAACGCCCTCCCTCCCTGAAAGCGCCGGCGGGAAATCTGTTCGCGCACTTTTCTGGTCGGTTACAGCGCGGACGCCACAGCACTGCGAGCATGGAGCCCGCTGCGATCATCGCTGCACTTATGGCCGTTGTCAACTCCTCGCACCTTATCGTCCACCTCTGCAACAGTCAGCTGCTGAGAAATCGGGCGAGGAGGCTCCGGCAGCGCGGTGAGGACATGAAGTCAGAGAGTGGCTCAGACCTCTCACAAAGCACGGTACGCCGCGCCGTGGAGATCATGGTGGCAATGGGTCAAGTTCATGCTGTGGAACGGAGATTCTGGGCTTGGGAAACAAGCATGGACTGGTGGGACCGCATAGTGCTGCAGGTCTGGGATGACACAGAGTGGCTGCGAAACTTCAGGATGCGTAAGGGCACTTTCCTTGAACTGTGTGACTTGCTGTCCCCTGCCCTGAAGCGCCAGGACACACGCATGCGAGCAGCCCTGACTGTGCAGAAGCGAGTGGCCATAGCCCTCTGGAAACTTGCCACGCCAGACAGCTACCGGTCAGTAGCGAACCACTTTGGCGTGGGCAAATCTACCGTCGGGGTTGCTGTGATGCAAGTAGCCCATGCAATCGTTGAGCAACTGCTCTCAAAGGTGGTGACCCTGGGAAACGTCCAGGTTGTCATAGACGGCTTCGCCGCGATGGGATTCCCAAACTGCGGTGGGGCTATAGATGGGACTCACATCCCTATCCTGGCACCGGCCCACCAGGCCAGCGATTACATTAACCGAAAGGGCTACTTTTCCATGGTGCTGCAAGGACTGGTGGACCATAGGGGACGTTTTACCAACATCAACGTCGGGTGGGCGGGCAAGGTTCATGACGCGCGTGTGTTCAGGAGCTCTGGTCTCTTTAGACTCCTCCAGGCAGGTACTTTCTTCCCGGACCACAAAATAACGGTTGGGGATGTGCAGATGCCTACAGTGATCCTCGGGGACCCAGCCTACCCGCTAATGCCCTGGCTCATGAAGCCCTATACAGGCGCCCTGGACAGAGAGAAGGAACTCTTCAACTACCGGCTGAGCAAGTGCAGAATGGTGGTGGAGTGTGCTTTCGGACGTCTCAAGGGGAGATGGCGGAGCTTACTCACTCGCTCGGACATCAGCGAAAAGAATATCCCCGTAGTTATTGCTGCATGCTGTGTGCTGCACAATCTGTGTGAGAGCAAGGGCGAGGCCTTTTTGTCCGGATGGAAGGTTGAGGCAAATCGCCTGGCTGCAGTTTACGCTCAGCCAGACACCCATGCCGAGAGAATATCCCAGCGGGAAGCGCTCTGTATCCGGGAGGCTTTGAAAGCAAGTTTCCTCGGAGATCAGGGTAACCTATGACTCTCCACTTGCTTTCAAGAGAAACTGACCCTGGGCCTGTGTCAGTTTGTGTCGATTTGGATCTGCGGCTACATGCCGCGTTCTCCAAGTTTCCCCCACTTCCAAAGCACGTTTTTAAGCAAATTAATTGTTACACTCATTATTAATCAATCTTTCTTTTACTTTGCATTTCTGTTCTGGTGTTGAGACATGGATGCATACTGTGCTGGGCACGGTGTGCACTGACGTACAGACCGCTTCCTCCATAGAGGACTGACATCCTCCTGCTCCTACATAGGTCTCTGGGGTGGGGGACGGATGACAGTGGTTCTGCATGAAGGGGAGGGTTTGCAGGAAGGGGCGAGTGGTGCCTTCTTTGCATAGGGGTTTGGATGACGGCACTGGGCTGCGGGTTTCTGCGTGGGAAGGGGTGATGGGTGTGGGAGAAGGGTGACTATCTGTCCGTGGATGAGGGCTCTTGTTGGGGCTCAGGGCAGCGGATAGGCTCGTGGATCCGTTGCAAGTGCATCGTAAGGGCAGCCTGCCTTCACAGTAATGGCGTGGCAGGCGCTAGGACCCTGGACAAGCATACACATTACGAAATGATCAGGGGCAGCATACACAACACAGAATGACCCTGGTGCCTACTGACTGCAGTGTGTGTGTGCCCCGCAGTTGATCCTTTCCCCAAGTCTGTACCCTGGTACTGTAGGCTATACCGTGCAAGTATGAAACCCGTGTCCACCCCATACACCGAAAAATCCTCTGACAGGAAAGACATGACGGAAACAGTGATTAACAGCAAACATCTTTTATTAATCTAATAAACAGTGGGGGGATGAACCTTGGATTTGGGACTGGCTGAGCCTATAAGGGAAGCACTTCTACAAATTTCTAACGTGAGAAGTGCGGGGTACACGGCCGCTCTGCTCTGGTTCAGTGACAGTTCTCACGGCCTCTACCACCCCTCCGTCTTGTACTTTTGGGTGAGGGGGGGCCAGGACTTCTTGGCTGGGGAGGGCGATTGCAGAGACACTGCAGGGGGGCCCTGTCCTCCAGCCTGCGGTCCTGCAGGACATCAACAAGGCGACGAAGCGTGTCCGTTTGTTCCTTCATGAGACCAAGCAGCGTTTGGGTGGTCTGCTGGTCTTCCTGCCGCCACCTATCCTCACATTCCATGAGTGTGCGATGCTGCTCACATAGGGTCTCCCTCCAGTGTTTCTGCTCTGCAGCCTCTGCTCGGGAGCAGGCCATCAGTTCAGCGAACATGTCGTCCCTAGTCTTCTTCTTTCGCCGTCTAATCATTGCCAGTCTCTGCGAGGGGGATGCCGGGGCAGTCCGGGAAGGAGCCGAAGCTGTGTGATGGGGAAAGTTAGTGATTTCCTTGTACAGATACATTTTGGCGAACAGTGAACACCGTCTAGTCAATTTCTATGAAGAAGACCGTACCGGACAACAAGTGTCACGTGGTCTCCAGAGAAGCACAACATTTTGGCCTACGCTCTGATTGGCTGCGCCATTGCACAGGAGAGCGGAGAAGTCGGGAGAGATAGCAGAATCCCTCTAGCAGAGAGTCCTGGTAAGCCTTACAGTACATTATGCTTATCAGTTAACGGATAGCTGTGCCGTCGTGCTAAAGGCAATCTGGAAATCAGATACTATGACCCTTTTGCAGCCACTCCCAACACTGCAGGGGAAAGATCAATGTATGCTTTTCCTGTGTGGCCTACAGCACGTGGCTGCTAAGCGCGGGGCTTTGTTATGCAAAGTATAAGTAAACCATTAAGAACAGTAACTATTCGCTAATTGCCCTAATTAGATGCAGCACTTCAGTAACGAGATTACCCTGAGGCGTGTCTCTCGAGTGCAGAAAGAAAGGATGTTAAGGGAAGCACTTCACCGACCGGGACCCTACGCGGCCATGCTGGTAGAGGCGATGGTTCCCCTGTATCTGAGGATGTCGTGGCGTGGAAGAGTGAGCTTCACCGGAGGACCAAATAAGGCACCTCTTTCTCGAAACCTCCTGCGGAGGGTATTTGAGGAACTGTTTGAAGCATTTGTGGAATTGTCCATGGAGGACTATTGTTCCATCCCAATCTGTGTAGACCTACTGTTCGTTTAGTTTCCCTTTAAAAACTTTTAGATATAGTATTTATAGATAGAATTTATATTTTTGGTATACATGTTTTCGAGCAAATAAATATTTTCTTGTTTATACGACTTACCGCCTGATCCTTCCCCTGACTCTGAGTCCGGGTTCACGGCCGGTGAGGGTTGGTAGGGGATCTCTGTGAGGATGAGGAACAGATCCTGGCTGTCAGGGAAAGTGGCATTGTGTTCGCTGTCGCCTGCGCCTTCCTCCACGGACCCTTCGTCGTCTTGCCCATCGGCGAACATCGAGTAGGAACTGTCCTGGCTCACTATGCCATCCACTGAGTCCACGGTCACTGGTGGGACAGTGGTGGCAGACCCACCGAGAATGGCATGCAGTGCCTCGTAGAAGCGGCATGTCTGGGGCTGTGCTCCGGAGCGTCCGTTTGCCGCTCTGACTTTTTGATAGCCTTGCCTCAGGTCCTTGACTTTCACGCGGCACTGCATCGCATCCCGGCTGTATCCTTTCTGTGTCATGGCTTGGGAGACCTTCTTGAAGGTCTTTGCATTACGCTTGTTGGAGCGCAGCTCCGACAGCACAGACTCCTCGCCCCACACAGCGATCAGATCCTGGACTTCCCGGTCTGTCCATGCTGGGGATCTCTTTCTATTCTTGCATTGGGCTGACTCCTCTGCTGGAGAGCTCTGCATCGTTGCAGGTGCCGCGGAGCTCGCCCCGATGTCAAAGCAAGAAATGAGATTCTAACTGTCCAGACAGGAAAAGGATTTCAAATTTTCCCGGGTCGTTTCCTGTGTGGCTGCTCAGAACATCCAAGCTCGGACTGCTGTCCAGAGCGTCAACAGAGTGGTGCACTGTGGGATAGCTCCCGGAGCTACTAAGTTCGATTAGCATCCACACCTAGCCTAATTCGAGCTAGCAAGTGCGAATTTAGCGTTACTCCACCTGTCGGGGTGGAGTACCAAATTCGAACTAAGGAGCCCCCTAGTTCGAATTAAATGGCTTCCTGGTGTGGACGGTTGAGCGATTAGTTCGAATTAACGCTGCTAAATTCGATTTAAAGTCCTAGTGTAGACCAGGCCCTAGAGACTGGCTCCATGGGGTCCCTCACAAACTGGAGACGGTTACTCTGCATTTGTCTTTAGTATAGACTATGTACATACTCCACAAACTGAGCATTTGAGCTTGTTCCAGAATCTGGGATGAGCCTATGTTGTGAACACTGAAATGCTCAAAATAGCACATACCTGTGAATGGGGAGGTCTGGAGTGAGCGGCAGGTTCCCGCTCTCCTTGGGATTGCGCTGCGCTCTCCCCTCGGTCAGGCTGGGCACGGGGAGGCTGTGGGGCCGGGGCCATGGCCGGAGCCAGCTGCAGTCGGTGCAGTGACCTCAGGGGGCTGTGGGCAGGGCCCATAAGCAGGACCAGGGAGATGTTAATGACTGGCCCCCGCTGCCCTCTCTCCCCGTTCCTGCGTTCCCACCCCGGGGGTGCCTGGACGTGCTGTGCCCATAGGCGCCGACTTATATGGGGCTCTGGGGCTTTAGCCCCAGGAATAAATCCCAAGCAGGGGCTCTGCCCCACCAATGTTTTTTCTCCCCTGCTTGGAGCGCCCCCCCCACCGCCGCCGCCGCCGCCAGGGCTGGAGAGCTTCCCCCCTCCCCTCCCCGCCCGGCCCCAGAGAGCTTAACTGCCTGAACGCAGGCAGCTGCGTCTGCGTGTCTCAGTCTCTTCCTTGCCGCTCAGCAGTCAGCAGTGAGTGCCAGCTGGAGCTGCTGCTGACTGTTGCTGACTGTACCATCTCCGAGTGGAGGGGGAGGGGGGCCCGCCGTGCTGGTGGCAGCCCTCTCCTCTGCCCCACCCCGGAGGCTGGAGGCTTTAACGCAGGCATGTCTCTCTCCTTTGCCTTGCCTGTTGCCTCTGCTGCTGCCGGCTGCTGTTGCTTGCTGGAGCACCGGCCGGGGGAGGGGAGGGGGCTGTGCCATGTTTGGCAGCCCTCCCCTCCCCCTACCTGGAGGAGATGCAAAGGGCACTTCCGGCCAGGACTCGGAGACTGACCTCACCCACCTGAGCAGGTCCTGGGCTTCCGTGAGTGTTTGACCCTATGATTCCCCCCCCAGCCCCCACTCCTGCCCAACGCTGGGGAAGGGGCAGCCCCATGCCATCCCCTCCCACCGTCCCCCCCCACTGAAGCTACGGTGAGGGGCTGCAGGCTGCAGCAGGGGTCAGGGAGGCAGGAAGCCATATGTGAAGGCAGTGCCCCTCCCCTCCAGCATCCACCCACCACAGGGCAGATGGGGGAGGGGGATTCATAGACCTACCTGAGCAGCTGGGGCTTGGGTGAATTTTATGACACCCTGCTCCCCTGCCCCATAGCCATCACCGTGCAGACCCCACTTCTGCCCCATGCTGGGCAAGGGGCAGCCCCATCCACAGTGAAGTTATGGTGAGGGGCAGCAACATGGAAGGCCACCAGTGATGGCAACCCCCACCCCCTAGTACCCATCACAGGGGAGGTGAGTGGGCTTTCTGGACCTGAGGGGCCCTAGGAAGGAACATGTGCAGTGACTGTGGTGCAGAGTGAGTGTGCTGTGGGGGGCAGGGGGGAGAGGAGGGGTCCCTCCCCTGGAGCTTGCTGCTGCCAGTGGTGGTGATGGGAAGTCCTGTCTGGCCCTAGCCCTGGGGCAGCCTGTCTGCACCCCAAGTTCCTCATCCTCAGCCCTGCCTCACCCCAAAGCCTGCACCCCCAGCACCGAGCACGCTCCTGCACTGTGAACCCCTCATCCCCAGCCCCACCCCAGAACCCTCACCTGAGGGGAAAAACATGCAACTTAAATTTGGTGGTCAGTTTGGAGTATTATTGTATTTAGCACAATATTTGATTATTTTACATCCTTCAAAGTATGGAACTGGTCGTATGCAGGTGTTTTCTCTGAATACTGTCTGTGTGCCTCAGTTTCCCCAATGCATTTCTTAAGGCTCTAGATGGTGGGATAAGGGGGTGTGATTGTTGTAAAGCCCTAGAGGGCCAGTGTGATGCTGTCTGCACAGAGAATGGCTGACACCCTGTCTCCAGGCAACTGATGGCCTGGGCCACTCTCCTGCAAGGTGCCAACTGAAGGTGTTGGAGAACAAAGAGATCAGGTGGCCTCCTAATGCTTGGAAAAGAGACAAAGGCCAGAGGAGGGAGTGTCAGTGCCTGTGCAGACTTCTGGGAAGCGCATGGTGTGGAAGGGGATGCTGGGATGCTTTGGAACAACTCCATACAAAGCCAGTCAGGACTCTGCGGGAGCCTCCTCTCTGAGCATACTGTCTCCAGGGCAAGAAGCTTACACCTTCCTGGGTCTGACCTCGGAGCATTCAGCATGCCCTTCCACACTGTGCACTTTCCGCAGCGAGTCTGCCCAGGCAGGTCCTGGGGCAACCAGAGGTCCCTGCACCCCAACTCCGCAGTCAGATGTGACTCTCAGCCAGACAGTAAAACAGAAGGTTTATTAGATGACAGGGATACAGTCTAAAACAGAGCTTGTATGTACAGAAAACATGACCCCTCAGTCAGGTCCATCTTGGGGGGTGGGGAGCCCAGACCCAAGTTCTGGGCCTCTCCCAATTTCCCCAGCCAGCTCCAAACTGACACTCCCTCATCTGGCCTTTGTGCCTCTTCCGGACAAGGAGGCCACCTGATCTCTTTGTCCCCAACACCGTCAGTTGGCACTTTGCAGGGGAAACTGAGGCACCCACACAGTATTCAGAGAAAACATTAAGAACATTCCCACTTTGTCACAACAGGTGCAACAAAATTTAATACCGTATATTAGGTATTAATAGACAAGTGCTGCTTCTGACTTTCCACTTTTAATTGACCCTTGTAATCTTGTGGTGCTGACGCATTGTAGCTTCATTTTATATCAGTTTACAGGGTGAGAGTGCCGGGGGGGGGACCATTTTGGGCCCCACCAAAAATTATACGAACCTGCCGCCTATGGCTGTGCCACCTGCTCTGGTTCTGGGCACTGAGATCCGAGTTGCTGCTGCTCAGCGTTTGGAGCCACACACTGACTTTGGCTCTTTGCTGGCCTGTCAGGCGCAGGGCAGGTGCTACCCCCGGCCGTCAGAAGCCCTTCGTTACCATGGCCACAAGAGCTGTGGAGAACTCTGAGGGGTGGCCGGGGGGTGCATCGCTTCACCGCGTCATTGCTGTGAGTCTTGGTCTCCTGCCAACAACAGAGTCCACAGAGCAGAACTGAGCTCAGGAATTGGCTGTGGTTCTCCAGTGAGACATTAACACTCTGATCCGTAGGTTCTGGGAGGAGAATCAGCCAGACAACTGGCATCAGGGGACAGGAGGCAGAGAAGACTGTGTTAAGATACGCCCAAGGAAGCTGAATAGGTGGAATGATGCCAACTGCACTGTGCCTTCTAGGTGGATTTGTAAGCAGGCCCATGGATAGGCTGGGCTGTGACATGCAGGTCCCAGCACCTCAGAAAGCGCCTTAATTTCCAAGCTATGCAGCATGTTTTCCAGCCACCTGCCGATGAGGAGCCCTGTGCACTGGAGGGGGCCGCATTGGATGTGCATTGCAGGGACGCTTTGTCTTGGTGTGATATTTCTGGCTGTAGCAGAGAGAGCTGCCCTTATGCCGCTCAGTGTGGCTGGCTCTGTAATTTGTATGTTTCCAGGTCTGTCACTGGATCGTGGAGTTATTGTTTCATAATCACCCAATAAATGATTTGCTTGACTTGAATTTCTAATTTTTGCACCTTTTGATCAGATGTTATGATGTTGTCAGAACCATCTATATATACATTTAAAATGTCCAATTGTATGTGCTAAGCAAGGGATGTCTCAAAATATGTTTCAGCCACCGAGGAGATAAATTCAGGCTCAGCTGGGAGACCGGCTTCAACAGCTGTTCGAATTCTCCTATCCCTGCCTCGCTGTGCCATGTATCAAAACGTGTCTGTCCCTTCCAACCCAACAGGAACAGTCCCTCCCAAAACTGTCACTTCCTTGGAAGGGCCCAATCGGTTGTTTTTCTGTATCTCAGGCTGCTCTTCCTTCAAAGACATAGAATATTTATTTCCAAGGGCATTTATTACTGGGAGAAAGAAGACAGCCCTGAGGACTGATGTCTACAGCAAGTAACTCTGCCGATGGACCTTTACCAACACCCCCCCTCCTCACTGGGGATGGGGTAGCTCCATCTCTGAGACCCACTCAGTTCTTAACCAATAAGCTACCAATAATGGTGGTGGTTTGGGGGCATCTCTCTACCGGGACCACAAGGTTCTTTCCACAGAAGATGATGAACAGCAACCAGCTGTCAACAACCTTCAGCCATTACCAGCTCTAGTCAGATACCACTTGCTCAAGGCAGCCTGGCCCTGGGTGAGTCGTGCTGCTATTGGTAATGTGTGTTACGTAGAATCCAGGGCTAGAAGGAACCATTGTGATCATCTAGTCTGTCCTCCTGTATAACACCGCTCGGAGACTGTCACCCAGTGACCCATCCATAGAGCCCATAGCTTGTGGTTGAGCGACAGCACGAATTCTAAAAAGCCATCCAATCTTGATTTAAAGATGTCAAGAGATGGAGAATCCACCACATTCCTCAGTAAGTTGTTCCAATGGTTAATTGCTTCTCCATATTAAGCATTAACTAAGCTCTGAGATGACAGACAGGGGGTTGGGGTTCTTTAAAATACTCACATATTTTTGCTATTGTGTCCATATGAAAGGAAAACAGAACAGCAAGTGAAGTAGACAGCACAGGTACCAAAAACTGCCTAATAAATAAAGAATTGCCCATTTCAGACACTTTGACAGGAAAAAAAAATTTCTAAATTGGGCTGACGCTCCTCACAGCTATGCGCAACCTGCCCAGAACCTGCCCCAATAGCCAGAAGGCCATTAAAAGCTTCCCCATGATTTTTGGAAGGGACAGTGTCATGACACACTTCTTAAGGCTGCAACACTCAGGCCAGGCTGCAATTAGATGGGGAAAAAAATCCTAAACTGGGTTTATACTCTTGGGGTCTGATTCTGGTCTCTCATTGTCATAGGTTTATTCCCCACTTTGAACTTTAGCGTCCAAAAGATGGGGACTTGCATGGATCCTTCTAAACTTAAATCCTAGTTTAGATCTGGTAATGCTGCCACCAGCCAGAGATTAGTGTCTGGCACACTTTCTGTTCCCCCAAAACTTTCCCTGGGGAACACAGATCCAAACTCCTTGGATCTTAACACAAGGGAAACTTAACCATTCCCCTCCTCCTTTCCCCTCCCTGGGTTGCCTTGAGAGACTCCACACTGATTCAAACTCCTTGAATCTAAAACAAAGAGGGATTCACCTTCCCCCCTCCTCTCTTCCACCACCTATCCCTGGTGAGTCAGACTAATCCCCTGGTCTCAAACAAGGGAAAAATTAAAGAAAAGCTTTAATTAAAAAAAGAAAAAGTAAAAAACTATCTCTGTAAAATCAGGATGAAAGTTTACAGGGTACAGCTTATAAAAACTAGAGGGACTCTAGCTTAAGTACAGGTACAGCAAAGAGGTAAAATATTGTTCCAGCAACACACATTTGCAAATACAGAAATTAATCAGAAGACTAATCCGCCTTTCTAATACTCACTATACTGAATAGAAGAGAATATTTCAGGAAGCTTGGAGAGCCTGGATATACGTCTGGCCCCTCTTAGATCCAAAGAGAGAACACCCCCCAAAACAAAGAACACAAACAAAGGCTTCCCTCCACCGAGGTTTGAAAGCATCTTGTCCCCTGATTGGTCCTCTGGTCACGTGTTAGCCAGGTCCACTGAGCTTGTTAACCCTTTACAGGTAAAAGAGACCTTAACCCTTAACTATCTGTTTATGACACTCATACACAGGAGTAACTCAAGCCAATAGAATGAGACTGGTGTGAGAACAGAACCCAGCCCTTGCTTTTCAAAGTAATAGCCCAGTTGCAAAGCCAGCATGACTGTGTCTTGACAGCAGAGTGGGTCTTCTGCATCCCTTGGAAATTCTTCTTCCTTGAGGATATTGAGTCGGGTGACGATACTTCCCGGATAAAAGAATGTTATTGTCTCAGTGGAGAATCAAAGCCACTTTCTGAGCTCGGTTCTGCTGCACAGACTCTGTTGTGAGCAGGGGACCAAGATCCCCAGAAACATTGTGGCAAAATGTTCTGCCCCTTTATCTGCCCATTGCAGAGCTCGCTGGGATGAAATTCAATAGTGCAAATCCAAGGTCATGCACTTAGGGACTAACAACAACATTAATCCCCATCTTCTCCAATTTGTCTAGTAATTCCTCATGTGGAACTGTATCAAATGCCACTGAAATCCAGATAGATGAGATCTACTGCATTTCCTTTGTCTAAAAAATCAGTTATCTTCTCAAAGAAAGAGATCAGGTTGGTTTGGCACCATCTACTTTTTGTAAAACTGTGTTGTATTTTATCCCAATTACTGTTTACTTCTGTCTCTAACTACTTTCTCTTTCCAAATTTGTTCTAAAACCATGCGTCCAATTGAGATCAGACTAACAGGCCTGTAGTTTCCTGGGTCACTTTTTCCCCTTTCTTAAAATCTCCACCTCATCCTCCGTGTTTGGCAGTCCCACTCCTTCCTTCCTTGTTTCCTTTGTGTTTCTATGGCTATAGAACCGTTTACTGTTGGTTTTAGTTCCCTTTGCAAGGTCCAGCTCTGCTTGGCTCTTGGCAGTTCTCACTTTTCCCTGCACTTTCTAATCTCCAAGACGTGGCTTTCCTTGCTGATCCATCCCATCCTCCATTCCTTGTAGGATTTCTGCTTTCTCTTAATCACCTGTGTGAGACGCTTGTTCATCCAGCCTGGTCCACAACCCTTCCCTAGGAAGTTTTTCCCCTTGCTTGGGATGCAGGCTTCAGAGAGCTTCTGCAACTTGGACTGAAAGTAATTCCAAGCCTCCCCCTCTTTCAGATCCTTGAGTCCTTCCGCCCAGTCCATTCCCCTAGTTAATTGCCTTAATATTATAAAGTTTCCCATTTTGAAAACAAGGCCCCTAGTTGCAGACCTAGTTTTGTTTATCCTTCCATTTAGTTGATACCGAATCAGCTCATGATCACGTGAACCAAGGTTGTCCCCTACAGCCAGTTCTTCTCTGGAGGTCCTTCCTACTCACCAACACTCAGTCTAAAATGGCAGCACCTCTTCTTGGTTTGGTGACTATTTGGTAAAGAAATCTGTCAGCTCTCACAGCCAGGAAAGTGTGGGCCCTACCGACTGCATCACCTTTACTTTTATTTCTGTCTTTCCTGAACAGCACTTATCCTTCAATACCTGTACTCCAGTCCTAGCTACTACTCCACCATGTTTCTATCATCCCTGTAACATCTGGTTTCACTTCCTGCACCAGTAGATCTAGTTCCTCCATTTTGTTCCCCAGGCTCCTTGCCTTGTGTACAGGCATCTTAATTGTTTCTGCTCGACTTCATCCAGATTCCTCACCTGATTAGGTACAGTCACTCTACTGCCAGTATTGCCTAGCTGATTGCTATGTCATTGCTATGGGCACTATCTTTCCTCTTGTGGTTCATTCTCCTACCGTCTGCTGTTCCTTTCTCCATTCCTGTATCTGCTCTTACTTGATTTTCCTCCCACTCAATGTTAAAATCAGGGCTGGAGATTACATGAGCATCTCCCATCTCCCCTGAATTCCTTCTTTAAAGCTCTTTTAATCAGTTGCGCCACCCTCCATCCTAGAGTCCAGCCGGAGTCCATCCCATGAGAACAGACCTCTGTCCGTGAATGCCTCCCAGTAATCCAACAGCCCAGAGATCCTTAGAGCGCCACTGCCTGAGCCGTGCATTGATCATCATCATCTTGTCCCACCGTCGCTCTCCCCCTCTAGGGACAGGTGTGTTGTCAGGACAGAGAAGGCAGAGGCACCAGCTCTTCACCTGCTGTAAATTGGTGCAGCAGCTTTGCTCCAGTGGGAGGGAGGATTTGGGACACTTTAAAAGGGTGTAAAGCAGCATGTCTCATAAAAACAACAGATCCCTGGCTGACAGGCCTCTCCAGCCCATTGTACTCAATGGGTCAGCGTCTGTGGGGGTCATTTCTTCCTAGCCCTGAGTGAGCGGTGCAAGGCGGGTCCTGGCCAGAGGAGACGAGGAGCACACTGCTCGCAGCCTCCCACTTTGGGACTGGATTTCGAAGCTATGACTGAACCTCTCAAAGAACTGGTTTAAAGCTGACGGAAGGGCTCGTGCATCCAGAGATCTGGGCCTGTGCCTGGTTTAATCCTGCAGCTCTTACTCACTGGCACAGTCCTGTCGAGGTTAATGGGACTATTCAGGTGAGTAAATGCAGGGAATGTTTTACCAGACCCATGCAGGGTTCAATAACATCTCTGACACTGCCTCATGGGATAGCTCACAGATAGTGGATGACTTCAGGGGACTCGGAATCATGCTGAAGAAGAAGAATGTCCCAAGTGATCTTCTCTGAGATCCTTCCTGTCCCACGAGCAAAGGAAGACAGACGGCAGAAGATTCTGGAAGTGAACCTCTGGCTAGGTAGTGGTGTAGGGCTTTGGTTTGTGGAACATTGTTCCACCTTCCATGGGGTGAGGGGGCTGCATAGTTTGGACAACCTCCAGTTCCTAAGAAGAGGGATCAATGTTCTTGCCGACCATCTGGCTAAAGTAGTCAGGAGAGAGTTAAACTACAAACAAAAGGGGAGGGTAAAAGATATTGAGAAGAAAATTACCGGTAATCAAGGAACCGAAGGACATGAAGAGAAGAAATTCTTTAATTGCCTGTACAGTAATGTTAGGAGCCTGGGTAACAAACAAGAGGAATTGGAATTGCTAGTTTATGAGCAGAAATTTGATGTGATTGGAATCACTGAAACCAGGTGGGATGATTCATATGGCTGGAATGATAAAATCAATGGTTATAACCTATTTAGAAAGGAACCAGTGTGCAAAAGGGCAGGGGGACGGTTCTTTATGCCAAAAATAGTATGACCTGTTTTCAAGTCACCGATAACTTGGAAGAAAATGATCTTAACATAAGAACGGCCAGACTGGGTCAGACCAAAGGTCCATCAAGCCCAGTATCTTGTCCTCTGACAGTGGCCAGTGTCAGGTGCCCCAAAGGAAATGAACAGGCAGGTTATCATCAAGTGCTCCATATCCTGTCAGCCAATCCCAGCTTCTGGCTAACGGAGGCTAGAGACACCATCCCCGCCCAGCCTGGCTTAATAGCCATTGATGGACCTTTCTTCCATGAATCTATCTAGCTCCCTTTTGAACCCTGTTACAGTATTGTCCTTCACAATACCCTCTGGCAAGGGGTTCCAGAGGTTGACTGTGCGTTGTGTGAAAAAATACTTTCTTGTGTTTGTTTTAAACCTGCTACCTATTCATTTCATTTGGTGGCCCCTTGTACTTGTATTATGAGAAGGAGTAAATAACACTTCCTTATTTACTTACTCTATACCACTCATGATTATATAGACCTTTATCATATCCCCCTTTAGTTGCCTCTTTTCCAAGGTGAAAAGTCCAAATCTTATTAATCTCTCCTCATACAGAAGCCGTTCCATACCGCTAATCATTTTTGTTGTCCCTTTTCTAAACCTTTTCCAAGCCCAATATATCTTTTTTGAGATGGGGGGGGGCACATCTGCACGCAGTATTCAAGATGTGGGCGTACCATGGATTTATATAGAGGCAATATGATATTTTCTGTCTTATTCTCTATCCCTTTCTTGATGATTCCCAACATTCTATTCGCTTTTTTGACGCCGCTGCACATTGAGTGGATGTTTTCAGAGAACTATCTGCAATGATTCCAAGATCTTTCTTGAGTGGTAACAGCTAATTTAGACCCCATCATTGTATATGTATAGTTAGGGTTATGTTTTCCAATGTGCACTACTTTGCATTTATCAACATTAAATTTCATCTGCCAGTTTGTTGCCCAGTCACTCAGTTTTGTGAGATCCTTTTGTAGCTCTTCGCAGTCCTGTGCTCCACTTAGGACTAAATCAAGAATTGCCTCTCCTCTTGAATGCTTAGGGATCAATATCCTCATAGGTAAAGCACAAGATTAGGTATTAGTTGGTATCTGCTAAAGACACCAAACCACATTAAGGAACAAGATGACTGGCTCCTTACACACCTAGTTCTAATGTGTACAGAAAAAAGCTGTGTGATCAAGGGGCACTTCAATCTGAGTGACACAGGCTGGAACACTGGACATGGTGCCAGAACTAAAACATTCTTGGAATTTCTAAATATTATATATGGCAATTTCCTAATTCAAAACGTGTTGCATCCAACATAGAAGAATCATAGAATCATAGAACATTAGGGTTGAAAGAGACCTCAGGAGGTCATCTAGTCCAACCCCCTGCTAAAAGGAAGACCAACACCAACTAAATCATCCCAGCCAGGGTTTTGTCAAGCCGGGCCTTAAAAACCTCTAAGGATGGAGATTCCACCACCTCCCTAGGGAACCCATTCCAGTGCTTCACCACTCTCCTAGTGAAAAAGTTTTTCCTAATATCCAACCTAAACCTCCCCCTCTGCAACTTGAGACCATTACTCCTTGTTCTGTCATCTTCTTCCACTGAGAACAGTCTAGATCCATCCTCTTTGGAACCCCCTTTCAGGTAGTTGAAAGCAGCTATCAAATCCCCCCCTCATTCTTCTCTTCTGCAGACTAAACAATCCCAGTTCCCTCAGCCTCTCCTCATAAGTCATGTGCTCCAGCCCCCTAATCATTTTTGTTGCCCTCCGTTGGACTCTCTCCAATTTATCCACATCCTTCTTGTAGTGTGGGGCCCAAAACTGGACACAGTACTCCAAATGAGGCCTCACCAGTGCTGAGTAGAGGGGAATGATCACATGCCTCGATCTGCTGGAAATGCCCCTACTTATACAACCCAAAATGCCATTAGCCTTCTTGGCAACAAGGGCACACTGTTGACTCATATTCAGCTTTTCGTCCACCGTAACCCCTAGGTCCTTTTCTGCAGAACTGCTGCCCAGCCATTCGGTCCCTAGTCTGTAACAGTGCATGGGATTCTTCCGTCCTAAGTGCAGGACTCTGCATTTTTAATAATATATATTTTTTTTAATAATTGGAGATATACCAATCTCCTAGAGCTGGAAGGGACCTTGAAAGGTCGAGCCCAGCCCCCTGCCTTCACTAACAGGACCAATTTTTGCCCCAGATACTTAAGTGGTCTCCTCAAGGATTGAACTCACAACCCTGGGTTTAGCAGGCCTATACTCAAACCACTGAGCTATCCCTTCCCATTTGTCCTTGTTGAACCTCATCATATTTCTTTTGGCCCAATCATCTAATTTGTCTAGGTCCCTCTGTATCCTATCCCTACCCTCCAGCGTATCAACCACTCCTCCCAGTTTAGTGTCATCTGCAAACTTGCTAAGGGTGCAGTCCACACCATCCTCCAGATCGTTAATGAAGATATTGAATAAAACCGGCCCCAGCACCGACCCTTGGGGCACTCCACTTGATACCGGCTGCCAACTAGACATGGAACCATTGATCACTACCCGTTGAGCCCGACAATCTAGCCAGTTTTCTATCCACCTTACCGTCCATTCATCCAGCCCATACTTCTTTAACTTGCTGGCAAGAATACGGTGGGAGACTGTATCAAAAGCTTTGCTAAAGTCCAGAAATAGCACATCCACTGCTTTCCCCTCATCCACAGAGCCGGTTATCTCGTCATAGAAGGCAATTAGGTTAGTCAGGCATGACTTGCCCTTGGTGAATCCATGCTGACTGTTCCTGATCACTTTCCCCTCCTTTAAGTGGTTCAGGATTGATTCCTTGAGGACCTGTTCCATGATTTTTCCAGGGACTGAGGTGAGACTGACTGGCCTGTAGTTCCCTGGATCTTCCTTCTTCCCTTTTTTAAAGATGGGCACTACATTAGCTTTTTTCCAGTCATCCGGGACCTCCCCCGATCGCCATGATTTTTCAAAGATAATGGCCAATGGCTCTGCAATCTCATCGGCCAACTCCTTTAGCACCCTCGGATGCAGCGCATCCGGCCCCATGGACTTGTGCTCGTCCAGCTTTCCTAAATAGCCCCGAACTACTTCTTTCTCCACAGAGAGCTGGTCACCTCCTCCCCATACCGTGCTGCAGAGTGCAGCTGTCTGGGAGCTGACCTTGTCTGTGAAGACAGAGGCAAAAAAAGCATTGAGTACACTAGCTTTCTCCACATCCTCCGTCACTAGGTTCCCTCCCTCATTCAGCAAGGGGCCCACACTTTCCTTGACTTTCTTCCTGTTGCTAACATACCTGAAGAAACCCTTCTTGTTACTCCTAACATCTCCGGCTAGCTGCAACTCCAAGTGTGATTTGGCCTTCCTGATTTCACTCCTGGATGCTTGAGCAATACTTTTATACTCCTCCCTGGTTATTTGTCCAATCTTCCATTCTTGTAAGCTGTTCTTTTGTGTTTAAGACGAGCAAGGATTTCACTGTTAAGCCAAGCTGGTCGCCTGCCATATTTACTTTTCTTCCTACACATTGGGATGATTTGTTCCTGCAACCTCAATAAGGATTCTTTAAAATACAGCCAGCTTTCCTCGACTCCTTTCCCCGTCATGTTATTCTCCCAGGGGACCTTGCCCATCAGTTCCCTGAGGGAGTCGAAGTCTGCTTTTCTGAAGTCCAGGGTCTCTTTTCTACTGCTCTCCTTTCTTCCTTGTGTCAGGATCCTGAACTCGACCATCTCATGGTCATTGCCTCCCAGGTTCCCATCCACTATTGCTTCCTCTACTATTTCTTCCCTGTTTGTGAGCAGCAGGTCAAGAAGAGCTTTTTCCCTAGTTGGTTCCTCCAGCACTTGCACTAGGAAATTGTCCCCTACACTTTCCAGAAACTTCCTGGATTGTCTGTGCACCGCTGTATTGCTCTCCCAGCAGATATCGGGGTGATTAAAGCAGCAAAGAGTCCTGTGGCACCTTATAGACTAACAGACGTTTTGCAGCATGAGCTTTCGTGGGTGAATACCCACTTCTTCGGATGCAAGATGATGGGTGATTAAAGTCACCCATGAGAACCAGGGCCTGTGATCTAGCAACTTCTGTTAGTTGCCGGAAGAAAGCCTCGTCCACCTCATCCCCCTGGTCTGGTGGTCTGTAGCAGACTCCCACCACGACATTACCCTTGTTGTTCATACTTCTAAATTTAATCCAGAGACTCTCAGGTTTTTCTGCAGTTTCATACTGGAGCTCTGAGCAGTCATACTGCTCTCTTACGTACAACGCAACTCCCCCACCTTTTCTGCCCTGCTTGTCCTCCCTGACAGGGGTCCAGCCTGGGGGAAGTAGCTCAAGTGAAAGAGTGCTTGCTTTGCAGATGAGAGGTTGCAGGATCAATATCTGTGTTCTCCAGCCTGCTCTCTTGTGGTGAGGGATGGGTTCCTTTCTTGCTGAGCTGGCGCGAGAGCACCAGCCCTTTCCCCCTCCCTCCATGCTCCTCTGCAGAAAGCTGATTGGCTATGAGGGAGTGTCACTCAAGGACAGAATGACTCGATCCCTGGGATGCACTGAGTGAACGAGCAGACTGGGGGGAGGCACCCGACGCCGTCAGGGCAGTAGGTCACATAACCCACACGGCCTCCTGTGCTCAGCCCTTGATGGAAGCCAACAGACAGCTTGGAGTGAGGCAAAGCAGGGAAGGGCTGTGTGTGGCAGTATGTCTGTGGGGGTCCCGCCAGGCCAAAGGGAGGCATGTTTAGCTGTGTGCTGTGCCAGGGAGTCAGTGTAAGCCCAGTTGGGGATCCTGAGCTGGGTCTGCTCCTGGATTTGTTGGGTTAGACAAAAGTGGTGTTCATGGGCAGCGAGTTCTATGGGGCCGGCTCCAGCACTGGTCTCTCCTTCGGCCCTGGCTTCTGACCCTGGATGCCCCCCCACATCCTCCAGGCCATTTAAAACAGCCTGGGGCCCCCACTCACCACCTGCAGTGCAGCAGAGCTGAGCAGCTTCCTGCTTGCTCGCTCCACACATGGGCGCCAACTTATATGGGCTCCTGGGGCTTTAGCCCCAGGAATATTCACAGACAGGGGCTCTGCTCCAGCAATATTTGGAGCTAGGTTTCTCCCCTGCTCTGGGCTGCCGGCAGCTGCCGCGAGCCCAGAGCCTTTTAAATCCCAGCCGTGGCCGGGAATCAGAGGGCTCTGGGCTGCCCGCTGCGGCGGGGAGCCCAGAGCCCTTTAAATCCCAGCCGCGGCCTGGAATCAGAGGGCTCTGGGCTGCCCGCAGGAGAGGGGAGCCCAGAGCCCTTTAAATGCCAGCCACGGCCGGGAGTCAGAGGGCTCTGGGCTGCCCGCTGCGTCAGGGAGCCCAGAGCCCTTTAAATCCCAGCCGCGGCCGGGAGTCAGAGGGCTCTGGGCTGCCCGCAGGAGAGGGGAGCCCAGAGCCCTTTAAATGCCAGCCGCGGCCGGGAGTCAGAGGACTCTGGGCTCCCCGCAGCTGCCGGCAGCCCAGAGCCCTCTGACTCCCGGCCGCGGCTGGGATTTAAAAGGCTCTGGGCTCCCCGCGGCTGCCAGCAGCCCAGAGCCCTTTGAATTCCAGCCGCTGGCCGCTGATTGCCCCCTCCCCAGACCCCTGCCCCAACTGCCCCCCAGGACCCCCACCCCCTATCTAAGCACCACTGGTCCTTGTCCCCCGATTACCCCCTCCCGAGACCCCTGCCCCTAACTGTCCCTTGGGACCTCAGCCCCTATCTAAGCCTCCCTTCTCCTTGTCCCCAACTGCCCCCTCCTGAGACCCCACCCAACTTCCCCCCAGGACCCTCCTACCTGTCCCCTGATAAACCCCCTGTACTCCCATGCCTATTCAATTGCTGCCTGTCCCCTGACTGCCCCTCTGAACCTCTGCCCCATCCAACCCTCCCTGCTCCTTGTCCCTTGACTGCCCCCTGGAACCCCCTACCCCTTCTCCAACCCCCAAACCGCTTACTGTGCCACTCAGACCAGCGTGTCCGGCTCCGTGCAGCTCCAGACAGTTGCCGCCATGCTCCCCCATGGAGCCCATAGCCCTCTCCCACCCCCAGCACCTGCCTTCCAGATTTGAACACCTCAAAATTCAGGAGTGCTCAAGCTCGGTTTGGGCAGCTTTTACTTCATTTCTCCCAAATCAGTTTCCCCTGCAAGGTGCCAACTGAAGGTGTTGGAGAACAGAGAGATCGGGTGGCCTCCTAATGCCTGGAAAAGAGACAAAGGCCGGAGGAGGGAGTGTCAGTGCCTGTGCGGACTTCTGGGAAGTGCACGGTGTGGAAGGGGATGCTGTGATGCTTTGGAACAACTCCATACAAAGCCAGTCAGGACTCTGGAGGAGCCTCCTCTCTTGGAGCATACTGTCTCCAGGGCAAGAAGCTTACACCTTCCTTGGTCTGACCTCGGAGCATTCAGCATGCCCTTCCACGTCATGCACTTTCCACAGCGAGTCTGCCCAGGCTGGTCCTGGGGCAACCAGAGGTCCCTGCACCCCAACTCCGCAGTCAGATGTGACTCTCAGCCAGACAGTAAGAAGGCTTATTAGATGACGGGAACACAGTTTAAACAGAGCTTGTTGGTACAGAAAACAGAACCCCTCTGTCAGGTCCATCTTGGGGGGTGGGGAGCCCAGACCCAAGTTCTGGGTCTCTCCCCATTTCCCCAGCCAGCTCCAAACTGACACTCCCTCCTCTGGCCTCTATGTCTCTTCTGGACAAGGAGGCCACCTGATCTCTTTGTCCCCAACATCTTCAGTTGGCATCTTGCAGGGGAAACTGAGGCACCCACACAGTATTCAGAGAAAGTATTAAGAACATTCCCACTTCATCACAACAGGTGCAACAAAATATAATACTGTATATTGAAGTAGGCAAGTGCTGCTTCTGACTTTCCACTTTTAATTGACCCTTGTAATCTTGTGGCACTGACGCGTTGTAGCTTCATTTTATATCGGCTTACAGGGCGGGAGCGGGGGGGCACCACCCGTTTGGGCCCCACCAAAAATTATACAAACCTGACGGCTATGGCTCCACATGGCTGCTGGCCCCTCCCTGCAGCCCTTGGGCGGGGTGGGTCTGTGCCCCCCCAAGCGCCCCTGCGGCCAATGGGAAGCTGTGGGGGCAGTGCCTGGTGGTAGCAGCACATGGGGGCCCCCCCACCTGCCCTAGGAGCCCCAGTTAAGCGCTGTACCCCTCACCCACTCCCAGAGCCTGCACACCAACCCCTTTCCCACACACCCCCTCCTGCCCCCAAACTTCCTCCCAGAGCCTGCACCCAAACTCCCTCCCAGAACCTGCACCCCCACCCCTTGACCCATCCTAGAGCCTGCACCCAGCACCCAAACTCCATCCCAGAGCCTGCACCCCCTCCCTCTGCACCCCCTCCTGCCCCAAACTCCCTCCCAGAGCCTGCACCCCTCTCCTGCTCCTACACCCCCACCCCTTGCCCCAGCCCATTGCCTACACCCAAACTCCAGCCCAGAGCCTGCACCCCAGACCCCCTCCCCCACACATACGCCCTCCCAGATCCCACCCTCTCACCTGTCCTGCACCCCAATCCCCTGCCCCAGCCCAGGGCCTGCACCCCAGACCTCCTCTCCCTACCCAAACTCCCTTCCAGAGCCTTAGACAGGTGGGGGGGCAAAGTTCGGGGTGGGGGTAGCCTCTAGGCATTATGGGCATCACCAAAATTTCTACAAACCTGCCGCCCCTGGTGGTGTTCTCTTCTTAAGTGTGATGCTTGTTCTGGAGACTAACTCTCATCCCTGTGACACACTTCAGGCAGGGAGTGTTGGTCTTTGAGCCAAGGTGCGTGGCTGGGACCCGGGACTTGGGACCCTGTCCCCAACTATGAGTATCCCCCCTCCCCTATCTGACACTCTGTTCTGCATAAGACCCCGGAGCCCTTGCTTTGTCTGGCTGGCACCTAGCACCTATGGTGCAGGTGAGGATTTAGTTTAAGTGGTAAAGAGTTCGCTTTGCATGCGAGCGGTAGTAGGATCAATGCCTGCATTCTCTAAGCACTGATGTGCATCTTTATCCCCCCTTGGCAAGTATGGTCCACCTGCCTGCCTCCTTCTTTTCTGGTTTCGGCATCCCTGTCTGTAGCAGTCAGGCAGAAGAGCAAATACGGACCACTGCAGGCCTGCAGCTACCCAGGAGCTGCAAACCACAATCATGGCCTCTTTATGCTCTGTCCAGCTGAACCAGGCAGCCCCTGGGAAGCTCCTCAAGGTATTCCACTAGTGTAGGCTCAGTTGTGAAAAGCCCATGAAAGTTCACCAGCTGTTGCAAGAAGTATGAAAAGGAGGCGCAGTGGTGGGTCTCTACCTTTCCACATCATCTCCATTTCGCCAGCTTTCCATCCCCCCTTTTTTCCATAAAGTCCCACAACCTGGTTTCGTTTTCGCAGGTGTACTGTTGTGGCAGGGTGTCCATTGTGAAATCGTTTCCTTTCTTTTCTTTTTGGCTGGGGAGCATTAGGACTGTGTGTGTGCGTGTGAGTTGAGGAGTTTTCCTCTTTAGAGCCATGTGAAAATTTGGAAGGTTAACCGAAGGAGAAGTGTTTTTACTAGAAGAAAGTCATCGTTTTCCACATGTAGGGCCTTTTGAAGTAAAGGTTAGCCATTTCCATGGGTCTGAATGGGATTTCTACAGTGCCACAATAACCTCTGCTAAACTGTGCGTCTGCGCGTTTGGCTGGGGATACCAGACTCCTGTGCCTGTGTCTTCCCTGCATCTGTAGCCTATAGGATTAACCTGCTTGCTTGCGTATATATTTCTTTCCTTATAGTTTAAATGTTTGGTTTATTGTAATAGGTTTATAGATATATATTAAAGTAAGTTTGGCTGTAATGCAAGAGACCTACAGGCCATATCCTGCATGTTAAGCTAAAGCAGGGGTCGGCAACCTTTCAGAAGCGCTGTGCCGAGTCTTCATTTATTCACTCTGATTTAAGGTTCCACGTGCCATTTTAATGTTTTTAGAAGGTCTCTTTCTATAAGTCTATAATATATAATTAAACTATTGTTGTATGTAAAGTAAATAAGGTTTTTAAAGTGTTTAAGAAGCTTCATTTAAAATTAAATTAAAATGCAGAGGCCCTCAGACTGGTGGCCAGGACCTAGGCAGTGTGAGTGCCACTGAAAATCAGCTTGTGTGCCGCCTTCAGCACCCATGCCATAGGTTGCCTATCCTTGAGCTAAAGCAAAGTTAGCATATCAATATCGGGCCCTTTTACCTGGAAAGCAAAGCTGACCTACATCTTGTTACCTAAATAGCTAAGACCTTTTATCTAGACCAATAGACAATGGAAATTTGGGCATAGGAGGAAGGATTTCTGGCTCTTGTGCCATATAAAAGAGGTGACCCACCTTGCTAGAGTATTCTCACTTACATTCTTTTTTCTACTCTATCTCTATTCCTCTTCTATTCTATCTGCCTACTATGACTACTACTATTAGTAGACTATAGTTGTTCTTCTTAAACTTTAAGTTTCAAAGGAACTAGGCTAAGCTTGGTTTTCCTACATTTTCATTCTTAGTTTGTTTATTAGGTTTTGATTTTAAGTTTAAGTTAGTCAAGTAAACCCTAAGTTTACTTGACGATCCTGCGCCGTGAGGACGGGTAAGTAGTTCGAACTAAGGTAGTTCGACTTCAGCTACGGTATTCGCGTAGCTGAAGTTGCGTACCTTAGTTCGACCCCCGCCCCCCAGAGTAGACCAGGCCTTAGTATTTGTTTCTTCTAAGCACTGCATCTCACACTCAAGAATTGAGAAACCTGAACTGGGAGGCTGGTCCTGTGTCTCTTACCACCAGGTTATCGAGGAAGGGTGTGAATATATTAACCAAAGCTTTGTTGCATATAATAATATATTATCATATGTATCTTTTGAATAGCAGTAATGCAATTGTAACTTTTTATAACTCTGAATATTTTACCATTTACTTACTAGTATTGATTTTAATAAAAAGTTTTTAAGGCTATATCTTTCTCAGTGTGAGCTTCCTGTTATACCCCCGAGGGTCCTTTGTAAATTCTGTGGCGCCTGATTCAGGAGAAGAACTGTTATCTTCTGATCAAACAGATTGGTGAGCCTAAGACACATACTAATTAATATGACTAATAATTAAATTAGATTAAATTAAATTTAAATTAAATTGATACATTAAATTAATGTTATTAGTGCATCCTAAATCAGGCTATAGACTGGCGAGCCAGCCAGGAGTCTCGAAGGAGTGCGTGACAGGAATTTTCAGGGATTCCAGGCATCCTTAGACCCCTGAGAATCTCACCTGAGGCATAACTAAAGAGTTAAAGTTACAGAGAATTAGAAAGCAAGATTGCATGTCTTGCTAACTCACTCTTAAGAATACAGGAACCTGATTTCCTGTGGCTGCGGTTTGGCAGCAGTCCCAGTATTTCCTGTTCTGTATTGTGGTTTGATTTAAAGTTTTAACTTAGAGGTTTTGAATTTAATCTTGCAAGATAAAGTAATGATATTATTTTTAAAAGTAATTTTATACAGTAATAGTGTTATTATTTAAAAAGTGATATTATTTAAAATGATACGTGCATTTAAGGGGCTTTGTTGGAGGTCGGAGTTGTAACGAATGGTACCAATAAGATACAAGCAGTAGCATCGGGCCCGATGACCCACACTAAGTGGTGGCGGGGGAGTTGATAAATCTACGTATTAATTGCTGCCAGGAAGCTGCACTAACTCAGAACTTGCACATTTCTTCAGTCCCCATAGCTCTCTCAGGCTGCACCTCTGATCCGTCGGCCTCAGTGTTCCCCGGCTGTTCGGCAGGTCCTGGCAGAGGGAACAGACCTCTCGATCAGCTACGAGCCATCGAGGGAAGAGAGGGGAACGTGCCCCCACCCCTCTATCATTTCCTTGGGACTTATTGAACTAGGTAGAAAACCCGTTTGGGGTATTAGTTCCTGTTGTTTCTGTGAAGGGACGCCTTCAGCTACAGAGTAAAGCAACAGAGGGTTCATTCTAGTTTATTACATAAGCCAGTGAAGTGTTAGAATTCAAATGAGTTCTGTGTTACATGTTAAGGTAAGTGAAGTCAGGGCAAGAGTAGAGTCTGTTGAAGTTGCCCACAGTATGGCTCTAGAAAACTTTGCTAGAAAATACATTCAGGAACATGGAGGAGGTTTAGAACAGCTGAGCTGATATCTGAGCATTGTAACCCATGGGGTTTTGTGAGTGAAGTATTTGATGTAGAAACGAAGCGGGAAAAAAAAGAGAGGCTAAACTGGCGAAGGGAATCGCTGTTGAATGTCTGCTCATAGCTTATAGTTTGCTGGGAAAGAAATTAAATAAAAAAATGAGAGTTACTCAGAAAAGCCCAGCAAACTTTGGATGCCAGCTTAAAATCGCTGGATGGTTATAAATCAGACTGTGGTCAGCTGTTAAAAAGAATCAGAGAGTTGAAAAAGTTAAGAGATGTGTTAGAGGAGTATAAGAATTGGTTCCCATCTCTACTGACATGGTGGGACTGACAGAGACAGAAAAATCTGCAGAGCCAATTACCAGAAGTAGGGTGAGAGAATTAGCTCAGGCTGACACAGTACCTTTAAAAGCGGAGCAGGAGATTAAGTCTAAGAAGCCACAGAGAGAGTCAAAAGAGGAAGTTGGCAATGCAGAAGCTACTAGCAGTCTGAAGACAGAAAAAGGAAGTCCCAGGGTGGCACCACAGGAGGCGGAGTTGAGTGTCATCATAGAGGAGGCGACTAGTGATGTAAAGGATGAGATGAGCAGAGCAAAGGGGAAGGAAATATCCTCTCCTCTGTTCGTGTCTGCCCCGCATGGTAAAGACGGAGGGCCTTTAGAGACTGTCATTGCTCAAGATTGGATGGCTTTTGGAATCCATGCTGTAGCTCAACCACAAGCTCCGGGATGGGATCTGAATTACATGGGATGGGATCTGAGTTACTACAGAGAATTCTTTCCTGAGTGCTGGCTGGTGAGTCTTGCCCACATGCTCAGGGTTTAGCTGATCACCATATTTGGGGTCGGGAAGGAATTTTCCTCCAGGGCAGATTGGCAGAGGCCCTGGAGGTTTTTCGCCTTCCTCTGCAGCATGGGGCATGGATCTCTTGCTGGAGGATTCTCTGCAGCTTGAGGTCTTCAAACCACAATCTGAAGACTTCAATAACTCAGACATAGGTTAGGGGTTTGTTATAGAAGTGGATGGGTAAAATTCTGTGGCCTGCTTTGTGCAGGAGGTCAGACTAGATGATCATAATGGTCCCTTCTGACCTTAAAGTCTATGAGGAGCTGGCCAGAATCTCATGGGGAAATGCCGTTCTTGCTCCTTGCTGGCAGCTCCCTGGGCGGTAGGTGGAAGTGAGCTGGGAGCTCACTACACCCTCCCGGAGGCTGGTGGAGAAAGTCCTTTGCCACGTGCTCCCTAGAAGCCATTAGGAGGAATTCAGGCTGGTCCATCCAGGATTCCTCCTGGGGGCTCCCGCTGCAATGCCAGTCCCATGCGGCCCCTCCAGTGTAAAGAGCTCCTCACCAGCAGGTGGCTGGGAAATATTCTAGCTTGAAAATTAAAGTGCTTTTTGACGTGCTGAGACCTGCATGTCACAGCCCAGCCGGTCCATGGGCCTGCTTACAAATCCACCTGAAAGGCTGAGTGCAGTTGGAATCATTCCACAAATTCCGGAATCTTGGAACGATGCGAACACAGTCTTCTCCACCGTCTTTCTTAGGATCGTAATTGTTTGGCTCATTCTGCGCCCAGAACCTACGGATCAGAGTGTTAATGTCTCAGGGCAGAACCACAGCCAATTCCTGAGCTCAGTTCTGCTCTGTGGACTCTGTTGTTGGCAGGGGTAACGGGGGTCAGTCATTAACTTCTCCCTGGCCCTGCTTATGGGCCCCGCCCACAGCCCCCTGCGGATCCCGGGGCCTGGGGCAAATTACCCCACTTGCCTCCCCCCTCTGAGCGGCCCTGCGTGATTGTGAGCTACTTCAATTTCAACTAAATGGAGGGATAAACAAAACTAGGTCTGCAACTAGGGGCCTTGATTTCAAAATGGGAAACTTTAAAATATTAAGGCAATTAACTAGGGGAATGGACTGAGCTGAAGAACTCAAGGATCTGAAAGTGGGGGAGGCTTGGAATTACTTTAGTCCAAGTTGCAGAAGCTCTCTGAAGCCTGCATCCCAAGCAAGGGGAAAAACTTCCTAAGGAAGGGTTGCGGATCAGGCTGGATGAACAAGCGTCTCACACAGGTGATTAGGAGACAGCAGAAATCCTACAAGGAATGGAAGATGGGATGGATCAGGAAGAAAAGCCACGTCTTGGAGATCAGAAAGTGCAGGGATAACGTGAACTGTCAATAGCCAAGCACATTGGACCTTGCAAAGGAAATTAAAACCAATAGTAAACAGTTCTTTAGCCATATAAACACAAAGGAAAGAAGGAAGGAAGGAGTGGAACTGCCAAACATGGAGGATGAGGTGGAGATTTTAAGAAATGGGAAAAAGTGACTCAGGAAACTACAGGCCTGTTAGTCTGACCTCAATTGGATACATGGTTTTAGAACAAATTTGGAAAGACAGAAGTAAACAGTAATTGGGATAAAATACAACATGGTTTTACAAAAGGTAGATGGTGCCAAACCAACATGATCTCTTTCTTTGAGATGATAAGTGATTTTTTAGACAAAGGAAATGCAGCAGATCTCATCTATCTGGATTTCAGTGGCATTTGATACAGTTCCACATAAGGAATTATTAGTCAAATTGGAGAAGATGGGGATTAATGTTGTTGTCAGTCCCTGAGTGCATGACCTTGGATTTGCACTATTGAATTTCATCCCAGCGAGCTCTGCAATGGGGAGATAAAGGGGCAGAACATTTTGCCACAATGTTTCTGGGGATCTTGGTCCCCTGCTCACAACAGAATCTGTGCAGCAGAACCGAGCTCAGAAAGTGGCTTTGATTCTCCACTGAGACAATAACATTCTTTTATCCGGGAAATATCGTCACCTGACTCAAAATCCTCAAGGAAGAAGAATTTCCCAGGGATGCATAAGACTCACTCTGCTGTCAAGACACAGTCATGCTGGCTTTGGAACTGAGCTATTGCTTTGAAAACCAAGGGCTGGGTAATGTTCTCACACTAGTCTCATTCTATTGGCTTGAGTTACTCCTGTGTATGAAAGACCAGAGTCAGACCCCAGCGTATAAACCCAGCTCAGGATTCTTTTCCCCATCTAATTGCAGCCTGGCCTGAGCGTTGCAGCCTTAAGAAGTGTGTCATGACACTGTCCCTCTCAAAAATCATGGGGAAGCTTTAAATGGCCTTCTGGCTATTGGGGCAGGTTCTGGGCAGGTTCTGCATAGCTGGGTTGAGGGTCAGCTCAATTTAGAATAACTTTTTTCCTTTCAGAAGTGTCTGAAATGGGCAATTCTCTGTTTATTGGGCAGTTTTTGGTACCTGTGCTGTCTACTTCACTTGCTGTTCTGTTTTACTTTAATATGGACACAATAGCAAAAATATGTGAGTATTTTAAAGAACTCCAACCCCCTGTCTGTCATCTCAGAGCTTAGTAGCTTATTGGTTAAGAACTGAGTGGGTCTCAGAGATGGAGCTGGGGAGGGTGTTGATAGAGGTCCATCGGCTGAGCTACTTGCTGTAGACATCAGTCCTCAGGGCTGTCATCTTTCTCACAGAAATAAATGCCCTTGGAAATAAATATTCCACGGCTTTGAAGGAAGAGCAGCCTGAGATGCAGAAATACAACGGATCGGGCCCTTCCAAGGACGTGACAGTTTTGGGAGGGACTGCTCCTGTTGGGTTGGAAGGGACAGATATGTTTTGATACATGGCACAGCGAGGCAGGGATAGGAGAATTCGAACAGCTGTTGAAGCCGGTCTCCCAGCTGAGCCTGAATTTATCTCTTCGGTGGCCCAAACATATTTTGAGACCCCTTGCTTAGCACATACAATTGGACATTTTAAATGGATATATCGATGGTTCTGACAACATCATAACATCTGATCAAAAGGTGCAAAAATTAGAAATTCAAGTCAAGCAAATCATTTATTGGGTGATTATGAAACAATAACTCCACGATCCAGTGACAGACCTGGAAACATACAAATTACAGAGCCAGCCACACTGAGCGGCATAAAGGCAGCTCTCTCTGCTACAGCCAGAAATATCACACCAAGACAAGGCGTCCCTGCAATACACATCCAATGCGGCCCCCTCCAGTGCACAGGGCTCCTCATCGGCAGGTGGCTGGAAAACATGCTGCATAGCTTGGAAATTAAGGTGCTTTCTGAGGTGCTGAGACCTGCATGTCACAGCCCAGCCTAACCATGGGCCTGCTTACAAATCCACCTAGAAGGCAGAGTGCAGTTGGCATCATTCCACATATTCAGCTTCTTTGCGCGTGTCTTAACACAGTCTTCTCTGCCTCCTATCTCCTGATGCCAGTTGTCTGGCTGATTCTCCGCCCAGAACCTACGGATCAGAGTGTTAATGTCTCAGAGGAGAACCACAGCCAATTTCCGAGCTCAGTTCTGCTCTGTGGACTCTGTTGGTGGCAGGGGACCAAGACACCCAGCAATGACGCGGTGAAGCGATGCACCCCCCGGCCACCCCTCAGAGTTCTCCACAGCTCTTGTGGCCATGGTAACGAAGGGCTTCTGACGGCTGGGGGTAGCACCTGCCCTGCGCCTGACAGGCCAGCAAAGAGCCAAAGTCAGTGTGTGGCTCCAAATGCTGAGCAGCAGCAACTCGGATCTCAGTGCCCAGAACCAGAGCAGGTGGCACAGCACGTCCCAGGCACCCCCGGGATGGGAACGCAGGAACGGGGAGAGAGGGCAGCGGGGGTCAGGCATTAACTTCTCCCTGGCCCTGCTTATGGGCCTCGCCCACAGCCCCCTGAGGTCACTGCACCGACTGCAGCTGGCTCCGGCCATGCCCCCGGCCCCACAGCCTCCCCGTGCCCAGCCTGACCGAGGGGAGAGCGCAGTGCAATCCCAAGGAGAGCGGGAACCTGCCGCTCACTCCAGACTCCCCTGGCTGCACTGAGTCGACTTGGGGCCAGATCCTCAGCTGGTGTAAATCCCTGTGGTTCATTCAAGTCAATGCCGAGTTACCCCAGGGGAGGCTCTGGCCCTGGGTCTCAGTGGGCACTGAACACACACTCCGTGTTTAGGCTCCTGCTCTAAGCAAAGGGGCATTAGCAGAAATTCCTGAGAGGATTCGTTGCTGTCATGGCAGCACCCGGGGGCCTCACTCAGGATTGGGCCACAGCTGCCACCTTCCACCTCCTTCTGGTATGAAACAAGGCACTGACCCATTATCCAAACCCCTAGGAGCTTCCGGGGACCTCCCTCAGGATCGGGCCCGCTGTGCCGGGTGCTGCATAGACACCAGGGGCTGCACAGACGCAGCCCGAAAGAGCTTGTGACCAATCGTGTAATAAATAATCATGTCTCTCAAGCTTTACTCACCCCCTGCTTGCGTCTGCTCTGTATTCTGTGCCATCCACCCAGCGCCAGCTGCCTTCTGTCTCCCGGTCGGTGAGTCCAATCCAGTGATCTTCTCCCTTGGTCTCGCTGGAGAGAAACTCCTGCACAACACAGTTTGCAGCATGTGCAGGTCACCCAAGAGAGGCTGCAGGATGCAGCCGCGGCTGCCTGGGCTGAACAGATTTTGGGGGCGAGGAAAGGGCGTCTGGTGGTGTGAGCAGGGCACTGGGCAGTGGGAGACGCGGTGTCCTGCCCCCAACGCTGACAGTGACTAGCTGGGATACCCTGACGGAGCCCTGGAGCAGCTCTGTGTCTGTGTCTGCATCTGTATCTGCCTGGGGCTAGCAGCAGGGACCTGTCTCAGAACACTCCCCTCACGGCCCCCTCAGAGCTGGGCTGCGGCAGGTACTGACGGGCACCTCAGAGTTCACACCAGCCCCCTGCCCTTGCAGGAGGCAAAGCTCAGAGCAGAGAACTGGGTGCAAAGTCTGGCCCTGCCGGAGGGTGGGATTGTCCTCTTCCGAAAGTGCCGCAGAGGCCTGGGGTGAGGGCTGCAGTGGGCACGTGGGGAGAGAGGATTCTCTGAGAGGTGCATGGCCCCTTGCACACAAGCCTTCCAGATACAGGCTCCTAGATTGTCCAGCAGGAGCTCATGCCTGGGGAGAGGGATCAAAGTGGGTCCTCACTGGGAAAGGTCATTGGTTTGCAGGAAATGCTACATTGGAAGTAGGGAAAATCAGAAATAAGCCTGACTCCAAATCTCCCCACCTCGCCCAGGCACCCCATATCCTGGCTCTGTTCCTCTGTCCATCTCTGCTTTTAAACTGATGGGTGAATGCCCTGAGTCAGGTACTAAGGCTTCGCATCCTCTCCGATAGTTTGCCAAAAGGCACATCGCAGAATTGGAACCTCAGCTGTCACCTCCCACCTCCTTCTGGTGTGAAACAAGGCTCTGACCCATTATCGAAGCCCCTCGGAGCTTCCTGCGCTCACCTGTTCCGCCTGGGAGGAGACAGAGGTCAGGTGTGAGTTCCAAGACACACAGTACTGCTCGGCCTCGTCCCACGACTTCCTCTCGTGTGAAAAGTAATAGAGGTTCCCACCGTAAAACCTCCAGCGTCCGGAGAACAATTTCAGCACAATGGAGAGCTTGGTCTGCACGTCATCTAGGAGCAGAGACTGAGGTGAGACGCCCGGGCTAAAGTCACAGGGACACACACAGGGAGATCAGGGTTTCTAGTGCTGCATTTCCCCTGCCCTTCAGCTGCCCCAAGCCCAGGGAGCTTCTGAATCCTGATTCTCCAGCATCACAATAAGTAACTTTTTGTGGCCACATGATCCCAAAGAGCGCTGCAGAAAGCAGACACCACGAGGTCACTCTTGAGGCAGTGAAATGCAGCTGCATCTGGGCTGGAGCATGGGCGCTGGGTCCCAGTGCAAAGCAGCACGGCTGTAATGGGAAAGGGGAGACTCACGGTTCAGCTGAGATGGCAGGGGAAATTCAGGAGGGGGAATGTAGCTGCCCAAGGTGGAAGATCTCCTGGTTTTGCATCAACAATTTTCATTGATCATAGTGATGAAGGTCTTGGGTCTTTTGCACTTTGGCACCTCCCCCAACACCCTGCCGGGGGCGCTGGCTCAGGGACGGTTCTGAAAATAACGCCCCATACGCTGAAATGCCAGGGTCACTTTCTGCGTGTGACCTGACGGGTTTGGAGCATCTAAGAAGAGCTGACAGCTGAGTGCTCCCATTAGGCCAACGAGGCCTAGGGTGTAATTTAACTCCACACCGATCACCACGGTGTGGGCCCAGGTGCAGCCACCAGTGATTTTTAATGGAAGAGAACTCGGTGCTGGAGAAAGTCGCTGCGTTGTCAGCCTGGGAGCCTGAAATCCTCTGTTCATCCTCAGCACCAGCAGAAACGGCACCAGCCAGCACTGCAGCTAGTACTTACTGTAGCGACCTTGCACTGCTGCTCGCGCTGCACTGACGTTGTCCAGCCGGATCTGGATTTCTCCATACGCTGCACTGACGTTACCCAGCTGGGCTTTCAGCTTTCAGCTTCCGGACTCCTGCCTGCGCTTCATCCAATAGCTGCAGAGCTAGAAGAGCTAGAAGAAAGTCACAGCGACGTCAGTGGAGATGCAGAACACTTGATTATCAGCACGTGCAGTAGAGCAGCACCTGCAGGCCCCTGTGTGCCAGGCGCTGTACGGACAGGAGGGGACAGTCCCTGCTCTCAACAGCTCACAGTCAAAATAGACGCGAGGTGGGAGAAATAAAGGATGATTTTCCTGCAAGAGAACTGAGGTGCAGGGAGAGGTGCCCAAGATCACACAGGAAGTTTGCAGCAGAGCTGGGAATTGACCCCAGCTCTCCTGAATTCTAGCCCTGTCCGCCCAATCTCCCCAGCCACCTCTTCCCAATCGCTCCCCCCTTGTGAGCTGTGAGTGGGTCCCCTGCAGCATGGGGCAGAGCTGGGGCTCCAAGAACATCCATGGCCACGAGCCCTGGCCCCGGGCTCCAGGCCGGGATTTTGAACAGCCCAGTGTTCAGGCGAGTTCTGTGCCGGGGTTTAGTTCAGGCCCATTTTCTGACTGGACGCTGAATAACCTGATCCATGGACGGGTTTGTATGTGCAGCCCTGTGCCAGACAGAGACAGTTGTGAGACGTGGCCACAAGGGGGCGCTCTGCCTCCAGCAATGGGACTGTGGCAGGTACCCAAATTATTGGAGCTGCACAGGGAGGGCTCAGGGACTGGGGGGTAAATGGAGACCCACGAGTGCAGCTCCACTGACGTCCTGCTTACACCAGGGTCTGAATTCGGCCCTGTGTGTCTCATGAGCTGCATCCGTCTTTCCCCCCAATGCAACCCTGACAATAAAGGGGCCAAGGTGAAAACTATGGAGCGAAGGGAGCAACGGAGAAAGGACGGAAGATGGTGACCACTAGGCATCCTGCGCAGGAGCATGGGGCGGATGCAGCCAGCCTGCCACTGCCAGGAAGGGAGCTAGGAGGGAGCCTGGAGCAGCCCCCCGTCCCTGGGAACAGAGCCTCCGCTGGCAGAGGAAGGTGCAGAGCAGCAGCTCGTTAGACGGGGGATGGGCCCTCCTGGCAGGGAAGTCTATGGAGGGGAGCAGGAGGATGCCAGGCACCCACCATCCCTGTAGGCAGGAGAGTGCTCAGCGTCCAGGCCAAGGGACGGGAGCTGACCCTGATGCCTAAGACCCTCGTCCTGCGACTTACTGTCCGACCCCTTTGCTGAGGCGTCCGAGGTGTTGTCAGGCTGCAGAGAGACCTGGAGCTTCTGCACCGCTTCTTCAACTGCTTGCAGCTTGCTCTGAGCCCGGAGATCTAGAAATCACACGTCTGCAGGTCAGCGACCGAACCGAACTGTGGCTGGAGACCAGCCACGCGCAGAGAAGGAACATGCCCCGAGCGCGAGGCTGTTCTCTATGACGTCTTTTATTTTAATCTTGGACAGTTTCCCTCCCGAGGAGGGACACCGGCACAGCCAAGGCCCCGTTCGGGGCTCTCTCCTGGTGTATGTCACAGAGCAGCGACCTGGAGAAGCCGGCTTCAGCCGCATGAGACCCGGCTCCCTCCTGCTCCTCGCCCGGGCCCGGCTGCCAGGGAGACTGGCCCAATGTGCTGGGGGGAGGCGCGGCGGGAGAAGGACAGAGCCCCCCGCAGGTAACTCTGGCGGGGCAGGGAGTGCATGGTGGCCCTGGACTGAGCGCGGGGGTCGCTGGGCAGAGGAGACACGTGGGGCGGTCACGTGTCCTCCCCTTTAGATCGTGGCCCCCCAGCACGGGGGCACCAGTCATCTTTGCCACTCACTGCCCCTAAGGAACAGGGGCTTGTCTCCCCTCTCCTCCAAGAGCTCTCCAGTCCAGCTCCCTGCTTTCAGCTGTTCGCTGGCTCCAGGGCAGGGACTCTTTGGCAGAGCAGGGAATTAAACCCAGCAGTCTGAGCCCCAGACAAGTGTCCGAACCACTGGGCCGTCCGGTCTCTCCGTAGGGCATTTCAATGGTGCCATGAGGACGCCCGGGGCTGAGGCTCATGCTGGTGATATGTGGTCAGGAACGGACCCAGCGTGACCCTCAGGGCGCAGGTTGAGCATGTGGGGCTGCCACATGTGATCTGTAGTCCCTGAGGTGATGCTCAGGCAGGATGAAGTTCACCCAACCCATCCCTGACAGGTGGTTGTCTAACCTGTCCTTAAAAACCTCCCGTGATGGGGGTTCCACAGCCTCCCCCGGTGACCGGTGCCAGTCCTGGACCATTGTTAGACTTAGAAAGTTTGTGCTAGTATCAAACCAGCAGGGCAAGATCTTACAGCTCCATTTGAACTCCTTGGAGCAGGAGATTTATTTGGAGGGACAGAGTGGAAACGTGATCAATATTCTGCTGAAATATGTTCCCCTCCCCCGCCTAGTCGAACCAGCTGGCCTGTATGGAAGTTGGCAAACGTTGGGCTTGGAGCTGCAGTTGAACTTACATAGAAGCGTCACAGCAAGGAGGGACGTGGCCATGGCCAGACCCAGGAGGAGAAGGACAGCAGTGACGACGATGCCCCGCGCCCTGTGCCGCCAAGGGACCGATGTCTCGGGAGGGTTTCCTTGAAGGAGAAGAAGAAACGTATCCATGGAAAGTTACAGCTCAACTGCCACTGACTGAGGAAACTCCACCCCCCAAATCCAATACCTGCTCAGCCTCCTAGTCCCTGACTGTGGTTAACAGCAACAGCGGAATGAGGCCAAATAAGGTCAGAACCGACCTGAACTCGAATGTGAACAGCGACCCTCCCTAAATCAGGAGTGACTCTAGTGCCAGGCAGGCGTCCTGTGAGAGAGATCTGGGAGCAGGATTTCCCCCCTGCCTAAGCATTTCTTGAGAGGGACGTTTAGGGCTTGTGAAGTCCAGGCCCAAAGGAGTATTTCTAAGTGCGGAAAGGAACCTGAAACAACTTATGAAATATGAACTCAACGAGGCAGTGAAATGATGGGAAATGATTCTTTGCAGGAGAAAAGTGGGGCTGACAGCAGCAGTGTGCTCAGAATGGCCTTTCTACAGCATCCCTGTCTGATAACCCATCCCCAGGATGCTGGGCTCCTCCCTGCAAGGCAGCCAAGGGGCGAATCACAGGGCAAAGCCAGAAGACTGTGTCTCCCCTGCACATTAAAGGGAGAAGACTAGAACTGCATTCGAGCCAGGATCTATGTGTAGACAGAAGTAAGTGTGCTCGGTGTGCTCTGGATTTGGTCTCCCCAGAGTGAACGGCAGCTGCTTGGAGACACAAGACTGTCAGATTCTCCTCTCCCTGAAAGTCTCAGCCTGCCGCACCCCCTCCCTGTCTGATCTGGGCCTCAGCCATTAGCTCAGGCCGCTCCCCTATGGGGTGTGGTTCCTGGAACCAGCAGACAACACTCAGATGCCCAGATCATCCCCTTACATTGCAGAAGTAGATTCTCTCACGCTAACCAAAGGGTGAAGCTGCCTCTCACTAATGTACTGCAGCCTTTCCTGAAACAGATTCTGGGAGGAGCTTCTCTGTCACTGAGCGCACACTACATTTTTCCTTTTGTGTTCATAGAATCACAGAATATCAGGGTTGGAAGGGACCTCAAGAGGTATCTAGCCCAACCCCCTGCTCAAAGCAGGACCAATTCCAAACTAAATCATCCCAGCCAGGGCTTTGTCAAGCCTGACCTTAAAAACCTCTAAGGAAGGCGATTCCACCACCTCCCTAGGGAACCCATTCCAGTGCTTCACCACCCTCCTAGTGAAATAGTGTTTCCTAATATCCAACCTAGACCTCCCCCACTGCAACTTGAGACCATTGCTCCTTGTTCTGTCATCTGCCACCACTGAGAACAGTCTAGATCCATCTGTGATGAAGTGGAACTGCAAAAAACGGCTGCCCCAAAAGCAGAACTATGTGGCCTCAAAAAAAAATGCCCAGCCATGGTGCAGGCCCTTGGAAAGCTGCAGCTGTATCATTTGGGGCAGCACTTTACCATGCATACTGACCACTCTCCTCCGACGTGGCGGCGTCAAATGCAAGGGGCTGAGGCCAAGCTGCTGGGAACAGACACACCTGTTCAGAGGGTGGCCAATCCCAGTTTAAACCTCAGGGCTATTGGGGTGGCAAAAGGGCCCGGGCTGCATGAACCTTCCCACACACAGCCTGCAAGCGCCATCAAGCACAACAGACCCACGGGAGGGGGTGACACTGGACTGTCCTGGTGTAACTCACCCCAAGGAATGGGAGAGATGCTGGGGCACCCATGGAAACGTTGCTGGGTTCAAACTTCCCCAGGTCACTGGCTAAAGTGACCTCGCTCAGTTCGGTCTCGAAGAGGGGAGAGATGTGACAAAATGGGGCTGTTCTTAATGTTTCCTCTGAATACTGTGTGGGTGCCTCAGTTTCTAACCGGACACTCTGTCACCTAGCAACTAAACCTCTGTTTTACTGGCTGGCTCAGAGTCACATCTAACTGAAAAGTGGGGGTGTGTGCAGGACCCTCTGGCTTCCCCAGAACTCTGCTGTCACAGAGTGTGGGGGAGTCCGGGCCCGGTACCCCCGGCTTCCTGCAATTCACCATGACTCTCAGCCAGCCAGTAAAGCAGAAGGTTTATTTAGACAACAGGAACAGAGTCCAAAACAGGTCTTGCCGGTACAGATAACAGGACCCCCTGTAGTTAGGTCCACAGCCCCGTTGGGAAGCCCAAGCCCCGTCGGGGCTCCCCTCCATTTCCCAGCCAGCTCCCAAACTGAAACTCCCCCCAGCCTCTCACTCAGCCTCCCCCCGGCTCCTCCCCCAGCCTCTGTCCTTTGTCCAGTGTCCCGGGCAGAGGTGTCACCTGGCCTCCAACTCCCCTCCTGGGGTCTCAGGTATCTCCCTTCCCCAGTGCAGCCAGTCCCAGCACAACTCCCCTGCAACCTTCCCAGGTCAATACTCCCCTCTCAGCATTCACATCAGACAGCCGGAACATTCCCACTTCCTCACACCTGCCTGGGCAGACTCGCGTGGGAAGCGCACAAAGGTGCATATGCTACATGCTCCCAGAAGAGACCCAGGAGGTGAAGCCGTGTGAGCTTCTTGCCCTGCAGACAGTCTGCTCCATGGGAGAGGAGGCTCCCCAAAGTCCTGACTGGCTTTGTGGGGAGCAGTTCCAGAGCATCACCCGGGGACTCCGTGACACCGTCCTCTTTGGAACCCCCTTTCAGGGAGTTGAAGGCTGCTATCAAATCCCCCCTCACTCTTTTCTTCTGCAGACTAAACAATCCCAGTTCCCTCAGCCTCTCCTCGTAAGTCATGTGCTTCAGCCCCCTAGTCATTTTTGTTGCCCTCCGCTGGACTCTTTCCAATTTTTCCACATCCTTCTTGTAGTGTGGGGCCCAAAACTGGACACAGTGCTCCAGATGAGGCCTCACCAATGTCTAATAGAGGGGAATGATCACGTCCCTCGATCTGCTGGCAATGCCCCTACTTATACAGCCCAAAATGCCGTTAGCCTTCTTGGCAACAAGTGCACACTGCTGACTCATATCCAGCTTTTCCTTTGTCGCAGCAGAGAGCCTAGCTGAGCTCGGTGCTTAGCTGCAGCTGCCTACTGAACCTCATATCCTCACCCGCACCCTCCACTTCCGTCAGCCCCATCTCCCTGCCTGTCTCCTGACCCTTCCGGGCATCTTTCATGTGTTCACATCCAGAACAGCTTCCACATGGCATCTGGATTGCACTGAAACCAAAGGGGATAAATAGGCCCTTGTTCAGCTGATACCTGTACAACCAAACATGAGAACGGCCAGACTGGGTCAGACCAAATGTCCATCTAGCCCAGTGTCCTGTCTGCCGACAGAGACCAGTGCCAGGTGCCCCAGAGGGAATGAACAGAACAAGGCAATTATCGAGTGATCCATTCCCAGTCGCCCATTCCCAGCTTCTGGCAAAGAGGTTAAGGACACCATCCCTGCCCATCCTGGCTAACAGCCATTGATGGACCTATCGGCCATGAACTTATCTAGGTCTTCTTTGAACTCAGTTATGGTCTTGGCCTTCACAATTTCCTCTGGCAAGGAGTTCCACAGGTTGACTGTGCATTTTGTGAAGAAATACTTCCTTTTGCTTGTTTTAAACCTGCTGTCTATTAATTTCACTTGGTGGCCCCTAGTTCTTTTGTTATGTGAAGGAGTAAAGAACACTTCCGTATGTACTTTCTCCACACCAGTCATGATTTTAAAGATCTCAGGCGTATCCCCCCTTAGTCGTTTTCCAATTTCAATATATATTTTTGAGATGGGGCGGCCACATCTGCACGCAGTATTCAAGATGTGGGCGTACTATTGATTTATATAGAGGCAATATGATATTTTCTGTCCCTTTCTTAATGATGCCGAACATTCTGTTCGCTTTTTTGAAGCAGCTGCACATTGAGTGGATGTTTTCAGAGAACTGTCCATAGTGACTCCAAGATCCCTCTCTTGAGTGGAAACAGCTAATTCAGACCCCATCGTGTTATAAGTACAGTTGGGATTATGTTTTCCAATGTGCGTTAATTTGCATTTATCAACACTGAATTTCATCTGCCATTTTGTTTCCCAGTCACCCAGCGAAAGCTCTGAGAGGGGCCCCTTGTGCTGGGAGCTTTAGGAAAACAGCCTGGTCCTTATCTCAGCACTTCCAGCTCCATTTGCTCCTTGTCCTTGGAGGAACAGGTTCCCTCCGCCCGTCCCCGAGCCCTGGGGAAAACCCTTCTCTGCTAACACAGCTACATCTCCCTGCCCCTGCTCACGGTTAGACGCGTGTGCTCGGGCAGGGAAGGGGCAGCGGGTAAGGAAAGGAGGTGTCACTGTGAAATGGGGAGATGAGAGGGAGCTGGTCCCCAGAGATGGGGGCTGTGAGGATTCGACCCTGGTGATCTCCTCCTGGGAGAGGCTGATGGTGGCAGTGAGCTGGGGAGGGGGAGCCTGGCTGGCTTTTATGGCCAGCCCATGGCACTGCGCTGCCCGGCAGGAGGCTGGGATGCTGTGCAGGGACTCCCATCTCTCCCCCTGTGCCCTTCTCCCGTTGGGGACTGGCAGGGGAGAGAACGCACTGGGAAGCACTGACCCAGCACCCTCGCCCACTGCCCGTGGTGCTGTCTGGCCAGCACAAGGCTGAGCTCTGGGGACGTGGTCAGTGGAGCAAGTGATCGCTACCCAGGACGCTCTGCAGAGACCACAAAGCCAAGGAGAGGCCAGCGGGAGTCCAGGGTCTGGTGCAGCCTCAGTGTTTACCTTTTGGGTGGGGAGCAGCTTCCGTCATCGGCATGTTCTCATAGATATCCTCATACGCCATTGTCCTGCCCTCGCGCTGAGCCGAGCCCCTGATCACTGGCCAGTGGGTCCTTTCTGCAGCCTGCTGGGTTAGAGCCTCCCTCTGACAGCAGCCCTGGTCCAGAAATAGAAATGGGATGTGATGCCTGGTGGTTGGATGAGGGAAGGAGGGGTAATGGGAGGTGTGGAGATGAGAGATGGTTGGACGGGAGAGGGAGGCGGAGAGGGGAAGGCATGGAGGGCAGAGGCAGGTGGATGAGGGAAGGAGGCGTGAGGGAGGAGGAAGACAGCGCTCTGTCAGCAGCGCCTGGCCATAGGTGCTGGATCTAGGGGGGCTGCCGCACCCCCTGGCTGGAGGCGGTTTCCATCACATGCAGGGTTACAGTTCGGTTCAGTGGCTCTCAGCACCCCCACTATTCACATTGTTCCAGCCCCCTGGGCCCAGCCTTTCATGGCCCCCTCTTGCGGGTGGGGCTCTGGCGAGAGCGTAAAGGCATCATCCCCATGCGCGGCGCGTGCGGTTGGCTGTCGGAGGCCGTGCAGCGGAGGGGCTGGGCCTGGGGCAGCATGGGCCCTCTCCCCTCCTGGGATACCCCCAGCTCCACCCCAGCCATGGCATCCTGCTCTGTGTCCTGGGCCCACTTGTGTTGTGGGGCCTCCAGCAGGATCCCGCTGAAGCACGGTGAGGGGCAGGCTGGGGGCAGTGTGGGGCCAGGCCTGTGTCCTGCTCCTTGCCTCCGGACCACGTCCTCTCCCCTCCTGACCATGGCACCCTGGGCAGTCACCCACATCGCCCGCCCCGAAGGCCGGCCCTATCCTGGGGCATCCACGACTGTCCAAATCTGCAATTTTTCCTATGTGTGACCATCCACGGGTGGGAGTTCTGCTGTCCAAAGAGACAGACCCTGCTCACTGCTCCGGCGGTAACATGGGATGAGAGGGGGCACGTGTGGAATCAAAGGTTAGCGTGTTACACAAGCACTCCTGGTGAGTACGAGCAGCACTGGTACAAGCAGCCAAGTGAGCACATGCCCAGCGATACACAAACGTTGGTGGCTGAACGCCGACATGACTTTGTAGCGTAGACACGGCCTCGGTCGCCATCTCTGGGGCTGTACAGGAGGTTTCCAGGAAGGACAAGCAGCCTTGCTGGCTTTTTCCTCTCCACTGATCACTCCCAGTTTGTCGAGTTTTGCTGGGAAACTTCCCCAGCCAGGCTGAGTTCGCCCTCTAGCTCCCTGGGTGAGACCAGTCCCCACATGCTCAGCTCTGCTCTGGCTGCTAGTCCAGGGCTGCTGCCTGCTGGGGGTGTGTCTGGACGCTGGGCTAGGAGACGACAGTTTGGATGTTAGTGTAGTTGTGTAACCTGCACCTTGAGCCCTGCACCCCTTTGTGGGGAGGGGAAATCCTGGGACCGATGCAGCCTGACTCCTGCCTGAGGAGGATCCCGGCCAGCAGAGACCAGCCCCTCTGCAGTGACCGAGGGGTCCAGAGGCAGCTCTGACCCTGAGGATCATTCATGGAGTTTGTGAGTGCACCAGGGAATTTGTTTTGGGGACCCTCTACTCCCTGAACTGTGTCCCCAAGCCAGGGAGTGACGGTTTGGGGATTTTATAACCTGCTGCTTATTAAACCTGTGGAAGGACTTACCACCTCCTCCCACTTGTGAGTCCTTTGGGTTGTACTGAACCCAGCCAGCCACACGGCTAAACCACTGCAGAGACGATCTTGTGGTCATAGATCATCAAAGGCCCCAACAAAGTACGGTACCGACGGGACACTGATCTTACATTTCATACATCAGGTCCCGTGACGTGACTGGGGAAAGTCACGGGTATTAGCAGTGTTTTACCCTGTTATGGTATGTTTGTCTCCTGTTTAATACAATTACTGTGTTGAATACATTGTATGTGTTTGTGTTGTTTCTTGGGAGTCTCCAACGATCTGGCAAGTAAGTGGGAGTTCCCCTGTGGTAAGATTTTCCGCCCAAGCTGCCCTGGTGACCCTGCCAGGAAGGAGCGAGGGGGGGTGGAGGCACCGCCAAATAAATTCATAGGGAAAACTAGAGAAGATTCACCCTGCTGAGGGGGTGGCGGGATCCAGGAGAACCCAGATCTGTCCATCAACTCCTGTAAGCCAACTGGCATTAAAGAAGGTGACCAGGTGGAGCGGGGGCGCTACATGGGAATTGCTGCTGGCCGGACGGGGCTTTTGGCTGGTGTTTGCTGAGGAGATTCTGAGGTGCTGGGTGGGGACGGAGAGGCCGCCATTCTCCTCAGGCCCTGGAGAGTCCAGAGGGGGGACACATACATTTGGTGCCCCCCACACACACAGAGACTGGGACATGATCAGTGTGAGGTCAGAGGGGAATGCTCGGAAGGTGAGGCCCAAACTCCACAAGTGAGTGTTGTGTTGTTACCTTGCACTGAAATACATGCAACAGCACCAGCACCGGGAGTCTCTGTAAGGAACCCCACAGATTTACTGCCGAACCGCGCTGCTGAGGGGACTGAAAAGTGTCCCGCATACTGTCTGCGAGGGGCTGTGTGTGTGTTAAACGTTCGCTCACTAAGAAATTGTCTGCGACTCTCTGAGCTGACTGGCAGCTGACGTTAACCCCTACAGGCAGGGGCTGGTACCGTAGCTCTGAGCTTCAATTCTGTGCAAAACGTTTCTATTTTGAAGCCCTGAAAAGACAGAGCTCAGGCCTGCGCTTCAGTAGGGAGTTGTGCTGAGGGGCAGGGAAGGGGGGTGTCACAGTTACACATAATTCTGCCTCCGCCTCCCCCAGCCCATTGCATCTCTATGCCCTGCTGCAGCATCACCACTGGTCCAGCCCGGCCTGACTCCTGGCAGCGGCTTCCCCCTCCCCTGCCAGGTGGGTGCTATTGGGGTGGGCTGGCCCTTTTAGGGGATTTGGGCTCAGCCCCATCAGTGTGCAGTTAGCCCCCACTCCAGGTGATGGGTTTGGGACACTGGCTGGATCAGACATCACGTCATGGTAGCCTGGAGTAGGGGCAGGGCTGCTTGTAAAATGCAGCCTGCTGTCCCACAGAGGGGAGACAAGGGGCTCAGAAAGACATAGGGGGCTGGTGGGAGAGGCCCAGAGCTTTGCAAGGGACTGGTAGAGCTCCCTCACTCAGGGAGAGCTGGTGCCTGGTGCCCTGATAGACGGTGAAAGGGCAGAAAGAGACTTTTGGAGGATCCAGACGGGATCCTGGGAGCACCTTCCCCCACACCAGCAAGAGGGAAAGGCCTGGCTGGAGCTACCTGAGTGAGTACTGTCACCTCCTGTGACTTGCATGCGAGGCCTCTGTTAATGCAACCTAAAACTTCATTTGCTTTTTCTACAACAGCATCGCATTGCTGACTCATGTTGAGGTTGGGATCCACCAACCCAGATCCTTCTCAGCAGTGCTGCTGCCAAACCAGTTTCTCCCCATTCTGTATTTGTGCATTTGGTTGTTCTTCCCTATGTGCAGCACCTTACGTTTGTCTTTGTTGAATTTCATGTTGTTGTCTATAGCCCAGTTCTCCAACTTAGCAAGATCCCTCTGAATTTTAGCTTTATCCTCCAAAGTGTTGCAACCCTTCCCGCCTAGCCTTGTGTCACCTGCAGACTCGATCCGTGTGCTCTCCATACCTACACTCAGTGTACGGGGAGATTTTGGCAAACCAGTGAAGTGCCTGAAACCACTATAGCTTAGTGCTAAAAGCAGGCTGTAAAGTGTTCATGCAGCAGGCTTAGCTTGACCAAGGAAGGAGGGGATGGGGGTTTGGGTGCCACAGAAAGGGCAGCTTGACCCCATGTCCTTCCTGATAAGAACTGTGTTGAAGTTGCTGATGCATGCATTTTAGAGGAGCAGGATGTGCCCTCAAGAATGTGTCTGACAGGTTCTCAAGGCTGCAAACGCTGGGAAAACCCCCCACCTGATTAATCAATAATCAGAAGGAAGCCTCTTGCTGGGCCATTGAAATTGCTTGCTGAACAAGTTTTCTTTAAGGGACATGTCATTGTGTTATAAATAAGTGGGAAAACTTTGAGGTAGGGGGACCCTTCAGGACTGGTCTCTCCCTCGGGATGCATCTTATGTTCCCCACCGGCAGACGGGCTGCCGCTGTGCCACTTGAGAGCCACACTCAGCCAGGAGAAGGGGAAGAAATTCTGGATCCTTTGTGTTTTTGTTGTTATTGAGTTTTTTTGTTTTTGGTAACAAAATAGCAGATAAGAGCTGTAGTAAAAGAAATAAGGAAAAAAGACAGTGCCTCTCTGGAGCAACAGCAGGGGTGAGGTGCACACAAAAAAAGAGGCAACATTAGAAACACTGAGCCTTAAGGTGGCTCTGAGTAATCAGATTGTACTTTGATGAAGGTACATGAAAACTCTGTGAGCACAAAAGAAACAGTTACACCTTATGTAAAAGTTGATATGGCTAATATAATGTTATAGAAGTAAAACTATGAAAGGAAGGTGCATTTTTTCCCAGGAAATGTGCAGTGTATGTTGTAGAAGGGGTAAAAGAAATGCAAACAAAACATGCTACTTAATTAAAATCCTATTAGAGCTCTAAAGGGAGCCACAATAGGTTGTGTTTTCTTTTTCAGCTGGCTGGGTGTTCTGGAAACAGGAGTTGAAAGTGAAAAGAAATCAAAACTCGGGTGGAAGTTGATTTTGTCCCTTTTAACACACGGTCTCTGAGCTGCTGATGGCTTTGGAGGCAAAAGCAAGCCAGAAAGCGTCTGTGTTAATGCGAATCACCTAACTGATAGAGCAAAGAGAGAACTGCCCATAAATGGCACCACAAAGGAGCTGTAGATAATGAATATGCCTGGCCAGCAAACAAACTACCTGAAACCAAAAGGCTCAAATTATGACCCTCCAGAGGAAGATGGAAAACGAAGTCAAACCTAAAAATATGAGAGGGACAGGTTAACGCCAAGTAGGAAAAAATATCCTTTTTCTGTGTGTATGCAGTGCTGAAATCTGAAGACAGGTACGAAAGGGGTCTGCTTATATGCATGACACCCCTACCTTTTAATTCACCAAAACCCCAAGGAAATAATTACATTAAAAAGCCTATGCAAAGATTTCAAGAGAACATTGTACACACTGGCCTCAAAAACAAATTGTCTAAATAAAAGGCATGGTATAACAAGATACTTTGAATAGACTTGATCTTAATATTAAACATTGGGATAAATTTAATGTTAATAAGTACCCCTGTAACAATGTATAGTGTGTATGATTTTTGGAAAAACCTTTAAGGTCATATGGTAATGATGCTTCTCAGCTATTACCTGTGAATACACTTAAAGCTTAGCACAGCAGAGAAATATTGCAAACTTGGTCTGCTGTATAAGAAGGCAAACCGAGGTTCACCACCTCATGAATGTAATGGCGGAACAAGGACTCCTCGTTGTTTTTGCTGATACAGACTAACACGGCTACCACTCTGGAACCTGTCACCATGCAAGGCACTGAATTCAGCCGTATGAAGTGGAAATCCATCAACTTCATGAAAAAACTCGTGCAGATACAGACAGACATCATCTTCCTTTCCAAACGCAAAGAAATGGACATAATACCAAAGGACTGAAGGTAAAGAATCCATTACAATCAACATACCACGCAGACTATGGTGAGAGATTGTGCCACACTCTCAAAGAAACTGCGGAACCACCTGATCAACATCCTATACAGCAAACCAGAGAGGATCAAGAATGAACTCTTATCTCCTTAGACTGACCTCACCCTTGGTAAAGCAACCCCCATCCTGTCATGTGTTTACACCTGCTCCTCAATTTTTCACTTCATGCATCTGAGGGAGTGGGCTCTAGCCCACAAAAACGTATGCCCAAATAAAAGTGTTAGTCTCTAAGGTGCCACAAGGACGCCTCCTTGTTTATGCTGATACAGACTAACACGGCTGCCACTCTGAAACCTATAATTCCCCCTAAACCGTTAAAAGGTAGGAGCCATTGAAACCTGGCCTGCCTATAGAACAAAACCACAGGAACGTATGGGGGTAATTCCTCTTTGTTGCCAGCAATCAGCAAGGATATTTGTAAAAGGAAGTAGGATGACTATGAGTAGGCAATGTGATGTGGCCGTTAAAAAAGCTAATGCGGTCTTGGGATGCATTAGGCGAGTTATTTCTAGTACGGATAAGGAGGTGCTAGTCCCATTATATAAGGTGATGGTAAGACCTCATTTGGAGTATTGTGTGCAGTTTTGGTCTCCCATGTTTAAGAAGGATGAATTCAAACTGGAACGGGTACAAAGAAGGGCCACTAGAATGATCCGAGGAATGGAAAGCCTGTCGTATGAAAGGAGACTTGAGGAGCTCGGTTAGTTTTCCTTAATCAAAAGAAGGATAAGAGGAGATATGATTGCACTCTTTAAATATATCAGAAGGATAAATACCAGGGAAGGAGAGGAATTATTTCAGCTCAGTGCTAATGTGGACACGAGGACAAACGGATATAAATCGTCAGTCAGGAAATTTAGGCGTGAAATTAGATGAAGGTTTCTAACCATCAGAGGAGTGCAATTCTGGAACAGCCTACCGAAGGAAACAGTGGGGGCGAAGGACCTCCATGACTTTAAGACTAAGCTAGATAAGTTTATGGAGGAGATGGTATGATAGGATAACGGGCTTAGTCAATAGGTCAATTAAGTGCCACATTGGTAATTAGTACAATGGGTCAACGATAGGATATTGTTAGCCTTTTACCAGAGGGTATGGCTGGAGAGTCTTGCCCGCATGCTCGGGGTTCAGCTGACCGCCATATTTGGGGTCGGGAAGGAATTTTCCTCCAGGGTAGATTGGCAGTGGCCCTGGAGGTTTTTCGCCTTCCTCCGAAGCATGGGTCAGGGGTCGCTTGCTTAAGGAGTGGGTGGATCGGCTTATGTGGCCTGCATCTTGCAGGAGGTCAGACTAGATGATCATAATGGTCCCTTCTGATCTTGAATTCTATGATTCTATGATTCTATGATTTTAAGCAATAATCTGCCACCCCAAAAAGGGGTAGCAATATGTTCTTTTTGTCTTTCAGAAAATCAGGAAAAGCTGGTACCAGCTGAGGAGCAACCCAGAATACCATGGATCTATTGTTGCGACAAAGATTGTGTTTTGTGTTTTATGTTTTGTCTTGTGCTGTTTGTCTTGTTGCTACCATTGTTGTGTACTGTGTTACAATAAAAAGTAAATACTGCATTAGGCAGAAAAGGCTTAACAACCATTTTAACTGTATTTCCAGAAACCAATGTTGCAGAAGGGCGGAGGTCAAGAATCGCCAGCCTGTTAATAGGGAAACATCCTGAGGCGGTAAAGGCACATTTAAAGGCAAAATATGCATGAGATACAGGGTTTATCTGTTGGGGGGAATAAAAGGATGGACATAAAAAATTTTTTTAAGGCACAAAGTGAAATTACCAACGGAAAAAGGGTATGTAAAAACATTGGTTACTCAATGACTAAGACTTGCCAATTGCTACTTCTTAGTCAACTTCCAGCATGCAAGCCCAGCTGAATGCACCTGGGTGTTGTATGACACTGGATGTAAGGAAAGAAAAGCCATTGCCACACCTTCCCTGATTACTATAAGGGGCAGTACAGTAACGGCCCAGTGAAGGCAGAGCTGCCCTAATACTATCTCAATGTGAACTACTGAAGGTTATTGGAGTTCCCTGGCAGCCGGGGGGGTGGGGGGGGTGGGGTGGGTGGGTGGGAGGTGTGGGGGGTAGGCAGCCTACAGAAAAGGCTCCCAAGAAATGTACTGAACTGCTTTGGGTGGAACTGGATTAGAAGCTGGAGTGCTGGATGCTACTGGCATAGAGGTATTGGCAAACAAACCAAGTTATGTTCATAAAGTAAATCATAATCTGTATGAGAATAAATGTTTCTGTCATATTGTAGCAATCAGGGGATGTGATTTTGACTTTCATGTACCCGAATTTCAATATAGTCAGTTAAACATGTCTGATACTTTGTATTCTATTGTAACACCTGTACCTCTTGGAATGGATTTAACTGCCTACAAACATTGCTTGTACACCCTGATTCACAGAACCAGCTAGATACTGCAAAACAGGAAGGGCGCAGAGTCATGGTCACCGTGCATCAGAATGCGGATGAAATTAAACAGGTATTTGCCAGAAGTGGCCAAGACCTGTCACACCACTGGTGAGAAGTGTTATTGGGATGGTCCCCCACTGGCACACCCTGAATTTGGCCCTACACCCCATCATAGTAATCTTGGGGTCCCAGTCAGTCGTGGTTTTTGTTACCAGCCAAATGACATGCTGGACCTGGAACAAAATCCAGCAGTTGCAAGTCCCCCGACAGATGAGTCAGTGGTTACTGCCACCGGCACTCGTACTCCCGGGAAAGGAGGTTAAAATGATCACTTGTCAGTTGCTATGCTGGTGTGCTAAGTATGGGATGCCAACAAGAAGATAATTTTCTTGGTCTCGGTGGAGAGCCTTGAGTTTTCGTTGGATCTCAAGGCAGGTGCATCCAGAAAAGGTGTGGCGGCGACGATGTAAAGGCCCCCTTGAGTGAAAGGTGACCTTTAAAGAGGGGAACTGTACGGGGAGATTTTGGCAAACCAGTAAAGTGCCTGAAACCACTATGGCTTATTGCTAAAGGCAGCCAAGGCAGCAGGCCGTAAAGTGGCCATGCAGCAGGCTTAGCTTAACCAAGGCAGGAGGGGAGGGGGTTTTGGGTGCCACAGAAAGGGCAGTTTGACCCCATGTCCTTCCTGAGAAGAATTGTGTTGAAGTTGCTGATGCATGCATTTTAGAGGAGCAGGATGTGCCCTCAGGAAAGTGTCTGACAGGGTCTCAAGGCTGCAAACTCTGGGAAAAACCCACACCTGGTTAATCCATAATTAATCATAGAATCATAGAATCTCAGGGTTGGAAGGGACCTCAGGAGGTCATCTAGTCCAACCCCCTGCTCAAAGCAGGACCAAACCCAATTAAATCATCCAAGCCAGGGCTTTGTCAAGCCTGACCTTAAAAACCTCTAAGGAAGGAGATTCCACTACCTCCCTAGGTAACCCATTCCAGTTCTTCACCACCCTACTAGTGAAAAAGTTTTTCCTAATATCCAACCTAAACCTCCCCCTCTGCAACTTGAGACCATTACTCCTTGTTCTGTCATCTTCTACCACTGAGAACAGTCTAGATCCATCCTCTTTGGAACCCCCTTTCAGGTAGTTGAAAGCAGCTATCAAATCCCCCCTCATTCTTCTCTTCTGCAGACTAAACAATCCCAGTTCCCTCAGCCTCTCCTCATAAGTCATGTGCTCCAGCCCCCTAATCATTTTTGTTGCCCTCCGCTGGACTCTCTCCAATTTAACCACATCCTTCTTGTAGTGTGGGGCCCAAAACTGGACACAGTACTCCAAATGAGGCCTCACCAGTGCTGAGTAGAGGGGAATGATCGCATCCCTTGATCTGCTGGAAATGCCCCTACTTATACAACCCAAAATGCCATTAGCCTTCTTGGCAACAAGGGCACACTGTTGACTCATATTCAGATTTTCGTCCACCGTAACCCCTAGGTCCTTTTCTGCAGAACTGCTGCCCAGCCAGTCGGTCCCTAGTCTGTAGCAGTGCACGGGATTCTTCCGTCCTAAGTGCAGGACTCTGCACTTGTCCTTGTTGAACCTCATCATATTTCTTTTGGCCCAATCCTCTAATTTGTCTAGGTCCCTCTGTATCCTAGCCCTACCCTCCAGCGTATCAACCACTCCTCCCAGTTTAGTGTCATCTACAAACTTGCTAAGGGTGCAGTCCACACCATCCTCCAGATCGTTAATGAAGATATTGAATAAAACCGGCCCCAGCACCGACCCTTGGGGCACTCCACTTGATACCGGCTGCCAAATAGAAGGAAGCCTCTTGCTGGACCATTGAAATTGCTTGCTGAACAAGTTTTCTTTAAGGGACGTGTTTTTAAGGGTAAAAATTTGAGGTAGCGGGACTCTTTGTGATGTCCTGTTGTGCCAGCCATCTAGCAGTCGGACAGTCACGTCTCCCCTGATTTATTTCCTTACACCACCTCGCACAGAGTAAACGTTACCAAGAGCTTTCAGTTGAAAGAACCCCGGGTAACACCAGGTCATTATTGAAGATGTTGAAAAACACTGGATCTAGAACTTGAGTTAACAAACTTGAGGTAAAATCCTAGTGAAGACAAGGCGGTGTGTAGTTTTCATATGAGTTGTTAGCAGGTCAAGTTAAAGCCTGTGGAGGTGCCTAACAACTAACGTGACAAAAAGGACCTACCTTGTGTCCATGAGGTTTTAGCTTGAGTTAAGGGCAAACCTTTCTTCCCATCCAGACGAGACCATCCAGAGCTCAGGAGCGCTGCAGGGGACTGCTTAGCATGGCGAGAAAGACTTTCAGTTAATATTAGAATCTTTTGGTTAAACCCAAATGATAAAATCTCCTGCCACACAGAGTACAAAGAGATCCCGAATGCATGTTATCTTGATGTTAACACTAGGCTGGGGCGGAACTTGGTTTTAACAGGAACCCCCACTTTCCTCCTCTGAAAATATTTCTCACGTTGGCTGAGGATGGAAGCTATCTTACAAAAACCTCCCGATGCAGTAGGGCTGGGTTCTGCCCTGCTAATCCACACTGGGTTATACCTTCCTCCACAAGCAGCCTCACTCATTTGAAGGGGACCAGCTGCAAATTAAAGGATTTCTCATACTGAGTAAAATTGGCAGAATCTCACCCTCTGGCTTGGTCTACACTACAGAGTTAGACACTGCGGGTTTCAAAGTTAAAATCAAAGCCATGAGAGTGTCATTTTGGGGGAAAATAAGCAATCGCCACCATAGTGATATAACTTTTCAAAGTCACTAGCATGTTCATCAATTATTTTCTTTAACTCTATTGGCAGCTGTTGATTTAAACCAAAGCCATGAGAGTGTTGAAGAATAGTCACTATGTCAAATGTTATCGATTCCAGGCTTTGGAATGCCGGAGTGAGAGGTTCTGAGAGGGGGGCTGCATCATGGCCCAAATCTCCTAGACACTTAGCCAAATATTGCTGACCCACAGCATTAAGTACCCTCAAACTAGCTCCCATTCTGCCTAATAAGATTGCTCCCAAATCTCGCTTCTTCCTCTTGATTATTGAAGAAGTTGGAGGCAACACTCCCTTTAGCAACACTCTCCCCCACAAAAGCAGCAGAGAGATATAATGGGCACAAGGGGCGTACAGTGTGGCAATAGATAATCGAGTTGGCATTATTGTTTTATAGAGTATTGCAGATTTATCATTAGACTTCTAGGTATATCCTTCTTTACCACAAATGGTCCTACTTGGTACCTGGAGGGTGATGTCATTACTTGCATCTTTCCCAACCCTAAGTTCGAAAGGAGCTTCAAATGTCCATTCTCCGTAATGGTTCAGGGAAAAATTCAATGTCAATGTATTAGAACATAACGTAGCAAACTGAATATTAACATCTTCTACTGGACAAAATTTATATTTAATTTACTCTTTCTTGGAAATATCATAGTTAAACTCATAGTTAAACTCCCAATGGAAGGCGTCAGAGCAAAGACTGAGGGAAATGGCACGTTTGGTTAGGAAAAGAGGAGGTTAAGCGGGGATATGACAGCAGTCTTCAAATACTTGAAAGGTTCCCTCCCCATGCTGAACTCTGGGTACAGATGTGGGGACCGCATGAAAGACCCTGTAAGTTTATATTTCACCAGCTTAGATTAAAAACTTCCCCAAGGCAGAAATTCCTTTCCTTGTCCTTGGACGGTATTGCTGCCACCCCCAAGTGATTTAAACAAATATTCAGGGAGGGACCACGTGGAGCCCTATGCCCCGAAAAAATATCCCCCCCAAGCCCCTTCAGCCCCTCTCCTGAGGGGCTTGAGAATAATATACCAACCAATCGGTTAACAAACTGAGCACAGGCCAACCCCTATGGAGTTTAGGACACTAAAAATTAATTAGGTTCTTAAAAGAAGAATTTTATTTAAAAAAAAAACAAAAGAATCACACCTGCAAAAATCAGGATGGAAGGAACTTTTTACAGGGTAATAAAAAGATTTAAAACACAGAAAATTCCCCTCTAGGCTCAAGTTCAAAGTTACAAAAAAACAAACAAACAAAAAAAACCCTCTTAGTACTGGGAAAATTCACAAGCTAAAAGAAAAGATAATCTAACACATTTCCTTGCTATTACTTACAATTTCTGTAATTGTAGATGTATCATGTCAAGATCTTTTTAGGAAGTAGTTTACCTGCTTGGTCTCTCTCTTTGTCCCGAGAGGGAAGCAAACAAAAAGAGCACCAACAAAACCTTCCTCCCCCCACCCCCGATTTGAAAATACCTTCTTTCCTTTTTGGTCCTTCTGGTCAGGTGCCAACTAGGTTAATTGAACTGATTAACGCCTTACAGGTAAGTGATTCAGTACCTCTGACCAGGAGGGATTTTTTGTTACTGCACACATAAGGGTTGTTACCCTCCCCTTTATATTTATAATAGTTATCATAAAAAAAGATGGAGAAAAGTTGTTAGTAGTACGCGGCTCGATAGTATTCATTACCATGTATTTTGGCAGGTTTCCATGCCCCCTTTAGGGCTAATGTCCTGGCCTCCATTCCCATTTCCATTGGTGTTGATGTTTGGCGCCATCGGCCACTTTTTTAAATGTTTGAATGGGGAATGTTGCGTGCTTGTGCTTTGATACATTTGGTTGATTATTTAGAGAAAAGGGTTGAAATAATAGAGTGAGAGAACAAAGAAAATAAAGATTTTTGTTTTTAAAGGGTTAGTTTGAAAGAATAGAGGCAAGTTATTAAAGAAAACAAAGATTTTGGTGAGGTTGAGAAAGGAGAGATGATTTTAAAGGCCTAGTTTGGCATTTTATTAAAGAATAAAAATTTTTGAGATAAATGTAAAAGGTGTATTAAATACAAGGATAGGTTAAGAAAAGAGCATTTAGAAAGAGTTATATAAAAGAGAAACGTATAAAGGTAGGTTAAAAGAGAGAACAGGGTAAGGAAAGGGAAAAGAAAGCCCCTTTGCAAAGGGCAAAGATAGACAGCACGTGGTTGAGTCAGAGAGAGAGATCTTACCCTTGTGGCTGTCCCTGGGGAAAGAGGCAGCTCCCAAGGCTCACAACCCCTCAGGACAGTTATCTTCGCCTCTGGAGCTGACCAATCAGATGCTGTTCTACAGTTGTGTCATAAAATACATTTTCCTGAACCAGTCCTATAGTCCCAAGATTTTTAAACACGAGCCATCTCCCTCCTCTCCCCTCACTATCCCTCCACCCTTAACTGTTTCTTAGCTAAAAAAGCAGACCCCAAGCATCTTTCCCGCCATGTAGCACATTTACAAAGGTGTGTTAATAAAGGTTAAAACCATAAGCCCTTACTAACTAAGAGTTTTTAAAAGCTTTAACCTATGTTTTAGAGTAACACTGGTCATTTTTTAGTGAGGACAATTTGAAATATTATGCTTTTGCAGCAAAGCTGCTGTTAGCAAAAACAGCCTCTGTGAGCCAGTGGATCAGAGATAAGAAGGCTGCTTCCTCCCCCGCTTTTTAACAAATACAAGTGAAAGTTATATTAAGTTTAGTAAAAGAAAAAACACTTTAAAAGACAAGCCTATATCAAGACAGAGCCCTTTATTTAACATTTTTATGTGTGTGTTTCAATTTAAAAAAATGAGCATGTAGCAACACCCTAGAGTGAAAACCACAGAACCTTAGTAACAGCCAGTTTATAGTCTCCTTATTCTGTAAATCAGTGGATCAGAGAGAAGTTTATTTTCCTACCCACTTTTTAACAAATCCATGTGAAAGTTATATTAAATTTTCATTTTCTTAGGACTTCTAGATTGAAATTTTCTGTTGCCTTATCGGAATGTCTATTTTTAAATGTTTGCATCCCGTGTGCTGAGACACAGGTACAAGCTCCTGTGTTCTTTTTGGGTCCATAGATTTTATAAAATAATACATCCCAGGCTGGAGCTGTGGCGTTCTCTACATTTTAAAGCAAATAAGACTAGTAAGGCTACCAGTGATCCACGCACTATAGTATGCCTTAGCAATGCGCTAGGGTCTCCCCTTCGGTTTGCTTGGTTTTTTACACAGACTTCTTTCCTAGCCTTTTAAACACTGTTAAAAGTTGTAAGAATGGTGAGATTGCAGTGAAAGATACTTTGTGAAAGTTATAACAAGTATTTTATTCCATTTACTGATAGTAAAAGACAAAAGCCATTGCTTTGTGACCGCATGAAGCCTATCTGAAGAACACCCCACCCCTTGACTTTCCCCCTTTATCTGTCAGTTTGATGATTTCATCTAAAATGCCATTTGGGTCCTCGGCCTCTGTCACTTTCTCCACCAATTCTGCCCCTAGAGCTAAATGTTCCTGGGTTAAACAGAGGCACTGCAGTGCGTATCCCAGCGTGATGATGATATTTAACACACTCTCCAGACACAAACTACCGCTAATTTCTTTAATTTTACAGTTTACAGTCATGGTGCCTCTGACCAGGGCATCTATGGGGCACCCAAGGACAATCCTCATTTTGTTTATCTCTCAGGCAGTGTTTGATGATTCCGTGCACAGCTGCTCACACCATTGCACGCATCGCGGTTTTACGGTTACTTGCACAGGCTTAATACCGAATTTCTCCCTCAACTTTAGATAGTACAGGCCTATAGAATAAGCATCCCCCTCTGTTTCAGTATTCTGTTGAGCATCTGGTGTTGGGTCTGGGCCAAAACAGACTGGGCCCAATCCGCTCGGCCCTTCGGAGCTGTCGGTGTCCAGAACCGCCAAGTCCTCTGAAGAACCATTGCTCAGCTGCTGAAAAATGTACAGTAAGAAATACGTGTAAGGCATCTTTGTACTTTTTCATAGTATGCAGCTTTTAAAACCTTTTACAACCTTTTAGACCCCTTCCGCATGCAGCTTTTAAAAACAACAAACAACAACAAATGCAGCATGTCTCTGTGCAGGCTTGATCCAAAAGGCTCTAGCCAACCAAGGACCCGTGATCGGGTCCCTGCCAAACCATCCCTTGAACATTCTTACATACAATGTACCAGTGCCTCATCTCTGTACAGCCCTTTGTTTGATTCATTTGGGTTCTCCTGGCCGGGGTCCAGAGTCTCAAACAAGTCTTGGTCCGGCGGTCTGGCCTCGTGTTTCTCCAGCGCGTCGCTCTTTTGGGTACAGGCTGTGACGATGCTGTTCTGGCGGGACCCAACTGAGGTGCCAATTCAGGACCAATTGCTGAAACAAGGCAGTTACAGCCCAAGGCTGGGGTTTTTCCACCTCTAAGGCAAACCAAACCAGCCAGAAAAAGGGGACTTTGGTTTCACCCCACTGGCTAACCACAAGTCACACAAGCAATTTCCTTAGACACTCCAGTCTCCCAGTATCACCACCAGTGCCATTTGTCCTGGGGATGAATGGTTATCAAAACCAACACCCCAATAAAGAAAATGGTTCTCTCGATCCCAAAGAATCAAGCCCCAGACCCAGGTCAAAATACAAAACAGATCTTACCCAAAAATCACGCTGTTGCCAATCCTTTAGAATCTAAAATCTAAAGGTTTATTCATAAAAGGAAAAAGGTAGAGATGAGAGCTAGAATTGGTTAAATGGAATCAATTACATACAGTAATGGGAAAGTTCTTAGTTCAGGCTTGTAGCAGTGATAGAATAAACTGCAGGTTCAAATCAAGTCTCTGGAGTACATCCCCCGCTGGGATGGGTCATCAGTCCCTTGTGTAGAGCTTCAGTTTGTAGCAAAGTCCCTCCAGAGGTAAGAAGCAGGATTGAAGACCAGATGGAGATGAGGCATCAGCCTTTTATAGTCTTTTCTAGGTGTAAGAGCCTCTTTGTTCTTACTGTGGAAAATTACAGCAAAATGGAGTCTGGAGTCACATGGGCAAGTCCCTGCATACTTTGCCGATTTACAAGGCATATCTGCCTTCTCTCAATGGGTCAATTGTGTAGCTGATGGTCCTTAGTGGGCCATCAAGCAGGCTAGGCAGAGCTAACACCAACTTGTCTGGGATGTCTCCCAGAAGCACAGCATAAGTTTGAAGTACAGACAGTACAGAGCCAATACTCATAACTTCAACTACAAAATGATACACAGACATACAGACAGCATAATCATAACCAGCAACCCATACCCTGGTCTTAGACACCTTATATGACTGCCTTTACATAAGATGTAGTGTCACTACACGACCTTGGTTGCAACCATGTTCTATATGGTCCCAGATTATATCAATAACGTCACACGGGCATCATTAACTATCCCTGTTTCCCCGTTCCCATGACCCATCTCAAACACTCTTCAGGTCCCATAGCAGCGATCGTATAATGTCTCTTCATGAGAGGCTTAACTGCCGGTGTTGGCCAGGGCCCTCTAGGTGCAGCCATCTTTCATCATCAGACCTGTTTAAATAGAAGCTCCTCCTTATCTTATCTAGTCTCTGATCCACTGGCTCACAGATGCTGTTTTTGCTAACAGGGGCTTTGCTGAAGAAGCACGCTGCTTCAAATTGTCCTAACTAAAAAATGACCAATGTTAGTCTAAAACATAGGGGAAAACATTTTTATCATTACAAATTACTTTTATAAACAAGTTCCCTCTGTTTTTAACCCTGGGATGTTTCTGCATGCTCACTTTTTATTGAAATGCATATGCAAAAGTGCTAAATGAAGGAATGTGTCTTCAGACAGGCTTCTCTTTTAAAGTGTTTATTCCTTTACAAAACTTACTATAACTTTCACAGTCGGAAGGGTAAGATCTCGCCCTCTCTCTCTCTCTCACTCAACCACGTGCTGTTTATCTTTGCCATTTGCAAAGGGGCTTTCTTTTCTCTTTTCTTGCCCTGTTCTCTCTTTTAACCTACCTTTATATGTTTCTCTTTTATTTAACTCTTTTTAAATGCTCTTTTCTTAACCTATCCTGGTATTTAATAGTTTAAATGGTTCTTTCTTAACCAACCTTTAAATTTTTACCATGAGCTTACTAAATAGTCTCTGCCTTAGTAAATGCCCTGTTTTGCCATGTGTTCTTTTTTAACCTATTTTTCAATATTATTTAATATTTTTAAATGCTCTTTCTTAACCTACCCTTATATTTAATACACCTTTTACATTTCTTTCAAATATTTTTATTCTTAATAACATACCAAACTAGCCCTTGCCTCTATTCTTCCAAACTATCCCTTTAAAAACAAAAATCTTCATTTTTCTTTAAGTTCTCTTTCTATTCTTTAATAACGCGTCAAACTAGATATACTGGCACTAGAAAAGGTTCAGAAAAGGGCAACTAAAATGATTAGGGGTTTGGAGTGGGTCCCATATGAGGAGAGATTAAAGAAGCTAGGACTTTTCAGCTTGTAAAAGAGGAGACTAAGGGGGGATATGATAGAGGTATATAAAATTATGAGTGATGAGGAGAAAGTAGATAAGGAAAAGTTATTTACTTATTCCCATAATAAAAGAACAGGGGGTCACCAAATTAAATTAATAGGCAGCAGGTTTAAAACAAATAAAAGGAAGTTCTTCTTCACGCAGCGCACAGTCAACTTGTGGAACTCCTTCCCTGAGGAGGATGTGAAGGCTAGGACTATAACAGCATTTAAAAGAGAACTGGATAAATTCATGGAGGTTAAGTCCATTATTGGCTATTGGCCAGGATGGGTAAGAATGGTGTCCCTAGCCTCTGTTTGTCAGAGGATGGAGACGGATGGCAGGAGAGAGATCACTTGATCATTGCCTGTTAGATTCACTCCCTCTGGGGCACCTGGCATTGGCCACTGTTGGCAGACAGGTTACCTGTTGTAGTCTCCCATTTAACTGGGTCCTGATCCACCTTTCAATGGGATCGGGAATGAATTTTCCCCCAAATCAGATTGGCGAGACCCTGGGTTTTTTGGCCATCCTCTGCAGCCTGGGGCATAGGTCAGTTGCAGGTTTGAACTAGTGTAAATGGTGGATTCTCTGTAACTTGAAGTCTTTAGATCATGGTTTGAGGACTTCAGTAATTCAGCCAAAGGTTATGGGACTATTACAGGAGTGGGTGGGTGAGGTTCTGTGGTCTGCAGGAGGTCAGATTATGATCATGATGGGCCCTTCTGGCTGTAAGGTCTATGAGATCTGTCTCTGCCTCAGTTCTCTACCTGTGAAACGGGGGAAGGAGACTTCCCTAATTCACAGGGGTGTTGTGCGACATTCAATAATATATGAAAGGCTGTGAGCTGCTCAGATCCTGCCGTGAAAGGAGCCAGAGACGTACGATGGATTGTTGGAAAGATTCCGCAGGCAGCACTTAGATCACAGGTCTGTTGATGATCCAAAAGCTGGAAGAGAAGCTGGCTCCCTGGGGCATCGCTGTGTTGACCCTGCAGCACTAAGGGGAGTGAAGGCTGATTTTTAGGGACAGATGCTCTGCAGGTATAAATCGAAGTAGCTCCTCTGAAGTCAGATTGACACCATCTGAGCAGCTGGCCATTAGTCTGCAAGCCCAGATCCTCAGAGGCATTTGGGCTCCTGGTTTCCATAGAAATCACTGGGAGTTTGGGGCCTGAACACCTCTAAGGGGCTGGGACGCCAGTTAGCAGACAGGCCCCTGAGACACACCAGGAGCGGCGCTGTCAGGATCGGCACTTGGACAGCCACAGTGCCCAGAAGCTGCACCCAGGTCCTGCTTTCCATAGCGCTAGGTGCTGCACAAACACACAGAAAATGAGATCATAGAATCACAGAACCATCGGGTGAGAAGGGAGCCCAGGGGCATCTAGTCTAACCCCTGCCAAGATGCAGGATTTGTTGTGTCTGACCCATCCCAGACAGACGGCTCCAGCCGCCTTTTGAATACCTCCCGTGAAGGGGCTTCCATGATGCCCTGAGGCGTCTGTTCCTGAGATTTCATATCAATCTGTTAAGCTGAAGTTATGACGGTGCAACATAGACCAGCCAAGAGCCCCGAACGGGGCCTTGGCCTTGCCAGTGTCCCTCCTCAGGAGGGAAGCTGTCCAAGATTAAAATAAAAGACCTCATAGAGAACAGCCTCGCGCTCGGAGCATGTTCCTTCTCTGCGCGTGGCTGGTCTCCAGGCGCAGTTCGGTTCGGTTGCTGATCTGCAAACGTGTGATTTCTAGATCTCCAGGCACAGAGCAAGCTGCAAGCGGTTGAAGAAACTCCAAGTCTCTCTGCAGCCTGACAACGCCTCGGACGCGTCAGCAAAGGGAAAGGACAGTAAGTCGCAGGAGGAGGGTCTTAGGCACCAGGGTCAGTTCCTGCCTATAGGGATGGTGGGTGCCTGGCATCCTCCTGCTGCTCTCCATAGACTTCCCTGCCAGGTGGTCCCATCCCCCGTCTAACGAGCTGCTGCTCTGCACCTTCCTCTGCCAGCGGAGGCTCTGTTCCCAGGGACGGGTGGCTGCTCCAGGCTCCCTCCTAGCTCCCTTCCTGGCAGTGGCAGGCTGGCTGCATCCGCCCCATGCTCCTGCGCAGGATGCCTAGTGGTCACCATCTTCCGTCCTTTCACTGTTGCTCCCTTCGCTCCATAGTTTTCACCTTGGCCCCTGTATTGTCAGGGTTGCATTGGCGGGAAAGACGGATGCAGCTCATGAGACACACAGGGCTGAATTCAGACCCTGGTGTAAGCAGGACGTCAGTGGAGCTGCACTCGGGGGTCTCCATTTGCCCCCCAGTCCCTGAGCCCTCCCTGTGCAGCTCCAATAATTTGGGTACCTGCCACAGACCCATTGCTGGAGGCAGAGCGCCCCCTTGTGGCCACGTCTCACAACCGTCTGTCTGTCTGGCACAGGGCTGCACATACAAACCCGTCCATGGATCAGGTTATTCAGCGTCCAGTCAGAAAATGGGCCTGAACTAAACCCCGGCACAGAACTCGCCTGAACGCTGGGCTGTTCAAAATCCCGGCCTGGAGCCCGGGGCCAGGGCTCGGGGCCATGGATGTTCTTGCAGCCCCAGCTCTGCCCCATGCTGCAGGGGACCCGCTCACAGCTCACAAGGCGGGAGCGATTGGGAAGAGGTGGCTGGGGAGATTGGGGGGACAGGGCTAGAATTCAGGAGAGCTGGGGTCAATTCCCAGCTCTGCTGCAAACTTCCTGTGTGATCTTGGGCACCTCTCCCTGCACCTCAGTTCCCCTGCAGGCAAATCATCCTTTATTTCTCCCACCTCGCGTCTATTTTGACTGTGAGCTGTTGAGAGCAGGGACTGTCCCCTCCTGTCCGTACAGCGCCTGGCACACAGGGGCCGGCAGGTGCTGCTCTACCACACGTGCTGATAATCAAGTGTTCTGCATCTCCACTGACGTCACGGTGACTTTCTTCTAGGTCTGCAGCTATTGGATGAAGCGCAGGCAGGAGTCCAGCTGCTGAAAGCCCAGCTGGGTAATGTCAGTGCAGCGTATGGAGAAATCCAGATCCGTCTGGACAACGTCAGTGCAGCGCTAGCAGCAGTGCAAGGTCACTGCAATAAGTACTAGCTGCAGTGCTGGCTGGTGCTGTTTCTGCTGGTGCTGAGGATGAACGGAGGATTTCGGCTCCCAGGCTCACAACGCAGCGACTTTCTCCAGCACGGAGTTCTCTTCCATTGAAAATCACCGGTGGCTGCACCTGTGCCCACACCGTGTGGAGTTAAATTACACCCTAGGCCTCATTAGCCTAATGGGAGCACCCAGCTATCAGCTCTTCTTAGATGCTCCAAACCCATCAGGTCACAGGCAGAAAGTGATCCTGGCATTTCAGCGTATGGGGTGTTACTTTCAGAACCATCCCTGAGCCAGCGCCCCCAGCAGGGTGTTGGGGGAGGTGCCAAAGTGCAAAAGACCCAAGACCTTCACCACTTATGATCATTGAAAATTGTTGATACTAAACCGGGAGATCTTCCACCTTGGGCAGCTACATTCCCCCTCCTGAATTCCCCCTTCCAACTCAGCTGAACAGTGAGTCTCCCCTTTCCCATTACAGCCGTGCTGCTCTGCACTGGGACCAGCGCCCGTGCTCCAGCCCAGATGTAGCTGCATTTCAGTGCTGGGGGAGTGACCCCGTGGTTTCTGCTTTCTGCAGTACTCTGTGGGATCCATCATGTGGCCACAAAAGTTTCTTATTGTGATGCTGGAGAATCAGGATTCAGAAGCTCCCTGGGCTTTGGACAGCTGAAGGGCAGGGGAAATGCAGCACTAGAAACCCTGAGTTCCCTGCATGTGTCTCTGTGACTTTAGCCCGGGTGTCTCACCTCAGTATCTGCTCCTAGGTGATGTGCTGACAAAGCTCCCCAGGGGCTGGAGGTTTTACGGTGGGAACCTCTATTACTTTTCACAAGAAAGGAAGTCGTGGGATGAGGCAGGTTCCCGCTCTCCTTGGGATTGCGCTGCGCTCTCCCCTCGGTCAGGCTGGGCACGGGGAGGCTGTGGGGCCGGGGGCATGGCCGGAGCCAGCTGCAGTCGGTGCAGTGACCTCAGGGGGCTGTGGGCGAGGCCCATAAGCAGGGCCAGGGAGAAGTTAATGACTGGCCTCCGCTGCCCTCTCTTCCCGTTCCTGCGTTCCCATCCCGGGGGTGCCTGGGACGTGCTGTGCCACCTGCTCTGGTTCTGGGCACTGAGATCCGAGTTGCTGCTGCTCAGCGTTTGGAGCCACACACTGACTTTGGCTCTTTGCTGGCCTGTCAGGCGCAGGGCAGGTGCTACCCCCGGCCGTCAGAAGCCCTTCGTTACCATGGCCACAAGAGCTGTGGAGAACTCTGAGGGGTGGCCGGGGGGTGCATCGCTTCACCGCGTCATTGCTGGGGGTCTTGGTCCCCTGCCAACAACAGAGTCCACAGAGCAGAACTGAGCTCGGGAACTGGCTGTGGTTCTCCCCTGAGACATTAACACTCTGATCCGTAGGTTCTGGGGGGAGAATCAGTCAGACAACTTGCATCAGGAGGCAGAGAAGACTGTGTTGAGCACAAGGAAGCTGAAATGGTGGAATGATGCCAACTGCACTGTGCCTTCTAGGTGGATTTGTAAGCAGGCCCATGAACAGGCTGGGTTGTGAGTAGTATATACCTCGGTAGTATTCATCACCATGTATTTTTAACCGGTTTCCACACCCCATTTAGGACTTATGTCCCGCCCTCCGTTCTCGTTTCTTTTGTTGTGAAGGTTTGGTGCCATTGGCCATTTTGAAAAAAAAAAGTTTGATGATTTATTGTTTGTATAGGGGGAATGTTGCGTGTTTGTGCTCTGAAACATTTGATTGATTGTTTAGAGAAAAAGGTTGAAAGAAGAGAGCGAGAGAGCTTAAAGATTAATAAAAGAAAGCTTTGGTAAGTGTTAGAGGGGGGAAAAAGGAAAGAAAGAGTGTTTGGTTAGGTTTAGTAAGAAGAGATGATTTTAAAGGCCTAGTGTGACGTGTTATTAAAGAATAGAAAGAGAACTTAAAGAAAAATAAATATTTTTGTTTTTAAAGGGATAGTTTGGAAGAATAGAGGCAAGGGCTAGTTTGGTATGTTATTAAAGAATAAAAATATTTGAGATAAATGTAAAAGGTGTATTAAATATAAGGGTAGGTTAAGAAACAGCATTTAAAAATATTAAATAATATTGAAAAATAGGTTAAAAAAGAGCAAATGGCAAAACAGGGCATTTACTAAGGCAGAGACTATTTAGTAAGCTCATGGTAAAAATTTAAAGGTTGGTTAAGAAAGAACCATTTAAACTATTAAATACCAGGATAGGTTAAGAAAAGAGCATTTAAAAAGAGTTAAATAAAAGAGAAACATATAAAGGTAGGTTAAAAGAGAGAACAGGGCAAGAAAAGGGAAAAGAAAGCCCCTTTGCAAATGGCAAAGATAAACACACGTGGTTGAGTCAGAGAGAGAGGGCGAGATCTTACCCTTCCGACTGTTCCTGAGGAAAGAGGCAACTTCCCAGGTTCACAGCCTCTCAGGATAGTTGTCGCCATCTTTGGATCGGACCAATCAGATGCTGTTCTACAGCTGGGTCATAGAGTACATTTTCCTGAACCAATCCGACAGTCCTGAGGTTTTTAAACAGGAGCCATCTCCCTCCCCCACCCCCTTTAACTGCCTTATTCTTAACTAAAAACACAGATCCCAAGCATCTTTCCCGCCATGGTGCCATTTTACATAGGGGCTTTAATAAAGGTTAAAACCATAAGCCCTTAGTAACAAACAGTTTTAAAAAGTTTTCCATTATGTTTTAGACTAACACTGGTCATTTTTTAGTGAGGACAATTTGAAGCGGCAGCAAAGCCGCGGTGAGCAAAAATAGCGTCTGGTGAGTCAGTGGATGAGAGATAAGAAGGCAGCTTCCCCCCCACACACTTTTTAACATAAGCATGTAAAAGTGATATTAAGTTTTGTAAAGGAATAATCACTTGAAAAGACAAGCGTATATGAAGAGACAGCCCTTTATTTAGCACTTTTGCTTGTGTTTTGATAAAAAATGAGCATGCAGAAACACCCCAGGGTTAAAGCCACAAACCCTTGATAACAAAATGTTTTTAAAAGCTTTTCCCTATGCTTTTAGTGAGGACAATTTGAAGCAGCAGCAAAAACAGCGTCTGTAAGCCAGTGGATCCAAGAGAAGAAGATTGCTGTTTCCCCCACTTTTTTTAACAAATAGAAGTGAAAGATATATGAAGTCTTGTAAAGGAATAAACACTTTCTAAAAGACAAGCCTATATGAAGATACGTTCCTTATTTAGCACATTTGAATATGCATTTCAATAAAAAGTGAGCGTGCAGAGACATCCCAGTGTTAAAAACACAGAGAACCTGTTTATAGAAGTAATTTATAGTGATAAAAAAGTTTTCCCCTCTGTTTTAGACTAAGGTTGGCCATTTTTTAGTAAGGACAATTTGAAGAAGTGTGGTGTGACGGATTAGTGAGTGGGGAGTATTGACCTGGTAATGTTGCGTGGGGGGTTTACTGGTACTGTCTGCATTGGTGCTGGATGGTGGTGGGACATCAGAGTGTGACTTCCATGAGGGATAATACATGAGCATGTAACCTGAGCCCAGGAGGTGGTTGGGGCCAGGTGACACCTTCTCTCCGGAAAACTGGACAAAGGCTGGAGAAGGGGCTGAGGTGGAGGGGGGGCGGCGGGAGGGAGTTTCAGTTTGGAGCTGGCTGGGGAAATAGAGGGAGGCCCAGAACCGGGGTCTGGGCTCCCTGCCCCCCAAGATGGACCTCACTGAGGGGTCCTGTTTTCTGTACCTACAAGCTCCGTTTTGTACTGCATACCTGTCGTCTAATAAACCTGCTGTTTTACCGTCTGGGTAACTGAGAGATACGGAGAATTGCAGGAAGTGGGGGGTGCAGGGCCCTCTCTCCCCCACACTCCGTGACACGTGCTTCTTCAGCAAAGCCCCTGTGAGCAAAAACAGCATCCGTGAGCCAGTGGATCAGAGACTAGATAAGATAAGGAGGAGCTTCTATTTAAAGAGATCTGATGATGAAAGATGGCTGCACCTAGAAGGCCCTGGCCAACACCGGCAGTCAAGTCTCTCATGAAGAGACATTATATGATCGCTGCTATGGGACCTGAAGAGTGTTTGAGATGGGTCATGGGAACGGGGAAACAGGGATAGTTAATGATGCCCGTGTGACGTTATTGATATAATCTGGGACCATATAGAACATGGTTGCAACCAAGGTCGTGTACTGACACTACATCTTATGTAAAGGCGGTCATATAAGGTGTCTAAGACCAGGGTATGGGTTGCTGGTTATGATTATGCTGTCTGTCTGTATGTATCATTTTGTAGTTGAAGTTATGAGTATTGGCTCTGTACTGTCTGTACTTCAAACTTATGCTGTGCTTCTGGAAGACATGCCAGACAAGTTGGTGTTAGCTCTGCCTAGCCTGCTTGATAGCCCACTAAGGACCATCAGCTACACAATTGACCCATTGAGAGAAGGCAGATAAGCCTTGTAACTCGGCAAAGTATGCAGGGACTTGCCCATGTGACTCCAGACTCCATTTTGCTGTAATTTTCCACAGTAAGAACAAAGAGGTTCTTACACCTATAAAAGCCTATAAAAGGCTGATGCCTCATCTCCATCTGGTCTTCAATCCTACTTCTTACCTCTGAAGGGACTTTGCTACAAACTGAAGCTCTGCACAAAGGACTGATGACCCATCCCAGCGGGGGATGTTCCAGAGACTTGATTTGAACCTGCAGTTTATTCTATCACTGCTACAAGCCTGAACTACAGAACTTTCCCATTACTGTATGTAATTGATTCCCTTTAACCAATTCCAGCTCTCATCTCTACCTTTTACCTTTTATGAATAAACCTTTAGATTTTAGATTCTAAAGGATTGGCAAGAGCGTGATTTTTGGGTAAGATCTGATGTGTATTTTGACCTGGGTCTGGGGCTTGATTCTTTGGGATCGAGAGAACCATTTTCTTTATTGGGGTGTTGGTTTTCATAACCATTCATCCCCAGGACGAGTGGCACGGGTGGTGATACTGGGAGACTGGAGTGTCTAAGGAAATTGCTTGTGTGACTTGTGGTTAGCCAGTGGGGTGAAACCAAAGTCCCCTTTTTCTGGCTGGTTTGGTTTGCCTTAGAAATGGAAAAACCCCAGCCTTGGGCTGTAACTGCCTTGTTTAAGCAATTGGTCCTGAATTGGCACTCTCAGTTGGGTCCCGCCAGAACCGCATCGTCACAGCCTGTACGCACAAGAATGACACGGTGGAGAAACACGAGGCCAGACCGCCGGACCAAGATTTGTTTGAGACTCTGGACCCCGGCCAGGAGAACCCAAATGAATCAAACAAAGGGCTGTACAGAGATGAGGCACTGGTATATTGTATGTAAGAATGTTCAAGGGATGGTTTGGCAGGGACCCGATCACTGGTGCTCGGTTGGCTAGAGCCTTTTGGATCAAGCCTGCACAGAGACATGCTGCATTTGTTGTTGTTTGTTGTTTTTAAAAGCTGCATGCGGAAGGGGTCTAAAAGGTTGTAAAAGGTTTTAAAAGCTGCATACTATGAAAAAGTACAAAGATGCCTTACACGTATTTCTTACTGTACATTTTTCAGCAGCTGAGCGATGGTTCTTCAGAGGACTTGGCGGTTCTGGACACCGACACCTCCGAAGGGCCGAGCGGATTGGGCCCAGTCTGTTTTGGCCCAGACCCAACACCAGATGCTCAATAGAATGCTGAAAGAGAGGGGGATGCTTATTCTATAGGCCTGTACTATCTAAAGTTGAGGGAGAAATTTGGTATTAAGCCTTTGAGAGTTCATAACCGTAAAACCGCGATGCGTGCAATGGTGTGAGCAGCTGTGCATGGAATCATCAAACACTGCCTGAGAGAGAAACAAAATGAGGATTGTCCTGGGTGCCCCATAGATGCCCTGGTCAGAGGCACCATGACTGTAAACTGTAAAATTAAAGAAATTAGCGGTAGTTTGTGTCTGGAGAGTGTGTTAAATATCATCATCACGCTGGGATACGCACTGCAGTGCCTCTGTTTAACCCAGGAACATTTAGCTTTAGAGGCAGAATTGGTGAAGAAAGTGACAGAGGCCGAGGACCCAAATAGCATGTTAGATGAAATCATCAAACTGACAGATAAAGGGGGGAAAGTCAAGTGTTCTTCAGATAGGCTTCATGCGGTCAAAAAGCAACGGCTTTTGTCTTTTACTATCAGTAAATGGAATAAAACACTTGTTATAACTTTCACAAAGTGTCTTTCACTGCAATCTCACCATTTCTTACAACTGTAACAGTGTTTAAAAGGCTAGGAAAGACGTCTGTGTAAAAAACCAAGCAAACCGAAGGGGCGACCCTAGCGCATTGCTAAGGCAGACTATCGTGTGTGGATCACTGGCAGCCTTACTAGTCTGATCTGCTTTAAAATGTAGAGAACGCCACAGCTCCAGCCCGTGATGTATTATTTTAATAAAATCTATGGACCCAAACCAAACACAGGAGCTTGTACCTGTATCTCAGCACAAGCTGAGGGCAGGGCATTAGCCCTAAAGTGGGCATGGAAACCTGCCAAAATACATGGTAATGAATACTATCGAGCCGCGTACTACTAACAACTTTTCTCCATCTTTTTTATGATAACTATTATAAATATAAAGGGGAGGGTAACAACCCTTATGTGTGCAGTAACAAAAAATCCCTCCTGGCCAGAGGTACTGAATCACTTACCTGTAAGGCGTTAATCAGTTCAATTAACCTAGTTGGCACCTGACCAGAAGGACCAATGGGGAAAGAAGATACTTTCAAATCGGGGGGGTGGGGAGTGGGGTGGAAGGTTTAGTTGGTGCTCTTTTTGTTTGGTTCCTTCTCGGGACAAAGAGAGAGACCAAGCAGGTAAACCAGCTCCTAACAAGACCCTGACATGATAGATCTAAATTTACAGAAATTGTAAGTAATAGCAAGGAAATGCTTTAGATTATCTTTTCTTTTAGCTTTTGAATTTTCCCAGTACTAAGAGGGAGGTTTATTCCTGTTTTTTTTTCTGTACCTTTGAACTTGAGCCTAGAGGGGAATTTTCTGTGTTTTAAATCTTTTTATTACTCTGTAAAAAGTTCCTTCCAGCTTGATTTTTGCAGGTGTGATTGTTTTGGTTTTTTTAAAATTAAATTCTTCTTTTAAGATCCTAATTGATTTTTAGTGTCCTAAACTCCATAGGGGTTGGTCTGTGCTCAGTTTGTTAACCGATTGGTTGGTATATTATTCTCAAGCCCCACAGGAGAGGGGCTGAAGGGGCTTGGGGGGGATATTTTTTCGGGGGATAGGGCTCCACGTGGTCCCTCCCTGAATATTTGTTTAAATCACTTGGGGGTGGCAGCAATACCGTCCAAGGACAAGGAAAGGAATTTGTGCCTTGGGGAAGTTTTTAATCTAAGCTGGTGAAATATAAACTTACGGGGTCTTTCATACGGGTCCCCACATCTGTACTCCAGAGTTCAGCATGGGGAGGGAACCTTTCAAGTGTTTGAAGACTGCTGTCATATCCCCCCTTAATCTCCTCTTTTCCTAACCAAACGTGCCCATTTCCCTGAGTCTTTGCTCTGACGCCTTGCATTGGGATTGGAGACATGGATGGAGAGCTCCAGCAAGACCAAGAAGAACAGAGGCATAGGGCTAAGAAAAGGGATGCGATTTGGAAGAGAAATAAGAGATGAGGAAAAGGAATGAGCCACGTTATCTGCATGTAAATCAAAGGGATTGTGCTGTCCAGCTGTCACCAAACATCTGCTGAATTCAACCCAGGGGTTTGGCCCTATACACTAATCTCTCCCAGAATGTGTACGGCAGGTCTCCACAAAGACTTTTTCTAACTGTACTAGGGACCTCACTAGATGCACATTATTAAATGTCATATCCCCATCTGTGGTATCACCTGGAGAAATATCTTTGTCTCTCATAATGCATCATCAAGATGCTCTGATAAAATCTGGGAATAGCCATGTAAAATCGCCTAATCATGATGTCAGAGTGCTGAACTTGAATTGTACTTACCATGAGTTTAACTATGATATTTCCAAGAAAGAGTAAATTAAATATAAATTTTGTCCAGTTGAAGATGTTAATATTCAGTTTGCTATGTTATGCTCTAATACATTGACACTGAATTTTTCCCTGAACCATTACGGAGAATGGACATTTGAAGCTCCTTTCGAACTTAGGGTTGGGAAAGATGCAAGTAATGACATCACCCTCCAGGTACCAAGTAGGACCATTTGTGGTAAAGAGGGATATAACTAGAAGTCTAATGATAAATCTGCAATACTCTGTAAAACAATCATGTGAACTCAATTATCAATTCCCACACTGTACGCCCCTTGTGCCCATTATATCTCTCTGCTGCTTTTGTGGGGGAGAGTGTGGCTAAAGGGAGTGTTGCCTCCAACTTCTTCAGAAATCAAGAGGAAGAAGCGAGATTTGGGAGCAATCTTATTATGCAGAATGGGAGCTAGTTTGGGGGTACTTAATGCTGTGGGTCAGCAATATTTGGCTAAGTGTCTAGGAGAATTGGGCCATGATGTAGCTCCCCTCTCAGAACCTCTCACTCCGGCATTCCAAAGCCTGGAATCGATAACATTTGACATAGTGACTATTCTTCAACACTGGCTCGAGATGCAGCAGCAAGACCACTTCCAAATATTGGGTGCTCTGAGCATTTTGCAATCACATCTCTCAGAAGCACTTCGTGCATCGAGGCTCAGCAGTGGTTAATTAGTGTGGCGAAGTCACTTGTACAAGATGGTTTAAATCAACAGCTGCCAATAGAGTTAAAGAAAATAATTGATGAACATGCTAGTGACTTTGAAAAGTTATATCACTATGGTGGCGATTGCTTATTTTCCCCCAAAATGACACTCTCATGGCTTTGATTTTAACTTTGAAACCCGCAGTGTCTAACTCTGTAGTGTAGACCAAGCCAGAGGGTGAGATTCTGCCAACTTTACTCAGTATGAGAAATCCTTTAATTTGCAGCTGGTCCCCTTCAAATGAGTGAAGCTGCTTGTGGAGGAAGGTATAACCCAGTGTGGATTAGCATGGCAGAACCCAGCCCAACTGCATCGGGAGGTTTTTGTAAGATAGCTTCCATCCTCAGCCAACGTGAGAAAAATTTTCAGAGGAGGAAAGGGGGGGGGCGTTCCTGTTAAAACCAAGTTCCGCCCCAGCCTAGTGTTAACATCAAGATAACATGCATTCGGGCTCTCTTTGTACTCTGTGTGGCAGGAGATTTTGTCATTTGCGTTTAACAAAAGATTCTAATTTTAATTGAAAGTCTTTCTTGCCATGCTAAGCAGTCCCCTGCAGCGCTCCTGAGCTCTGGATGGTCTCACCTGGATGGGAAGAAAGGTTTGCCCTTAACTCAAGCTAAAACCCCATGGAGACAAGGTAGGTCATATTTGTCACCTTAGTTGTTAGGCACCTCCACAGGCTTTAACTTGACCTGCTAACAACTCATATGAAAACTTCACACTGCCTTGTCTTCACTAGGATTTTACCTCAAGTTTGTTAACTCAAGTTCTAGGTCCAGTGTTGTTTAACATCTTCAATAATGACCTGGTGTTACCCGGGGTTCTTTCAACCGAAAGCTCTTGGTAACGTTTACTCTGTGCGCAGTGGTGTCAGTAAATAAATCAGGAGAGACGTGACTGTCCGGCTGCTAGATGGCTGGCACAACAGGACATCACAAAGAGTCCCGCTACCTCAAACTTTTCACCCTTATTTATTATACAATGACATGTCCCTTAAAGAAAACTTGTTCAGCAAGCAATTTCAGTGGTTGAGCAAGAGGCTTCCTTCTAATTATGGATTAACCAGGTTTGGGTTTTTCCCAGAGTTTGCAGTCTTGAGACCCTGTCAGACACATTCCTGAGGGCACATCCTGCTCCTCTAAAATGCATGCATTGGCAACTTCAACACAATTCTTCTCAGGAAGGACATGGGGTCAAGCTACCCTTTCTGTGGCACCCAAAATCCCCTCCCCTCCTGCCTTGGTTAAGCTAAGCCTGCTGCATGGTCACTTTACGGCCTGCTGCCTTGGCTGCTTTTAGCAATAAGCCATAGTGGTTTCAGGCACTTTACTGATTTGCCAAAATCTCCCCGTACAGTTCCCCTCTTTAAAGGTCACCTTTCACATAAGGGGGCCTTTACATGGTCACCGCCACACCTTTTCTGGATGCACCTGCCTTGAGATCCAACGAAAGCTCAAGGCTCTCAACCGAGACTGAGCAAATTATCTTCTTGTTGGCATCCCATGCTTAGCACACCAGCATAGCAACTGACAAGTGATCGTTTTAACCTCCTTTCCCGGGAGTATGAGTGCTGGTGGCAGTAACCACTGACTCATCTGTCGGGGGACTTGCCACTGCCGGATTTTGCGCCAGGTCCAGCATGTCATTTGGCTGGTAACAAAAACCACGACTGACTGGGACCCCAAGATTACTATGATGGGATGTGGGGCCAAATTCAGGATGTGCCAGTGGAGGACCATCCCAATAACACTCCCCCCCCAGTGGTGTGACAGGTCTTGGCCAATTCTGGCAAATACCCGTTTAATTTCATCCGCATTCTGATGCACGGTGACCCTGATTCTGCGCCCTTCCTTTTTGCAGTATCTAGCTGGTTCTGTAAATCAGGGTGTACAAGCAATGTTTGTAAGGCTGCTAAATCCATTCCAAGAGGTACAGGTGTTACAACAGAATACAAAGTATAAGACACTTTTAACTGACTATACTGAAAGTCGGGTACATGAAAGTCAAACTCACATCCCCTGATTGCTACAATATGACAGAAACATTTATTCTCATTCAGATTATGATTTACTTTATGAACATAACTTGGTTAGTTTGCTAATACCTCTATGCCAGTAGCATCCAGCACTCCAGCTTCTAATCCAGTTCCACCCAAAGCAGTACAGTGCATTTCTTGGGGGCCTTTTCTGTAGGCTGCCCACCTGCCCTGGCTGCCAGGGAACTCCAATAACCTTCAGTAGTTCACACTGAGATAGTATTAGGGCAGCTCTGCCTTCACTGGGCCTTTACTGTACTGCCCCTTATAGTAATCAGGGAAGGTGTGGCAATGGCTTTTCTTTCCTTACATCCAGTGTCATACAACACCCAGGTGCATTCAGCTGGGCTTGCATGCTGGAAGTTGACTAAGAAGGAACAATTGGTAAGTCTTAGGGTATGTCTACACTACAAGAGTAGTTCGATTCAACTTAACTCGAATTTGTGGAATCGACCTTACAAAGTCGAATTTGTGTAGCCACACTAAGGACACTAATTCGACTTTGTGAGTCCACACTAACAGGACAAGCGTCGACTTTGGAAGCGGTGCACTGTGGGAAGCTATCCCACAGTTCCCGCAGTCCCCGCTGCCCATTGGAATGCTGGGTAGAGCCCCCAATGCCTGCTGGGGGAAAAAATGTGTCGAGGGTGGTTTTGGGTAACTGTCATCATTGAACCGTCACTCCCGCCCTCCCTCCCTGAAAGCGCCGGCGGGAAATCTGTTTGCGCACTTTTCTGGTCAGTGACAGCGCAGATGCCACAGCACTGCGAGTATGGAGCCCGCTGCGATCATCGCTGCACTTATGGCCGTTGTCAACTCCTCGCACCTTATCGTCCACCTCTTCCACAGTCAGCTGCTGAGAAATCGGGCGAGGAGGCTCTGGCAGCACGGTGAGGACAAGAAGTGTCAGAGTGGCACAGACCTCTCAGAAAGCATGGGATCCCACGCCGTGGAGATCATGGTGGCAATGGGTCATGTTCATGCTGTGGAACAGCGATTCTGGGCCCGGGAAACAAGCACGGACTGGTGGGACCGCATAGTGCTGCAGATCTGGGATGAATCACAGTGGCTGCAAAACTTTCGCATGCGTAAGGGCACTTTCCTTGAACTGTGTGACTTGCTGTCCCCTGCCCTGAAGCGCAAGGACGCCCGGATGCGAGCAGCCCTGACTGTGCAGAAGCGAGTGGCCATAGCCCTCTGGAAACTTGCAACGCCAGACAGCTACTGGTCAGTAGCGAACCACTTTGGCATGGGCAAATCTACCATGGGGGTTGCTGTGATGCAAGTAGCCCACGCAATCGTTGACCTACTGCTCTCAAAGGTAGTGACCCTGGGAAACGTCCAGGTCGTCATAGATGGCTTCGCCACGATGGGATTCCCAAACTGCGGTGGGGCTATGGATGGAACTCACATCCCTATCCTGGGACCGGACCACCAGGCCAGCCAGTATATTAACCGAAAGGGCTACTTTTCAATGGTGCTACAAGCACTGGTGGACCATAGGGGACGTTTTACCAACATCAACATCGGGTGGCCGGGCAAGGTTCATGACGCGCATGTTTTCAGGAACTCTGGTCTGTTTAGACGCCTGCAGGAAGGTAGTTTCTTCCCAGACCACAAAATAACTGTTGGGGATGTGCAGATGCCTATAGTGATCCTCGGGGACCCAGCCTACCCGCTAATGCCCTGGCTCATGAAGCCCTATACAGGCGCCTTGGACAGTGACAAGGAACTCTTCAACTACCGGCTGAGCAAGTGCAGAATGGTGGTGGAGTGTGCTTTCGGACGTCTCAAGGGGAGATGGCGAAGCTTACTGACTTGCTCGGATCTCAGCGAAACCAATATCCCCATTGTTATTGCAGCTTGCTGTGTGCTCCACAATCTCTGTGAGAGCAAGGGGGAGACCTTTATGGCGGGATGGGAGGTTGAGGCAAATCGCATGGCTGCTGATTACACTCAGCCAGACACCCGTGCGATTAGAAGAGCCCAGCGGAAAGCGCTGTGCATCCGGGAGGCTTTGAAAGCTAGGTTCCTCAGCGAGCAGCGTGACCTGTGACTGTCCAGTCTCTTTACAGAGAAGCTGAACCTGCCCCTGTTTCAGTTACTATTGACTTTTTTCAGCGGTTACATACCCCGTTCACAAGGTTTCCCCCCTTCAAACAGACGTTTAAAAATAAAGTTATTGGAACATTTTTAATTAACAAAGTTTTCTTTACTAACGAATTCTCGTTCAAGGGTTACAACAGGGACGCAGACTGTGGTGGGTACGGTGTGCAGTGATGTACATACCGCTTCTACACTCGAGGACTGACACGCTCCTGCTCCTACAGCGGTCTCTGGGGGGAGGACGGTTACCAGAGGGTGTGCAGGAAGGGGTGGGTTTGCAGGAAGGGGTGAGGGGTGTGTGGGAAGGGTGAGTAGGTGTGGGTGGATGATGGCTCTGGCTGGGGCTCAGGGCATCGGAGAGGTTCATGGCTAGGGTGGAAGGGCATGGTAAGGGCAGCCTGCCTTGCCATTTGTGGATGCCAGGCGCTCGGACCCTGGGGCAACATACACCTCCCAGACTGACCTGGGGCAGCAGACACCTCGCAGAGTGACCCGGGTGCCTAGTGACTGCACTCTGTGTGTGACCTGCTGTTGATCCTGCCCCCATGTCTGTACCCTGTTAATGGTGGCTGTCCTATGCAATTAACAAACCCCTCCCCCACCCTTCACACAAAGTCTTCTGCAAAGAAACATGACGGAAACAGTAATGAACAGCAAACTATTTTTAATACTCAACTACACAGTTGGGGGATGAAACTGGGATTTGGGATCGGGTGAGCCAGGAAGGCAAGCAATTCTCATACTTTAGGGAATGAGAGCTGTTTGGTACATGAGCGCTCTGCTGGGGTGGAGTGACAGTTTTCACGGCCCCTAGCGCCCCTCCTTCTTGTGATTTTGGGTGAGGGGGGGACAGGACTTTGTGGCGGGGGAGGGCGGTTGCAGATACAGTTCAGGGGGGCTCTCTGCTCCTGCCTGCGGTCCTGCAGAACATCCACAAGGCGCCGGAGCGTGTCCGTTCGCTCCCTCATTAGTCCAAGCAGCGTTTGAGTCGCCTGCTGGTCTTCCTGCCGCCACCTGTCCTCCCGTTCGCTGTGTGAGCACTGCTTGCTGAGAGAGGGTCTCCCTCCACTGGCTCTGCTGTGCCGTCTCGGCTCTGGAGATGGCCATCAGTTCAGAGAACATCTCGTCCCGAGTCTTTTTCTTTCGCCGCCTAATCTGCGCCAGCCTCTGTGAGGGGGATGCCGGGGCAGTTCGGGAAAGAGCCGCAGCTGTGTGATGGGAAAAAGGAAGTGATTTCCTTCCAAAGATACATGTTTGCGAACACTGAACACAGTCTACTCAGTTTCTGTGAACAAGACCATACAGGGCACCTAATCTCATGTGATCTCAGGACAAGTTCGAATTTTCGGCATTCGCTTTCATTGCCTGGGGTCTTGCACTGGAGATCGGACAAGCAGGGCAGGACAGCAGAATCCGTGTAGCAGCCAGGCCTGGTAAGCCGGAAACTTTAGGCTGCTTAACAGTTAATGGATAGCAGGGCCCTCCTGCTGCAGGCAATCTGGAAAGCATAAAGTCTGACCCTGTTCCAGCCCCTCGCGGCTGTCCCCGGGAAAGATCCCTGTATGCTTTTCCTCTGCAGCCTACAACACGTGGCTGTTAAACGACGGTCATTGTTATGCAAAGGAAAAGTCAAGCATTCACAATAGTAACATTAAAGTAATTCCCCTAATTAGATGCAGCAGTCGCCGAGCGAGATCACCCTGAGTCGGGTCTCCAGGACAAACAGAGAGCGAATGCTGCGTGAATCCCTGCACAGACCAGGGCCCTATGCTGCCATGCTGGTCGAGGCGATGCTCCCATTATACCTCCTGATGGCCTGGCGCGGAACAGTGTGCTTCCACGGAGCACCCAACAAGGCACCTCTTCCCAGGAACCTCCTAAGGAGGCTTTTCAAGTACCTCTCAGAGTGCTTCGTTGAACTGTCCCAAGAGGATTTTTGTTCGATCCCTATATGCATTGACCTTCTTTTTATATAGTTTTTATTCCTGTTTTGTTAAGAAATAAATGTTTACATGTTTATAGCACTTACCGACTGATCCTTCCCCTGATTCGGAGTCCGGGTTAACGGCCGGGGAGGGTTGGTAGGGGATCTCTGTGAGGGTGATGAAGAGATCCTGGCTGTCGGGGAAAGCAGTATTGTAACCGCTGTCGCCTGCCTCGTCCTCCACAAACCCTTCCTCATCTTCCCCATCGGCGAACATCGCCGAGAAACTGCCCCTCGACACTATCCCATCCTCAGAGTCCACGGTCACTGGTGGGGCAGTGGTGGCAGACCCACCGAGAATGGCATGCAGTGCCTCGTAGAAGCGGCATGTCTGGGGCTGGGCTCCGGAGCGTCCGTTTGCCGCTTTGATTTTTTGGTAGCCTTGTCTCAGGTCCTTGATTTTCACGCGGCACTGCGTTGCATCCCGGCTGTATCCTCTGAGTGCCATGGCTTTGGAGACCTTCTCGTAGGTCTTTGCATTCCGTTTTTTGGAGCGCAGCTCCGAAAGCACAGACTCATCGCCCCACACAGCGATCAGATCCAAGACTTCCCGGTCAGTCCATGCTGGGGCCCTCTTTCTACTCTGAGATTGCATGGGCTCCTCTGCTGGAGAGCTCTGCATCGCTGCCAGTGCTGCTGAGCTCGCCCTGATGTCCAACCAGGAAATGAGATTCAAACTGGCCAGACAGGAAAAGGAATTCAAATTTTCCCGGGGCTTTTCCTGTGTGGCTGGTCAGAACATCCAAGCTCGGACTGCTGTCCAGAGCGTCAACAGAGTGGTGCACTGTGGGATAGCTCCCGGAGCTACTAAGGTCGATTTGCATCCACACCTAGCCTAATTCGACATAGCCATGTCGAATTTAGCACTACTCCCCTCGTCGGGGTGGAGTACCGAATTTGAAATAAAGAGCCCTCTAGGTCGAATTAAATGGCTTCCTGGTGTGGACGGGTGCACGGTTAATTCGAATTAACGCTGCTAAATTCGAATTAAAGTCCTAGTGTGGACCAGGCCTTAGAGTTCTTTGAAGGAGTCAATAAACATGTGGACAAGGGGGATCCGGTGGACATAGTTTACTTAGATTTCCAGAAAGCCTTTGACAAGGTCCCTCACCAAAGGCTCTTAACGTAAATTAAGTTGTCATGGGATAAAAGGGAAAGTCCTTTCATGGATTGAGAACTGGTTAAAGGACAGGGAACAAAGGGTAGGAATTAATGGTATATTCTCAGAATGGAGAGGGGTAACTAGTGGTGTTCCCCAAGGGTCAGTCCTAGGACCAATCCTATTCAATTTATTCATAAATGATCTGGAGAAAGGGGTAAACAGTGAGGTGGCAAAGTTTGCAGATGATACTAAACTACTCAAGATAGTTAAGACCAAAGCAGATTGTGAAGAACTTCAAAAAGATCTCACAAAACTAAGTGATTGGGCAACAAAATAGCAAATGAAATTTAATGTGGATAAATGTAAAGTAATGCACGTTGGAAAAAATAACCCCAACTATACATACAACATGATGGGGGCTAATTTAGCTACAACGAGTCAGGAAAAAGATCTTGGAGTCATCGTGGATAGTTCTCTGAAGATGTCCACGCAGTGTACAGAGGCGGTCAAAAAAGCAAACAGGATGTTAGGAATCATTAAAAAGGGGATAGAGAATAAGACTGAGAATATATTATTGCCCTTATATAAATCCATGGTACGCCCACATCTCGAATACTGTGTACAGATGTGGTCTCCTCACCTCAAAAAATATATTTTAGCACTAGAAAAGGTTCAGAAAAGAGCAACTAAAATGATTAGGGGTTTAGAGAGGGTCCCATACGAGGAAAGATTAAAGAGGCTAGGACTCTTCAGCTTGGAAAAGAGAAGACTAAGGGGGGATATGATAGAGGTCTATAAAATCATGAGTGATGTTGAGAAAGTGGATAAGGAAAAGTTATTTACTTATTCCCATAATACAAGAACTAGGGGTCACCAAATGAAATTAATAGGCAGCAGGTTTAAAACAAATAAAAGGAAGTTCTTCTTCACGCAGCGCACAGTCAACTTGTGGAACTCCTTACCTGAGGAGGTTGTGAAGGCTAGGACTATAACAGTGTTTAAAAGGGGACTGGATAAATTCATGGTGGCTAAGTCCATAAATGGCTATTAGCCAGGATGGGTAAGAATGGTGTCCCTAGCCTCTGTTTGTCAGAGGATGGAGATGGATGGCAGGAGAGAGATCACTTGATCATTGCCTGTAAGGTTCACTCCCTCTGGGGCACCTGGCATTGGCCACTGTCGGTAGACAGATACTGGGCTAGATGGACCTTTGGTCTGACCCGGTACGGCCTTTCTTATGTTCTTATGTAAATGCTTTTCAGAGACTGCAGGAACTGTGGGATAGCTTGCGTCCTCAGTCCCCCCTCCCTCCCTCCATGAGCGTCCATTTGATTCTTTGGCTTTCCGTTATGCTTGTCACGCAGCAGCGTGCTGAGTCTCTGCTATGGCGTCTGTCTGGAGATTTTTTAAAAATACTTTGGACCAGGCGTAACATTACAGTAATTCCCCTAATTAGATGCAGGAGTCGCTGAGAGAGATCACCCTGCAGAGGCTTTTCGATTACCTCCAGGAGAGCTTCGTGGAGATCTCCCAGGAGGATTTCTGTTCTATCCCCATATATAGTGACCTCCTTTTCACATAGTTCAGATTCCTGTTACATTAATAATAAAAGTTTACATGTTTAAAGCACTTACCGACTGATCCTTCCCCTGATTCAGGGTCCGGGTTAACGGCCGGGGAGGATTGGTAGGGGATCTCTGTGAGGGTGATGAAGAGATCCTAGCTGTCAGGGAAATCAGCGCTGTAAGCGCTGTCGCCTGCCTTGTCCTCCACAAACCCTTCCTCATCTTCCCCATCCACGAACATCGCCGAGGAACTTCCCCTCGACACTATCCCATCGTCAGAGTCCACGGTCACTGGTGGGGCAGTGGTGGCAGACCCACCGAGAATGGCATGCAGTGCCTCGTAGAAGCGGCATGTCTGGGGCTGGGATCCGGAGCGTCCGTTGGCCGCTTTGATCTTTTGGTAGCCCTGTCTCAGGTCCTTGATTTTCACGCGGCACTGCGTTGCATCCCGGCTGTATCCTCTGTCTGCCATGGCTTTGGAGACCTTCTCGTAGGTCTTTGCATTCCGTTTTTTGGAGCGCAGCTCCGAAAGCACAGACTCATCTCCCCACACAGCGATCAGATCCAAGACTTCCTGGTCAGTCCATGCTGGGACCCTCTTTCTACTCTGAGATTGCATGGACTCCTCTGCTGGAGAGCTCTGTATCGCTGCCAGTGCTGCTGAGCTCGCCCTGATGTCCAACCAGGAAATGAGATTCAAACTGGCCAGACAAGAAAAGGAATTCAAATTTTCCCGGGGCTTTTCCTGTGTGTCTGGTCAGAACATCCAAGCTCGGACTGCTGTCCAGAGCGTCAACAGAGTGGTGCACTGTGGGATAGCTCCCGGAGCTACTAAGGTTGATTTCCGTCCACACATAGGCTAATTCAACATAGCCATGTCGAATTTAGCGCTACTCCCCTCATCAGGGAGGAGTACAGAATTCGAACTAAAGAGCCCTCTAGGTTGAACTAATTAGCTTCCTGGTGTGGACGGGTGCACGGTTAAATCGAATTAACGCTGCTAAATTCGACATAAACTCCTAGTGTAGACCAGGCCTTAGTCTTTGAGTAACCAATGTTTTTACATACCCTTTTTCCCTTGGTAATTTCACTTTGTGCCTTAAAAATTTTTTTATATCCATCCTTTTATTCCCCCCAACAGATAAACCCTGTATCTCATGCATATTTTGCCTTTAAATGTGCCTTTACCACCCCTCAGGATGTTTCCCTATTAACAGGCTGGCGATTCTTGACCTCCGCCCTTCTGCAACATTGGTTTCTGGAAATACAGTTAAAATGGTTGTTAAGCCTTTTCTGCCTAATGCAGTATTTTCTTTTTTATTGTAACACAGTACACAACAATGGTAGCAACAAGACAAACAACACAAGACAAAACATAAAACACAAAACACAATCTTTGTCGCAACAATATATTCACGGGATTCTGGGTTGCTCCTCAGCTGGTACCAGCTTTTCCTGATTTTCTGAAAGACAAAAAGAACGTATTTCTACCCCTTTTGGGGTGGCAGATTATTGCTTAAAATATCCTTTCCTTTTACAAACATCCTTGCTGATTGCTGGCAACAAAGAGGAATTACCCCCACACGTCCCTGTGGTTTTGTTCTATAGGCAGGCCAGGTTTCAATGGCTCCTACCTTTTAACGGTTTAGGGGGAATTATTATCCCACCGGTTTCAGAGTGGCAGCCGTGTTAGTCTGTATCAGAATAAACAACGAGGAGTCCTTGTGGCACCTTAGAGACTAATACATTTATTTGGGCATGAGCTTTTGTGGGCTAGAGCCCACTCCCTCAGATGCATGAAGTGAAAAATTGAGGAGCAGGTGTAAACATGTGACAGGATGGGGGTTGCTTTACCAAGGGTGAGGTCAGTCTAAGGAGATAAGAGTTCATTCTTGATCCTCTCTGGTTTGCTGTATAGGATGTTGATCAGGTGGTTCCGCAGTTTCTTTGAGAGTGTGGCACAATCTCTCACCATAGTCTGTGTGGTATGTTGATTGTAATGGATTCTTTACCTTCTGTCCTTTGGTATTATGTAAATTTCTTTGCGTTTGGAAAGGAAGATGATGTGTGTCTGTATCTGCACGAGTTTTTTCATGAAGTTGATGGATTTCCAGTCATACGGCTGAATTCAGTGCCTTGCATGGTGACAGGTTCCAGAGCGGCAGCCGTGTTAGTCTGTATCAGCAAAAACAATGAGGAGTCCTTGTTCCGCCATTACATTCATGAGGTGGTGAACCTCGGTTTGCCTTCTTATACAGCAGACCAAGTTTGCAATGTTTCTCTGCTGTGCTAAGCTTTAAGTGTGTTCACAGGTAATAGCTGAGAAGCATCATTACCATATGACCTTAAAGGTTTTCCCAAAAATCATACACACTATACATTGTTACAGGGGTACTTATTAACATTAAATTTATCCCAATGTTTAATATTAAGATCAAGTCTATTCAAAGTATCTTGCTATACCATGCCTTTTATTTAGACAATTTGTTTTTGAGGCCAGTGTGTACAATGTTCTCTTGAAATCTTTGCATAGGCTTTTTAATGTAATTATATCCTTGGGGTTTTGGTGAATTAAAAGGTAGGGGTGTCATGCATATAAGCAGACACCTTTTGTACCTGTCTTCAGATTTCAGCACTGCATACACACAGAAAAAGGATATTTTTTCCTACTTGCGGTTAACCTGTCCCTCTCATATTTTTAGGTTTGACTTCGTTTTCCATCTTCCTCTGGAGGGTCATAATTTGAGCCTTTTGGTTTCAGGTAGTTTGTTTGCTGACCAGGCATACTCATTATCTGCAGCTCCTTTGTGGTGCCATTTATGGGCAGTTCTCTCTTTCCTCTATCAGTTAGGTGATTTGCATTAACACAGACGCTTTCTGGCTTGCTTTTGCCTCCAAAGCCATCAGCAGCTCAGAGACCGTGTGTTAAAAGGGACAAAATCAACTTCCACCCGAGTTTTGATTTCTTTTCACTTTCAACTCCTGTTTCCAGAACACCCAGCGAGCTGAAAAAGAAAACACAACCTATTGTGGCTCCCTTTAGAGCTCTAATAGGATTTTAATTAAGTAGCATGTTTTGTTTGCATTTCTTTTACCCCTTCTACAATATACACTGCACATGTCCTGGGGAAAAATGCACCTTCCTTTCATAGTTTTACTTCTATAACATTATATTAGCCATATCAACTTTTACATAAGGTGTAACTGTTTCTTTTGTGCTCACAGAGTTTTCATGTACCTTCATCAAAGTACAATCTGATTACTCAGACCCACCTTAAGGCTCAGTGTTTCTAATGTTGCCTCTTTTTTTGTGTGCACCTCACCCCTGCTGTTGCTCCAGAGAGGCACTGTCTTTTTTCCTTATTTCTTTTACTACAGCTCTTATCTGCTATTTTGTTACCAAAAACAAAAAAAAATAACAACAAAAACACAAAGGATCCAGAATTTCTTCCCCTTCTCCTGGCTGAGTGTGGCTCTCAAGTGGCACAGCGGCAGCCCGTCTGCCGGTGGGGAACACAAGATGCATCCCGAGGGAGAGACCAGTCCTGAAGGGTCCCCCTACCTCAAAGTTTTCCCACTTATTTATAACACAATGGCATGTCCCTTAAAGAAAACTTGTTCAGCAAGCAATTCCAATGGCCCAGCAAGAGGCTTCCTTCTGATTATTGATTAATCAGGTGGGGGGTTTTCCCCGAGTTTGCAGCCTTGAGACCCTGTCAGACACATTCTTGAGGGCACATCCTGCTCCTCTAAAATGCCTGCATCAGCAACTTCAACACAGTTCTTATCAGGAAGGACATGGGGTCAAGCTGCCCTTTCTGTGGCACCCAAACCCCCATCCCCTCCTTCCTTGGTCAAGCTAAGCCTGCTGCATAACCACTTTACGGCCTGCTGCCTTGGCTGCTTTTAGCACTAAGCCATAGTGGTTTCAGGCACTTCACTGGTTTGCCAAAATCTCCCCGTACACTGAGTGTAGGTCTGGAGAGCACACGGATCGAGTCTGCAGGTGACACAAGGCTAGGAGGGAAGGGTTACAACACTTTGGAGGATAAAGCTAAAATTCAGAGGGATCTTGCCAATTTGGAGAACTGGGCTATAGACAACAACATGAAATTTGACAAAGACGAACGTAAGGTGCTGCACATAGGGAAGAACAACCAAATGCATAAATACAGAATGGGGGGAAGCTGGTTTGGCAGCAGCACATCTGAGAAGGATCGGGGAGTTGTGGTGGATCCCAACCTCAACATGAGTCAGCAATGCGATGCTGTTGCAGAAAAAACAAATGCAGTTTTAGATTGCAGTAACAGAGGCCTCGCATGCAAGTCACAGGAGGTGACAGTACCGCTCTAGCCAGTGCTGCGTAGGCCTCAGCTGGAGAACTGTGTCCAATTCTGGTCACCACTGTATAGTGAGGATGTAGAGAAACTGGAGAGTATCCAGAGGTGGACACAGATGGTCAGAGGGATGGAATGCAATGCAAGGTGTCTGAGCAAAGACTGAAGGAACTGGGTATGTTTGTTTTGGAAAAGAGGAGACTAAGGGGGGATATGACAGCAGGCTTCAAACACTTGAAAGATTGACATAAGAAAGATGAAGAAAAGTTGTTCTCTTTTGCCACAGACGGCAGGACGACGGGTGATGGGTTCAAACTACAGCACAGCAGATCGAGATTAAATCTCAGGACAAACTTCCTCACTGTAAGAACAGTAGGACAATGGAACAGATGCCTAGAGAGGTTATGGAAGCTCCATCACTGGAGGGTTTCAAAGGCTCACTGACTATCTGGGATGATTTAGACACAGCAAACCTGGCAGCCTGACAGGGGTTAGACTAGACGACCCTTACGGCCTTTTCTAACTTGATGGTTTTATGATTCCCTAAGTTAATGTCCCTCTTCTGCAGTGACGACCAGGCCTTAAGGGTTGGCTCCTGGCCCTCACTCAGGTAGCTCCAGCCAGGCCTTTCCCTCTGGCTGGTGTGGGGGAAGGTGCTCCCAGGTCCCGTCTGGATCCTCCACAGGTCTCTTTCTGCCCTTTACCCGTCAGTCAGGGCACTAGGCACCAGCTCTCCCTGAGCGAGGGAGCTCTACCAGTCCCTTGCAAGGCTCTGGGCCTCTCCTACCAGCCCCCTATGTCTTTCTGAGCCCCTTGTCTCCCCTCTGTGATACAACAGGCTCCATTTTACAAGCAGCCCTGCCCCTACCCCAGGCTACCATCACGTGATGTCTGATCCAGCCAGCATCCCAAACCCATCACCTGAGGTGGGGGCTAACTGCACACTGATGGGGCTGAGCCCAAATCCCCTAAAAGCCCAGCCCGCCCCTGACACCACCCACCTGGCAGGGGAGGGGGAAGCCGCTGCCAGGAGTCAGGCCGTGCTGGACCAGTGGTGATGCTGCAGCAGGGCATAGAGATGCAATGGGCTGGGGGAGGCGGAGGCAGAATTATGTGTAACTGTGACACCCCCCTTCCCTGCCCCTCAGCACAACTCCCTGCTGAAGCGCAGGCCTGAGCTCTGTCTTTTCAGGGCTTCAAAAAAGAAACGTATTGCACAGAATTGAAGCTCAGAGCTACGGTACCAGCCCCTGCCTGTAGGGGTTAACGACAGCTGCCAGTCAGCTCAGAGAGTCCCAGACAATTTCTTAGTGAGCGAACGTTTAACACACACACAGCCCCTCGCAGACAGTATGCGGGACACTGTTCAGTCCCCTCAGCAGCGCGGTTCGGCAGTAAATCTGTGGGGTTCCTTACAGAGACTCCCGGTGCTGTTGCTGTTACATGTATTTCAGTGCAAGGTAACAACACAACACTCACGTGTGGAGTTTGGGCCACACCTTCCGAGCATTCCCCTCTGACCTCACACTGATCATGCCCCAGTCTCTGGGGGAGGGGGAGGCTCCAAATGTCCCAGTCTCTGTGGGGGAGGGGGGAGGCTCCAAATGTATGTGTCCCCCCTCTGGACTCTCCGGGGCCTGAGGAGAATGGCGGCCTGTCCGTCCCCGCCCAGCACCTCAGAATCTCCTCAGCAAACACCAGCCCAAAGCCCCGTCTGGCCAGCAGCTATTCCCATGTAGCGCCCCCGCTCCACCTGGTCACCTTTAATTCCAGTTGGCTTACAGGAGTTGATGGACAGGTCTGGGTTCTCCTGGATCCTGCCACCCCCTCAGCAGGGTGAATCTTCTTTATTTTCCCCTAGGAATTTATTTGGCGGTGCCTCCACCCCCCCTCGCTCCTTCCTGGCAGGGTCACCAGGGCAGCTTGGGTGGAAAATTCTTACCACAGGGGAACTCCCACTTACTTGCCAGATCGTTGGAGACTCCCAAGAAATAACACAAACACATACAATGTATTCAACACAGTAATTATCTTAAACAGGAGACAAACATACCATAACAGGGTAAAACACTGCTAATACCCGTGACTTTCCCCAGTCACGAGACCTGATGTATGAAATGTAAGATCAGTGACCCGTCGGTACCGTACTTTGTTGGGGCCTTTAATGACCTATGACCACAAGATCGTCTCTGCAGTGGTTTAGCCGTTTGGTTGGCTGGGTTCAGTACAACCCAAAGGACTCACAAGTGGGAGGAGGTGGTAAGTCCTTCCACAGGTTTAATAAGCAGCAGGTTATAAAATCCCCAAACCGTCACTCCCTGGCTTGAGGACACAGTTCAGGGAGCAGGGGGTCCCCAAAACAAATTCCCTGGTGCACTCACAAACTCCATGAATGATCCTCAGGGTCAGAGCTGACTCTGGACCCCTCGGTCACTGCAGAGGGGCTGGTCTCTGCTGGCCGGGATCCTCCTCAGGCAGGAGTCAGGCTGCATCGGTCCCAGGATTTCCCCTCCCCACAAAGGGGTGCAGGGCTCAAGGTGCAGGTTACACAACTACACTAACATCCAAACTGTCGTCTCCTAGCCCAGCGTCCAGACACCCCCCGAGCAGGCAGCAGCCCTGGACTAGCAGCCAGAGCAGAGCTGAGCATGTGGGAACTGGTCTCACCTAGGGAGCTGGAGACTGAACTCAGCCTGGCTGGGGAAGTTTCCCAGCAAAACTCGACAAACTGGGAGAGATCAGTGGAGAGGAAAAAGCCAGCAAGTCTGCTTGTCCTTCCTGGAAACCTCCTGTACAGCCCCAGAGATGGCGACTGAGGCCGTGTCTACGCTACAAAGTCATGTCGGCGTTCAGCCACGAATGTTTGTGTATCGCTGGGCATGTGCCCACTTGGCTGCTTGTACCAGTGCTGCTCGTACTCACCAGCAGTGCTTGTGTAACACGCTAACCTTTGATTCCACACGTGCCCCCTCTCATCCCACGTTACCGCCGGAGCAGTGAGCAGGGTCTGTCTCTTTGGACAGCAGAACTCCCACCCGTGGATGGTCACACATAGGAAAAAGATGCAGATTTGGACAGTCGTAGATGCCCCAGGATAGGGCCGGCCTTCGGGGCGGGCGATGTGGGTGACTGCCCAGGGTGCCATGGTCGGGGGGGAGGGGGCGTGGTCCGGAGGCAAGGAGCAGAACACAGGCCTGGCCCCACACTGCCCCCAGCCTGCCCCTCACCGTGCTTCAGCGGGATGATGCTGGAGGCCCCACAACACAAGTGGGCCCAGGACACAGAGCAGGATGCCATGGCTGGGGCGGAGCTGGGGGTATCCCAGGAGGGGAGAGGGCCCAGGCTTCCCCAGGCCCAGTCCCTCCGCTGCACGACCTCCGACAGCCAATCGCACGCGCCGCGCATGGGGATGATGCCTTTACGCTCTCGCCAGAGCCCCACCCGCAAGAGGGGGCCATGAAAGGCTGGGCCCAGGGAGCTGGAACAATGTGAATAGTGGGGTGCTGAGAGCCACTGAACCGAACTGTAACCCTGCATGTGATGGAAACCGCCTCCAGCCAGGGGGTGCGGCAGCCCCCCTAGATCCAGCACCTATGGCCAGGCGCTGCCGACAGAGCGCTGTCATCCGCTTCCCTCACGCCTCCTTCCCTCATCCACCCGTCTCTCCCCTCCATGCCCTCCCCCGTGTAACCATCTCTTATCTCCAGACCTCCCACTACCCCTCCTTCCCTCATCCAAACACCAGGCATCACTTCCCATTTCTATTTCTGGGCCAGGGCTGCTGTCAGAGGGAGGCTCTAACCCAGCAGGCTGCAGAAAGGACCCACAGGCCGGTGATCAGGGGCTCGGCTCAGCGCGAAGCCAGGACAATGGCCAGGGACAATATCTATGAGAACATGCCGATGACGGAAGCTGCTCCCCAGCCCAAAGGTAAGCACAAGAGGCTGCACCGGACCCTGGACTCCCGCTGGCCTCTCCTTGGCTTTGTGGTCTCTGCAGAGCATCCTGGGCAGCGACCGCTTGCTCCACTGACCACGAACCCAGAGCTCAGCCTTGTGCTGGCCAGACAGCACCACAGGCAGTGGGCGATGGTGCTCGGTCAGTGCTTCCCAGTGCGTTCTCTCCCCTGCCAGTCCCCAACGGGAGAAGGGCACAGGGGGAGAGATGGGAGTCCCTGCCCCGCATCCCAGCCTCCTGCCGGGCAGCGCAGTGCCATGGGCTGGCCATAAAAGCCACCATCAGCCTCTCCCAGGAGGAGATCACCAGGGTCGAATCCTCACAGCCCCCATTTCTGGGGACCAGGTCCCTCTCATCCCCCCATTTCACAGTGACACCTCCTTTCCTTACCCTCTGCCCCTTCCCTGCCCGAGCACATGCGTCTAACCGTGAGCAGGGGCAGGGAGACGTAGCTGTGTTAGCAGAGAAGGGTTTTCCCCAGGGCTCGGGGTTGGGGAGGGAACCTGTTCCTCCAAGGACAAGGAGCAAATGGAGCTGGAAGTGCTGAGATAAGGACCAGGTTGTTTTCTTAAAGCTCCCAGCACAAGGGGCCCCTCTCAGGGCTTTGGCTGGGTGACTGGGCAAGAAAGTGACAGATGAAATTCAATGTTGATTAATGCAAAGTAACGCACATTGGAAAACATAATCCCAACTATACTTATAACACGATGGGGTCTGAATTAGCTGTTTCCATTCAAGAGAGGGATCTTGGAGTCATTGTGGACAGTTCTCTGAAAACATCCACTCAATGTGCAGCGGCTTCAAAAAAGCGAACAGAATGTTCGGAATCATTAAGAAAGGGACAGAAAATATCCTATTGCCTCTGTATAAATCCATGGTACACCCACATTTTGAATACTGCGTGCAGATGTGGTTGCCCCATCTCAAAAAAGATATATTGGAATTGGAAAAGGTTCAGAAAAGGGATAGGGGTATGGAACGGCTGCCATATGAGGAGAGATTAATAAGACTGGGACTTTTCAGCTTGGAAAAGGGACGACTAAGGTGAGATATGACTGAGATATATAAAATCATGACTGAGGTGGAGAAAGTAGATAAGGGAGTGTTATTTACTCCTTATAGAATCATAGAATCATAGAATCTCAGGGTTGGAAGGAACCTAAGGAGGTCACCTAGTCCAACCCCCTGCTCAAAGCAGGACCAAACCCAACTAAATCATCCCAGCCAGGGCTTTGTCAAGCCTGACCATAAAAACCTCTAAGGAAGGAGATTCCACTACCTCCCTAGGTAACCCATTCCAGTTCTTCACCATCCTACTAGTGAAAAATTTTTTCCTAATATCCAGCCTAAACCTCCCCCTCTGCAACTTGAGACCATTACTCCTTGTTCTGTCATCTTCTACCACTGAGAACAGTCTAGATCCATCCTCTTTGGAACCCCCTTTCAGGTAGTTGAAAGCAGCTATCAAATCCCCCCTCATTCTTCTCTTCTGCAGACTAAACAATCCCAGTTCCCTCAGCCTCTCCTCATAAGTCATGTGCTCCAGCCCCCTAATCATTTTTGTTGCCCTCTGCTGGACTCTCTCCAATTTATCCACATCCTTCTTGTAGTGTGGGGCCCAAAACTGGACACAGTACTCCAAATGAGGCCTCACCAGTGCTGAGTAGAGGGGAATGATCACATCCCTCGATCTGCTGGAAATGCCCCTACTTATACAACCCAAAATGCCATTAGCCTTCTTGGCAACAGGGGCACACTGTTGACTCATATTCAGCTTTTTGTCCACCGTAACCCCTAGGTCCTTTTCTGCAGAACTGCTGCCCAGCCATTCGGTCCCTAGTCTGTAGCAGTCTCATAACACAAGAACTAGGGGTCACCAAGTGAAGGTTTAAAACAAACAAACAAAACAAACAGAAGGAAGTATTTCTTCTCCAAATGCACAGTTAACCTGTGGAACTCCTTGTCAGGGGATATTGTGAAGGCTAGGACCATAACAGAGTTCCTAGATAAGTTCATGGAGGATAGGCCCATCATTGGCTATTAGCCAGGATGGGCAGGGATGGTGTCCCTAGTCTCTTTGCCAGAAGCTGGGAATGGGCAACTGGGGATGGATTCCCTGTTCTGTTCATTCCCTCTGGGGCACCTGGCACCGGTCACTGTCGGCAGACAGGACACTGGGCTAGATGGACCTTTGGTCTGACCCAGACTGGCCGGTCTCACGTTCTTATGTTTGGTTGTGCAGGTGTCAGCTGAACAAGGGCCTGCTCCGGGGGTTATTTATCCCCTTTGGTTTCAGTGCAATCCAGATGCCGTGTGGCAGCTGTTCTGGATTGAACACATGAAAGGCGCCCAGGAAGGGTCAGGAGACAGGCAGGGAGACGGGGCTGACGGAAGTGGAGGGTGCGGCTGCAGGCAGCGGCAGCTACGCACCGAGCTCAGCTAGGGTCTCTGCTGCGACAAAGGAAAAGCTGGATATGAGTCAGCAGTGTGCCCTTGTTGCCAGGAAGGCTAACGGCATTTTGGGCTGTATAAGTAGGAGCATTGCCAGCAGATCGAGGGATGTGATCATTCCCCTCTATTCGGCATTGGTGAGGCCTCATCTGGAGTACTGTGTCCAGTTTTGGGCCCCACACTACAAGAAGGATGTGGAAAAATTGGAAAGAGTCCAGCGGAGGACAACAAAAATGACTAGGGGGCTAGAACACGTGACTTATGAGGAGAGGCTGAGGGAACTGGGATTGTTTAGTCTGCAGAAGAGAAGAGTGAGGGGGGATTTGATAGCTGCTTTCAACTACCTGAAGGGGGGTTCCAAAGAGGACGGTGTCACGGAGTCCCCGGGCGATGCTCTGGAACTGCTCCCCACAAAGCCAGTCAGGACTTTGGGGAGCCTCCTCTCCCATGGAGCAGACTGTCTTCAGGGCAAGAAGCTCACACGCCTTCACCTCCTGGGTCTCTTCTGGGAGCATGTAGCGTATGCCTCTTTGTGCGCTTCCCACGCGAGTCTGCCCAGGCAGGTGTGAGGAAGTGGGAATGTTCCGGCTGTGTGATGTGAATACTGAGAGGGGAGTATTGACCTGGGGAGGTTGCAGGGGAGTTGTGCTGGGAGGGCTGCACTGGGGAAGGGAGGACACCTGAGCATGTAACCTGAGGCCCCAGGAGGGGGGTTGGAGGCCAGGTGACACCTCTGCCCGGGACACTGGACAAAGGACAGAGGCTGGGGGAGGAGCCGGGGGGAGACTGAGTAAGAGGCTGGAGGGAGCTTCAGTTTGGGAGCTGGCTGGGAAATGGAGGGGAGCCCTGATGGGGCTTGGGCTTCCCAACGGGGTTGTGGCCTCCCTGGGGCCCACAGATGGACCTGACTACAGAAGGTCCTGTTGTCTGTACTGGCAAGACCTGTTTTGGCCTCTGTTCCTGTCGTCCAAATAAATCTTCTGCTTTACTGGCTGGCTGAGAGTCATGGTGAATTGCAGGAAGCCGGGGGTGCCGGGCCCGGACTCCCCCACACTCTGTGACAGCAGGGTTCTGTGGAAGCCAGAGGGTCCTGCACACACCCCCACTTTTCAGTTAGACGTGACTCTGAGCCAGCCAGTAAAACAGAGGTTTAGTTGCTAGGCGACAGAGTGTCCGGTTAGAAACTGAGGCACCCACACAGTATTCAGAGGAAACATTACGAACAGCCCCATTTTGTCACATCTCTCCCCCCTTCGAGACCGAACTGAGCGAGGTCACTTTAGCCGGTGACCTGGGGAAGTTTGAACCCAGCAATGTTTCCATGGGTGCCCCAGCATCTCTCCCATTCCTTGGGGTGAGTTACACCAGGACAGTCCAGTGTCACCCCCTCCCGTGGGTCTGTTGTGCTTGATGGCGCTTGCAGGCTGCGTGTGGGAAGGTTCATGCAGCCCGGGCCCTTTTGCCACCCCAATACCCCTGAGGTTTAAACTGGGATTGGGTCTTTTCCCAGCGCTCCAGTTTGGAGGGCTGCAATTTGGGCTCTCTTGGTTAACAGCCCCCAGCTTGACCTTGGCCACTCTCTGAACAGGTGTGTCTGTTCCAGGCAGCTTGGCCTCAGCCCCTTACATTTGATGCCACCACGTTGGAGGAGAGTGGTCAGTATACACAGTAAAGCGCTGCCCCAAATGATACAGCTGCAGCTTTCCAAGGGCCTGCACCATGGCTGGGCTTTTTTATTTTGAGGCTGCGCAGTTCTGCTTTTGGGGCAGCCGTTTTTTGCAGTTCCACTTCATCACAGATGGATCTAGACTGTTCTGAGTGGTGGCAGATGACAGAACAAGGAGTAATGGTCTCAAGTTGCAGTGGGGGAGGTTTAGGTTGGATATTAGGAAACACTATTTAACTAGGAGGGTGGTGAAGCACTGGAAAGGGTTACCTAGGGAGGTGGTGGAATCTCCTTCCTTAGAGGTTTTTAAGGTCAGGCTTGACAAAGCCCAGGCTGGGATGATTTAGTTGGGGATTGGCCCTGCTTTGAGCAGGGGGTTGGACTAGATACCTCCTGAGGTCCCTTCCAACCCTGATATTCTAGGATTCTATGAAAACATAAGGAAAAATGTAGTGTGCGCTCAGTGACAGAGAAGCTCCTCCCAGAATCTGTTTCAGGAAAGGCTGAGAACTGTAAACTCAGTACATTAGTGAGAGGCAGCTTCACCCTTTGGTTAGCGTGAGAGAAGCCACTTCTGCAATGTAAGGGGATTATCTGGGCATCTGAGTGTTGTCTGCTGGTTCCAGGAACCACACCCCATGGGGGAGCGGCCTGACCTAATGGCTGAGGCCCAGATCAGACAGGGAGGGGGTGCGGCAGGCTGAGACTATCAGGGAGAGGAGAATCTGACAGCCTTGCGTCTCCAAGCAGCTGCCGTTCACCTTGGGAAGACCAAATCCAGAGCACACCGAGCACACTTACTTCTGTCTACACATAGATCCTGGCTCAAATGCAGCTCTAGTCTTCTCCCTTTAATGTGCAGGGGAGACACAGTCTTCGGGCTTTGCCCTGTGATTCGCCCCTTGGCTGCCTTGCAGGGGGGAGCCCAGCATCCTGGGGATGGGTTATCAGACAGGGATGCTGTAGAAAGGCCCTTCTGAGCACACGGCTGCTGTCAGCCCCACTTTTCTCCTACACAGAATAATTTCCCCTCATTTCACTGCCTCGTTGTATTCATATTTCATAAGTTGTTTCAGGTTCCTTTCCGCACTTAGAAATACTCCTTTGGGCCTGGACTTCACAAGCCCTAAACGTCCCTCTCAAGAAATGCTTAGGCAGGGGGGAAATCCTGCTCCCAGATCTCTCTCTCAGGACACCTGTCTGGCACTAGAGTCTCTCCTGATTTAGGGAGGGTCGCTTTTCACATTCGAGTTCAGGTCAGTTCTGACCTTATTTGGCCTCATTCCGCTGTTGCTGTTAACCACACTCAGGGACTAGGAGGCTGAGCAGGTATTGGATTTCGGGGGTGGAGTTTCCTCAGTCAGTGGCATCTGAGCTGTAACTTTCCATGGATACGTTTCTTCTTCTCCTTCAAGGAAACCCTCCCAAGACATCGGTCCCTTCGCAGCACAGGGCGCAGGGCATCGTCACTGCTGTCCTTCTCCTCCTGGGTCTGGCCCTGGCCACGTCCCTCCTTGCTGTGACGCTTCTATGTAAGTTCAACTGCAGCTCCAAGCCCAACGTTTGCCAACTTCCATACAGGCCAGCTGGCTCGACTGGGGGGGGGGGGGGCACCACCACATTTCAGCAGAATATCGACCGCATTTCCAGTGTGTCCCTCCAAATAAATCTCCTGCTCCAGGGAGTTCGAATGGAGCTGTAAGATCTTGCCCTGCTGCTTTGATACTGGCACAGACTTTCTAAGTCTAACGATGGTCCAGCACTGGCACAGGTCACGGGGGGAGGCTGTGGAACCCCCATCACGGGTGGTTTTTAAGGACAGGTTAGACAACCACCTGTCAGGGATGGTCTGGGTGAACTTCATCCTACCTGAGCATCACCTCAGGGACTTCAGATCACATGTGGCAGCCCCACATGCTCAACCTGCGATCTGAGGGTCACGCTGGGTCTGTTCCTGACCACATATCACCAGCACGAGCCTCAGCCCCAGGCATCCTCATGGCACCATTGAAATGCCCTGCGGAGAGACCGGACGGCCCAGTGGTTCAGGCGCTTGTCTGGGGCTCAGACTGCTGGGTTTAATACCCTGCTCTGCCAAAGATTCCCTGCCCTGGAGCCAGCAAACAGCTGAAAGCAAGGAGCTGGAGTGGAGAGCTCTTGGAGGAGAGGGGAGACAAGCCCCTGTTCCTTAGGGGCAGTGAGTGGCAAAGACGACTGGTGCCGCCCCGTGCTGGGGGGCCACAATCTAAAGGGGAGGACACGTGACCACCCCACGTGTCTCCTCTGCCCACCGACCCCCGTGCCCAGCCCAGGGCCACCATGCACTCCCTGCCCTGCCAGAGTTACCTGCGGGGGGCTCTGTCCTTCTCCCGCCGCGCCTCCCCCCAGCACATTCGGCCGCTCTCCCTGGCAGCCGGGCCCGGGCGAGGAGCAGGAGGGAGCCGGGTCTCATGAGGCTGAAGCCGCCGCTCCAGGTCCCTGTTCTGTGACATACACCAGGAGAGAGCCCCGAACGGGGCCTTGGCTGTGCCGGTGTCCCTCCTCGGGAGGGAAACTGTCCAAGATTAAAATAAAAGACGTCATAGAGAACAGCCTCGCGCTCGGGGCATGTTCCTTCTCTGCGCGTAGCTGGTCTCCAGCCGCAGTTCGGTTCGGTCGCTGACCTGCAGACGTGTGATTTCTAGATCTCCGGGCACAGAGCAAGCTGCAAGCGGTTGAAGAAGGGGTGCAGAAGCTCCAAGTCTCTCTGCAGCCTGACGACGCCTCGGACGCGTCAGCAAAGGGGTCGGACAGTAAGTCGCAGGACGAGGGTCTTAGGCATCAGGGTCGGTTCCCCTCCCTTGGCCTGGACGCTGAGCACTCTCCTGCCTACAGGGATGGTGGGTGCCTGGCATCCTCCTGCTCCCCTCCATAGATTTCCCTGCCAGGTGGTCCCGTCCCCCTGTCTAACGAGCTGCTGCTCTGCACCTTCCTCTGCCAGCGGAGGCTCTGTTCCCAGGGACGGGTGGCTGCTCCTGGCTCCCTCCTGGCTCCCTTCCTGGCAGTGGCAGGCTGGCTGCAGCCGCCCCATGCTCCTGCGCAGGATGCCTAGTGGTCACCATCTTCCGTCCTTTCACTCTTGCTCCCTTCGCTCCATAGTTTCCACCTTGGCCCCTGTATTGTCAGGGTTGCATTGGCGGGAAAGACGGGTGCAGCTCATGAGACACACAGGGCCGAATTCAGACCCTGGTGTAAGCAGGACGTCAGTGGAGCTGCACTCGTGGGTCTCCATTTGCCCCCCAGTCCCTGCGCCCTCCCTGTGCAGCTCCAATAATTTGGGTACCTGCCACAGTCCCATTGCTGGAGGCAGAGCGCCCCCTTGTGGCCACGTCTCACAACTGTCTGTCTGTCGGGCACAGGGCTGCACATACAAACCCGTCCGTGGATCAGGTTATTCAGCGTCCAGTCAGAAAATGGGCCTGAACTAAACCCCGGCACAGAACTCGCCTGAACGCTGGGTGTTCAAAATCCCGGCCTGGAGCCCGGGGCCACGGCTGAGGGCCATGGATGTTTTTGCAGCCCCAGCTCTGCCCCATGCTGCACGGGACCCGCTCACAGCTCACAAGGGGGGAGCGATTGGGAAGAGGAGGCTGGGGAGATTGGGGGGACAGGGCTAGAATTCAGGAGAGCTGGGGTCAATTCCCAGCTCTGCTGCAAACTTCCTGTGTGATCTTGGGCACCTCTCCCTGCACCTCAGTTCCCCATCGGTAAAATCATCCTTTATTTCTCCCACCTCGCGTCTATTTTGACTGTGAGCTGTTGAGAGCAGGGACTGTCCCATCCTGTCCGTACAGCGCCTGGCACACAGGGGCCTGCAGGTGCTGCTCTAGTGCATGTGCTGATAATCAAGTGTTCTGCATCTCCACTGACGTCACGGTGACTTTCTTCTAGGTCTGCAGCTATTGGATGAAATGCAGGCAGGAGTCCAGCTGCTGAAAGCCCAGCTGGGTAACGTCAGTGCAGCGTATGGAGAAATCCAGATCCATCTGGACCACTTCAGTGCAGCATATGGAGAAATCCAGATCTGGCTGGACAATGTCAGTGCAGCGCGAGCAGCAGTGCAAGGTCACTGCAGTAAGTACTAGCTGCAGTGCTGGTTGGTGCCGTTTCTGCAGGTGCTGAGGATGAACGGAGGATTTCAGTCTCCCAGGCTGACAATGCAGCGACTTTCTCCAGCACCGAGTTCTCTTCCATTGAAAATCACCGGTGGCTGCACCTGTGCCCATACCGTGGTGATTGGTGTGGAGTTAAATTACACCCTAGGCCTCGTTAGCCTAATGGGAGCACCCAGCTGTCAGCTCTTCTTAGATGCTCCAAACCCGTCAGGTCACAGGCAGAAAGTGACCCTGGCATTTCAGCGTATGGGGCGTTACTTTCAGAACCATCCCTGAGCCAGCGCCCCCGGCAGGGTGTTGGGGGAGGTGCCAAAGTGCAAGAGACCCAAGACCTCAACTTCTCATGATCATTGAAAATGTTTGATGCAGAACCAGGGGATGTTCCATCTTGGGCAGCTACATTCCCCGTCCTGAATTCCCCCTGCCAGCTCAGCTGAATAGTGAGTCTCCCCTTTCCCATTACAGCAGTGCTGCTCTGCACTGGGACCAGAGCCCAGATGCAGCTGCATTTCAGTGCTGGGGGAGTGACCCCGTGGTGTCTGCTTTCTGCAGCGCTCTTTGGGATCCAAAATGTGGCCACAAAAGTTCCTTATTGTGATGCTGGAGAATCAGGATTCAGAAGCTCCCTGGGCTGGGGGCAGATGAAGGGCAGGGGAAATGCAGCACTAGAAACCCTGAGCTCCCTGCGTGTGTCCCTGTGACTTTAGCCCGGGTGTCTCACCTCAGTCTCTGCTCCTAGGTGACATGCTGACAAAGCTCTCCAGGGGCTGGACATTTTTCAATGGGAACCTCTATTACTTTTCACAAGAAAGGAAGTCGTGGGATGAGGCCGAGCAGTTCTGTGTGTCTCAGAACTCGCACCTGACCTCTGTCTCCTCCCAGGCAGAACAGGTGAGCGCAGGAACCTCCTAGGGGTTTGGACAATGGGTCAGTGCCTTGTTTCACACAAGAAGGAAGTAGAAGGTGGCATCTGAGGTTGCAAACCATCGGAGAGGATGCCAAGCCTTGGTACCTGACTCAAGGGATTCACTCATCAGTTTAAAAGCAGAGATGGGGCAGAGGAACTGTGCCAGGATCTGGACTTCCCATAGTCTGAGATGCTGGGGGAGGGGGATTTGGGGTCAGGCTCATTTCTGATTTTCCCTACTTCCAATGTAGCATTTCCTGCAAACCCAATGGCTTTCCCAGTGAGGACCCCTTTGATCCCTCTCCCCAGGCCTGAGCTCCTGCTGGACAATCTAGAAGCCTGTATCTGGAAGGCTTGTGTGCAAGGGGCCATGCACCTCTCAGAGAATCCTCGCTCCCCACGTGCCCACTGCAGCCCTCACCCTAGGCCTCTGCAGCACGTTCAGAGGAGGAAAATCCCACCCTCCGGCAGGGCCAGACTTTGCACCCAGTTCTCTGCTCTGAGCTTTGCCTCCTGCAAGGGCAGGGGGCTGGTGTGAACTCTGAGGTGCCCGTCAGTACCTGCCGCAGCCCAGCTCTGAGGGGCCGTGGGGGGAGTGTTCTGAGACAGGTCCCTGCTGCTAGCCCCAGGCAGATACAGATGCAGACACACACACAGAGCTGCTCCAGGGCTCCCTTAGGGTCTCCCAGCTAGTCACTGTCAGCGTTGGAGGCAGGACACCGCGTCTCCCGCTGCCCAGTGCCCTGCTCACACCACCAGACGCCCTTTCCTCTCCCCCAAAATCTGTTCAGCCCAGGCAGCTGCGGCTGCATCCTGCAGCCTCTCTTGGGTGACCTGCACATGCTGCAAACTGTGTTGTGCAGGAGTTTCTCTCCAACGAGACCCAGGGAGCAGCTTATTGGATTGGACTCACCGACCAGGAGACAGAAGGCAGCTGGCGCTGGGCGGATGGCACAGAATACAGAGCAGACGCAAGCAGGGGGTGAGTAAAGCTTGAGAGACGTGATTATTTATTACACGATTGGTCACAAGCTCTTTCGGGCAGCGTCTGTGCGGCCCCTGGTGTCTATGCAGCACCCGGCACAGTGGGACCGATCCTGAGGGAGGCCGCCGGGCGCTGCCACGACAGCAGTGAATCCTCTCAGGAATTTCTGCTAATGCCCCTTTGCTTAGAGCAGGAGCCTAAACACGGAGTGTGTGTTCAGTGCCCACTGAGACCCAGGGCCAGAGCCTCCCCTGGGGTAACTCGGCATTGACTTGAATGAACCACAGGGATTTACACCAGCTGAGGATCTGGCCCCAAGTCGACTCAGTGCAGCCAGGGGAGTCTGGAGTGAGCGGCAGGTTCCCACTCTCCTTGGGATTGCGCTGCGCTCTCCCCTCGGTCAGGCTGGGCATGGGGAGGCTGTGGGGCCGGGGGCATGGCCGAAGCCAGCTGCAGTCGGTGCAGTGACCTCAGGGGGCTGTGGGCGAGGCCCATAAGCAGGGCCAGGGAGAAGTTAATGACTGACCCCCGCTGCCCTCTCTTCCCGTTCCTGCGTTCCCATCTCGGGGGTGCCTGGGACGTGCTGTGCCACCTGCTCTGGTTCTGGGCACTGAGATCCGAGTTGCTGCTGCTCAGCATTTGGAGCCACACACTGACTTTGGCTCTTTGCTGGCCTGTCAGGCGCAGGGCAGGTGCTACCCCCGGCCGTCAGAAGCCCTTCGTTACCATGGCCACAAGAGCTGTGGAGAACTCTGAGGGGTGGCCGGGGGGTGCATCGCTTCACCGCGTCATTGCTGGGTGTCTTGGTCCCCTGCCAACAACAGAGTCCACAGAGCAGAACTGAGCTCAGGAATTGGCTGTGGTTCTCCACTGAGACATTAACACTCTGATCCGTAGGTTCTGGGCGGAGAATCAGCCAGACAACTACCATCAGGGGACAGGAGGCAGAGAAGACTGTGTTAAGATACGCCCAAGGAAGCTGAATACGTGGAATGATGTCAACTGCACTGTGCCTTCTAGGTGGATTTGTAAGCAGGCCCATGGATAGGCTGGGCTGTGACATGCAGTCCCAGCACCTCAGAAAGCACCTTAATTTCCAAGCTATGGAGCATGTCTTCCAGCCACCTGCCGATGAGGAGCTCTGAGCACTGGAGGGGGCCGCATAGGATGTGTATTGCAGGGACGCTTTGTCTTGGTGTGATATTTCTGGCTGTAGCGGAGAGAGCTGCCCTTATGCCGCTCAGTGTGGCTGGCTCTGTAATTTGTATGTTTCCAGGTCTGTCACTGGATCATGGAGTTATTGTTTCATAATCACCCAATAAATGATTTGCTTGACTTGAATTTCTAATTTTGGCACCTTTTGATCAGATGTTATGATGTTGTCAGAACCATCGATATAGCCGTTTAAAACGTCCAATTGTATGTGCTAAGCAAGGGATGTCTCAAAATATGTTTGCGTCACCGAGGAGATAAATTCAGGCTCAGCTGGGAGACCGGCTTCAACAGCTTTTCGAATTCTCCTATCCCTGCCTCGCTGTGCCATGTATCAAAACGTGTCTGTCCCTTCCACCCCAACAGGAACAGTCCCTCCCAAAACTGTCACGTCCTTGGATGGGCCCAATTGGTTGTATTTCTGCATCTCAGGCTGCTCTTCCTTCAAAGCCGTGGAATATTTATTTCCAAGGGCATTTATTACTGGGAGAAATATGACAGCCCTGAGGACTGATGTCTACAGCAAGTAACTCTGCCGATGGACCTCTACCAACTCCCCCCCTCCTCACTGGAGATGGGGTAGCTCCATCTCTGAGACCCACTCAGTTCTTAACCAATAAGCTACCAATAATGGTGGTGGTTTGGGGGCATCTCTCTACCGGGACCACAGGATTCTTTTCACAGAAGATGATGAACAGCAACCAGCTGTCAACAACCTTCAGCCATTACCAGCTCTAGTCAGATACCACTTGCCCAAGGCAGCCTGGCCCTGGGTGAGTCATGCTGCTATTGGTAATGCGTGTTACGTAGATTCCAGGGCTAGAAGGGACCATTGTGATCATCTAGTCTGTCTCCTGTATAACACCACCCGGAGACTGTCACCCAGTGATCCATCCGTAGAGCCCATAGCTTGTGGTTGAGCTACAGCACGAATTCTAAAAAGCCATCCAATCTTGATTTAAAGATGTCAAGAGATGGAGAATCCACCACATTCCTCAGTAAGTTGTTCCAATAGTTAATTGCTTCTCCATATTCATCATTAACTAAGCTCTGAGATGACAGACAGGGGGTTGGAGTTCTTTAAAATACTCACATATTTTTGCTAGTGTGTCCATATTAAAGGAAAACAGAACAGCAAGTGAAGTAAACAGCACAGGTACCAAAAACTGCCCAATAAACAGAGAATTGCCCATTTCAGACACTTCTGAAAGGAAAAAAGTTATTCTAAATTGGGCTGACCCTCAACCCAGCTATGCAGAACCTGCCCCAATAGCCAGAAGGCCATTAAAAGCTTCCCCATGATTTTTGAAAGGGACAGTGTCATGACACACTTCTTAAGGCTGCAATCCTTATGCCAGGCTGCAATTAGATGGGGAAAAGAATCCTGAGCTGGGTTTATACACTGGGGTCTGACTCTGGTCTCTCATACACAGGAGTAACTCAAGCCAATTGAATGAGACTGATGTGAGAATAGAACCCAGCCTTTGCTTTTCAAAGCAATAGCTCAGTTCCAAAGCCAGCATGACTGTGTCTTGACAGCAGAGTGGGTCTTCTGCATCCCTGGGAAATTCTTCTTCCTTGAGGATTTTGAGTCGGGTGACGATATTTCCCGGATAAAAGAATGTTATTGTCTCAGTGGAGAATCAAAGCCACTTTCTGAGCTCGGTTCTGCTGCACAGATTCTGTTGTGAGCAGGGGACCAAGATCCCCAGAAACATTGTGGCAAAATGTTCTGCCCCTTTATCTGCCCATTGCAGAGCTCGCTGGGATGAAATTCAATAGTGCAAATCCAAGGTCATGCACTTAGGGACTAACAACAACATTAATCCCCATCTTCTCCAATTTGACTAATAATTCCTTATGTGGAACTGTTTCAAATGCCACTGAAATCCAGATAGATGAGATCTGCTGCATTTCCTTTGTCTAAAAAATCAGTTATCTTCTCAAAGAAAGAGATCAGGTTGGTTTGGCACCATTTACCTTTTGTAAAACCGTATTGTATTTTATCCCAATTACTGTTTACTTCTGTCTTTCCAAATTTGTTCTAAAACCATGTATCCAATTGAGGTCAGACTAACAGGCCTGTAGTTTCCTGAGTCACTTTTCCCCATTTCTTAAAATCTCCACCTCATCCTCCATGTTTGGCAGTTCCACTCCTTCCTTCCTTCTTTCCTTTGTGTTTATATGGCTAAAGAACTGTTTACTATTGGTTTTAATTTTCTTTGCAAGGTCCAATGTGCTTGGCTATTGACAGTTCACGTTATCCCTGCACTTTCTGACCTCCAAGAGGTGGCTTTCCTTGCTGATCCATCCCATCTTCCATTCCTTGTAGGATTTCTGCTTTCGCTTAATCACCTGTGTGAGATGCTTCTTCATCCAGCCTGGTCCTCAACCCTTCCCTAGGAAGTTTTTCCCCTTGCGTGGGATGCAGGCGTCAGAGAGCTTCTGCAACTTGGACTGAAAGTAATTCCAAGCCTCCCCCACTTTCAGATCCTTGAGCTCTTCAGCTCAGTCCATTCCCCTCGTTAATTGCCTTCATATTTTAAAGTTTCCCCTTTTGAAATCAAGGCCCCTAGTTGCAGACCTAGTTTTGTTTATCTCTCCATTTAGTTGAAATTGAAGTAGCTCACGATCACGCAGGGCCGCTCAGAGGGGGGGGCAAGTGGGGTAATTTGCCCCAGGCCCCGGGATCCGCAGGGGCCCCCACGAGAATGGCCCAGCCCCAGCCCGACCCGACCCCGGCTCACCCATCTCCCGGACCCACAGCGCATCCAGGAGCTTCTGGACAGCTGCCGCGTGGCTCCGGCGGGGCCCCGGGCTCCACCCCGCTCAGAGCCACGTGGTCGGGGGGGGGACTGCGATCTCCAGCGGGGCCTGAGCTCTCTCCGCTCAGCCTGGATCTCGCAGCCCCACCCCCGTTACCACGTGGCTGTGAGCGGGCCGGAGCTCAGGCCCCGCCGGAGCCACACTAGCGCTGTCGAGGGAAGCTCCTGGATACGCTGAGGCTCCGGGTGAGGGGGGAGCCAGGAGTAAGGGGCCAGGGCCGGGGGGGTTGGCTAAGGGGCAGGGAGTCCCAGGGACAGTCAGGGGACAGGGAGGGGGCAGAGGTTGGCAGGGGGCGGTCAGGGGACAGGGAATGGGGGGTTGGATTGTGGGCGTTCTGGGGGTCTGTCAGGACTCAGCGGGGAGGGGTGAATAGGGGTCAGGGCACAGGGAGGGGACAGAGAGTGGGGCGTCCAGGGGACAGGGAATGGGGTGGTTGGATCATGGGCGTTCCGAGGGTCTGTCAGGACTCAGCGGGGGGGGTGGATGGGGTCGGGGCAGTCAGAGGACAGGGAGCAGAGGTGGGGTCCCAGGGTGGTGGTTGGGGGTGGGTCTCTGGGGGATGGTGAGGGGACAAGGAGCAGGATGGGTCGGGGATTCTGAGGGGGGGCGGGCAGTCGGGGAGCAGGAAGTGGGTGGGGGTCAGCTAGGGGGCAGGGCCAGGCTGTTTGGGAGGCACAGCCTTCCCTACCCTAAAGCTCGTTCAGCAGTTTGAGGTTTGCAGAAGAGCCGAGCTGTTAGCTTTTCCACTAGGGCTCCCATCCCTTTCGCTTCTCAAATGCCAAATTACAGTCTGTATGTAATTTCAGTGCCATAGGAAGATTCATGTCAGGGGAGGGGAGCTTCATTTAAAATTAGCCACTGGGGGAGGGATCACATGAGAAGAGCAATATCCTTCCCAACCCTACCAAGGGAGACCCCCCACCACTCCCCTGCATTCCCTGAGGCTTCAGAGGGGTTAATTCAGTGGTTCTCAAACTTTTGTCCTGGTGACCCTTTCACATAGCAAACCTCTGAGTGCGACCCCCACTTATAAATTAAAAACACTTTTTTATATATTTAACACTATTATAAATGCTGGAGGCAAAGCGGGGTTTGACATGGAGGCTGACAGCTCGCGACCCCCAGTAATAACCTTGTGACCCCCTGAGGGGTCCTGACCCCCAGTTTGAGAACCCCTGGGTTTATTTAATTTTAGCACCCTGTGTCCATTCACAGGCATGTGCTATTTTGAGCATTTCAGTGTTCACAACATAGGCTCATCCGAGATTCTGGAACAAGCTCAAATGCTCAGTTCATGGAGTATGTACATAGTCTATACTAAAGACAAACCCACAGTAACTGTCTCCAGTTTGTGAGGGACCCCATGGAGCCAGTCTCTAGGAAACAGATAAATGCATGGAGGTTAAGTCCATTAATGGCTATTAGCCAGGATGGGTAAGGAATGGTGTCCCTAGCCTCTGTTTGTCAGAGGATGGAGGTGGATGGCAGGAGAGAGATCACTTGATCATTGCCTGTTAGGTTCACTCCCTCTGGGGCACTTGGCATTGGCCATTGTCGGTAGACAGGATACTGGGCTGGATGGACCTTTGGTTTGACCCAGTATGGCTGTTCTTATGTTCTAAGCTAAATGAACCCAAAGTTATGGAGACAGATATGAGTCAAGGAAGCCAGCAGAGTATCAGAAACCTGGAAAAATCTCTGACTGGATGGGCTCAGGCGTTTGGTTACAAGCTGAGGTGGTTCAAAAGTTTTGGATTTTTTTTAAGCAGAATTTTTTTATTGTTTCTTTAAACAATCAAACACAGCAAGCAGCAGATATTTGGCCACACACTTCTGAAACCCCAAACCATAGTCAGGTTTTGGCAGACTAATTTCAGCTTTTCAATTAAAAAAAACACAACAAATTTTGAAGGAAAGCAGACAATGTCCGTGCTTTTTTAAAAACCCCTAGTTTTCGATCCAGAAAAAGTTTTGATGGAAAATATTTGTCCAACCCTTTTAATGAGCTTTAGTGCCTTTTAGCTCTAGCTGATGCTGAGAACCAGTGATACCTTGTAAAGAAGTTTTTCTCAAAACTGGGTTTGTGCCGAGATGCAAAAGGTTTATTTTTCCCAGGGCTGCCTGTGGGTGCGGAGCATGTGGGGCAATTTGCGCCGAGCCCGCAGGGGACCCCACGAGAATATAGTATTGTGTAGTATTGCAAATTTTTTTATGGAAGGGGCCCCCGAAATTGCTTTGCCCCAGACCCCCTGAATCCTCTGGGCAGCCCTGGTTAGCGTGAGAGAAGCCACTTCTGCAATGTAAGGGGATGATCTGGGCATCTGAGTGTTGTCTGCTGGTTCCAGGAACCACACCCCATGGGGGAGCGGCCTGAGCTAATGGCTGAGGCCCAGATCAGACAGGGAGGGGGTGCGGCAGGCTGAGACTTTCAGGGAGAGGAGAATCCGACAGACTGCGTCTCCAAGCAGGTGCCGTTCACCTTGGGGAGACCAAATCCAGAGCACACCGAGCACACTGACTTCTGTCCACACATAGATCCTGGCTCGAATGCAGCTCTAGTCTTCTCCCTTTAATGTGCAGGGGAGACACAGTCTTGGGGCTTTGCCCTGTGATTCGCCCCTTGGCTGCCTTGCAGGGGGGAGCCCAGCATCCTGGGGATGGGTTATCAGACAGGGATGCTGTAGAAAGGCCCTTCTGAGCATGGGCGGCAGGTTATATACATGTGCAATGCCCGGGCTCCAGGAATACTCAGATCCGGGTGCCCTGCTCCAGCAATATGTGGAGCTGGGTCTCTCCCCTGGCCCTGCCTGGATCGGGCCCTGGCCCCCGCGGGCCTCACCCCCCCCCGCCCCGCCGCGTCCCGGCCTGGAGCAGGTCTCAGCCCCCGCCTGCCACCCCTCCCCCTGCGTGTTCCCCCCCCGCCGCGCTGCACCCCTGCCTGACAAAAAGCAGCGCGCGCCTCTCCCCTGCCTGCTCTGTGCTGCCAGAGATCGGCTCCCGGCAGAACTGCTGTCTGCTGCCGCAGGGTCCTAGCGCCTGCCGTCCACTAATGGCAAGGCAGGCTGCCCTCACCCTGCCCTTCCGCCCTCGCCCTGAGCCTCCCCAACGCCCCAAACCCTCAGCCCCAGCCAGAGCCCTCATCCCCCCGCAACCTGATCCTCAGCCCCAGCCAGAGCCCTCATCCCCCCGCACCCTAATCCTCAGCCCCAGCCAGAGCCCTCATCCCCCCGCACCCTAATCCTCAGCCCCAGCCAGAGCCCTCATCCCCCCGCACCCTAATCCTCAGCCCCAGCCAGAGCCCTCATCCCCCCGCACCCTAATCCTCAGCCCCAGGCCTGAGCCCCCCTGCAGCATGAACCCCTCATCCTCAGCCCCACAGCCCTCACCCCTGCACTCCCTCCTATCCCCAGACTCCTTCCCAGAGCCTGCACCCCCTCCCCCTTCCCACACACCCCTTCCCACCCCCAAACTCCATCCCAAAGCCTCCCCCCTCACCCCCTCCTGCACACCCACCCCCTGCACCAGCCCGGAGCCTGCACCCAGCACCCAAACTCCATCCCAAAGCCTGCACCCTGCACCCCTCCTGCACCCTAATCCCCAGACCAGGATCTGCACCCCAGACCTCCACCCCCTGAGACCCTCCCAGAGCCTTAGGCAGGTGGGGGCGGAGTTTGGGGAGGCGGAGTTGGGGGGCGGGTTCTGGGCACCACCAAAATTTCTACAAACTTGCCACCCATGCTTCTGAGCACACTGCTGCTGTCAGCCCCACTTTTCTCCTGCCCAGAATCATTTCCCCTCATTTCACTGCCTCGTTGTATTCATATTTCATAAGTTGTTTCAGGTTCCTTTTCTCACTTAAAAATACTCCTTTGGGCATGGACTTCACAAGCCCTAAACGTCCCTCTCAAGAAATGCTTAGGCAGGGGGGAAATCCTGCTCCCAGATCTCTCTCACAGGACGCCTGCCTGGCACTAGAGTCACTCCTGATTTAGGGAGGGTCGCTTTTCACATTCGAGTTCAGGTCGGTTCTGACCTTATTTGGCCTCATTCCGCTGTTGCTGTTAACCACAGTCAGGGAATAGGAGGCTGAGCAGGTATTGGATTTGAGGGGTGGAGTTTCCTCGGTCAGTGGCATTTGAGCTGTAACTTTCCATGGATACGTTTCTTCTTCTCCTTCAAGGAAACCCTCCCGAGACATCGGTCCCTTGGCGGCACAGGACGCAGGGCATCGTCACTGCTGTCCTTCTCCTCCTGAGTCTGGCCCTGGCCACTTCCCTCCTTGCTGTGATGCTTCTATGTAAGTTCAACTGCAGCTCCAAGCCCAACGTTTGCCAACTTCCATACAGGCCAGCTGGCTCGACTAGGTGGGGGAGGGGAACATATTTCAGCAGAATATAGACAACGTTTCCACTCTGTCCCTCCAAATAAATCTCCTACTCCAGGGAGTTCGAATGGAGCTGTAAGATGTTGCCCTGCTGGTTTGATACTGGCACAAACTTTCTAAGTCTAACGATGGTCCAGCACTGGCACAGGTCACCTGGGGAGGCTGTGGAACGCCCATCACGGGAGGTTTTTAAGGACAGGTTAGACAACCACCTGTCAGGGATGGTCTGGGTGAACTTCATCCTGCCTGAGCATCACCTCAGGGACTTCAGATCACATGTGGCAGCCCCACATGCTCAACCTGCACCCTGAGGGTCACGCTGGGTCCGTTCCTGACCACATATCACCAGCGCGAGCCTCAGCCCCAGGCGTCCTCATGGCACCATTGAAATGCCCTGTGGAGAGACTGGACGGCCCAGTGGTTCGGACACTTGTCTGGGGCTCAGACTACTGGGTTTAATTCCCTGCTCTGCCAAAGAGTCCCTGCCCTGGAGCCAGCGAACAGAGCTGAAAGCAGGGAGCTGGAGTGGAGAGCTCTTGGAGGAGAGGGGAGACAAGCCCCTGTTCCTTAGGGGCAGTGAGTGGCAAAGACGACTGGTGCCACCATCTAAAGGGGAGGCTACATGACCGCCCCACGTGTCTCCTCTGCCCAGCAATCCCCGCGCCCAGCCCAGGGCCACCATGCACTCCCTGCCCTGCCAGAGTTACCTGCGGGGAGCTCTGTCCTTCTCCCGCCGCGCCTCCCCCTTCCCCCAGCACATTCAGCCAGTCTCCCTGGCAGGTCAGAGCAGGGCAGCAGCTGCCTGAAAGCCCGTCGGGGGTGCGGCGCTGGGTCACCCCCACCAGGGCCCTGCTGTTGGGGACAGGGGCTGAGTGAGCCGGAAACGTGCCAGGGGGCCAGGGGACTCCAGCTTGCTTGACCCCCGTCCCTGGTAGCCTGGCCTTGATGGGGTAGCCCCTGCCACCTCCCCAACCAGACTCTCTCAGGCAGCCGCTGTGCTGCACAGAGCAGAGACCCTGAGCGGCCAACATGAGAAGTGGCTGGTCCTGCCCCCTCCACTCCCTGCCCGGACCCGGCTGTCGGGGACGGGGCCGAGCGTGCCGGGGGTCAGCGTCAGCGGGAGAAGGACACAGCCCCTCTTCCTCTTTTCCCCCCGTGACAGCATGCCAAGCAGAAATCTGTGTGGAGCTTCACCCTGCACACATCCCCATGCGTCGCCTCTGGCGAGTGGGTTCTGGAGAGTTTGCTGGTTTGTTGTGTTCAGTTTGCAGAGGCTGGTACGGGCCGTGCGCTGAGCGATGCAGAGCCTGTGATCACATCAGATCAGGCGAGGGGCTTCCCTGTTTAGGCGGCCTACAAAGGCAGCCAAGCCGTGGGAAAGAAGCCAGCAAACAACTGGGAACAGGGAAGTTAGCGTGCGGGATTGTAAGGATAGTTTGGGAGAGGGGCGTCGTCGTTCTGTTTTTGTGTGGTGTGGGGTTTTCTCTCTCCTTGACAGGCGCTTATGCAGGAAGGGTGTGACAGATACAGAGGCAGCAGTGGTAGTGACCCAAGCAATGGAAGAGACAATGAAGATTTCCAGATGTGGAAGCTGCGGGATGTACATGTTCCTGGTGCAGGTACCTGAAAAGAGCTTGTTCGTATGAAGCGCCGCCTGAGAGAGCTGATGGAAGAGAAGAGCCGAGGTTTGGAGATGCAGGTGGAAACTATGGTTGAGTTTTGAAGGGGATTCGAGCAGATGATGTAGGGAAGGTGAGAGGAGGCTGAAGGGAGAACTCAGGACTGGCAGATCCAAGCTGGACTGGAGAACGCGGCAGGGAGACTGCTGGGTGAGTAAAGTGGCCAGTGGAAACGTGATGATGAGAACCGGGCAGAGGAAAAGACCAGCTAGTGAAGGAGAAGTGGAGCTCAGGAACAGGTTTGCTGAGTTGGAAAGTGAAGAAGGCTGCAGCAGGGAGTAGCAGAAGGTGGGAGGGCAGGGAGAAGAGAAGAGCAGCTAGTCCTACAAGAAGAGGGGAAGAGTCAATGTACATACCCAGAGTTCGGAGCCCCGGGAGGACAGAGGATGACTTGCAGTAGATCGCAAGGGAGAACAAAAAACAAGGGGACTTGCATTCAGAAGGAACAGGAGGAAGGCTGGAGAATGGCACCAACACCAGGAAAAGGCAGGTCTACATGACTGGTGACTCCTTACTAAGAAGAATGGACAGGCCTGGCACCCGAGCTGATGCAGAGATTAGAAGGGTGAGCTGTCTGCCAGGTGCTAAGTTATGGGATGTGGACCTGAGGCTGAAGAGGATCCTAATGGGAGTAGGAAGGAATCCACTGATTGTCCTTCACGTGGGAACAAACGATACTGCTAGATTCTTGCTGGAATGGATCAGGGGAGATGATGCCAGGCTGGGGAAGACACTTAAAGAAATGGTGGCTCAGGTGAGCTTCACAGGGATTCTACCTGTCCCTAGATAAGAACGGAGAAAGGAACAGCAGAGGGAAGGAGAATGGACATCAAGAGGAAAGACAGTTCCCAAACCAATGATGCTAACACCCAAGTAGTAGGTGATACTGGCAGTAGCATGACTGTGCCTAATCGCGAAAGGAGCCCTGTCAATTCTGAGCGGAAACAACTAAGGTGTCTATGCACCAATGCAAGAAGCCTGGGGGACAAAATGGAGGAACTGGTGCAGGAAGTGAAACCAGATGTTACAGGGATAACAGAAACATGGTGGAATAGTAGCCAGGACTGGAGTACAGACAATGGAGAGTATGTGCTGTTCAGGAAAGACAGAAATGAAGGTGAAGGTGGTGCAATAGTGTTGTATATTGATGAGGAGATAGACTGACTGAAAAGAGATTAAAAGTGCTGCAATGGATAAATGAGAGACTGTTTGAGTCAAAATCACTTTGGGGAAGAAAGCTACCAGAGGTTCCCCTGAGATAGTGCTTGGGGTCTGCTACAGCCCCCCCGGATTCTATCCGGATAGGGATAGAGACCTCTGGAAAAACTTTAATGATATAGTATCAGAGGGGTATCTGTGTTAATCTGGATCTGTAAAAGCAGCAAAGAGTTCTGTGGCACCTTATAGACTAACAGATGTATTGGAGCATGAGCTTTCGTGGGTGAATACCCACTTTGTCAGACACATGTAATGGAAATTTCCAGAGGCAGGTATAAATATGCAGGCAATATCGAGGTTGTTAGTTCAACCAGGGAGGGTGAGGTCCTCTTCTAGCAGTTGAGGAGTGAACACCAAAGGGGGAGAAACTGCTTTTGTAGTTGGCAAGCCATTCACAGTCTTTGTTTAATCCTGAGCTGATGGTGTCAAATTTGCAGATGAACTGAAGCTCAGCAGTTTCTCTTTGAAGTCTGGTCCTGAAATTTTTTTGCTGCAGGATGGCTACCTTTAAATCTGATATTGTGTGGCCAGGGAGGTTGAAGTGTTCTCCTACAGGTTTTTGTATATTGCCATTCCTAATATCTGATTTGTGTCCATTTATCCTTTTCCGTAGGGACTGTCCAGTTTGGCCAATGTACATAGCAGAGGGGCATTGCTGGCACATGATGGCAGATATTACATTGGTGGACGTGCAGGTGAAATGAACCAGTGATGGTGTGGCTGATCTGGTTAGGTTCTGTGATGGTGTTGCTGGGCAGAGTTAGCATCGAGGTTTGTTGCATGGATTGGTTCCTGAGCTAGAGTTACTATGGTGCGGTGTGCAGTTACTGGTGAGAATATGCTTCAGGTTGGCAGGTTGTCTGTGGGCGAGGACTGGCCTGCCACCCAAGGCCTGTGAAAGTGTGAGATCATTGTCCAGGATGGGTTGTAGATCCCTGATGATGCGTTGGAGGGGTTTTAGCTGGGGTCTGTATGTGATGGCCAGTGGAGTCCTGTTGGTTTCTTTCTTGGGCTTGTCTTGCAGTAGGAGGCTTCTGGGTACACGTCTGGCTCTGTTGATCTGTTTCCTTATTTCCTCGTGCGGGTATCGTAGTTTTGAGAACGTTTGGTGAAGATCTTGTAGGTGCTGGTCTCTGTCTGAGGGGTTGGAGCAGATACGGTTGTACCTCAGTGCTTGGCTGTAGACCAGGGGTCGGCAACCCGAATACGGCACACAAGCCGATTTTGAGGGGCACGCAGCTGCCTGCCGCTATCCCGGCCCCCCGCCCCACCGCCCCACCGCTCTCGCCTGCGGGGGCAGGAGGCAGAAGATTGGTTCTGCGGCAGCCAAGCTTCCCCCTCCCCCGCTTCTTCCCCCAGCGTGGTGCTTTCCTGCCCCCCCCGTCCCTGCGCCGATCAGCTGATGGCCCTGGCCAGGGGGAGGGGGAAGAGCGGCAGCGTGTACACAGCTCCGTAGGGACGCAGCCTGGGGGAAGGGGGTGGAACAGGGCACATCCCTTCCAGCCCCCGGCCATGAGCCGCTCAGGACAGGGGGCTGGGAGCACCCCCACGAGCCGAGCACCCCAACCCTCTGCCCAGCACCCCCCATACGCCTCAGCCCTCTGCCATGAACCCTCCCACCCCAACACACACCCAGCCCTCTGCCCTGAACTTCCCCACCCCCCACACACCCATCCCTCTGCCCTGCACCCCCATCCCTCTGCCTTGAACCCCCCCACCCCAACACACACTCAGCCTTCTGCCCTGCACCCCCACAGCCCCATCCCTCTGTTCTGACCCCTGAACCCCCCCCACACTCTGCCTTCTGCCATACACCCCTCCACACCCCAGCCCTCTGTTCTGACCCCTGACCGCCCCCCCCCCACAGCCTAGCCTTCTGCCCTGAACACCCCCCCACGTCTGGGGTCCCAGCCGCAGGCCCTGCTCAGCCTGCTGCCGGCCTAGATGAACAGAACCCCAAGCTGGCAGAGAGCTGAGCAGGCTGGCGGCATAAGATCAGCATTTTAATTTAATTTTAAATGACGCTTCTTAAACATTTTGAAAACCTTGTTTACTTTACATACAACAATAGTTTAGTTAGATAGTATAGACTTATAGAAAGAGACCGTCTAAAAATATTAAAATGTATTACTGGCACGCGAAACCTTCAACTAGAGTGAATAAATGAAGACTCGGCACAGCACTTCTGAAAGGTTGCTGACCCCTGCTGTAGACGGTGGATCGTGTGGTGTGCCCGGGGTGGAAGCTGGAGGCATGAAGGTAGGCATAGCGGTCGGTGGGTTTTCGGTATAGGGTGGTGTTAATGTGACCGTCCCTTATTTGCATAGTGGTGTCTAGGAAGTGGACCTCCCGTGTAGATTGGTCCAGGCTGAGGTTGATGGTGGGGTGGAAGCTGTTGAAATTGTAGTGGAATTTTTCCAGAGTCTCCTTCCCATGGGTCCAGATAATGAAGATGTCGTCAATGTAGCGTAAGTAGACAAGGGACGTGAGTGGATGGGAGCTGAGGAAGCGTTGTTCCAGGTCAGCCATAAAAATGTTGGCATATTGTGGGGCCATGCAGGTGCCCATAGTGGTGACACTGATCTGTATATTGTCACCAAATTTGAAATAATTGTACGTGAGGATAAAGTCACAGAGCTCAGCAACCAGTTGTGCTGTGTCATCATCAGGGATACTATTCCTGACAGCTTGTATTCCATCTGTGTGTGGGATGTTTGTGTAGAGAGCCTCCACATCCATGGTGGCTAGGATGGTGTTTTCTGGGAGATCACCGATGCATTGTAGTTTTCTCAGGAAATCAGTGGTGTCACAGAGATAGCTGGGAGTGCTGGTGGCATAGGGTCTGAGTAGAGAGTCCACATATCCGGACAGTCCTTCAGTGAGAGTGCCAGTGCCCGAGATGATGGGGTGTCCAGGATTTCCAGGTTTGTGGATCTTGGGTAGCAGATAGAATAACCCCGGTCGGGGCTCTAAGGGTGTGTTGATTTGTTCCTGTGTTAATGTAGGGAGTGTCCTGAGTAGATGGTGCAGTTTCTTAGTATATTCCTCAGTGGGATCTGAGGAAAGTGGCCTGTAGAATTTGGTATTGGAGAGTTGTCTGGCAGCTTCCTTCTGGTAGACTCCTGAGGGTCACAATGACAGTCTGGACATATACACAGAATGCTTCTGCCAACATGCACAGGCAGAAATTGTGGAAAAACAACATTGCTTGCCTCATAACCTAAGTCGTGCAGAACGCAATGCCATCCACAGCCTCAGAAATAACCCTGACATTATAATCAAAGAGGCTGATAACGGAGGTGCTGTTGTCATCATGAACAGGTCTGACTACCAGAAGTCAAGAAAATCATTATTTATTGGGTGATTGTGAAACAATAACTCCACGATCCAAGGATTTTATTCAGTGACAGACCTGGAAACATACAAATTACAGAGCCAGCCACACTGAGCGGCATAAGGGCAGCTGTCGCTGCTAAAGCCAGAAATATCACACCAAGAAAAAGCGTCCCTGAGACGCACATCCCATGCGGCCCCCTCCAGTGCACAGGGCTCCTCATCGGCAGGTGGCTGGAAGACATGCTCCATAGCTTGGAAATTAAGGCGCTCTCTGAGGTGCTGGGACCTGCATGTCACAGCCCAGCCTATTAATGGGCCTGCTTACAAATCCACCTGAAAGGCCGAAAGCACTTGGCATCATTCCACAAATGCTGGTTTCTTGAGTCGGTATGAACACAGTCTTCTCCAACACCTCTGTCTGGATCGTAATTGTTTGGCTCATTCTTCATCCAGAACCTACAGATCAGAGTGTTAATGTCTCAGTGGAGAACCACAGCCAGTTCCTGAGATCAGTTCTGCTCTGTGGACTCTGTTGTTGGCAGGGGACCAAGACACCCAGCAATGATGACACTAAACTGGGAGGAGTGGTTGATACGCTGGAGGGTAGGGCTAGGATACAGAGGGACCTAGACAAATTAGAGGATTGGGCCAAAAGAAATATGATGAGGTTCAACAAGGACAAGTGCAGAGTACTGCACTTAGGACGGAAGAATCCCATGCACTGCTACAGACTAGGGACCGAATGGCTGGGCAGCAGTTCTACAGAAAAGGACCTAGGGGTTACGGTGGATGAAAAGCTGAATATGAGTCAATAGTGTGCCCTTGTTGCAAGAAGGCTAATGGCATTTTGGGCTGTATAAGTAGGGGCATTTCCAGCAGATCGAGGGATGTGATCATTCCCCTCTACGCAGCACTGGTGAGGCCTCATTTGGAGTACTGTGTCCAGTTTTGGGCCCCACACTACAAGAAGGATGTGGATAAATTGGAGAGAGTCCAGCGGAGGGCAACAAAAATGATTAGGGGGCTGGAGCACATGACTTATGAGGAGAGGCTGAGGGAAATGGGATTGTTTAGTCTACAAAAGAGAAGAATGAGGGGGGATTTGATAGCTGCTTTCAACTACCTGAAAGGGGGTTCTAAAGAGGATGGATCTAGACTGTTCTCAGTGGTGGCAGATGACAGAACAAGGAGTAATAGTCTCAAGTTGTAGAGGGGGAGGTTTAGGTTGGACATTAGGAAAAACTTTTTCACTAGTAGGGTGGTGAAGCACTGGAATGGGTTACCTAGGGAGGTGGTGGAATCTCCTTCCTTAGAGGTTTTTAAGGTCAGGCTTGACAAAGCCCTAGCTGGGATGATTTAGTTGGGTTTGGTCCTGCTTTGAGCAGGGGGTTGGACTAGATACCTCCTGAGGTCCCTTCCAACCCTGAGATTCTATGATTCTATGAATGACGCAGTGAAGTCATGCACCCCCAGGCCACCCATCAGAGTTCTCCACAGCTCTTGTGGCCATGGTAACGAAGGGCTTCTGACGGCCGGGGGTAGCACCTGCCATGCACCTGACAGGCCAGCAAAGAGCCAAAGTCAGTGTGTGGCTCCAAATGCTGAGCAGCAGCAACTCGGATCTCAGTGCCCAGAACCAGAGCAGGTGGCACAGCACGTCCCAGGCACCCCCGGGATGGGAACGCAGGAACGGGAAGAGAGGGCAGCGGGGGCCAGTCATTAACTTCTCCCTGGCCCTGCTTATGGGCCTCGTCCACAGCCCTCTGAGGTCACTGCACCGACTGCAGCTGGCTCCGGCCATGGCCCCCGGCCCCACAGCCTCCCCGTGCCCAGCCTGACCGAGGGGAGAGCGCAGCGCAATCCCAAGGAGAGCGGGAACCTGCCGCTCACTCCAGACTCCCCTGGCTGCACTGAGTCGACTTGGGGCCAGACCCTCAGCTGGTGTAAATCCCTGTGGTTCATTCAAGTCAATGCCGAGTTACCCAGGGCAGGCTCTGGCCCTGGGTCTCAGTGGGCACTGAACACACACTCCGTGTTGAGGCTCCTGCTCTAAGCAAAGGGGCATTAGCAGAAATTCCTGAGAGGATTCGTTGCTGTCGTGGCAGCGCCCGGGGGCCTCCCTCAGGATCGGGCCCGCTGTGCCGGGTGCTGCATAGACACCAGGGGCCGCACAGACGCTGCCCGAAAGAGCTTGTGACCAAATGTGTAATAAATAATCACTTCTCTCAAGCTTTACTCACCCCCTGCTTGCGTCTGCTCTGTATTCTGTGCCATCCGCCCAGCGCCAGCTGCCTTCTGTCTCCCGGTCGGTGAGTCCAATCCAGTGAGCTTCTCCATGGGTCTTGCTGGAGAGAAACTCCTGCACAACACAGTTTGCAGCATGTGCAGGTCACCCAAGAGAGGCTGCAGGATGCAGCCGCAGCTGCCTGGGCTGAACAGATTTTGGGGGAGAGGAAAGGGCGTCTGGTGGTGTGAGCAGGGCACTGGGCAGCGGGAGACGCGGTGTCCTGCCCCCAACGCTGACAGTGACTAGCTGGGAGACCCTGAGGGAGCCCTGGAGCAGCTCTGTGTGTGTGTCTGCATCTGTATTTGCCTGGGGCTAACAGCAGGGACCTGTCTCAGAACACTCCCGCCACGGCCCCTCAGAGCTGGGCTGCGGCAGGTACTGACGGGCACCTCAGAGTTCACACCAGCCCCCTGCCCTTGCAGGAGGCAAAGCTCGGAGCAGAGAACTGGGTGCAAAGTCTGGCCCTGCCGGAGGGTGGGATTTTCCTCCTCCGAAAGTGCCGCAGAGGCCTGGGGTGAGGGCTGCAGTGGGCACGTGGGGAGAGAGGATTCTCTGAGAGGTGCATGGCCCCTTGCACACAAGCCTTCCAGATACAGGCTTCTAGATTGTCCAGCAGGAGCTCAGGCCTGGGGAGAGGGATCAAAGGGGTCCTCACTGGGAAAGCCATTGGGTTTGCAGGAAATGCTACATTGTAAGTAGGGAAAATCAGAAATGAGCCTGACCCCAAATCTCCCCACCTCCCCCCGGCACCCTAGACTCTGGAAAGTCCAAATCCTGGCACAGTTCCTCTGCCCCATCTCTGCTTTTAAACTGATGAGTGAATCCCTTGAGTCAGGTACCAAGGCATCCCTTGGCATCCTCTCCGATAGTTTGCAACCTCAGCTGCCACCTTCCACCTCCTTCTGGTATGAAACAAGGCACTGACCCATTATCCAAGCCCCTAGGAGCTTCCTGCACTCACCTTTTCCGCCTGGGAGGAGACAGAGGTCAGGTGCGAGTCCTGAGACACACAGAACCGCTCGGCCTCGTCCCACGACTTTCTTTCTTGTGAAAAGTAATAGAGGTTCCCACCGTAAAACCTCCATCCCCTAGAGAGCTTTGTCAGCATGTCACCTAGGAGCAGAGACTGAGGTGAGACACCCGGGCTAAAGTCACAAAGACACATGCAGGGAGCTCAGGGTTTCTAGAGCTGCATTTCCCCTGCCCTTCAGCTGCCCCTAGCCAAGGGAGGTTCCGAATCCTGATTCTCCAGCATCACAATAAGTAACTTTTGTGGCCAAATGATGGATCCTACAGAGTGCTGCAGAAAGCAGACACCACGGGGTCATTCCCCCAGCACTGAAATGCAGCTGCATCTGGGCTGGAGCATGGGCGCTGGTCCCAGTGCAGAGCAGCACGGCTGTAATGGGAAAGGGGAGACTCACTGTGCAGCTGAGCTGGCAGGGGGAATTCAGGTGGGGGAATGTAGCTGCCCAAGGTGGAACATTCCCTGGATCTGCATCAAACATTTTCAATGATCATGAGAAGTTGAGGTCTTGGGTCTCTTGCACTTTGGCACCTCCCCCAACACCCTGCCGGGGGCGCTGGCTCAGGGATGGTTCTGAAAGTAACGCCCCATACGCTGAAATGCCAGGGTCACTTTCTGCCTGTGACCTGACGGGTTTGGAGCATCTAAGAAGAGCTCCCATTAGGCTAACGAGGCCTAGGGTGTAATTTAACTCCACACCAATCACCACGGTGTGGGCACAGGTGCAGCCACCGGTGATTTTCAATGGAAGAGAACTCGGTGCTGGAGAAAGTCACTGCGTTGTCAGCCTGGGAGCCTGAAATCCTCCATTCATCCTCAACACCAGTACTTACTGCAGTGAGCTTGCACTGCTACTCGCGCTGCACTGACATTGTCCAGCCAGATCTGGATTTCTCCATATGCTGCACTGAAGTGGTCCATACGGATCTGGATTTCTCCATACGCTGCACTGACGTTACCCAGCTGGGCTTTCAGCAGCCAGACTCCTGCCTGCGCTACATTCAATAGCTGCAGAGCTAGAAGAAAGTCACAGCGACGTCAGTGGCGATGCAGAACACTTGATTATCAGCATGTGTGGTACAGCAGCACCTGCAGGGCCCTGTGTGCCAGGCGCTGTACGGACAGGAGGGGACAGTCCCTGCTCTCAACAGCTCACAGTCAAAATAGACCCGAAGTGGGAGAAATAAATAATGATTTTCCTGCTGGGGAACTGAGGTGCAGGGAGAGGTGCCCAAGATCACACAGGAAGTTTGCAGCAGAGCTGGGAATTGACCCCAGCTCTCCTGAATTCTAGCCCTGTCCCCCCAATCTCCCCAGCCACCTCTTCCCAATCGCTCCCCCCTTGTGAGCTGTGAGCGGGTCCCCTGCAGCATGGGGCAGAGCTGGGGCTGCAAGAACATCCATGGCCACGAGCCCTGGCCCTGGGCTCCAGGCCGGGATTTTGAACAGCCCAGCGTTCAGGCGAGTTCTGTGCCGGGGTTTAGTTCAGGCCCATTTTCTGACTGGACGCTGAATAACCTGATCCATGGACGGGTTTGTATGTGCAGCCCTGTGCCCGACAGACAGACAGTTGTGAGACGTGGCCACAAGGGGGCGCTCTGCCTCCAGCAATGGGACTGTGGCAGGTACCCAAATTATTGGAGCTGCACAGGGAGGGCTCCGGGACTGGGGGGAGGGGGCCACCTGTCCCTGGGAACAGAGCGTCCATTGGCTGAGGAAGGTGCAAAGCAGCAGCTCATTAGATGGGGGACGGGACCACCTGGCAGGGAAGTCTATGTAGGGGAGCAGGAGGATGCCAGGCACCCACCATCCCTGTAGGCAGGAGAGTGCTCAGCTTCCAGGCCAAGGGAGGGGAGCTGACTCTGATGCCTAAGACCCTCATCCTGCGACTTACTGTCCGATCCCTTTGCTGACGCGTCCGAGGCGTTGTCAGGCTGCAGAGAGACTTGGAGCTTCTGCACCGCTTCTTCAACCGCTTGCAGGTTGCTCTGTGCCCGGAGATCTAGAAATCACACGTCTGCAGGTCAGTGACCGAACCGAACTGCGGCTGGAGACCAGCCACGCGCAGAGAAGAACATGCTCCAAGCGTGAGGCTGTTCTCTATGACGTCTTTTATTTTAATCTTGGACAGTTTCCCTCCTGAGTTGGGACACCGGCAAGGCCAAGGCCCCGTTTGGGGCTCTCTCCTGGTGTATGTTACAACGTCTTAACGTAGGGCGTCAGCTCCTTGGAGCAGGGAGCTACAAACTCCAGGATAACAGATTGAGATTAAATCTCAGGACAAACTTTCTGACTGTGAGACCAGCAGGATGATGGAACAGACACTTCAGGGGATCGTGGAAGCTACTTCACGGGAGGTTTTCAAAAGGAGGCTGGAGCCGTCTGTCTGGGATGTTTCAGACACAACAAATCCTGCATCTTGCCAGGGGTTAGATTAGATGCCCCTGCGGTCCCTTCTCACCCAATGGTTTTGCGATTCTATGATCTCATTTTTCTGTGTGTTTGTGCAGCACCTAGCGCTATGGAAAGCAGGACCTGGGTGCAGCTTCTAGGCACTGTGGGCGGCCAAGTGCTTATTAACAATCCTGACAGCTCCGCTCCTGGTGTGTCTCAGGGCCTGTCTGCTAACTGGAGGCCCAGACCCTTAGAAGTGTTCAGGCCCCAAACTCCCAGTGATTTCTATGGAAACCAGGAGCCCAAATGCCTTTGAGGATCTGCGCTTGCAGACTAATGGCCAGCTGCTCAGATGGTGTCAATCTGACTTCAGAGGAGCTACTTCGATTTACACCTGCGGAGCATCTGTCCCTAAAAATCAGCCTTCACTCCCCTTAGTGCTGCAGGGTCAACACAGCGATGCCCCAGGGAGCCAGCTTCTCTTCCAGCTTGTGCATCATCAACAGGCCTGTGATCTAAGTGCTGCCTGCGGAATCTTTCCCACAATCCATCATACGTCTCTGGCTCCTTTCACGGCAGGATCTGAGCACCTCACAGTCTTGAATACAGGGCCGGCTCTAGGCACCAGCAAAACAAGCAGGTGCTTGGGGCAGCACATTTGCAGAGGGCGGCATTCGAGCCATCCTTTCTTCTTCTTTTTTTTAAACTCAGGTCCTCCCCTCTCACAACCCTGCAGAAGCAGAGCCAGGGAGCAGCTGGGGATCCAGCATGGGAGCTGAGAATCCACGGGACCCTGGGATCTGTAGTTCCTTGCCTAGCTCCCTGTCAAAAGAGCCAGCCCTGGAGCAGGGAAAGAACTACATTTCCCAGCAATCCCTTGGTCGCTGTCAACAGGAAAGGGAGGGGTAGGAAGTTAGGTAGCTGAGCCGTGCTGGTGAGTCGAGAGCTGCTATAAGGGGTGGCAGTGTGAATGGGGAACAAGTGTGCTCAAGGAGTAGAAAGCTTTGCCCCAGATATCCCCTTCAGAAGACTTCCCCGGACTGGATTGGGATACTGGTGTGACCTCACCTGGCAGCCCCCAAAGAAGGAATTAGGTGGACTAAATGGACAGTGCCCCTCTCTATCTGAAGCCTGACAAGGGAGGTATGTGGATCCCACTAGAATTTAAAATGAAAAGTAAGGGAGGGGAGGATCTGGACCTGGTCAGCTTTAGATACAGTACCAGGCACTTAGGAGGATTTCCACTTCTGAGCTATGGAAGCAGAAATTGACTTTTCCTTTCCAGATTTAGCTAATATTCAGAAAGAGAATCTAGCAACTTCCTTCCAGATTTGAACACCTCAAAATTCAGGAGTGCTCAAGCTCAATTTGGGCAGCTGTTACTTCATTTCTCCCAAATCAAATACACTGATCCACTGTAACTTGCTGTAGAAAAAGTAGGATAAAATTGAGCAAGAAATGCTTCCCAGTGGTTTTTAGGACTGGAATTGCTATTTTCAACAGCCATTGCCTTTTGTTTGTTTGTTTGTTTTGTTTAAAAGGAAGACAGTGATATTGCATTGGCAAATTGCCCATAGAAACAAAGAGTGGAACAAAAGAATAACAAAGGCATCTCAACTTTTCCTCGTTTATGGAGGACAATCTTACAATATGCATCCAGATATCCTCCAATCACACAAGCTGAAAATTGTTCCACTTTACTGCAGCTCTGTAACCATATGGGAATCAATCCTGTCCGTGTTCTGTGCACATCCAAAATTCCTGTTGAATGACCTGCCCTGGGAGTGAGTTACCAGTGACCCAGGGCTGGGACAGCAGGAGGGTGCAGGTTAGGGGGAGAGCCCAGGGCAGCAGCGGGGTGCAGGTGGGGGGAGGGCACTGGTAGGGGGGAAAGGAGGGAGCCCAGCGCTGGGGCAGCAGGGGATGTGGGTGTGGGGGGGAGCCAAGGGCTGGGGAAGGGGGCACCCAAAATTTTTTTTGCTTGGGGCAGCAAAAAACCTAGAACCGGCCCTGCTTGAATATATTATTTAATGTCGCACGACACCCCTGTGAAGTAAAGAAGTCTCCTCCCCCCGTTTTACAGGTGGAGAACTGAGGCAGAGGCAGGACTCATAGACCTTACAGCCAGAAGGGCCCATCATGATCATAATCTGACCTCCTGCAGGCCACAGAACCTCACCCACCCACTCCTGTAATAGGCCCATAACCTTTGGCTGAGTTACTGAAGTCCTCAAACCATGATCTAAAGACTTCAAGTAACAGAGAATCCACCATTTACACTAGTTCAAACCTACAAGTGACCCGTGCCCCAGGCTGCAGAGTACGACAAAAAACCTCAGCGTCTCTGCCAATCTGATTTGGGGGAAAATTCCTTCCCGGCCCCATTGAAAGGTGGATAAGGACCCAGTTAAATGGGAGACTACAACAGGTCATGCTCAAAGGTGAACTGTCAGGCTGGAGGGAGGTTACTTGTGGAGTTCCTCGGGGATCACTCTTGGGACAAATCTTATTTAGTGTTTTCATTAAAGACCTTGGCACAAAAAGGGGGAGTGTGCTAATGAAATAAAGAGATGACACATAGTTGGAAGGTATTGCCAGCGTGGAGGAGAACCGGAATATCATACAAGTAGAGCTTGACGACCTTGAGATCTGGAGTATTAGAAATGGGATGAAATTCAGTAGTGCAAAGTGAAAGGTCATTCACATAGGGATTAACAGCAATATTAAGCCCCCATTTTCTCCAATTTGACTCATAATTTCCCATGTGGAACTGTATCAAATGCCCTGAAATCCAGATAGATGAGATCTACTGCATTTCCTTTCTCTAAAAAATCAGTTATCTTCTCAAGGAAAGAGAAGGTTCATTTGGCATGAGCTACCTTTTGTAAAACCATGTTGTATTTTATCCCAATTACTGTTAACCTCTATGCCCCTGACTACTTTTTCTTTCCTAATTTGTTCGAAGACCTAGAATACAATTGAGGTCAAACTAAAAGGTCTGTAGTTTTCTGAATTACTTATCCCTGTTTCTAAAATATAGGAACTCCATTAGTAATTCTGAAGTTATAGGGTCTGACCCCTGAGATTATGGATTCATTACAAATCCTCGCTGGTGGGCTTGCAACTTCACGTGCCAGTTCCTTTAATATTCTTGGATGGAGATTATCCAGGCCCCCCAGTTTGGTCCTATTAAACTGTTTGAGTTTGACTTCCACCTCAGCTGTGGTAATTTCTTCTTCCATACCCTTGTTCCCATTAGCCAGCCTGCCACTACCCCTAAACTCCTCATTCCATTTATTAAAAATGGAGGCAAAATATTTCTTTAGCATTCGCCCATGGCTAGATTATCTCCAATCTCCAACACACCCTCCGTGTCGGGCAGTCCCTTTTTGTTTATATAGCTATAGAACCATTTACTGTTGGTTTTAATTCCCTTTGCAAGGTCCAGCTCTGCTTGGTTCTCAGCAGTTCTCACTTTTCCCTGCACTTTCTGATCTCCAAGATGTGGCTTTCCTTGCTGATCCATCCCATCTTCCATTCCTTGTAGGATTTCTGCTTTCTCTTAATCACCTGTGTGAGACACTTGTTCATCCAGCCTGGTCCGCAACTCTTCCCTAGGAAGTTTTTCCCCTTGCTTGGGATGCAGGCGTCATAGAGCTTCTGCAACTTGGACTGAAAGTAATTCCAAGCCTCCCCCACTTTCAGATCCTTGAGTTCTTTCACCCAGTCCATTCCCCTAGTTAATTGCCTTATTATTTTAAAGTTTCCCCTTTTGAAATGAAGGCCCCTAGTTGCAGACCTAGTTTTGTTTATCCTTCCATTTAGTTGAAATTGAATTAGCTCATGATCACGCGAACGAAGGTTGTCCCCTACAGCCAGTTCTTCTCTGGAGGTCCTCCCGACTCACCAACACTCAATCGAAAATGGCATCACCTCTTGTTAGTTTGGTGACTATGTGGTGAAGAAATCTGTCAGCTCTCACAGCCAGGAAAGTGTGGGCACTATCATGATGATTAGCACCTGTCCTCCAATCTATATCTGGGAAATTAAAGTCTCCCATAATCACACAGCTCCCAGGAGTATATATTTAATTGAAGGTATTCCAGAGGTCTCTATCCATATCTAGGATCCTGGGTCTGTAGCAGGCCCCAAGCACTATCTCAGAGGATCCTCTGGTAGCTTTCTTCCCCAAAGTGATTTTGACCCAAACACACTCTGTTTTAGCCGTTCCAGCACTTTTAATTTCTTTACAGTCAGTCTATCTCCTCATCAATATACAACACTACTGCACCACCTTCACCTTCATTTCTGTCTTTCCTGAGCAGCACATACTCTCCATTGTCTGTACTCCAATCCTGGCTACTATTCCACCACGTTTCTGTTATCCCCGTAACATTTGGTTTCACTTCCTGCACCAGTAGATCTACTTCCTCCATTTTGTCCCACAGGCTTCTTGAATTGGTGCATAGACACCTTAGTTGTTTCCGCTCGGCTTCGCCAGGGCTCCTCACGCGATTAGGCACAGTCATGCTACTGCCAGTATCACCTACTACTTGGTTGTTAGCATCATTGGTTTGGGAACTGTCTTTCCTCTTGATGTCCATTCTCCTTCCCTCTGCTGTTCCTTTCTCCATTGCTGTGTCTGTTCTTACTCAATTTTCTCCTGCTCAACATTAGAATCAGAAGTGGAGATTACATGAGCATCTCTCAACTATCTCCCCTGAATTCCAAGCTTAAAGCTCTTTTAATCAGTTGTGACACCCTCCATCCCAGAATCTATATCCCTCCCTACTTGGGTGGAGTCTGTCCCATGAGAACAGTCCTATGCCTGTGAAAGACTCCCAGTGATCGAACAGCCCAGAAACCTTAATATAGCTCCACTGCCTGAATCGTCTGCTGATCATCATCATCTTGTTTGACCTCCTTTCTCCTCCTCTAGGGACAGGTAGAATCCCATTGAAGATCACCTGAGCCTCCATTTCTTTAAGTGTCTTCCCCAGCCTGGCATCATCTCCTTTGATCCGTTCCAGCAAGAATCTAGCAGTATCGTTTGTTCCCATATGAAGGACAGTCAGTGGATTCCGTCCTGCTCCCATTACGATCTTCTTCAGCCTCAGGTCCACATCCTATATGTTTGTGATGGGGGAGGCATAGCTCAGTGGTTTGAGCATTGGCCTACTAAACCCAGGATTGTGAGTTCAATCCTTGAAGGGGTCACTTAGGAATCTGAGGCAAAATCAGTACTTGGTCCTGCTAATGAAGGCAGGGGGCTGGACTCAATGACCTGTCAGGGTCCCTTCCAGTTCTATAATACAGGTAATTATTTTTATTTAGCTCCCAGCAGACAGCTCACCCTTCTGTTCCCTGGATCAGCTCTGGTGCCAGGCCTGTCCAGTCTTCTCAGTAAAGAGTCACCAATCACGCAGATCTGCTTCTTCCTGGTGTTGGTGCCATTCTTGGCCTTCCTCCCGTTCCTTCTGCATGAAACTCCTCTTGTCTTTTGTTCTCCCTTGCGATCTACTGCAAGTCACCCTCTGTCCTCCCGGGGCTCCGAACTCTGGGTATGTACATTGACTCTTCACCTCTTCTTGTAGGACTAGCTGCTCTTCTCTTCTCCCTGTCCTCCCACCTTCTGCTACTCCCTGCTGCAGCCTTCTTCACTTTCCAACTCAGCAAACCTGTTCCTGAGCTCCACTTCTCCTTCACTAGCTGGTCTTTTCCTCTGCCCGGTTCTCATCATCACGTTTCCACTGGCCACTTTACTCACCCAGCAGTCTCCCCGCCGCGTTCTCCAGTCCAGCTTGGATCTGCCAGTCCTGAGTTTTCCCTTCAGCCTCCTCTCACCTTTCCTCCATCATCTGCTCGAATCCCCTTCAAAACTCAACCAGAGTTTCCACCTGCATCTCCTAACCTCGGCTCTTCTCTTCCATCAGCTCTCTCAGACGGAGCTTCATACGAACAAGCTCTTTTCAGGTACCTGCACCAGGAACATGTACATCCCGCAGCTTCCACATCCGGTCATCTTCACTGTGTCTTCCATTGCTTGGGTCACTACCACTGCTGTCTCTGTGTCTGTCACACCCTTCCTCCCTAAGCGCCTGCCAAGGAGAAAGAAAACCCCACACCACACAAAAACAGAACGTCACCGCCCCCCCCCAAACTCTCCTTACAATTCCGCACGCGAACTCCCCTGTTCCCAGTTGTTTGCTGGCTTCTTTCCCACGGCTTGGCTGCCTTTGTAGGCCCCCTAACCAGGGAAGCCCCTCGCCTGATCTGATGTGATCACAGGCTCTGCATCGCTCAGCGCACGGCCCGTACCAGCCTCTGCAAACTGAACACCGCAAACCAGCAAACGCTCCAGAACCCACTCGCCAGAGGCGACGCATATGGGGTGTGTGCAGGGTGAAGCGCCCCCCAGATTTCTGCTTGGCATGCCGGGGGGTGGAGGAGGAAGAGGGGCTGTGTCCTTCTCCCGCTGACGCTGACCCCCGGCACGCTCGGCCCCGTCCCCGACAGCCGGGCCCGGGCAGGGAGTGGAGGGGGCAGGACCAGCCACTTCTCAGGTCGGCCGCTCAGGGTCTCTGCTCCGTGCAGTGCAGCGGCTGCCTGAGAGCCTGGTGGGGAGGTGGCCGGGGCTGCCCCATCAAGGCCAGGCTACCAGGGACAGGGGTCGAGCAAGCTGGAGTCCCCTGACCCCCCGGCACGTTTCCGGCTCACTCAGCCCCTGTCCCCAGCAGCAGGGCTCTGGTGGGGGCGTCCCCGCCCTGCACCCCCAGCCAGGCTCTCAGGCAGCTGCTGCCCTGCACAGAGCAGTGACCTGGATCGGCCAGCTACGGCCGCATGAGATGCGGCTCCCTCCTGCTCCTCGCCCGGGCCCGGCTGCCAGGGAGACTGGCCGAATGTGCTGGGGGGAGGCGCAGCGGGAGAAGGACAGAGCCCCCCGCAGGTAACTCTGGCAGGGCAGGGAGTGCATGGTGGCCCTGGGCTGGGCAGGGGGTCGCTGGGCAGAGGAGACATGTGGGGCGGTCACGTGTCCTCCCCTTTAGATTGTGGCCCCCCAGCACGGGGAGGCACCAGTCGTCTTTGCCACTCACTGCCCCTAAGGAACAGGGGCTTGTCTCCCCTCTCCTCCAAGAGCTCTCCACTCCAGCTCCCTGTTTTCAGCTGTTTGCTGGCTCCAGGGCAGGGACTCTTTGGCAGAGCAGGGAATTAAACCCAGCAGTCTGAGCCCCCAGACAAGCGCCCGAACCACTGGGCCGTCCGGTCTCTCCGCAGGGCATTTCAGTGGTGCCATGAGGACGCCTGGGGCTGAGGCTCGTGCTGGTGATATGTGGTCAGGAAAGGACCCAGCGTGACCCTCAGAGTGCAGGTTGAGCATGTGGGGCTGCCACATGTGATCTGAAGTCCCTGAGGTGATGCTCAGGCAGGATGAAGTTCACCCAGACCATCCCTGACAGGTGGTTGTCTAACCTGTCCTTAAAACCCTCCCGTGATGGGGGTTCCACAGCCTCCCCAGGTGACCTGTGCCAGTGCTGGGCCATCGTTAGACTTAGAAAGTTTGTGCTAGTATCAAAGCAGCAGGGCAAGATCTTACAGCTCCATTCGAACTCCCTGGAGCAGGAGATTTATTTGGAGGGACAGACTGGAAACACAGTCGATATTCTGCTGGAATGTGGGGGTGCCCCCCCAACCCCCCCAGTCGAGCCAACTGGCCTGTATGGAAGTTGGCAAACGTTGGGCTTGGAGCTGCAGATGAACTTACATAGAAGCGTCACAGCAAGGAGGGACGTGGCCAGGGCCAGACCCAGGAGGAGAAGGACAGCAGTGACGATGCCCACTGCCCTGTGCCGCCAAGGGACCGATGTCTTTGGTGGGTTTCCTTGAAGGAGAAGAAGAAACATATCCATGGAAAGTTACAGCTCAAATGCCACTGACTGAGGAAACTCCACCCCCAAATCCAATACCTGCTCAGCCTCCTAGTCCCTGACTGTGGTTAACAGCAACAGCGGAATGAGGCCAAATAAGGTCAGAACCGACCTGAACTCGAATGAGAAAAGCGACCCTCCCTAAACCATGAGAGACTCTAGTGCCAGGCAGGCGTCCTGTGAGAGAGATCTGGGAGCAGGGTGTTCCCCCTGCGTAAGCATTTCTTGAGAGGGAAGTTTAGGGGTTGTGCAGTCCAGGCCCAAAGGAGTATTTTTAAGTGAGAAAAGGAACCTGAAACAACTTATGAAATATTAATACAACGAGGCAGAGAAATGAGGGGAAATGATTCTGTGCAGGAGAAAAGTGGGGCTTACAGCAGCAGTGTGCCCAGAAGGGCCTTTCTACAGCATCCCTGTCTAATAACCCATCGCCAGGATGCTGGGCTCCCCCCGCAAGGCAGCCAAGGGGCGAATCACAGGGCAAAGCCAGAAGACTGTGTGTCCCCTGCACATTAAAGGGAGAAGACTAGAGCTGCTTTCTGTCTGTGTAGACAGAAGTAAGTGTGCTCGGTGTGCTCTGGATTTGGTCTCCCCAAGGTGAACGTCAGCTGCTTGGAGACACAAGACGGTCGGATTCTCCTCTCCCTGAAAGTCTCAGCCTGCCGCACCTCCTCCCTGTCTGATCTGGGCCTCAGCCATTAGCTCGCGCCGCTCCCCCATGGGGTGTTGTTCCTGGAACCAGCAGACAACACTCAGATGCCCAGATAATCCCCTTACATTGCAGAAGTGGCTTCTCTCACGCTAACCAAAGGGTGAAGCTGCCTCTCACTAATGTACTGAGTTTGCAGTTCTCAGCCTTTCCTGAAACAGATTCTGGGAGGAGCTTCTCTGTCACTGAGCACACACTACATATTTCCTTATGTTTTCATAGAATCACAGAATATCAGGGTTGGAAGGGACCTCAGGAGGTATCCAGTCCAACCCCCTGCTCAAAGCAGGACCAATTCCCAGCTAAATCATCCCAGCCAGGGCTTTGTCAAGCCTGACCTTAAAAACCTCTAAGGAAGGCGATTCCACCACCTCCCTAGGGAACCCATTCCAGTGTTTCACCACCCTCCTAGTGAAATAGTGTTTCCTAATATCCAACCTAGACCTCCCCCACTGCAACTTGAGACCATTGCTCCTTGTTCTGTCATCTGCCACCACTGAGAACAGTCTAGGTCTATCTGTGATGAAGTGGAAGTGCAAAAAACGGCTGCCCCAAAAGCAGAACTATGCAGCCTCAAAAAAAAATGCCCAGCCCTGGTGCAGGCCCTTGGAAAGCTGCAGCTGTATCATTTTGGGCAGCACTTTACTGTGTATACTGACCACTCTCCTCCGACGTGGCGGCGTCAAATGCAAGGGGTTGAGGCCAAGCTGCTGGGAACAGACACACCTGTTCAGAGGGTGGCCACAGTCAAGCTGGGGGCTCTTAACCAAGAGAGCCCAAATTGCAGCCCTCCAAACTGGAGCGCTGGAAAAAGACCCAATCCCAGTTTAAACCCCAGGGTTATTGGGGTGGCAAAAGGGCCCGGGCTGCATGAACCTTCCCACATGCAGCCTGCAAGCGCCATCAAGCACAACAAACCCACGGGAGAGCGTGAGACTGGACTGTCCTGGTGTAACTCCCACCAAGGAATGGGAGAGATGCTGGGGCACCCATGGAAACGTTGCTGGGTTCAAACTTCCCCAGGTCACTGGCTAAAGTGACCTTGCTCAGTTCGGTCTCGAAGAGGGGAGAGATGTGACAAAATGGGGCTGTTCGTAATGTTTCCTCTGAATACTGTGTGGGTGCCTCAGTTTCTAACCGGACACTCTGTCGCCTAGCAACTAAACCTCTGTTTTACTGGCTGGCTAAGAGTCACGTCTAACTGAAAAGTGGGGGTGTGTGCAGGACCCTCTGGCTTCCACAGAACCCTGTGGGAGACTAGGCCCGGCACCCCTCTTCCTGCGATTCACCATGACTCTCAGCCAGCCAGTAAAGCAGAAGGTTTATTTAGACGACAGCACAGTCCAAAACAGGTCTTGCCGGTACAGACAATAGGAACCCCTGTAATTAGGTCCATCTGTGGGCCCCAGGGAGGCCACAGCCCCGTTGGGAAGCCCAAGCCCCGTCGGGGCTCCCCTCCATTTCCTAGCCAGCTCCCAAACTGAATCTCCCCCCAGCCTCTCACTCAGCCTCCCCCCGGCTCCTCCCCCAGCCTCTGTCCTTTTTCCAGTGTCCCAGGCAGAGGTGTCACCTGGCCTCCAACCCCCCTCCTGGGTTCTCAGGTTACATGCTCAGGTATCTCCCTTCCCCAGTGCAGCCGTCCCAGCACAACTCCCCTGCAACCTTCCCAGGTCAATACTCCCCTCTCAGCATTCACATCACACAGCTGGAACATTCCCACTTCCTCACACCTGCCTGGGCAGACTCGCTGTGGGAAGCGCACAAAGGGGCATATGCTACATGCTCCCAGAAGAGACCCAGGAGGTGAAGCCGTGTGAGCTTCTTGCCCTGCAGACAGTCTGCTCCATGGGAGAGGAGGCTCCCCAAAGTCCTGACTGGCTTTGTGGGGAGCAGTTCCAGAGCATCGCCCGGGGACTCCGTAACACCATCCTCTTTGGAACCCCCTTTCAGGGAGTTGAAGGCTGCTATCAAATCCCGCCTCACTCTTCTCTTCTGCAGACTAAACAATCCCAGTTCCCTCAGCCTCTCCTCATAAGTCATGTGCTCCAGCCCCCTAGTCATTTTTGTTGCCCTCCGCTGGACTCTTTGCAATTTTTCCACATCCTTCTTGTAGTGTGGGGTCTAAAACTGGACACAGTATTCCAGATGAGGCCTCACCAATGTCGAATAGAGGGGAATGATCACGTCCCTCGATCTGCTGGCAATGCCCCTACTTATACAGCCCAAAATGCCATTAGCCTTCTTGGAAACAAGGGCACACTGCTGACTCATATCCAGTTTTTCCTTTGTCGCTGCAAAGAGCCTAGCTGAGCTCGGTGCATAGCTGCAGCTGCCTACTGAACCTCACATCCTCACCCGCACCCTCCACTTCCGTCAGCCCCGTCTCCCTGCCTGTCTCCTGACCCTTCCCGGCGTCTTTCATGTGTTCGAATCCAGAACAGCTGCCACATGGCATCTGGATTGCACTGAAACCAAAGGGGATAAACAACCCCCGGAGCAGGCCCTTGTCCAGGTGACACCTGCCCAACAAACATAAGAATGTAAGAACGGCCAGTCTGGGTCAGACCAAAGGTCCATCTAGCCCAGCGTCCTGTCTGCAAACAGTGACCGGTGGCAGGTGCCCCAGAGGGAATGAACAGAACAGGGAATCCATCCCCAGTTGCCCATTCCCAGCTTCTGGCAAAGAGGCTAGGGACACCATCCCTGCCCATCCTGGCTAATAGCCAATGATGGACCTGTCCTCCATGAGCTTATCTAGGAACTCTGTTATGGTCCTGGCCTTCACAATATCCCCTGACAAGGAGTTCCACAGGTTAACTGTGAAGAAATACTTCCTTTTGTTTGTTTTGTTTGTTTGTTTTAAACCTTCACTTGGTGACCCCTAGTTCTTGTGTTATGCGAAGGAGTAAATAACATTTCCTTATTTACTTTCTCCACACCAGTCATGATTTTATAGATCTCAGTCACATCTCCCCTTAGTCGTCTCTTTTCCAAGCTGAAAAGTCCCAGTTTTATTAATCTCTCCTCATATGGCAGCTGTTCCATTCCCCTAATCCCTTTTCTGAACCTTTTCCAATTCCAATATATCTTTTTTGAGATGGGGCAACCACATCTGCACGCAGTATTCAAGACGTGGGTGTACCATGGATTTAGATAGAGGCAATATGATATTTTCTGTCCGTTTCTAAATGATCCCGAACATTCTGTTCGCTTTTTTGAAGCCGCTGCACATTGAGTGGCTGTTTTCAGAGAACTGTCCATAGTGACTCCAATATCCCTCTCTTGAGTGGAAACAGCTAATTCAGACCCCATCATGTTATAAGTATAGTTGGGATTATGTTTTCCAATGTGCGTTACTTTGCATTAATCAACACTGAATTTCATTTGCCATTTTGTTGCCCAGTCACCCAGCCAAAGCCCTGAGAGGGGCCCCTTGTGCTGGGAGCTTTAGAAAAACAGCCTGGTCCTTATCTCAGCACTTCCAGCTCCATTTGCTCCTTGTCCTTGGAGGAACAGGCTCCCTCCCCATCCCCGAGCCCTGGGGAAAACCCTTCTCTGCTAACACAGCTACATCTCCCTGCCCCTGCTCACAGTTAGACGCGTGTGCTCGGGCAGGGAAGGGGCAGAGGGTAAGGAAAGGAGGTGTCACTGTGAAATGGGGGGATGAGAGGGAGCTGGTCCCCAGAGATGGGGGCTGTGAGGATTCGACCCTGGTGATCTCCTCCTGGGAGAGGCTGATGGTGGCAGTGAGCTGGGGAGGGGGAGCCTGGCTGGCTTTTATGGCCAGCCCATGGCACTGCGCTGCCCGGCAGGAGGCTGGGATGCTGGGCAGGGACTCCCATCTCTCCCCCTGTGCCCTTCTCCTGCTGGGGACTGGCAGGGGAGAGAACGCACTGGGAAGCACTGACCCAGCACCCTCGCCCACTGCCCGTGGTGCTCTGGCCAGCACAAGGCTGAGCTCTGGGTTCGTGGTCAGTGGAGCAAGCGATCGCTGCCCAGGACACTCTGCAGAGACCACAAAGCCAAGGAGAGGCCAGCGGGAGTCCACGGTCCGGTGCAGCCTCTTGTGCTTACCTTTGGGCTGGGGAGCAGCTTCCGTCATCGGCATGTTCTCATAGATATTGTCCCTCGCCATTGTCCTGCCTTCGCGCTGAGCCGAGCCCCTGATCACTGGCATGTGGGTCCTTTCAGCAGCCTGCTGGGTTAGAGCCTCCCTCTGACAGCAGCCCTGGCACAGAAATAGAAATGGGAAGTGATGCCTGGTGGTTGGATGAGGGAAGGAAGGGTAGTGGGAGGTCTGGAGAAAAGAGGTGGTTGGATGGGGGAGGGCATGGAGGGGAGAGACGGGTGCATGAGGAAAGGAGGCGTGAGGGAAGAAGGCTGCACTCTGTCAGCAGCACCTGGCCATAGGTGCTGGATCTAGGGGGGCTGTGGTTTCCACTCCCCTCCTGGGATACCCCCAGCTCCGCCCCAGCCATGGCTTCCTGCTCTGTGTCCTGGCCCACTTGTGTTGTGGGGCCTCCAGCATCAGCCCGCTGAAGCACAGCGAGGGGCAGGCTGGGGGCAGTGTGGGGCCAGGCCTGTGTCCTGCTCCTTGCCTCCGGACCACGTCCCCTCCCCCCTGACCGTGGCGCCCTGGGCAGTCACCCACATCGCCCGCCCCGAAGGCCGGCCCTATCCTGGGGCATCCACGACTGTCCAAATCTGCATCTTTTTCCTATGTGTGACCATCCACGGGTGGGAGTTCTGCTGTCCAAAGAGACAGACCCTGCTCACTGCTCCGGCGGTAACATGGGATGAGAGGGGGCACGTGTGGAATCAAAGGTTAGCGTGTTACACAAGCACTCCTGGTGAGTACGAGCAGCACTGGTACAAGCAGCCAAGTGGGCACACGCCCAGCGATACACAAACGTTGGTGGCTGAACGCCGACATGACTTTGTAGCGTAGACACGGCGTCGGTCGCCATCTCTGGGGCTGTACAGGAGGTTTCCAGGAAGGACAAGCAGCCTTGCTGGCTTTTTCCTCTCCACTGATCACTCCCAGTTTGTCGAGTTTTGCTGGGAAACTTCCCCAGCCAGGCTGAGTTCAGTCTCCAGCTCCCTAGGTGAGACCAGTCCCCACATGGTCAGCTCTGCTCTGGCTGCTAGTCCAGGGCTGCTGCCTGCTGGGGGTGTGTCTGGGCGCTGGGCTAGGAGACGACAGTTTGGATGTTAGTGTAGTTGTGTAACCTGCACCTTGAGCCCTGCACCCCTTTGTGGGGAGGGGAAATCCTGGGATCGACGCAGCCTGACTCCTGCCTGAGGAGGATCCCGGCCAGCAGAGACCAGCCCCTCTGCAGTGACCGAGGGGTCCAGAGTCAGCTCTGACCCTGAGGATCATTCATGGAGTTTGTGAGGGCACCAGGGAATTTGTTTTGGGGACACCCTACTCCCTGAACTGTGTCCTCAAGCCAGGGAGTGATGGTTTGGGGATTTTATAACCTGCTGTTTATTAAACCTGTGGAAGGACTTACCACCTCCTCCCACTTGTGAGTCCTTTGGGTTGTACTGAACCCAGCCAGCCACACGGCTAAACCACTGCAGAGACGATCTTGTGGTCATAGGTCATCAAAAGCCCCAACAAAGTACGGTACCGACGGGACAGTGATCTTACATTTCATACATCAGGTCCCGTGACTGGGGAAAGTCACGGGTATTAGCAGTGTTTTACCCTGTTATGGTATGTTTGTCTCCTGTTTAATACAATTACTGTGTTGAATGCATTGTATGTGTTTGTGTTATTTCTTGGGAGTCTCCCAACGATCTGGCAAGTAAGTGGGAGTTCCCCTGTGGTAAGAATTTTCCACCCAAGCTGCCCTGGTGACCCTGCCAGGAAGGAGCGAGGGGGGGTGGAGGCACCGCCAAATAAATTCCTAGGGGAAAATAAAGAAGATTCACCCTGCTGCGGGGGTGGCAGGATCCAGAAGAACCCAGACCTGTCCATCAACTCCTGTAAGCCAACTGGCATTAAAGAAGGTGACCAGGTGGAGCGGGGGCGCTACATGGGAATTGCTGCTGGCCGAACGGGGCTTTGGGCTGGTGTTTGCTGAGGAGATTCTGAGGTGCTGGGTGGGGACGGAGAGGCCGCCATTCTCCTCAGGCCCCGGAGAGTCCAGATGGGGGACACATACATTTGGAGCCCCCCCCCCGCAGAGACTGGGACCTGATCAGTGTGAGGTCAGAGGGGAATGCTCGGAAGGTGTGGCCCAAACACCACAAATGAGTGTTGTGTTGTTACCTTGCACTGAAATACATGCAACAGCAACAGCACCGGGAGTCTCTGTAAGGAACCCCACAGATTTACTGCCGAACCGCGCTGCTGACGGGACTGAAAAGTGTCCCGCATACTGTCTGCGAGGGGCTGTGTGTGTGTTAAACGTTCGCTCACTAAGAAATTGTCTGGGACTCTCTGAGCTGACTGGCAGCTGTCGTTAACCCCTACGGGCAGGGGCTGATACCGTAGCTCTGAGCTTCAATTCTGTGCAAAACTTTTCTTTTTTGAAGTCCTGAAAAGACAGAGCTCAGGCCTGCGCTTCAGTAGGGAGTTGTGCTGAGGGGCAGGGAAAGGGGGTGTCACAGTTACACATAATTCTTCCTCCACCTCCCCCAGCCTATTGCCCTGCTGCAGCATCACCACTGGTCCAGCACGGCCTGACTCCTGACAGCGGCTTCCCCCTCACCTACCAGGTGAGTGGTGTCAGGGGCGGGCTGCCCCTTTTAGGGGATTTGGGCTCAGCCCCATCAGTGTGCAGTTAGCCCCCACCCCAGTGATGGTTTGGGACGCTGGCTGGATCAGACATCACGTGATGGTAGCCTGGGGTAGGGGGAGGGCTGCTTGTAAAATGGAGCCTGCTGTATCACAGAGGGGAGACAAGAGGCTGAGAAAGACTTAGGGGGCTGGTGGGTGAGGCCCAGAGTCTTGAAAGGGGCTGGTAGCGCTCCCTCACTCAGAGAGAGCTGGTGCCTGGTGCCCTGATAGACGGGGAAAGGGCAGAAAGAGACCTGTGGAGGATCCAGAGGGGATCCTGGGAGCACCTTCCCCCACACCAGCCAGAGGGAAAGGCCTGGCTGGAGCTACCTGAGTGAGGGCCAGGAGCCAACCCTTAAGGCCTGGTCGTCACTGCAGAAGAGGGACGTTAACTCAGAGAATCATATGTAAGCAGAGTCAGGATGAGCTCTACCCTGACATCTGGTGGTGAATTATGGGGAGTGTGGAAAGGAATTGCAGGTATTTGCACTGGCACGCCCATCCCACCTAATTTAGCCCACGGCAGCCTGGGATGGTTATTTTGACAGCTCTGGGATCCCCAATTTCTTTGATTATTGGGGCAGGAGGAATAAAGTGTTGTCACCCAGATTATGTGAATGAGGAACTATGAGACTGCGTTAGGACAGAGATGTCTCACTATCCATTAAGTAGCACTTGCTAGACAAGGGACATGGGTGCCAAAACCTAGTGAAGGGAGAGAGGTTGGGGACTGGTGTGTGTACCTGATAGTATGGGCCCCTTTTGAGCACCTGGGACACCAATTGCACTTCCCCCTCTCTCCACTGTTAAAGAGCAGAGCTAATTTTGAATCCTTTAGGAGTCCATCTAGAGGCTGCTGACCTGAATTCACATTGGGCTAATGGTGCACCAGCGCTAGGGCTCCCCTACTACAAGCTGAAATCACTAAGTGCTGAAATCACTAAAAGAGCTAAGCTTACTGAGCTGAGATCACTGAGTGCTGTGTTAACTAGTGGGGGAGCCTGAAGATCTATCGCTAAGTGGCTGGCAGAGCGAAGCAGTTTGCAGCATGTTGCAGCAGCCCACGGAGCAGCGAACGGAGCGGTTTGCGGGGGGCGGCTGGAGCGGCTCACGGGTCGGCTGGAGGAGCGGCACAGCTGGTGGAGTGGAGCTGGTCGTGGGGAAGGCTGCAGCAGAACTCCACGGAGAGGCGGAGCAGTTGGCCCTGGCCCACGTAAGGTGCCCCCTTAACACCCTGTGTGTGTGGGGCCCCCCCATTTCCACCCAGACGGGGGGGGTAAAACTCTGCAGATAAACTTTTGAACTCTGGGGTGGCACTGACCAGAGACAGAGACTTTCGGGTTGTTGGACTTTGGGGTGATTGGACTTAAGACCCTAAGGGGGAAAGGATATTGCCAAACGTACTTGGAGGTGGGTTTTTGTTGCTTATGGCTTGTGTTATAATCCTGTTTGTGGTGTTTCTCCAACGTGATGCCACATTGTTTCCCTCCTTTATTAAAAGGATTTTGTGACACTCAGACTCTGTGCTTGCGAGTGGGGAAGTATTGCCTCCTAGAGGCACCCGGGGTGGTGGTATGTAATTGTCCCAGGTCACTGGGTAGGGGCTTGAGCCGGTTTTGCATTGTGTTATTGAAACGGAACCCCTGCATACTGAACCAAGCCCTTGTTGCTGCCAATTCAGAGGGGCAGAAGGGTTACCTGTATTTAATTCATTATCACAATGTATAATTGACTAGTAGAGACCCCAAATCAGGGATGCGTTGTGCCTGACACACCAAGTGAGCATGACAGATGGCAGAACAGATGGGGAATGGAAGGGCCACGGCAGTGAAGACAGGATTAATGGCTACAGAGGTAGCTTTTGCACCACTCGATCCTTTCTGATGGTGCCATGTCACCTGAAAGATTAGCAGTAAAATAGAGAGAGAGAATAAACCCCACTCTTGTGACTGCAGCACAGAGCACTTGAGAAAGCCATGAGCTGTTTGCAAACACCCCGTGCATAGAACGGGAAGTGAGATTTGTCAGATAAATTGTCTTGTGTGAAATATACTTTTGCCAAGAGTCACAACATTTTTGTCCTGTTACTGACACAAATGTGGTGTTTGTTGCTGGGCCCAATGAAGCTGGGGGAGAGTTTACCGGATTCTCTACTGACTACAGGTGGTCAACATCTTTTGATCAACACTTTTTTTTCCCAATGAAAACAGGCTTTTCTGTCAACACAGAGTTCCGCAGGGATAGTTTGATTTTTTGACCAAATCAATTTGGGTTTTCGTCGAAAAAAATCTGAAAACAAAACCAAACCACAAATATTCAGTTGCCATCAACTAAAAATAAACCATGATTTGAGGACTTTAATGGCTCAGACACAGGTTTGATACAGGAGTGGGTGGGTGAGATTCTGTGGCCTGTGTTGTGCAGGAGGTCAGACTAGATGATCATAATGGTCCCTTCTGACCTTAAAGTCTATGATTCTATGATTTCAGTTTTTAGGGGTTTTGTCACAAAAAAATGAGGAAAAATGTAGAGAAAGACCTTTGTCTTCAGGAACATTTTTAATAGGAACGAAAAAAACGTTTCGCTTCACTACTGAGTAATGCAGTGTTAGCAGATTTGCCAGCTAAATTCTGATTGCAGAACTGGTATTGCTGGTCATGGAGACACATTGACAAAGAATTCAGCTGATTCTCAGATTCCCAAGCGCAGTTTGTAGCACTGCCAGTTAGAAAAGGAATCAGCTTTTAACTTGCAAAAGGGAACAGCTCGTATTGTGAGTGTGTTGCACGAGTGTCTAGAGGTCACCAGTCAAGACTCAGAGCCCCATTGTGCGGGGTGCTGTACGAACAGAACAATGGTCCTTTCCCAAACTAGCTGACAATGTAAGTGTAGGACAGGAAGCAACAAACACATGGATAAAACTAATACCACAAAGTCACAGGGAGACAGTTATGAGCAATGGCATAAGCACCAGCAGCAGGACACCAACTGCCCAACCACTCTAAAGAGAGAACGAAGATGAAACCCCAGTGAGCCCCATCCCATTTGTAGTTAGCTGCTTTTACTGCACAGCTCGACTACAAACTCTCTCAGTAGCTGAGATACCATCAAGATTTTAAGGAGCACACGGAGGAATACCCTGTGTCCGGGAAGGGTTATGGAGGTGCCCAGTGGAAATGGAAAATGTAGCTAGATAGATTCAGATGAGAAATACAGCACCAAGGTTTAAACAAGGGCAACTGCCCATTAGAACATCTTACCTAGAGAGGTGGTGGATTCTCCAGCACTTGGAGCCTTAAATCCAGAGTGGATGGCTCCTTCTAACAGATCTGCTGTAGCTGAACCAGACGTCCTGGGCTGGCTGAAGGAATCGCGTGGGGAAGATCTCTGGCCTGCGCTGTGCAGGAAGTCAGACTGGACGATCAGAACAGTCCTTTCTGGCCTTAAAAATCTCTGAAACCTGGGTAGAAAACAACAGGCCGAGGTTCTTTTGTGGAAAATGAAATTAGTCCATTTGGGGAATAATAATCCAAGCCACAGTCCATGGGCTGCAGGAACCCGCTAGGCAGTGAATCCAAAGAGCCCAGGAAGGTAGCAAGTTAGACATGAGTTAGCAATGTGCCAGGGTGCCAAGAAAAAAAAAAGGCCAGTGGAAATTTGGGCTGCAAACACAAAGGGGTCCCGTTGTAGAGCAGAGAGACACAGACAACAACCCTACTCCCTGCTAATGTTCCCAGACAACCTACAGAGCAAAGAGACTGTAACAGCCAGTGGAGAGCGTTGACTTTCCATGGGAACTGCCAACAAGGTGACAAATAATATTAATTGCGGTGATGGTTCCATTGTGATGTGGACACCTGTCCCCTAGAAATGGGACCGAGAGCCACCAACTCAATACATGTAGGACACCACTGAGCTCTCAGATGGGAACAACGTTTGGTCATTGTTGACATGGGACAGATCAGTGCCCTAGCAGGGAAATGTCCCTTTTTTATAAGATTATTAATATTAAAGTGAATATGGGCCCATGGTATTTGCCTAGCACGCAGCATGGCTTCTCTCTCTTGTATTTAATTCAAAGGCTACACGCAAGCCCAGCCTTAAACTCTGTGGCCTGAGGCTTTTCACCTTCCCAATTACAGAGTTTGCTGTCCATTTCCATATCTGGGCATATTCAAATGTGTTAACCAGCCTTTGTGAAACAGCTGCTTAAAGGAAACCATTTATCAAGCGTTCAGCTCACAGGGAAGGACAGAGAATGGCGGACAAAAATATTTATATGAATGTGAATATTGGAAAAGCACCTCTCCAGCCTCCAGGTAAGGACAACACATGCTGACTCCATTATGCCAACTTGCCTTGTTTTCTTGGACTCCCAATTCTTGGCACTGGCTGGCCTGGGAAAACAGACCCACAGCTCAGCCGGGCTCTTGGAAAATTAAGCCCAGGAGGGAGCAGCAGCACGTGCAGTGGACAGGTGGGGTTTGGTCTGGTCTTCATCTTTCATTCCTCCCGGGAGGAGTGTGCAAGCTGCGCTCCCATCTCTCACTGAGACCCGAACCCCACCAGCTTATCCAAACAAACCAAACGTGTGCGGGAACTTTTCAAGAGCTGAGTCAGTTTATGGGGAGACGTGGGGTCAGTTCTCAGTTCATCGGAAGTGATTCTGTTCAATATCTTCATCAGTGATTTAGATAATGGCATAGAGAGGACACTTATAAAGTTTGCAGACAATACCAAGCTGGGAGGGGTTGCAAGTGCTTTGGAGGATAGGATTAAAATTCAAAATGATCTGGACAAACTGGAGAAATGGTCTGAAGTAAATAGAATGAAATTCAATAAATATGAATGCAAAGTCCTCCAAATGGGAAATGACTGCCTAGGAAGGAGTCCTGCGGAAAGGGATCTGGGGTCATAGTGGATCACAAGCTAAATATGAGTTAATAGTGTAACACTGTTGCAAAAAAAGCAAACATAATTCTGGGATGTATTAGCAGGAGTATTGTAAACAAGACACGAGAAGTAATTCTCCTGCTCTACTCCATTCTGATATGGTCCCAACTGGAGTATTGTGTCCAGTTCTGGGGGCCACATTTCAGGAAGGAAGTGGACAAATTGGAGAAAGTCCAGAGAAGAGCAACAAAATGATTAGAGGTCTAGAAAACATGACTTATGAGGGAATATTGAAAAAATTGGGTTTGTTTAGTCTGGAGAAGAGAAGACTGAGAGGGGACATGATAATAGTTTTCAAGTGCATAAAAGGTTGTTACAAGAAGGAAGGAGAAAAATTGTTCTTCTTAACCTCTGACGATAGGACAAGAAGCAATGGGCTTAAATTGCAGCAAGAGAGGTTTAGGTTGGACATTAGGAAAAACTTCCTAACTGTCAGGGTGGTTAAGCACTGGAATAAATTGCCTGGGGAGGTTGTGGAAACCCATCATTGGGGATTTTTAAGAGACGGTTAGACAAACTCCTGTCAGGGAGGGTCTAGATAATCCTTAGTCCTGCCATGAGTGCAGGGCACTGGACTAGGTGACCTCTCAAGGTCCCTTCCAGTGCTACGGTTCAATGATTCTGCCTCCCAGATTCACAGGAATTGCCTTACCAGGCAGGTCCATGGTCCTTCCAGCCCAGTGAGCTGCCCCTGATGGTGGCCAGTTCCAGATGCTTCAGGGAAAAGTGAAAGAAACCCCATAATGGGGCCGTTATGGGAAAAAGCTGCCCTGAGGGGACATTTCTGCCTAAGCCCACACAGGTAAAGGTTGGGTGATGCCCCCGGAGGGTTTTTAATCCCTTATATTTAACTGTAGATATCCATCCAACTGCAAACCTTCTTCCAATTGTATGGAGCTCCTGGCCTCAACAATAGCTACATAAGCGCAATGTGGTTTTGGCTTTCTATCGACTGGGATGTCTCCTCACTAGTGAGGGTGAGCCTGGCAGTGCAGAGCTTAGATGGGCTTCAGCTCCCATGGAAATATCCTCTCTTTCCCCACAAGCGAAACCTCCTGAGACGCCAGCTGCGCCATCTCGCAAGACCTCAGACATCCTCTCTGCCCGGCCCTTTGTTCTCAGCGTGGCTCTGGGCACCTCCCTCATTGCAGTGACCGTCATGTGTAAGTTCCACCCAAGCGCAATGTTCAATTCCAGGTGTTTGTTTCTAAACACAAGCAAAACGGATGTAACGTTTCTATTAATGGAAGGGGCAGGAGGGTGGGGATCCAGTCTCTCCGCAGCATCCATTCAGGTGGTGGTTCCCCACCAGGCCAGACAACAACATCCACCTTGCTGAGCCGGGGAGATTTGGAGGTTCTTGGAGTGTTTCTATAGATACTTAGGGCCAGATTATGTCTGGCCCTATCATGGGTTTGCAAATGGGGAGGGGAAATCATGCAAGGGCCAGTGTTTGGGGAGCACACGGCTGCTCTCTTGAGGTGTGTCTGTGGCTGCAGTTACCCCACAGGGGATGGAGAGGGCTAGCGAAATGGTGAGCCGCTGGCTCTGCCACACCTCTCTGCACGGCCCATGGACCTGGCTGGGCGTGCCAAGGACACGGGCTGTACCCCCCAAAGGAACAGTGTCATGTGCACTCGCAGAGTGGGGGTTCCAGGGAATATTCTGGGGTTCCCCCTGCCCAATGCGGACGTGAGGCTAAATGTCAGTGAGGCTCCTGGGGGGGGGATTTTCCTGATTCTGGTGTTCGTGTTGCACAGTTGGTAAAAATCTCTCATAGATTAGACAGCAAATCATTCCCCACCCGCCGAGAGTCTGTTCTCTTTCTCTGCTAATGAAGTGCTCTGACCCCTGACCATGTGATTCCTAGATTTCCAGGGACAGAAAAGGCTACGAGATGTGGACAAAGCAGTTCATACAATCAGAGCCTCTCTGCAGCCCAACACCACCTTGGACACCTCAAAGGAGCTGGACAGTAAGTGGGGGAGCAAGGTGTGCGCTTTCTGCCTTCTCTAGCACGGGGACTTCTCCGGTCCCCATCACCGCAGTCTCTGAGCGCCTGGCACCCTCTGATGTATTTATCCTCACAACACCCCTGGGAGACGGAGCCCATTGTACAGATGGGAACTGAGGCACCGAGAGGCTAAGGGTGTGTCTACACTGCAGCTGGGGCCGAGCCTAACAGCCCAGGTAGTCAGATGTGTGAGCAGCATGGACATTGCAGGATCGGCGCCGAGCAGGCCGCAGGACTTCCTGGATAGAAATGAGCAAAGCCAGCTTAGTGCGAGTCCATCAGCTCTCAGCACGACTTGGTGTGTGGCCAGTTAATATTTGAATCACACTCTTCATACAGGAAATTTAAATTCACTCAGGTTACTGGCCCTGCTTTTGTTTCATCATATAGACTCATAGAATATCAGGGTTGGAAGGGACCTCAGGAGATATCTAGTCCAACCCCTTGTTCAAAGCAGGACTAATCCCCCTCTGCAACTTGAGACCATTGCTCCTTGTTCTGTCTCCTTCCACCACTGAGAACAGTCTAGATCCATCCTCTTTGGAACACCCCTTCAGGTAGTTGAAGGTTTCTATTAAATCCCCCCTCATTCTTCTCTTCTGCAGACTAAATAAGCCCAGTTCTGTCATCCTCTCCTCGTAAGTCATGTGCTCCAGCCCCCTGATCATTTCCATTGCCCTCTGCTGAACTCTCTCCAATTTGTCCACATCCTTTTTGTAGTGGGGGCCCCAAACTGGACGCAATACTCCAGGTGTGGCCTCACCAGTGCTGAATAGAGGGGAATAATTACTTCCCCAGATCTGCTTGCAATGCCCCTACTTATACAGCCCAAAATGCCGTTAGCCTTCTTGGCAGCAAGGGCACACTGCTGACTCATATCCAGCTTCTCCTCCACTGTAACCTCAGGTCCTTTTCTGCAGAACTGCTGCTTAGCCAGACAGTCCCCAGCCTGTAGCAGTGCATGGGATTCTTCCTTCCTAAGTGCAGGACTCTGCACTTGTCCTTGTTGAACCTCATCAGGTTTCTTTTGGCCTAATCCTCCAATTTGTCTAGGTCCCTCTGGACCCTTTCCCTCCGCTCCCCAGACAGACATCGTGGGTGATCCTGGAAATGAGCTAAAGGCAAACCCAGTTCTGTTGTTGTGAATAGGGATGATCTGTGTTTAATACAGCAGCAGCCACGGTGGGCTGAGTGCTGCACAGACCCGTAGGCAGCCCCAGTCCCTGCGGGGTGAGATCACAATCTGGGTCTTGAACTTTCACTTTCTGGGGCTCTGGGCGTATCTCACACAACCAGAATCGCACTGACGGGATCAGAGCGCCCTCCAGCCGTCCAGCTGGCACTGGGCCGAGGAAACATTATTAACCCTCTGGCAAGTGACTGAGTGTAAAAGCCGATCTGTGCCTGAGATTTATATGCAGCACACGAACAGGAGATGGGCCTGAACCGACACCCTGGTACTGACCAGGCCTGAACGCTGGCGGGTTCCAAATCCAGGCCTGGATCCTGGTGCCATGGCTCAGGCCCAGGGACATTCCTGTAGCCCCAGTTTGTCTGCAGGCTGCAGGTGACCCAATCGGAGTTCCAGAGGCAGGAGGGAACGGTGGAGAGGCGGCACTGCTCATCTCCTTGTGCCCTGGGTTGGCTGTGGGCTGCGGTTTAAGGCTAAGCATGGCTGTGTGGCTAGGGAGCTGGGCTGGGATTCAGGTACCTTGGTTTCAAATTCTCGGCACGTCTCCCTGCACCTCAGTTCCCCATCGGTAAAATCATCCTTTATTTCTCTCACCTCGGGTCTATTTTGGCTGTGAGCTGTTGAGAGCAGGGACTGTCCCCTCCTGTCCGTACAGCGCCTGACACACAGGGGCCGGCAGGTGCTGCTCTACCACACGTGCTGATAATCAAGTGTTCTGCATCTCCACTGACGTCGCTGTGACTTTCTTCTAGCTCTGCAGCTATTGGGTGAAGTGCAGGCATGAGTCCAGATGCTGAAAGCCCAGCTGGGTAACGTCAATGCAGCTGTCATAAACAGATAGTTAAGGGTTAAAGTCTCTTTTAACTGTAAAGGGTTAACAAGCTCAGTAACCTGAGAAACACCTGACCAGAGGACCAATCAAGGGACAGGATAATTTCAAATCTCTGTGGAGGGAAGCCTTTGTCTGTGTTCTTTGTTGAATTGTGTGTGCTCTCTTTGGATTTAAGAGAGGCCAGACATGTCTCCACGTTCTCCTGGAGTATTTCCTACTATCCAGTATAGTGAGTATTAGTTAAAAAGGCGGATTAGTCTTTTGAGTTGCTTTCTATATTTGCAATTGTGTGTTTGCTGAAGGAAATTCTTTATTTCTGTTGCTGCTACTGATTATTCTGAGGAGGAGGGAGGGGGAAGTCTCTCCAGTTTTTATAAGTTAGACCCTGTATTTTTGCATCCTGGTAATACAGAGAGAGTGTACTTTTTTTTCTTTCTTTAATAAAATCTTTTCTTTTTAAAACTTGATTGATTTCTTCCCTTGTTTGGATTTTCAGGGGAAGGGGGGCGGGGATAGTGACTCCCTCTTTGTTTGATTCAAGGAGTTTGAATCAAGGTATTTTTCCCAAGGACTAGGGAAGGGGAGGGGGAGGTGAGTCCCTCTTTGTGTTGAGTCAAGGATTTGACTCGGTGTGTAATCTCTCCGGAGCAGGTTGGAGAGAGGGAAGGGGGGGAGGGGAACTGGCTGTTTCTCTCTCTCTCTCTGGTGAGATTCAAGGGGTTTGAATCTGGGTTCCCCAGGGGAAGCTTGGGGGACAGGCAGTGTGTTATCCACTTTAAACGTAATTGGTGGCAGCGAAAACCAAATCTAAACTAGGATTTTAATTTAGAGGAGTCCATGCAGGTCCCCATCTTGGAACCCAACAGCTCCAAGTGGGGGAGAAGACCTATGACAGCAGCGTATGGAGAAATCCAGATCCAGCTGGACAACGTCAGTGCAGTGTGAGCAGCAGTGCAAGGTCGCTGCAGTAAGTACTAGCTGCAGTGCTGGCTGGTGCCGTTTCTGCTGGTGCTGGGGATGAACGGAGGATTTCAGGCTCCCAGGCTGACAATGCAGCGACTTTCTCCAGCACCGAGTTCTCTTCCATTAAAAATCACCGGTGGCTGCACCTGGGCCCACACCGTGGTGATCGGTGTGGAATTAAATTACACCCTAGGCCTTGTTAGCCTAATGGGAGCACCCAGCTATCAGCTCTTCTTAGATTTCACCCAGCTATCAGCTCTTCTTAGATTGGGGCGTAGCTTTCAGAACCATCCCTGAGCCAGCGCCCCTTGCAGGGGTGTTGGAGGAGATGCCAAAGTGCAAAAGACCCCGGGCTGCCCGGGCGGCGGGGGGGCGGGAAAAGTGGGGATTCTTCTGCTCCGGGTCTTCGGCAGTAATTCGGCGACGGGGGACCCCTGCCACCAAAGACCCCAGGCCCCCTGAATCCTCTGGGTGACCCTGAAATGACCCGAGACCTTCATCACTGAATATATTTGATGCAGAACCAGGGGATGTTGCACTTTGGGCAGCTACATTCACCCCACCTGAACTCTCCCTCCCAGCTCAGCTGAACAGTGAGTCTCCCCTTTCCCATTACAGCCATGCTGCTCTGCACTGGGACCAGCACCCATGCTCCACCCAGATGCAGCTGCATTTCAGTGCTGGGGGAATGACCCCGTGGTGTCTGCTTTCTGCAGCACTCTTTGGGATCCATCATGTGGCCACAAAAGTTACTTATTGTGATGCTAGTTGTGGGACGAGGCTGAATGGTTTTATGTGTCTCAGGACTCGCACCTGACCTCTGTCTCCTCCCAGGCGGAACAGGTGAGTGCAGGAAGCTCCTAGGGGCTTGGACAATGGGTCAGTGCCTTGTTTCATACCAGAAGGAGGTGGGAGGTGGCAGCTGAGGTTAGAAACCATGGGAGATGGTTTTTTACCTTTTTATTACTGACCTTGGCACAAAAAGCGGGAATGTGCTAATAAAGTTTGCGGATGACACAAAGCTGGGAGGTATTGCTAACACAGAGAAGGACCAGGATATCATACAGGAAGATCTGGATGTCCTTGTAAACTGGAGTAATAGTAATAGAATGAAATTTAATAGTGAAAAGTGCAAGGTCATGCATTTAGGGATTAATAACAAGAATTTTAGTTATAAACTGGGAACGCATCAGTTGGAAGTAACAGAGGAGGAGAAGGACCTCGGAGTATTGGTTGATCACAGGATGACTATGAGCTGCCAATGTGATATGGCCGTAAAAAAAGCTAATGCGGTTTTAGGATGCATCAGGCGAGGTATTTCCAGCAAAGATAAGTAGGTGTTAGTACCGTTATATAAAGCACTGGTGAGACCTCATCTGGAATACTGTGTGCAGTTCTGGTCTCCCATGTTTAAGAAGGATGAATTCAAACTGGAACAGGTACAGAGAAGGGCTACTAGGATGATCCGAGGAATGGAAAACCTGTCTTCTGAAAGGAGACTCAAAGAGCTTGGCTTGTTTAGCCTAACCAAAAGAAGGTTGAGGGGGGATATGATTGCTCTTTATAAATATATCAGAGGGATTAATATTAGGGAGGGAGAGGAAATATTTAAGCTTAGTACCAATGTGGACACAAGAACAAATGGGTATAAACTGGACACTAGGAAGTTTAGACTTGAAATCAGACGAAGGTTTCTAACCATTAGAGGAGTGAAGTTCTGGAACAGCCTTCCAAGGGGAGCAGTGGGGGCAAAAGACATATCTGGCTTTAAGACTAAGCTTGATAAGTTTATGGAGGGGATGGTATGATGGGATAGCCTAATTTTGGCAATTATTTTGGCAATTGATCTTTGATTATCAGTAGGTAAGTATGCCCAGTGGTCTGTGATGGGATGTTAGATGGGGTGAGATCTGAGTTGCTACAGAGAATTCTTTCCTGGGTGCTGGCGGGTGAGTCTTGCCCACATGCTCAGGGTTTAACTGATCGCCATATTTGGGGTCGGGAAGGAATTTTCCTCCAGGGCAGATTGGCAGAGGCCCTGGAGGTTTTTAGCCTTCCTCTGCAGCATGGGTCACTTTCTGGAGGATTCTCTGCAGCTTGAGGTCGTCAAACCGCAATTTGGGGACTTCGATAAGTCAGACATAGGCTAAGGGTTTGTTATAGAAGTGGATGGGTGGGATTCTGTGGCCTGCGTTGTGCAGGAGGTCAGACTAGATGATCATAATGGTCCCTTCTGACGTTAAAGTCTATGATTCTATGAGTCTATGAGAGAGGATGCCAAGCCTTGGTACCTGACTCAAGGGATTCACCCATCAGTTTAAAAGCAGAGATGGGGCAGAGGAACAGAGCCAGGATCTGGATTTCCCACAGTCTGGGGTGCCAGGGGAGGGGGATTTGGGGTCCGGCTCATTTCTGATTTTCCCTACTTCCAATGTAGTATTTCCAGCAAACCCAATGGCCTTTCCCTTTGAGGACCCCTTTGATCCCTCTCCTCAGGCCTGAGCTCCTGCTGGACAATCTAGAAGCCTGTATCTGGAAGACTTGTGTGCAAGGGGCCATGCATCTCTCAGAGAATCCTCTCTCCCCACGTGCCCACTGCAGCCCTCACCCCAGGCCTCTGTGGCACTTTCAGAGGAGGAAAATCCCACCCTCCGGCAGGGCCAGACTTTGCCCCCAGTTCTCTGCTCCGAGCTTTGCCTCCTGCAAGGGCAGGGGGCTGGTGTGAACTCTGAGGTGCCCGTCAGTACCTGCCGCAGCCCAGCTCTGAGGGGGCTATGGGGGGAGTGTTCTGAGACAGGTCCCTGCTGCTAGCCCCAGGCAGATACAGATGCAGACACAGACACAGAGCTGCTCCAGGGCTCCCTCAGGGCCTCCCAGCTAGTCACTGTCAGCGTTGGGGGCAGGACACCGCATCTCCCGCTGCCCAGTGCCCTGCTCACACCACCAGACGCCCTTTCCTCTCCCCCAAAATCTGTTCAGCCCAGGCAGCTGCGGCTGCATCCTGCAGCCTCTCTTGGGTGACCTGCACATGCTGCAAACTGTGTTGTGCAGGAGTTTCTCTCCAGCGAGAACCAGGGAGAAGCTCACTGGATTGGGCTCACCGACCGGGAGACAGAAGGCAGTTGGCGCTGGGTGGACGGCACAGAATACAGAGCAGACGCAAGCAGGGGGTGAGTAAAGCTTGAGAGACGTGATTATTTATTACACGTTTGGTCACAAGCTCTTTCGGGCAGCGTCTGTACGGCCCCTGGTGTCTATGCAGCACCCGGCACAGTGGGCCCGACTAGCATTGCTGGGTGTCTTGGTCCCCTGCGAACAACCGAGTCCACAGAGCAGAACTGAGCTCAGGAATTGGCTGTGGTTCTCCACGGAGACATTAACACTCTGATCTGTAGGTTCTGGGCGGAGAATGAGCCAAACAATCACGATCCAGAGAAAGATGGTGGAGAAGACTGTGTTCATACCCAGCCAAGAATCCGGAATTTGTGTAATGATTACAAGTGCACTCAGCCTTCCAGGTGGATTTGTAAGCAGACCCATGGACAGGCTGGGCTGTGACATGCAGGTCTCAGCACCTCAGAAAGCACCTTAATTTCCAAGCTATAGAGCATGTTTTCCAGCCACCTGCCGATGAGGAGGCCTGTGCACTGGAGGGGGCCACATGGGATGTGCATCACAAGGATGCTTTGTCTTGGTGTGATATTTCTGGCTGTGGCAGAGAGAGCTGCCCTTATGCCGCTCAGTGTGGCTGGCTCTGTAATTTGTATGTTTCCAGGTCTGTCACTGAATAATTCCTTGGATCATGGAGTTATTGTTTCACAATCACCCAGTAAATGATGATTTGCTTGACTTGAATTCCTGATTTTTGCACCTTTGGATCAGATGTGGACTTCACCTGAGTAGGGAGGGAAATAGACTTCTAGGATGGAGGCTGGCACAACTGATTAAGAGAGCTTTAAACTAGGATTTGGGGGGAGATGGTTGGGAGAGGTCCAGGTAATCTCCACACCGGATTTTAACACTGAGAGGGAAGAAAACGAAGCAAGAAAAGATACTGTTGTGGGTAGGAGAATGGACGTAAGGAGGAAGGGTAGTGTAGATACCATTCTAATAGGTGATACTGGTGGTAGAATGTCTGGGCCTAATCAGGTAAAGAATGTGAGTGAAGCCAAACAGCAAGAATTAAGATGTTTGTACACCAATGCGAGGAGCCTAGGTAACAAAATGGAGGAACTAGAGATACTGGTGCAGGAAGTGAAACCGGACATTATAGGGAGAACAGAATCATGGTGGAATAGTAGCCATGACTGGAGTACAGGTATTGAAGGCTATGTGCTGTTTAGGAAAGACAGAAATAAAGGCAAAGGTGGTGGAGTAGCATTGTATATCAATGATGAGGTAGACAGGTCTGTCACTGAATAATTCCTTGGATCATGGAGTTATTGTTTCATAATCACCCAATAAATAATGATTTGCTTGACTTGAATTTCTAATTTTTGCACCTTTTGATCAGATGCTTTTCAAAGTAATAGCCCAGTTCCAAAGGCAGCATGACTGTGTCTTGACAGCAGACTGAGTCTTCTGCATCCCATGGAAATTCTTCTTTCTTAAGGATGTGCTCAGAGCTGCAGCAGTAATTGCTTTCCTTCAGAACATGGGAGGAGCTAGTTTCCTTAAAGACCCAGGAATTAGGTTGGAAATTGGTTCTATTTTGAGTCGGGTGACTGTATTTCCCGGATAAAAGAATGTTATTGTCTCAGTGGAGAATCAAAGCCCCTTTTGAGCTTGGTTCTGCTGCGCAGACTCTGTTGTGAGCAGGGGACCAAGATCCCCAGAAACAATGTGGCAAAACATTCTGCCCCTTTATCTGCCCATTGCAGAGCTCGCTGGGATGAAATTCAATAGTGCAAATGCAAGGTCATGCACTTAGGGACTAAGAACAACATTAATCCCCATCTTCTCCAATTTGACTAATAATTTCCCATGTGGAACTGTACCAAATGCCACTGAAATCCATATTGATGAGTTCTGCATTTCCTGTTTCTAAAAAATCACTTATCGTCTCAAAGAAGGATAGCAGGTTGGTTTGGCACCATCTACCTTTTGTAAAACTGTGTTGTGTTGTATCCCAATGACTCTTTACCTCTATGTGCCTAACTACTTTCTCTTTCCAAATTTGTTCCAAGACCATGCATACAATTGAGGTCAGGTGAACAGGTCTGTAGTGTCCTGGGTCACTTATTTCCTTTTCTTAAAAATAGGTAGGATGTTAGCAATTCTCCAGTCACAGGGCACAACCGCCGCATTAATGGATTCATTAAAAATCCTTGCTATTGGGCTTGCAGTTACAAGTTTCTTTAATAGTCTTAGATGGGGATTATTTGGACTCCACAATTAGGTCCCATTAAGCCGTTCGAGTTTGACTTCCACCTCAGAGGTGGTAATTTCTACTTCCATATCCCCATTTCCATTAGCCACCCTGCCACTACCCCGAAACTCATTTCCCTTATTAAAATCTGACGCAAAGTATTCGTTTAGGTGTTGGGCCATGCCTAGATTATCTTTAATGTCAACCTCATCCTCCGTGTTTGGCAGTCCCACTCCTTCCTTCCTTGTTTCCTTTTTGTTTCTATGGCTATAGAACCGTTTACGTTGGTTTTAATTCCCTTTGCAAGGTCCAACTCTGCTATTGGCAGTTCACGTTATCCCTGCACTTTCTGACCTCCAAGACGTGGCTTTTCTTCCTGATCCATCCCATCTTCCATTCCTTGTAGGATTTCTGCTGTCTCCTAATCGCCTGTGTGAGATGCTTGTTCATCCAGCCTGGTCCGCAGCCCTTCCCTAGGAAGTTTTTCCCCTTGCTTGGGATGCAGGTGTCAGAGAGCTTCTGCAACTTGGACTTAAAGTAATTCCAAGCCTCCCCCACTTTCAGATCCTTGAGTTCTTCAGCTCAGTCCATTCCCCTAGATAATTGCCTTAATATTTTAAAGTTTCTCATTTTGAAATGAAGGTCCCTAGTTGCAGACCTAGTTTTGTTTATCCTTCCATTTAGTTGAAACTGAATCAGCTCACAATCACACAAACCAAGGTTGTCCCCTACAACCAGTTCTTCTCTGGAGATCCTCCCTACTCACCAACACTCAGTCTAAAATGGCATCACATGACATTAGCCTGTGAAGGGAACACCTGGGGTTTTTAATCTTAAGAGCCTGCAGCCTGCTTGAATCAACATTTAGGGTGAGAATTTGCTACTCACAGCCAATCTCTTTAGTATATTAAACTTAGATTGTGTTTTTGTTTGCATATCTTCCTCCACATTGAGGGAGGGGTCGAATTTCATGAGCTTATGCTGTACAGTTCTCTGTGCAGCACAAGACGGTATAATTTTGGGTTGATGCTCCAGAGAGGAGGTGTGTGCCTTAGGAACTAGGAGGTGGCCTAGCTGTGCCTCCCCATGCAGATCTGATTGCAGCACCTGTATGTACTGCAACTGGGTGTGTCCCTACCTGCATGTGTGCTGGTTAAAGTGAAGCCTGGGAAAAGTCTTGGCAGGCTAGTCACAGCAGTACCGTGTAAAGGGAGCCCAGGTTGGTGGGCCAGGGAGCCTCAGTGGTACCAAGTCCCAGGTGGCACCGCGGGGGTGGGGGAGCCTGTCACAGTGGCGCAGCGAGCAGGGTAATATGCACCGCTTGTTGCTCTGAGTGAGACGTGCACTTCACACACTGGTGGTGATTTTAGGTGACTTTTAAGTGTGGTGGCTAGAGATCCGTCAAAGTGGTTACCAGTTTGTTATTTTCTGTTTGCTTATTTTGGGCAAGGGAAGTAGGGACAGAAAACCAGGAACATGAGTGAAAGTGAAACTAGAAAGAAGCTGGAGCTAGGCAGATTGCAGACAGAAGAGAGGGACAGTGAACACAAAAGAAAAATAGAGATTAACACGCAAGAAGCTGCACACCAGAGAACCACAGAAGCAGCAGAAGCCAAGCAAAAAGCTGTACACCAGAGGGCCATGGAAGCAGAAAAGGCCAGGCAAAAAGCTGCCCTGGAACTGTAAGACAAAGGGATGGAGGCTCGGAATCTAGCCATGGAAGAGAGGGAAAACGGGAGGAAGCATGAACTTGACTTGATAGAGAGGTGGAGCCAGCACCCACACACACCAGGGAGTCCCACCTCTCCAAAAATCCACAAATGTGAACGGTTGTGTTCTGCAGATAGCGAAACAGGGGACATTGCTAAATATTTCATCACCTCTGAGAGTCCCAGAGGAGGAAACTGGGGAAGGAATAGTGGTGGTACAGGAATGTCTCCTCATTGATCACTTGGGAGAGGATGCCCAGGACAGAATGGCTGATTCAGCATCTGTGCACCCAGGCACTCAGCCTGCGACTCAGGTTTTGGGAAGTAACTGTGTAACTGACCTCCTGGAGGGGAGCAGTCATGCAACTGACCACTCAAGGATAGAGAGAGAGGTGACAGGGGGTACCCCAATCCTGGGCCTGATTTTTCAGGATGCTGTTCCCGATATGCTTGTGGAAATTAACTCTCTCTCTCTCTCTCTCTTTAAAACAGGATGCAGATCCTACTGAAGGAATAGTGGTCTGTGAGAATGCAGATGACCCATCTCACAGAGGGGAGAAGGGAATTCCCTGGGCTGGTAAGATACAGAAAGCAATTACGGGAGAGCTGCTAGGAAGAGTAGACACTCAGCCCAGAAAGCACAGATCACAACCCTCTAGGAAAAGGGGACAGACAGGGAAGGTCCCAGTGCTGGGAATGGGGAATCACAGGATAACCCCAAGAGGGGAGATGGGTTTTTTGCATGGGTATAACCTGGGAGTCTGGAGACAGCTACACAGAGGTCCAGCCAACATGCAGAATTCCCCTACACCCTCACCTCACCAGACCTTGGAATGCCAAGGCCCCAGAGATGCCAGAGGTTTGTAGCTTGTCACAGCACCACAGTGTGAGAGGAGGCCCAGCCTGGTGGGGCAGAGGGCTCAGCAGCACCCCAGATCCAGGTTGTACCCCAGGGGTCCGGTCACAGCAGGGTCCTGTGGAAGAAGTAATATGTGATCATGTCACTGGAGCCTGCCTCTGTTATATCCTTGGGGCAGCCGGTGTAGGAAGCAATCACTTGAGGCCAGAGAGCAGGCAGCTAACCAAAACCTCCATTTTATTTACATATATACAGAGAGCCCCTCAGCCGGTTGAAACCGGTTGAGCTAACCCATAATAATCTAACTCAGTTGCCATAGCAACAAAACCATGACAACCAAATACACAACATATTCCTCCCCCCCTAATAAGAACATCCCCTAAATAAAACACACACTAGACTAGAGAAGGAGGGTAGACTGCCTCCATTCCCGGCTAAACCCTGGGGATTATTTTGCCCCATAACCGTGGGTTCGCCCTAGCTAAAGATCCAGCCGATGAGGAGGCCTTCTGTCTCTAGGTGGATTACGGCAAACTACTGGTGTTATTGCACCCGAAAGCACTAGGGGCTCAGGGTCCGCAGCACGAACAGGTGAGGAGGTGGTATCAGCTCGTGCTGGGCAAAGGAGTATCTCAGCCGCCGGCAGTAATGGAGGAGAACAGTCAGAAACAGGTGACTCGTGATTCGATCCCTCACCAGAAGAGGTGAAGTCAGACCCCTCAACTGCAGATGGGTCCTGAGGACTGGCATGACCTGGCAACAGCTGATCTACATGTCGCCGCCAGGTAAGATTCTCTGCAGTCCGGACTGTGTAGGAAACAGGTCCTGTTTGAGTGATGACTGTGGCCGGAACCCATTTAGCTCTGGAAGTATAATTCCGAGCCAAAACTGGCTGTCCCGGGCTAAAGGTTCGGTCTTTTGCTCTGGGTGCCCGTCTGATGACTTGATATTGCTGCTGATGTTGCACAATTTGTCGGGGTTCAGAAGGTTTCAGCAGATCAAAGCAAGTGCGCAGCTGTCGTCCCATCATTAGAAAGGCCGGAGATGCATGGGTCGTAGCATGAGGTGTGTTTCTGTAGGAAAGTAAAAAGGTATCCAGACGCTTTTGAATGGAGTGTTGTCCCCTTGCTGATTTCAAAGCGTTTTTCATTGTCTGCACAAATCTTTCAGCTAATCCGTTGGTGGACGGATGATATGGTGCTGACGTGATGTGGTGTATCCCATTTGCTTTCATAAAATTTTGAAACTCCTGAGAAACGAACTGCGGTCCGTTGTCGCTCACAAGTTGTTCTGGCAGACCAAAACGACTAAAGAGTCCTCGTAATTTTTGGATAGTACTCTCTGCAGAAGTGGGCTGCATTATAGAGACTTCTGGCCATTTAGAATGGGCATCTATTGCCACCAAGAACATGCTTCCTTCAAGGGGGCCAGCAAAGTCAACGTGAATACGTTGCCACGGGTTTTCAGGCCAGTCCCATGGGTGTAGGGGTGCCCACTGGGGTGCATTCCTCACACCCTGACATGACATACAAGCTTTTGCCTTCTCTTCAATAGCGCTGTCCAGTCCAGGCCACCAAAAATAGCTTCGTGCAATTTCCTTCATGCGCACTATTCCACAGTGACCGGAATGTAGCTGTTCTAACATCTGTGATCTCAGTGGTGGTGGAATAATGACACGTCTCCCCCACAACAAACAACCAGATTGGACCGATAACTCCGTCCGCTTGGACATGTAGGGAACAAGGTCGGATGAGACCGGAGAGGTTTGTCGAGATGTTCCATGCATCACCAGGTCCATAACGTGGGACAATACTGGGTCAACGCGAGTTGCCTTCTTTATCTGAGTAGCAGTGATGGGTGTATTCTCTACCTGTTCAAAGTAGAAGATTTCCTTGTGGGCACTATCTTGGTGTTTGACCGGCAAAGGCAACCTTGAGAGGCCATCTGCATTGCCGTGTAGAGTGGATTTCCGATATTTGATTTCATATGTGTGTGCTGAAAGTAACAATGCCCAACGTTGCATACGACTAGCAGCTAATGGGGGAATGCCTGTGTAAGGTCCAAAAATTGATGTCAGAGGTCGATGGTCTGTGAGAAGAGTAAATTTTCGCCCAAACAGGTACTGATGAAACTTCCGAATTCCAAAAACAATTCCTAATGCCTCACGTTCGATTTGGGCGTAGTTAGTTTCTGCTTTGCTTAGAGTGCGTGAAGCAAAAGCAATAGGTCTCTCTTCTCCTGAAGGCATAATATGTGACACAACTGCTCCCACTCCATAAGGGGAGGCATCGCAGGCCAATTGCAGTGGTAAGGATGGATCAAAGTGCGTTAGAACTTCAGAATTTAGCAATGCATCCTTAGCTTTGTTAAACGCAACATCACAGGCTTCAGTCCACTTCCAGGCCTTGTTCTGCCCAAGGAGCTCATGAAGTGGTTTTAGCAGTGTGGCTAACTGTGAGATGAACTTTCCATAATAGTTCAGGAGTCCTAGAAACGAGCGCAGCTGGCTTACATTTCGAGGTGGGGGAGCCTCCACAATAGCTTTAACTTTTGCAGGGGCCTTATGAAGACCTGCAGAATCAATGATATGTCCCAAATATTCAACAGAGGGCTTGAAGAATTCACACTTGTCTTTGCGAACTCGTAGGCCATACTCTTCCAGTCTTTGTAGGGTAGCCTCTAAATTCTTTAAGTGATCCTCTTCATTTCTTCCAGTGACCAGGATATCATCCAGATAGCACTGAACTCCTGACAAGCCACACAAGATCTGGTCCATAGCCCTCTGGAACAGGGCGGGAGCAGATGTTATTCCGAAGGGTAGACGACAGTATCGATAAAGCCCCTTATGAGTCACAATAGTCAACAGCTCTTGGGACTTTTCATCGACGTGCATCTGTAAATATGCTTGACTCAGATCAATCTTACTGAACTTTTGTCCCCCAGCCAGGCCTGCGAAGAGGTCATCGATGCGGGGAAGCGGGTATTGCTCTGCACACAACACTGGGTTGACAGTGACTTTAAAATCACCGCAAATCCGGAGAGAGCCATCTTTCTTCACGATTGGAACGATAGGAGTGGCCCATGAGCTATGGGTAACTGGTATTAGGACTCCATTGGTGACCAGGCGCTCCAGGTCTGCTTCAACTTTTGGCCTGATGGCATATGGCACAGTTCGGGCTTTCAGATATTTTGGTGGACTGCCAGGTTTAATGTTCAATGTCACAGTGATTCCCTTCATACTTCCCAAATCATCTCCAAAAACAGCAGCATGTTTCCTTAGTATAGGGGTTAGACTGGTTTCTTCTTTAGTCATCCGGTGCACTTCTGCCCAGTTCAGTTGAATCTTCCCAAGCCAAGACCTACCCATTAAGGCTGGGTAGTTACCTCTCACCACAAACAGTGGCAATTTAGCCACCTGTCCATTGAGCTCCACCTTAACATCAATAGTGCCCAGCATAGGCACAGCTTCTCCCGTATACGTCTTCAGAACAGTTTTTGTTGCCTTAAGCGGAAGATGCTGTAGCTTTTCTTTATACACAGTCTCGGAGATCAGTGAGACGGCTGCACCGGTGTCCAGTTCCATGCGTATACGTTTGCCATCCAATAACGGGGTTACCCAGTATTCATGTGAGCCCATTGCCAAAGACAAAACATGCAGTGGCACTTCCTCTTGCGATGAGGTGTCACCTTGATCATCCTGGGTCTGCTCTAGGGTATGCAGGGTTCCTCTTTTTGTCGGCCAGACCACAGGCCTCTTTTTCTTTTGTTTACAGGCACACTCAATGTGTCCCTTTTTGCCACAGTGTCGACACACCAGGTCCTTACACCAGCATTCTGATGCCTGGTGACCCGGCTTACCACAGCGGTAACATTCTTGACTCTGCACAGTTTTGTGGGTCGGTTCTTGTGACACTTTTTGCACCCTAGGGGGTGCACCGATGTATTGTGCCTCCCTTGTAGCCAGTTCCATGGAGACAGCAATATCAACAGCCTTCTGTAAGGTAAGCTGAGCCTCTGTCAGTAGGCGCTTCCGTACAGCTTCACTGTACAGGCCACACACTAACCTGTCACGCAGGGCATCATGTAACATTTCTTTAAATTCACAGTGTTCTGCTAGCTTTTTTAAAATGGCTACAAATTGTACAACTGTTTCATCTTCCTTTTGGTCTCTTTTGTGGAACCTATATATTTCCACAATATCACTGTAAGATTTAGTCTCAGGCTTAACAGGGTGTAGTAAGCTGCGTAGCAGAGAGTAGGTTTTAGCCCCTACAACAGTTAAGAATATTGGCACCTTCTTCGCTTCTGTAATGTCATTTGCAATACCAAAAAGCTCAAAACGCTCAGTATACACATGCCACTGCTCTGTATTCTCATCAAAAGGCTCCAGGGGCCTGGTCAGAGTAGCCATGATTTTTAGTTTCACTTTCACAGTCAGTGCAACAAGCAGCTTTTTTTTTTGTTTGTTCTTTACCTTGACTTCTACTTCCTTCTGTTACTGGAGCAGCACCGGAGTCTCACCCTCGTCGCCAGTGTTATATCCTTGGGGCAGCCGGTGTAGGAAGCAATCACTTGAGGCCAGAGAGCAGGCAGCTAACCAAAACCTCCATTTTATTTACATATATACAGAGAGCCCCTCAGCCGGTTGAAACCGGTTGAGCTAACCCATAATAATCTAACTCAGTTGCCATAGCAACAAAACCATGACAACCAAATACACAACAGCCTCCTAACTCAGCCTTCACGATGTTTGGGTGACAAACCTGGTTTGTATTTGTATGTGGGGACGTTTGTTCAGCCTCTGTTCCAAAGCCAAAGAGGATTCACTAGCTCAGGGGTCCCCAACCCCCGGTCCGCAGCCCGGTACCGGTCCGCGGCCTCTTACAAACCGGGCCGCGAACCTACCCGAGCCGCGGGATGAGCGCTCCCTCCGCAGTCATGCCTGCGGGAGGTCCGCTGCTCCCGGGGCTCAGCTGGACCGCCCGCAGGCACCAGTTGAGCTGCCGCAGGCATGCCTGAAGGTGGTCCAGCTGAGCCGCGCGACCAGCGAACCGTCCGCAGTCATGCCTGCGGCAGCTCAACCGGAGCCGGTGGACCTCCCGCAGGCGTGCCTGCGGGAGGTCTACCCGAGCCGCGGGACGAGCGCTCCCTCCGCAGGCATGACCGGTCCCTGGTCCTGAAAAGGTTGGGGACCCCTGCACTAGCTAACTAACAAACTCTGTTTCTAGAGTTGAGCCATTGATATCAGTGCTGCTGCTGTTCCTGACCCACAAACAAGATCCATGTTCATTTCAGGCTCCATTCAGTCCATGGGGCAATGAAAAAAAGTTTCCAAATGGAAGGGACAAACTAAATGGGGGTTGAGGGGAAGGGAGGAAGTAGGCAGGTTAGTCCTTTCATCATCATATTATCAATGATGACGAGAACATAGATGGGAACAACCAAAATCTGCATATTCACTATGCAGAGAAATATGAAGGTTTTGGTTGTCAGACGTCACCGGTGTGGTGCTCTGCTCTGTTCAGTGTTGATAACAGTCAGCTGCGCGTGTGCGTGTTCCCTCTGCGTGCTGCCCTGGATCTGCGCAGATCGCTGGCACAGTAAACCCCGAGAGAACCCCCAATGACCACAGACTCCGATAAGGTACGAAGGCACTGGCCAGGTTTATTGTCAAATGAAGCACAGTAATAGTTTCCTGTAGACTCTACAGGACATACTAGGAATATGTGCCCCCTGGCAATGGACCATCTTAGTCAGTGGCGGGACACTCCACTGCCCCCTAGGCTGGACCAAGACACCGCCCCAGGGATGCCTTCTGATACACCGGTACAAACACGTGACACATCACTCCTGACGTATGAGGTGCAGCCCCTCTATGTAGTAAAGTGCCGCCTCTCACCTTGTACATGTTGGTTTGAACAAAACACTCTATCCATCATAGTACTGTTGCCGGCACAGAGGGCCCGAGGCAGCAGCAACAGGGGTTCATTGCCCGGTGTGCTTCGCTCCAATAAACACACCAAGGTGGAGAAGCAGACAAAGTTTATTTGAGATCTCAAAGCGGTGCTCGGAGACACAGACATGTCTCAGATCAAGCACACAGCTGCAAAACAGCTTTTCTCTTTTTATACATAACTTTAGCTAAGCCTCTTCTATCTCCCCCTCTCCCCCCACCTTTCATTCCCATGCAGCAAATACACTTTGCAGTAGCAATTACATTAAGCAGTTAAGTCATACTTGGCAAAAACCACTTTAGCTCGTTAGTAACTCTTCTGTGAACAGTTATCTTGTTTTATTTCTTTGATCTGTTATTTTGCCCCTTAGCCAGAGGCATACAGGCCTCATTATTATTTCCTAGTACCGGTGTGAGTGGGGTTGCACCTGATAACTAGGGCCTGGTCTACACTAGGACTTTAATTCGAATTTAGCAGCGTTAATTCGAACTAACCGCTCAACCGTCCACACCAGGAAGCCATTTAATTCGAACTAGAGGGCTCGTTAGTTCGAATTTGGTATTCCACCCCGACAGGTGGAGTAACGCTAAATTCGACATGGCTAGCTCGAATTAGGCTAGGTGTGGATGCAAATCGAACTTACTAGCTCCGGGAGCTATCCCACAGTGCACCACTCTGTTGACGCTCTGGACAGCAGTCGGAGCTTGGATTCTCTGACCAGCCACACAGGAAATGACCCGGGAAAATTTGAATTCATTTTCCTGTCTGGGCACTTTGAATCTGACGTCCTGGCTGGACATCGGGGCGAGCTCTGCAGCACCTGCAACGATGCAGAGCTCTCCAGCAGAGGAGTTCATGTTATCTGTGAATAGAAAGAGGGACCCAGCATAGACTGACCGGGAACTCTTCAATCTGATCGGTGTGTGGGGCGAGGAGTCTGTGCTTTCGGAGCTGCGCTCCAAAACACGGAATGCGAAGACCTACGAGAAGGTCTCCAAAGCCATGAGAGACAGAGGATACAGGCGGGATGCAACGCAGCGCCGCGTGAAAATCAAGGACCCCAGACCAGGCTACCAAAAAATCAAAGCGGCAAATGGACGCTACGGAGCCTGCCACCACTGCCCCACCAGTGACCGTGGACTCTGACGATGGGACAGTGTCGACGGCCAGTTCCTCGGTGATGTTCGCGGACGGGGAAGATGAGGAAGGGTTTGTGGAGGACGAGGCAGGCGAGAGCGCTTACAACGCTGGTTTCCCCGACAGCCAGGATCTATTCATCACCGTCACGGAGATCCCCTACCAACCCTCCCCGGCCATGAACCCGGATCCTGAATCAGGGGAAGGAGCAGTCGGTAAGTGCTTTAACCATGTTAACTTTTATTCTTAATATAACAGGAATCTTAACTGTGTGAAAAGGAGGGCTCTCTATATATGGGGATAGAAAGAAATCATCCTTGGAGATCTCCACGAAGCTCTCCTTGCGTTAATCGCAAAGCATCAGCTGGAGGTTCCTGAGGAGAGCTGCCTTATTGGGTGCTCCGTGGTAGCACAGTTTTCCGCGCAAGGCTTTCATGAGGTACTCAGGGAGCACTGCCTCCCCGAGCACGGCTGCATCGGGCCCTGGTTCGTGCTAGCTTTCACGCAGCATGCGCTCTCTATCTCCTTCAGTGACCCTCCTCAGGGTGATTTCGCTCGGAGACTCCTGCATCTAATTAGGTTAATTACTGTAATTTTACGCCTGGTCCAAAGTATTTTTAAAAAATCTACGGACAGACGGCATAGCACAGACTCAGCACGCAGCTGCGTGACGAGCGTAATGGAAAGCCAAAGAATATAATGGACGCTCATGGAGGGAGGGGGGAATGAGGACGCAAGGTATCCCACAGTTCCTGCTGTCTCCGAAAAGTATTTGCATTCTTGGATGAGCTCCAAATGCTTCTAGGGTCAAACACAGTGTCTGCGGTGGGTCAGGGCATAGTTCGGCAATTTGCGCACACACCCCACCCACCACCAGAAGTGAAAATAATCCTCTGTTGACTCTTTTACATGTCACCCTATCTTTACTGAATGCTGCAGATAGACGCGATGGTGCAGCACTCAACACCAACATCCTTGCTCCCCCCACGCTATGGATGGCTGATGGTACAAAAGGATGGAAATCCGTCCTCATCATCAGCCTATTGGCACATGGGGCAGTGCAAAAGGGCTGGTAACCATGCCGACTAGCATCAGTAAGGTCGAACAAGGGCACCTGTCACTAATTTTTGATGGCAGATGGTGCAATATGGCTGGTAACCGTCCTCATCATTGCAACAGGGGGCTGAGCTCCATCAGCCCCCACCCTTCATTGTAAATAAAAAATTCAATTGCCCCTGGACTAGCAGAGGGATGATGGGCTCCTTCATCCACACTCCTTAATGTCCTGCCTGGACTATCATTGCAGCTGGAGGCTTCCTTCCACTCATTTCTCACAAACAAGTCACTGTGTCTAATTCCTGCATTCTTTATTACTTCATCACACAAGTGTTGGGACAATGGTATGGTAGCCCAGGAAGGCTGGGGTAAGAACGGAATGAACAGGTGGTGTTGTTGCAGGAGCACCCCCTGTAAATAGCATACAGCTCATAATTTCTGCAGGATCTGACACAGAGCAGCTGTGCTCTCTGGTTCTATGATACAGTGGTTATCTAGTACACTTGCCTATATTCTAGGCAGGACTGATTCTATTTTTAGATACCAAAAAGGAGGGATTGACTCAGGGAGTCATTCCCAATCTTGGCTTTTGCGCCCCTGGCTAAGAGCAGCCAGGGGCACTTATGACAGCAGCAAATGGTACAAAAGGACTGGTAGCCATGATCATCTTACTTCCAATTTATGGAAGGGTTTGGATGGTGCAATATGGCTAGTAACCATCTCTGCTGTTATGCAAAAGCAAAAGCATGCTGCTGTGTAGCGCTGCTGGCCCGCCTCTGTCAGCGGCATCTAGTACACATACGGTGACATACACAAAAGGCAAAACAGTGTCCATGGTTGCCACGCTATGGCGTATGCCAGGGCAATTCTGGGAAAACGGGCTTGAAATGATTGTCTGCCGTTGCTTTCCCGGAGGAAGGAATGACTGGCGACATTTACCCAGAATCCACCGCGAAAATGATTTCTGCCCCAGCAGGCACAGGGGTCTCAACCCAGAATTCAAAGAGACAGCCTAGACTCAGTTAATTGTTCGCAAAAATGTATCTTTGCAAGGAATTCACTCCCTGTTTCCCATCTCACAGCTTCCACTGTCTCCAGACCTGCCACAGCATCCCCCTCGCAGAGGATGGCAAAGATTAGGCAGCGAAAGAAAAAGACAAGGGACAAGATGTTCGAGGAACGTATGGGCTGCTACCTAGCAGAGGCGGACCAGCAGAGCCAGTGGAGGGAGAACATCTCTCTGTGCCAGCGCTCACACAGCGAACGGGAGGAGAGGTGGCGTGAGGAAGACAAGCAGGCGACTGAAACGCTGCTTGGACTAGTGAGGGAGCAAACGGACACGCTCAGGCGCCTTGTGGATGTTCTGCAGGACCGCAGGAGGACAGAGACACCCTGCAGTGTATCTGCAACCGCACTCCCCCGCCACAAAGTCCCATACCCCCCTCACCGAAAATAATCAGGAGGAGGGGCCGGGGACGTGAATACTGTCACTGCACCACAGCACAGTGCTCAAGTACCCAAAAGCTCTCATACCCTACATTTGCCGAAGTCCTTCACTTCCAAACTCACAGTAGTCCCAATCCCAGTCCCATCCCCTAACTGTCTACTTAATTAATAAAAATGCTTTGCTGTTAATTACTGTTTCCGTTATGTTTTTTCAAAGAAGACTGTGTTTGAATGGGGGGCGTGGGGAAGGGGGTGGTTAATTGCATAGGACAGTCACCTTTCCCAGGGTACAGACACGGGGGCAGGATCAGCAGCGGGTCACACACACGGTGCAGTCAGTAGGCACCCCGGTCGGTTTTTGGAGGTGGTTTCCAGGATCTGTGTGGGCGGGGGAGATGTGACTTTGCAGCGGGGGAGGGCGGTTACAGATCTTATACAGCGGTCCTTGTCCTGGACTGCTGAGTCACGCAGCTGAGGAATCTGTATCCGTCCTCCTCCACCACAAGGTCACATATCCCCCCGCACACAGAATTCCATAAAGAGGGATGGCAGGCTCCGTTGAAAGAAGCATTCCGGCACTGCGGACCGCTCTAGGAGCAGGAGCCTGTCATTCCTTGAGTTTAGAGGCGGTCTTTACATCACCTCACACCCTACCCAGCACAGCCTGCGTCCCAGTTTCAACCCTTTCACGAAAAGTCATGAATAAAGAAACCTTTGTTAAGTAATAATGGAACATGTATTTTATTTTTACACGTGTGCTGGAAGTGGGGGTAACGGGGTGAACGGGGTATGTAACCGAAGAGGAGAGTCAACAGTCAGTGGGTAAAGAAACAGGGGCAGGTTCAGCTTCTCTGTAAAGAAACTGAACAGTCACAGGTCACGCTGCTCGCTGCTCGCTGGTATTTGAAGAGTTCCTTGTCGCTGTCCCAGGCGCCTGTATAGGGCTTCCTGAGCAAGTGCATTAGCGGGCAGGCTGGGTCCCCGAGGATGACTATAGGCATCTGCACATCCACAACAATTATTTGGTGGTCCGGGAAGAAACTACCTTCCTGCAGGTGTCTGAGCAGCCCACAGTTCCTGAAAACACACGCATCATGAACCTTGCCCGGCCACCCGAGGTTGATGTTTGTAAAACGTCCCCTATGGTCCCCCAGTGCTTGCAGCACCATTGAAAAGTAGCCCAATTTCTCATCAGCTGACTGTGGAAGAGGTGGACGATAAAGTGCGAGGAGGAGAAAACGGCGATGATCGCAGCGGGCTCCGTGCTTGCAGTGCTGTGGCGTCCGCGCTGTCACTGACCAGAAAAGTGCACGAACAGATTGCCCGCAGGCGCTTTCAAGGAGGGAGGGAGGGAGGTTGTGATTGACGGTTCAATGACGACACTTACCCAAAACCACCCTCGACACATTTCTCCCCCCAGCAGGCATTGGGGGCTCTACCCAGCATTCCAATGGGCAGCGGGGACTGCGGGAACTGTGGGATAGCTTCCCACAGTGCACCGCTTCCAAAGTCGACGCTGGCCCCGTGAATGTGGACTCAGAAATTCGAATTAGTGTATTTAGTATGGATACACAAATTCGACTTCATAAGGTCGAATCCACAAATTCGAACTAAGTTGATTCGAAATAGTCTTGTAGTGTATACAAGGCCTAGCTGTTATACATTCCATTCTCTGTTGCTAGCTTGTTAGGTCGATTAAAGTTCAAACATGGGAGCGCTTTGGTCAGTCATGGAGTGACTTTAGTTCATTCAGGCCTACTACAGAAAGGCTTCATTGACACTGTGGTTTTCCACCCTCCTGAGTTACCTAGAGTCATGCCTAATGACACCAACAGTACCCTTTGCCCCTGTCTTTAGGAGGGGTTCGCCTGTTCCTGGTTATCTGTGTGGAATGTGCCAGCATTGCAGTGTTCTGGTGCCATCCCAGCATATGTTTGTATCTCTGGTGTTCAGTACCTTTTAGGTATGTGTCTTTTTGCAGCATCAGCCCTTTCCTTGCTGGCTCCTGCGAGCAGGGCCTGCCTCTGGCTCACAGCTTAACTCTGCTTTATGTGAGCAAAGTCTTGATCCTTCCTTTAGTTCAGGCCTCAGGCCTCATACCGGGCCTCTGATGCAAGAGTTTATGTTCCAGGGCCTCATCTTACTACAGTTTCTACCTGGGTGCAGTAGAATCTACTTCCTAGCACAGAAAGTCACTCAAAATACAACCCATTTCCAATTTAATTCCTGGCCCTTTTTGGAAACTAGCCCTCCCCCCTCCCCCCATGTCCCAAAGAAAAGCAATTATTGCTGCAGCTCTGAGCACATCCTCAAGAAACATTCCAAGGAACGCAGGAGACTCCCTCTGCTGTCAAGACACAGTCATAACCGCTTTGGAACTGGGCCAGTTCTTTGAAAACGTATGTACCTGAGACGCAGATCAGAGCCTAAGAGTAGAAACCCAGTTCCGTTCTCCCCCATCTAACTACCGCTGGCGGTTAGGGTTGCAACCTGTAGAAGTGTGTCATGATATTGCAACATCAAAAAAAATATGGGGATGCTTTTAATGGCCTTCGGTCTTTTCACCTAGTTTATGGGCACTGTTAGAGGGCTTTCCCTCCACCCGCCCACTTCCCTGGTTCTTGTCACGCAGACAGCAAGCGGCAAAAGACCAGAAGTCCGAAGTGCAGACAGTGCGATGTTTATTGGGGTTAATGTCCAGCAAACTTGATTCCAATTTCCCTGCCTACTTCCTGTTTGACCCCAGTTTATATAGTAATAGTCTCAGCTATACCTTAACCAATCACTGCACTGAAATCTATCTAACCAATAGTAACATATTGGAGCATAATTCTCTAACCAATTATATCCCACTACCCTAATTAACTGACACCTACCAAAATTAATTACACAGCAGAGAGAAACAGTTAGAGAACCAGACAGATTAACAATAGAAAAGTGGGGGCCAAAAAATAAAACACAGAGAAATGAGGGTTTCACAACCACAACCATTGATAAGTGATCTCTTGCCAGACAGGCTGCTGTCAAACTGAGCTCCTCACCAGCGGGTGGCTGGGAAATATTCTAGGTTGGAAATTAAGGCACTTTCTGAGGTGCTGGGACTGCATGTCACAGCCCAGCCTGTCCATGGACCTGCTTACAAATCCACCTAGAAGGCAGAGAGCAGTTGGCATCATTCCACAAATTCCAGTTGATTGGATGGATGTGAACACAGTCTTCTCTGCCTCCAATCCCCTGATCCCAGTTGTCTGGCTGATTCTCCGGCCAGAACCTACAGATCAGAGTGTTAATGTCTCCGTGGAGAACCACAGCCAGTTCCTGAGCTCAGTTCTGCTCTGTGGACTCTGTTGTTGGCAGGGGACCAAGACACCCAGCAATGACGCGGTGAAGCGATGCACCCCCCGGCCACCCCTCAGAGTTCTCCACAGCTCTTGTGGCCATGGTAACGAAGGGCTTCTGACGGCCGGGGGTAGCAGCTGCCCTGCGCCTGACAGGCCAGCAAAGAGCCAAATTCAGTGTGTGGCTCCAAATGCTGAGCAGCAGCAACTCGGATCTCAGTGCCCAGAACCAGAGCAGGTGGCACAGCACGTCCCAGGCACCCCCGGGATGGGAACGCAGGAACAGGAAGAGAGGGCAGCGGGGGTCAGTCATTGACTTCTCCCTGGCCCTGCTTATGGGCCTCGCCCACAGCCCCCTGAGGTCACTGCACCGACTGCAGCTGGCTCCGGCCATGCCCCCGGCCCCACAGCCTCCCCGTGCCCAGCCTGACCGAGGGGAGAGCGCAGCGCAATCCCAAGGAGAGCGGGAACCTGCCGCTCACTCCAGACTCCCCAGGCTGCACTGAGTCGACTTGGGGCCAGATCCTCAGCTGGTATAAATCCCTGTGGTTCATTCAAGTCAATGCCGAGTTACCCCAGGGGAGGCTCTGGCCCTGGGTCTCAGTGGGCACTGAACACACACTCCGTGTTGAGGCTCCTGCTCTAAGCAAAGGGGCATTAGCAGAAATTCCTGAGGGGATTCACAGCTGTCGTGGCAGCGCCCGGGGGCCTCCCTGTGGATCGGTCCCACTGTGCCGGGTGCTGCATAGACACCAGGGGCCGTACAGACGCTGCCCGAAAGAGCTTGTGACCAAACGTGTAGGAAATAATCACTTCTCTCAAGCTTTACTCACCCCCTGCTTGCGTTTGCTCTGTATTCTGTGCCGTCCACCCAGCGCCAGCTGCCTTCTGTCTCCCGGTCGGTGAGTCCAATCCAGTGATCTTGTCCCTTGGTATCGCTGGAGATAAACTCCTGCACAACACAGTTTGCAGCATGTGCAGGTCACCCAAGAGAGGCTGCAGGATGCAGCCGCAGCTGCCTGGGCTGAACAGATTTTGGGGGAGAGGAAAGGGCATCTGGTGGTGTGAGCAGGGCACTGGGCAGTGGGAGATGCTGTGTCCTGCCCCCAACGCTGACAGTGACTAGCTGGGAGGCCCTGAGGGAGCCCTGGAGCAGCTCTGTGTGTGTGTCTGCATCTGTATCTGCCTGGGGCTAGCAGCAGGGACCTGTCTCAGAACACTCCCCCCCTCACGGCCCCCTCAGAGCTGGGCTGCGGCAGGTACTGACGGGCACCTCAGAGTTCACACCAGCCCCCTGCCCTTGCAGGAGGCAAAGCTCGGAGCAGAGAACTGGGTGCAAAGTCTGGCCCTGCCGGAGGGTGGGATTTTCCTCCTCCGAAAGTGCCGCAGAGGCCTGGGGTGAGGGCTGCAGTGGGCACGTGGGGAGAGAGGATTCTCTGAGAGGTGCATGGCCCCTTGCACACAAGCCTTCCAGATACAGGCTTCTAGATTGTCCAGCAGGAGCTCAGGCCTGGGGAGAGGGATCAAAGGGGTCCTCACTGGGAAAGGCCATTGGGTTTGCAGGAAATGCTACATGGGAAGTAGGGAAAATCAGAAATGGGCCTGACCCCAAATCTCCCTCCCCGGTACCCCAGACTCTGGGAAGTCCAGATCCTGGCTCTGTTCCTCTGCCGCATCTCTACTGATGGGTGAATCCCTTGAGTCAGGTTCCAAGGCTTGGCATCCTCTCCGATGGTTTCCAACATCAGCTGCTACCTTCTACCTCCTTCTGGTGTGAAACAAGGCACTGACCCATTATCCAAGCCCCTAGGAGGTTCCTGCGCTCACCTGTTCTCCCTGGGAGGAGACAGATGTCAGGTGCGAATCCTGAGACACACAGAACTGCTCGGCTTCATCCCACGACTTCCTTTCTTGTGAAAAGTAATAAAAGTTCCCACCGTAAAATCTCCAGCCCCTGGGGAGCTTTGTCAGCACATCACCTAGGAGCAGAGACTGAGGTGAGACACCCAGGCTAAAGTCACAGGGACACACGCAGGGAGCTCAGGGTTTCTAGTGCTGCATTTCCCCTGCCCTTCAGCTGCCCCAAGCCCGGGGAACTTCTGAATCCTGATTCTCCAGCATCACAATAAGTAACTTTTGTGGCCACATGATGGATCCCACAGAGCGCTGCAGAAAGCAGACACCACGGGGTCACTCCCCCAGCACTGAAATGCAGCTGCATCTGGGCTGGAGCATGGGCGCTGGTCCCAGTGCAGAGCAACACAGCTGTAATGGGAAAGGGGAGAATCACTGTTCAGCTGAGCTGGGAGGAGAGTTCAGGTGGGGTGAATGTAGCTGCCCAAAGTGCAACATCCCCTGGTTCTGCATCAAATATTTTCAGTGATGAAGGTCTCGGGTCATTTCAGGGCCGCCCAGAGGATTCAGGGGTCCTGGGGTCTTTGGTGGCGGGGGTCCCCCGTCACCGAATTACCGCCGAAGACCCGGAGCAGAAGAAGCCCCACTTCCCCCACCCCACCCCACCCCACCCCCAGGCAGCCTGGGGTCTTTTGCACTTTGGCATCTCCTCCAACACCCCTGCAGGGGGCGCTGGCTCAGGGATGGTTCTGAAAGCAACGCCCCATACGCTGAAATCTAAGAAGACCTGATAGCTGGGTGCTCCCATTAGGCTAAGGAGGCCTAGGGTGAAATTTAAGTCCACACCGATCACCACGGTGTGGGCCCAGGTGCAGCCACCGGTGATTTTTAATGGAAGAGAACTCGGGGCTGGAGAAAGTCGCTGCATTGTCAGGCTGGGAGCCTGAAATCCTCCGTTCATCCTCAGCACCAGCAGAAACGGCACCAGCCAGCACTGCAGCTATTACTTACTGCAGCGACCTTGCACTGCTGCTCGCGCTGCACTGACGTTGTCCAGCCGTATCTGGATTTCTCCATACGCTGCACTGACATTACCCAGCTGGGCTTTCAGCAGCTGGACTCCTGCCTGCGCTTCATCCAATAGCTGCAGAGCTAGAAGAAAGTCACCGCGACGTCAGTGGAGATGCAGAACACTTGATTATCAGCACGTGTGGTAGAGCAGCACCTGCCGGCCCCTGTGTGCCAGGCGCTGTACGGACAGGAGGGGACAGTCCCTGCTCTCAACAGCTCACAGTCAAAATAGACTCGAGGTGGGAGAATTAAAGGATGATTTTACCGATGGGGAACTGAGGTGCAGGGAGAGGTGCCCAAGATCACACAGGAAGTTTGCAGCAGAGCTGGGAATTGACCCCAGCTCTCCTGAATTCTAGCCCTGTCCCCCCAATCTCCCCAGCCTCCTCTTCCCAATCGCTCCCCCCTTGTGAGCTGTGAGCGGGTCCCCTGGAGCATGGGGCAGAGCTGGGGCTGCAAGAACATCCATGGCCCCGAGCCCTGGCCCCGGGCTCCAGGCCGGGATTTTGAACAGCCCAGCGTTCAGGCGAGTTCTGTGCTGGGGTTTAGTTCAGGCCCATTTTCTCACTGGACGCTGAATAACCTGATCCATGGACGGGTTTGTATGTGCAGCCCTGTGCCAGACAGACAGACAGTTGTGAGACGTGGCCACAAGGGGGCGCTCTGCCTCCAGCAATGGGACTGTGGCAGGTACCCAAATTATTGGAGCTGCATAGGGAGGGCTCCGGGACTGGGGGGCAAATGGAGACCCACGAGTGCAGCTCCACTGACGTCCTGCTTACACCAGGGTCTGAATTCGGCCCTGTGTGTCTCATGAGCTGCATCCGTCTTTCCCGCCAATGCAACCCTGACAATACAGGGGCCAAGGTGAAAACTATGGAGCGAAGGGAGCAACAGTGAATGGACGGAAGATGGTGACCACTAGGCATCCTGCGCAGGAGCATGGGGCGGATGCAGCCAGCCTGCCACTGCCAGGAAGGGAGCTAGGAGCAGGGCTGAAAGGAACTTACAGGACTTACCGGTACTGATTTACCAGGGGCTCCCAGCTGAAGAGGTGGCTGGGTGCCGCCCCCCAGGCTCAGGGGCAAATTAAAGGGCCCAGGGCTCCGGCTACCAGGGGGAACCCTGAGCTTTGCGGGGCTGCGCAGGGATTTAAAGGGCCTAGAGCTCCTGCCCCTGAGGGGAGCCCCGAGCCCTTTAAATCCTGGCCCCAGCCCAGCTCCCGGAGCCGCGGCTGGGATTCAAAGGGCTCTGGGCTGCCTGCAGCCGCGGGCAGCCCAGAGTCCTTTCAATCCCCGCCGTGGAAGCCGGTGCGGTCCGGCACGGCGTACTGGCTCTTGCCGATACGCCGGACCGGACGGGACCAGCTTACTTTCACCTCTGGCTAGGAGGGAACCTGGAGCAGCCACCCATCCCTGGGAACAGAGCCTCCGCTGGCAGAGGAATGTGCAGAGCAGCAGCTCGTTAGACAGGGGGATGGGACCTCCTGGCAGGGAAGTCTATGGACGGGAGCAGGAGGAAGCCAGGCACCCACCATCCTTGTAGGCAGGAGAGTGCTCAACGTCCAGGCAAGGGAGGGGAGCTGACCCCACCCTGATGCCTAAGACCCTTGTCCTGCGACTTACTGTCCGATCCCTTCGCTGACGCGTCCAAGGTGTTGTCAGGCTGCAGAGAGACTTGGAGCTTCTGCACCGCTTCTTCAACCGCTTGCAGCTTGCTCTGTGCCCGGAGATCTAGAAATCACACATCTGCAGGTCAGCGACCGAACCAAACTGCACCTGGAGACCAGCCACGCGCAGAGAAGGAACATGCGCCGAGCGCGAGGCTGTTCTCTATGATGTCTTTTATTTTAATCTTGGACAGCTTCCCTCCCGAGGAGGGACACCGGCACAGCCAAGGCCCCGTTCGGGGCTCTCTCCTGGTGTATGTTACACCGTCTTAACGTAGGTTGTCAGCTCCTTGGAGCAGGGAGCTACAAACTCCAGCAGAGCCGACTGAGAGTAAATCTCAGGAACAGACGCCTCGGGAGGTTGTGGAAGCTCTTTCATGGGAGGTTTTCAAAAGGAGGCAGGAGCCGTCTGTCTGGGATGGGTCAGACACAACAAATCCTGCATCTTGCCATGGGTTAGACTAGATGCCCCTGGGGTCCCTTCTCACCTGATGGTTCTGGGATTCTATGACCTCATTTTTCTGTGTGTTTGTGCAGCACCTAGCGCTATGGAAAGAAGGACCTGGGTGCAGCTTCTGGGCACTGTGGCCGTCCAAGTGCTTATTAACAATCCTGACATCTCTGCTCCTGGTGTGTTTCAGGGGCCTGTCTGCTAACTGGAGGCCCAGACCCTTAGAAGTGTTCAGGCCCCAAACTCCCAGTGATTTCTATGGAAACCAGGAGCCCAAATGCCTCTGAGGATCCGGGCTTGCAAGGCTAATGGCCAGCTGCTCAGATGGTGTCAATTTGACTTCAGAGGAGCTACTTCGATTGACACCTGCAGAGCATCTGTCCCTAAAAATCAGCCTTTCACTCCCTTAGCGCTGCAGGGCCAACCCAGTGGTGCCCCAGAGAGCCAGCTTCTCTTCCAGCTTGTGCATCATCAACAGACCTGTGATCTAAGTGCTGACTGTGGAATCTTTCCCACAATCCATCGTACGTCTCTGGCTCCTTTCACTGCAGTATCTGAGCAGCTCACAGTCTTTAATATACTATTTAATGTCGCACGAAACCCCTGTGAAGTAGGGAAGTCTCCTCCCCCCGTTTTACAGGTGGAGAACTGAGGCAGAGACAGGTCTCATAGACCTTACAGCCAGAAGGGCCCATCATGATCATAATCTGACCTCCTGCAGGCCACAGAACCTCACCCACCCACTCCTGTAATAGTCCCATAACCTTTGGCTGAGTTACTGAACTCCTCAAACCATGATCTAAAGACTTCAAGTTACAGAGAATCCACCATTTACACTAGTTCAAACCTGCAAGTGACCTGTGCCCCAGGCTGCAAAAAACCTCAGGGTCTCTGCCAATCTGATTTGGGGGAAAATTCCTTCCCGACCCCATTGAAAGGTGCATCAGGACCCTGTTAAATGGGAGACTACAACTGATCATGCTCAAAGGTGAACTGTCAGGCTGGAGGGAGGTTACTAGTGGAGTTCCTCAGGGACTGGTCTTTGGACAAATCTTATTTAATGTTTTCATTAAAGACCTTGGCACAAAAAGGGGAGTGCGCTAATGAATTCTGCACATGACACAAAGTTGGGAAGTATTGCCAGCGTGGAGGAGAACCGGAATATCATACAAGTAAGCTGGACGACCTTGAAATCTGGAGTGGTAGAACTGGGATGAAATTCAGTAGTGCAAAGTGCAAGGTCATTCACATAGGGATTAATAGCAATATTAATCCCCATCTTCTCCAAATTGACTCATAATTTCCCTTGTGGAACTGTATCAAACGCCACTGAAATCCAAAGAGATGAGATCTACTGCATTTCCTTTCCCTAAAAGAAGAGTTATCTTCTCAAAGAAAGGGAAGGTTGGTCTGGCATGATGTACCTTTTGTAAAACCATGTCATCTTTTATCCTTATTACCCTGAACCTCTATGCCCCTAATTACTTTCTCCTTCCAAATTTTTTTGAAGACCTAGCATACAATTGAGGTCAAATTAGAAGCTCTGTAGTTTCCCGGATCACTTTTTACCTGTTTCTAAAAAATAGGAACTCGGTTAGCAATTCTGCAGTCATAGGGTCTGACCCCTGAGTTTATGGATTCACTAAAAATCCTTGCTGGTGGGCTTGCAACTTCACATGCCAGTTCCTTTAATATTCTTGGATGGAGATTATCCAGGCCCCCCAGTTTGGTCCTATTAAGCTGTTTGAGTTTGACTTCCACCTCAGCTGTGGTAATTTCTACTTCCTTATCCTCGTTCCCATTAGCCAGCCTGCCACTACCCCGAAACTCCCAATTCCCTTTAATAAGATCGGAGGCAAAATATTTGTTTAGGCATTTGCCCATGCCTAGATTATCTTCAATCTCCACACACCCTCCGTGTCGGGCAGTCCCTTTGTGTTTATATGTTTATAGAACTGTTTACTGTTGGTTTTAATTCCCTTTGCAAGGTCCAGCTCTGCTTGGCTCTCAGCAGTTCTCACTTTTCCCTGCACTTTCTGACCTCCAGGAGGTGGCTTTTCTTCCTGATCCATCCCATCTTCCATTCCTTGTAGGATTTCTGCTGTCTCCTAATCACCTGTGTGAGACGCTTGTTCATCCAGCCTGGCCCGCAGCCCTTCCCTAGGAAGTTTTTCCCCTTGCTTGGGATGAAGGCTTCAGAAGCCTGGTCTATACTAGGCGTTTAAATCGGTTTTAGGAGCGTAAAACCGATTTAACGCCACAACCGTCCACACTAGGAGGCACCTTATATCGATTTTAATGTCTCTTTAAACCGGTTTCTGTACTCCTCCCTAACGAGAGGAGTAGCGCTAGTATCGGTATTACCATATCGGATTAGGGTTAGTGTGGACGCTGATCGACAGTATTGGCCTCCGGGCGGTATCCCACAGTGCACCACTGACCGCTCTGGACAGCAATCTGAACTCGGATGCAGTGGCCAGGTAGACAGGAAAAGCCCCGCGAACTTTTGAATATTTCCTGTTTGCCCAGCGTGGAGCTCCGATCAGCACGTGTGGCGATGCAGTTAAAAATCAAAATAAAGAAGGAGCTCCCGCATGGACCACGCGGACGTGATCGCTGTAAGGGCAGGCAAATCTGTTCTATCAGCGCTCCGTTACAGAAGACGAAATTCAAAATCATTTTTTTAAAATCTCCAGACAGACGCCATAGCAGGGGCTCAGTGCACTGCTGCGTGACAAGCATAACGGAAAGCCAAAGAATCAAATGGACGCTCATGGACTGGAGGACTCAAGCTATCCCACAGTTCCTGCTGTCTCCGAAAAGCATTTGCATTCTTGGCTGAGCTCCAAATGCTTCTAGGGTCAAACACCGTGTCCGCGGTGGGTCAGGGCATAGCTCAGCAATTTACGCACCCCCCCACCCACCCCCAGAAGTGAAAGGGAAAATAATCCTCTCTTGACTCTTTTACATGTCACCCTATCTTTACTGAATGCTGCAGATAGACGCGATGCTGCAGCCGTCAACACTAACATCCTCATTCCCCCCCTCCCCCGCCATGGGTGGCTGATGGTGCAATACGACTGATACCCGTCCTCGTCATCAGTCTATTGGCACATGGGGCAGTGCAAAAGGGCTGGTAACCATGCCGACTAGCATCAGTGAGGTCAATCAAGGGCGCCTGGCCCTAATTTTTCCTGTAGATGGTGCAGTATGGCTGGTAACCATCCTCATAATAGCAACAGGGGGCTGAGCTCCATCAGCCCCCACCCTTCATGTGTAAAGAAAAGATTCAATTGCCCCTGGACTAGCAGAGGGATGCTGGGCTCCTCTTCTCCACACTCCTTACTGTCCTGTCTGGACTATCATAGCAGCTGGAAGCTGCCTTCCACTCATTTCTCACTAACAAGTCACTGTGTCTTATTCCTGCATTCTTTATTAATTCATCACACAAGTGGGGGGACAATGCTATGGTAGCCCAGGAAGGCTGGGGGAAGAACGGAATCAACAGGTGGGGTTGTTGCAGGAGCACCCCCTGTGAATAGCATACAGCTCATAATTTCTGTGGGATCTGACACAGAGCAGCTGTGCTCTCTGGTTCTCTGATACAGTGGTTCTCTACTACACTTGCCCATATTCTAGGCAGGACTGATTCTATTTTTAGATACCAAAAAGGAGGAATTGACTCAGGGAGTCATTCCCAATTTTGGCTTTTGCGCCTGTAGCTGATCGGCCAGGGGCACTTATGACAGCAGCAAATGGCACAGTGCAAAAGAACTGGTAACCACGATCATCTTATTACCAATTTATGGTATGGTACATGGTGCAGTATGGCTAGTAACCATCTCTGCTATCATGCAAAAGCAAAAGCATGCTTCTGTGTAGCGCTGCTGAATCGTCTCTGTGAGCGGCATCTATTACACATACGGTGACAGTCACAAAAGGCAAAACAGGCTCAACGATTGCCATGCTATGGCATCTGCCAGGGCAATCCAGGGAAAAAAGCCGCGAAATGCTTGTCTGCCGTTGCTTTCCCAGAGGAAGGAGTGACTGATGACATTTACCCAGAACCACCCGCGACAATGATTTTTGCCCCATCAGGCACTGGGATCTCAACCCGGAAGTTCCAAGGGGCGGGGGAGGCTGCGGGAACTATGGGATAGCTATGGAATAGCTACCCACAGTGCAACGCTCCAGAAATCGACACTAGCCTCAAACCGTGGACGCACACCACTGATTTAATGTGTTTAGTGTGGCCGCGCACGCTCGATTTTATAAAATCTGTTTTACAAAACTGGTTTATGCAAATTCGGAATAGTCCCGTAGTGTAGACGTACCCAGAGAGCTTCTGCAACATGGACTGAAAGTAATTCCAAGCCATTCTCCAGCGTTCCTCCCATTCCTTCTGCATGAAAGTCCTCTTGTCTGTTGCTCTCCCTTGCTATCTACTGCAAGTCATCCTCTGTCCTCCTGGGTCTCCGAACTCTGGGTATGTACATTGACTCTTCCCCTCTTCTTGTAGGACTAGCTGCTCTTCTCTGCTCCCTGGCCCTCCCACCTTTTGCTACGCCCTGCTGCAGCCTTCTTCACTTTCCAACTCAGCAAACCTGTTCCTGAGCTCTACTTCTCCTGCACTAGCTGGTCTTTTCCTCTGCCCGGTTCTCATCATCACGTTTCCACTGGCCACTTTACTCACCCAGCAGTCTCCCCTCCGCGTTCTCCAGTCCAGCTTGGATCTGCCAGTCCTGAGTTCTCCCTTCAGCCTCCTCTCGCCTTCCCTCCATCATCTGCTCGAATCCCCTTCAAAACTCAACCATAGTTTCCACCTGCATCTCCAAACCTCAGCTCTTCTCTTCCATCAGCTCTCTCAGGCGGAGCTTCATACAAACAAGCTCTTTTCAGGTACCTGCTCCAGGATCATCCCGCAGCTTCCACATCTGGAAATCTTCACTGTCTCTTCCATTGCTTGGGTCACTACCACTGCTGTCTCTGTGTCTGTCACACCCTTTCTGCCTAAGCGCCTGCCAAGGAGAAAGGAAACCCCACACCACACAAAAACAGAACGACGACACCCCTCCCCCAAACTCTCCTTACAATCGCGCATGCTAACTTGACCATCGTTAGCATTAGAAAATCTGTGCTAGTATCAAACCAGCAGGGCAAGATCTTACAGCTCCATTCAAACTCCCTGGAGTAGGAGATTTATTTGGAGGGACAGACTGGAAACGTGGTCGATATTCTGCTGAAATGTGGAGGTGCCTCCCCAACTCCCCCCCAATTGAGCCAGCTGGCCTGTATGGAAGTTGGCAAACGTTGGGCTTGGAGCTGCAGTTGAACTTACATAGAAGCGTCACAGCAAGGAGGGACGTGGCCAGGGCCAGACCCAGGAGCAGAAGGACAGGAATGACGATGCCCCGCACCCTGTGCCACCAAGGGACCGATGTCTTGGGAGGGTTTCCTTGAAGGAGAAGAAGAAACGTATCCATGGAAAGTTACAGCTCAAATGCCACTGACCGAGGAAACTCCACCCCCCAAATCCAATACCTGCTCAGCCTCCTAGTCCCTGAGTGTGGTTAACAGCAACAGCGGAATGAGGCCAAATAAGGTCAGAACCGACCAGAAGTCGAATGTGAAAAGCGACCTTCCCTAAATCAGGAGTGACTCTAGTGCCAGGCAGGCGTCCTGTGAGAGAGATCTGGGAGCAGGATTTCCCCCCTGCCTAAGTATTTCTTGAGAGGGAAGTTTAAGGTTTGTGAAGTCCAGGCCCAAAGGAATATTTTTATTCGAGAAAAGGAACCTGAAACAACTTACGAAATATGAATACAAGAGGCAGTGAAATGAGGGGGAAATGATTCTTTGCAGGAGAAAAGTGGGGCTGACAGCAGCAGTGTGCTCAGAAGGGCCTTTCTACAGCATCCCTGTCTGATAACCCATCCCCAGGATGCTGGGCTCCTCCCTGCAAGGCAGCCAAGGGGCGAATCACAGAGCAAAGCCCGAAAACTGTGTCTCCCCTGCACATTAAAGGGAGAAGACTAGAGCTGCATTCGAGCCAGGATCTATGTGTGGACAGAAGTAAGTGTGCTCGGTGTGCTCTGGATTTGGTCTCCCCAAGGTGAACGGCAGCTGCTTGGAGACACAAGACTGTCAGATTCTCCTCTCCCTGAAAGTCTCAGCCTGCTGCACCCCCTTCCTGTCTGATCTGGGCCTCAGCCATTAGCTCGCGCCGCTCCCCCATGGGGTGTGGTTCCTGGAACGAGCAGACAACACTCAGATGCCCAGATAATCCCCTTACATTGCAGAAGTGGCTTCTCTCACGCTAACCAAAGGGTGAAGCTGCCTCTCACTAATGTACTGAGTTTACAGTTCTCAGCCTTTCCTGAAACAGATTCTGGGAGGAGCTTCTCTGTCACCCAGCGCAGGCTACATTTCCCTTGTGTTTTCCTTTGTCACTGCAGAGAGCCTAGCTGAGCTCGGTGTGGAGCTGCAGCTGCCTACGGCTGCACCCTCCATTTCTGTCAGCCCCGTCTCCATGCCTGTCTCCTGACCCTTCCTGGGTGTCTCTCATGTGTTCAAATCCAGAACAGCTGGCACACGGCACCCAGATTGCACTGAAACCAAAGGGGATAAACAACCTCCAGAGCAGGCCCTTGTTCAGCTGACACCTGCACAACGAAACATAAGAATGTAAGAACGGCCAGACTGGGTCAGACCAAAGGTCCATCCAGCCCAGTGTCCTGTCTGCCGACAGTGGCCAGTGCCAGGTGCCCCAGAGGAAATGAACAGAACAGGGAATCATCCAGTGATCCACCCCTGTCGCCCATTCCCAACTTCTGGCAAACAGAGGCTAGGGACACCATCCCTTACCAGCCTGGTTAATAGCCATTGATGGACCTATCGGCCATGAGCTTATCTAGGTCTTTTTTGAACCCAGCTAGAACCCCTGGAAGAGGCTGATGGTGGCAGTGAGCTGGGGAGGGGGAGCCTGGCTGGCTTTTATGGCCAGCCCATGGCACTGCGCTGCCCGGCAGGAGGCTGGGATGCTGGGCAGGGACTCCCATCTCTCCCCCTGTGCCCTTCTCCAGTTGGGGACTGGCAGGGGAGAGAACGCACTGGGAAGCACTGACCGAGCACCCTCGCCCGCTGCCCGTGGTGCTGTCTGGCCAGCACAAGGCTGAGCTCTGGGGACCTGGTCAGTGGAGCAAGCGATCGCTGCCCAGGACGCTCTGCAGAGACCACAAAGCCAAGGAGAGGCCAGCGGGAGTCCAGGGTCCGGTGCAGCCTCTTGTGCTTACCTTTGGCCTGGGGAGCAGCTTCCGTCATAGGCATGTTCGCATAGATATTGTCCCTGGCCATTGTCCTGCCTTCGCGCTGAGCCGAGCCCCGGATCACTGGCCTGTGGGTCCTTTCTGCAGCCTGCTGGGTTAGAGCCTCCCTCTGACAGCAGCCCTGGCCCAGAAATAGAAATGGGAAGTGATGCCTGGTGGTGAGAGCCACTCTGTTACCAACTGGGCCATGTGTGGTCAGCGCTAGTGGTGGAAGCGAGAGTTCAGCCAATGGGCTAGAGCTGGGTCCAGCGTGGGCAGCATCCAGGAAATGGGCCCAGGGTCAGAAGCCAAACGGCAGAGCCAGGGTGGGGGGCACAGAGGCAGAGCCCGGGATCAGTACCAGCGAGACAGACGCCCAAGCCAGAAGTGGGGGGCCAAGCAGTGAGTGAGGCAGGGGCAGGGCTGGGCATCACACCGGACGTCTGAAGCCGAAGGGGCGCAGGGGCTGGAGCAGAGCAGGAGCAGGGACTGGACGAAGAGGAAGCACAGCTGCAGCAGGCAAGATCCACACTGAGCAGCCACTGATCTCAGCTGGGTGCCAGGCTTCTAAGCAGGCTGGTGAGAGTCGGCCAGCAGCTGTCCCCGCCGGTCCGGTCCCTGACAAGACCTGGCAATAGGGACTCCCAGTTTCTATTCCTTGCTCTGCTCCTGACTCACTGGGAGACCGTGGGCAAGTTACCTGACCTGTCTGTGCCTCAGTTTCCCCCCCCCCCCATTTACCATTCTAAGGAAATAGGTGGGGGGATCGGGGGGATCAGGGCTTTGGTAGGGGCCTACAGAGCCTTTCAGCTCAAGGCAGACGGGTAAAAGCCAACCAAAGTTTGCACGTCTCACGAGATAAATATGCGACCCTGCCCTTCAAAAACAAGCCCAACCCCCCAAACCAAGCAGGTCGGTCAGAGGTGACATGAGCTGCCCCGGGGCTGGCCAGCCGCCCCCGGGTTCCTGGTCCCAACTTCCACCCCCGGCCAGCGTCCCCTGTTGTTCTCCTCCGACAGCCCTGAGCCCCCGCCCTCTCGGGAACCCTGCGGGAGGGGCAGGGAGGTGAGCTGAGGAAGGGCGGGAAGCAGGGGGAGGAAGGATGGGGGTGGAGGGGAGAGATGGTTGGAGGGGGAAGCAGGGGGTGGGGGAGGGCCGGTTGGAGAGGGATGTACGGGGGGGAGAGGCGATTGGATAGGGAAGGAGGGGAAGGAAGTGGAGAGGGGAGGGGTGTGTATGGGGATGGGGAAGGAAGTGGAGGGGGGTGGATGGGGAAGGAGGGGAGTGGAGAGGTGGTTGTTTGAGGAAGGAGCGGGCGGAGCGTGGAGGGGATAGATGGGTGGATGGGGAAGGAAGGGGCAGGGGGAGGGGAGGGGAGAGACGGTTGGATGGAGAAGTAGGGAGTGGAGGTGGGAGGCGGTTGAATGGGGAAGGAGGGGGAGGGGAGAGCATGGAGGGGAGAGGCAGGTGGATGAGGGAAGGAGGCGTGAGGGAAGCGGATGACAGTGCTCTGTCGGCAGCACCTGGCCATAGGTGCTGGATCTAGGGGGGCTGCAGCACCCCCTGGCTGGAAGCGGTTTCCATCACATGCAGGGTTACAGTTTGGTTCAGTGGCTCTCAGCACCCCACTATTCACATTGTTCCAGCCCCCTGGGCCCAGCCTTTCATGGCCCCCTCTTGCGGGTGGGGCTCTGGCAAGAGCGTAAAGGCATCATCCCCGTGCGCCGCGCGTGCGGTTGGCTGTCGGAGGTCGTGCAGCAGAGGGGCTGGGCCTGGGGAAGCCTGGGCCCTCTCCCCTCCTGGGATACCCCCAGCTCCGCCCCAGTCATGGCATCCTGCTCTGTGTCCTTGGTCCACTTGTATTGTGGGGCCTCCAGAATCATCTCACTGAAGCACAGCGAGGGGCAGGCTTGGGGCAGTGTAGGGGCCAGGCCTGTGTTCTGCTCCTTGCCTCCGGACCACGCTCCCTCCCCCCTGACCGTGGCACCCTGGGCAGTCACCCACATCACCCGCCCCGAAGGCCGGCCCTATCCTGGGGCATCCACAACTGTCCAAATCTGCATCTTTTTCCTGTGTGTGACCATCCGCGGGTGGGAGTTCTGCTGTCCAAAGAGACAGACCCTGCTCACTGCTCCGGCGGTAACATGGGATGAGAGGGGGCACGAGTGGAATCAAAGGTTAGCGTGTTACACAAGCACTCCTGGTGAGTACGAGCAGCACTGGTACAAGCAGCCAAGTGGGCACATTCCCAGCGATACACAAATGTTGGTGGCTGAACGCCGACATGACTTTGTAGCGTAGACACGGCCTCGGTCGCCATCTCTGGGGCTGTACAGGAAGTTTCCAGGAAGGACAAGCAGCCTTGCAGGTTCCACATTCACTGAGAGCTGAGCCGGTCAGAGCTCAGGGGGAAGGTTACAAACATGGGAGCTAGAGACAGTCCTGGGGGCCTGGTGACTGATCCCTGTGGGACCAAGGGCTGTGTCTGCTGTGAAGGCTGCATCCCAGTTCCTGAACCACCTTGGAAACAGGCTCCTGATTCCCCATCTCACTGAACAACAAGGAGATGCTTGTCTGTTAGCTGTGGGACGGGAATAGCTGCTGGCTGGACGGAGCTTTGGACTGGTGTTTGCTGAGGAGATTCTGAGGTGCTGGGTGGGGACGGAGAGGCCGCCATTCTCCTCAGGACCCAGAGAGTCCAGATGGGGGGAGACATACGTTTGGAGTCTCCCCCCCTCCCACAGAGACTGGGAAATGATCAGTGTGAGGTCAGAGGGGAATACTCGGAAGATGTGGCCCAAACACCACAACTGAGTGTTGTGATGTTACTTTGCACTGAAATACATGTAACTTCAACAGCACCGGGAGTGTTACCGACAGATTTACTGCTGAACCGTACTGCTGAAGGCACTGAAAAGTGTCCTGTATACTGTCTGCGAGGGGCTGTGTGTGTGTTAAACGTTCGCTCACTAAGAAATTGTCTGGGACTCTCTGAGCTGACTGGCAGCTGTCGTTAACCCCTACAGGGATGGGCTGGCACCGTAGCTCTGAGCTTCAATTCTGTGCAATACGTTTCTTTTTTGAAGTCCTGAAAAGACAGAGCTCAGGCCTGCGCTTCAGCAGGGAGTTGTGCTGACGGGGAGGGAAGGGGGGTGTCACAGTTACACATAATTCTGCCTTCACTTCCCCCCAGCCCATTGCATCTCTGTGCCGTGCTGCAGCGTCACCTCTGGTCCAGCCCGGCCTGACTCCTGGCAGCAGCTTCCCCCTCACCTACCAGGTGAGGGAGAGTCAGGGGTGGACTGGCCTTTTAGGGGATTTGGGTTCAACCCCATCAGTATGCAGTTAGCCCCCACCCCAGGTGATGAGTGTGGGACGCTGGCTGGATCCGCCATCACGTGATGGTAGCTTGGGGTAGGGGCAGGGCTGCTCGTAAAATGGAGCCTGCTGTCTCACAGAGGGGAGACAAGAGGCTCAGAAAGACATAGGGGCTGGTGGGTGAGGCCAAGAGTCTTGCAAGGGGCTGGCAGAGCTCCCTCGCTCAGGGAGAGCTGGTGCCTGGTGCCCTGATAGAAGGGTAAAGGGCAGAAAGAGACTAGTGCAGGATCCAGAGGGAATCGAGGGTCAGGGAGGCATCAGGGAGCAGCTTTCCCCACACCAGCCAGAGGGAAAGGCCAGGCTGGAGCAACCTGAGTGAGGGCCAGGAGCCAACCCTTAAGGCCTGGTCGTCACTGTTCTTACAGTGAGGAAATTTGTCCTGAGATTTAATCTCAGTCTGGTGTGCTGGAGTTTGAACCCATCGCCCCTCGTCCTGCCGTCTGCAGCAAAAGAGAACAGTAGTATATGGCTGGACAGTATTCATCACCTTGTATTTTTGACAGGTTTCCATGCCCTCTTTAGCGCTTATGTCCAGCCCTCCATTCCCGTTCATTATTTTTGGTGTTTGAATAGGGGTAATGTTGCGTGCTTGTGCTTTGATACATTTAGTTGATTGTTTAGAGAATAAAGATTTTTGTTTTTAAAAGGTTATGTTGGAGAAAAACTTAGTTCTCACTTTTTGCTTGGGTGCAGCAGAGTCAGATACTTTATTTTATCTTTACAATTGTATCGAGGGAGGGAGTGCCATAGTACACAGGGTTGCCCCAGTTCCAGGCAGGTCTCTCCTCAGGTAAACAATTACAGCAGCATTTATACTTTTTGTTACATACAATAATAAGCAACAGCTGCATTTTGTTTATACATAGACCATCTTGATATCTTAGTTTTCTCACTTCTATTTAGGCGCCAGTCAACATTCCTCATTATCAACACAAGGTCACAACAACTTCTCACACAGTTCTTTCCCACTCGCCTCACACAGTCCTCGCTTCTACAAGTCTCGCGTTAGTAGGGTTACAGCGAGCCCGACTCTTGCTAACAGAGACTGTCATGCATTGAAATCCCCTTCGAATCCCTGTCAGTTCTTTCTCTACTTCCACAGTTAGTTTGAAAGAATAGAGGAAAGTAATTAAAGAAAAATGATTTTTGGTTAGGTTTATTTAGGAGAGGTGTTTTTAAAGGACTAGTGTGACATGTTATTAAAGAATAAAACATTTTGAGATAAATTTATAAGATATTAAATATAAGGGTAGGTTAAGAAAAGAGCATTTAAAAAGAGTTAAATAAGAAAAATATAAAGGAAACTGTTTAGTAAGCACATGGTCAAAATATAAAGGTTAAAATATTAAATGTACGGGTAGGTTAAGAAAAAGGCATTTCAAAATATTAAATAAAGGAGAAAAATATAAAGATAAATTTAAAGAACACATGGCAAAAAAAGGAATTTTATAAAGTGGAGACTGGTAACCACATGGTAAAAATATAAAGGGAGGTTAATAGAAAAGCATTTTAAATATTTTAACACAAGGATAGGTTAAGAGAAGAGCATTTAAAAAGAGTTACATAAAAGAGAAACATAAAGATCGGTTAAAAGAGAGAACAGGGCAGGAAAAGGGAATAGAAGGCCCCTCTGCAAGGGGCAAAGAGAGACAGCACGTGGTTGAGGCAGAGAGAGAGATCTTACCCATGCGGCTGTCCCTGGGGAAAGAGGCAGCTCCCAAGGCTCACAGCCCCTCAGGCTACTTATCTCCACCTTTGGATCAGACCAATCAGATGCTGTTCTACAGCTGCGTCATTGAATACATTTTCCTGAAACAATCCTATAGTCCCAAGATTTTTAAACAAGAGCCATCTCCCTCCCCTCCCCTCATTACCTGCATCACCTTTAACAGCCTTATGCTTATTAAAAAAACCAGACCCCAAGCATATTTCCCGCCATGTAGCCCTTTTACACAGGGGCTTTAATAAAGGTTAAAACTGTTGTCAGAGCGGTACCGGTGTGGTGCTCTGCTGTCTCCTTGTTGATATCACTCGGCTGCGTGTGTGAGTCCCTCTGTGTGCTGCCCCAGCTCTGCAGAAGCTGACACAGCAGACCCGACGAGAATCCCCAATGACCTCAGAGTCCAGTAAGATGCAAAGCCACATCGGGCTAGGTTTATTGCGACCTCGGACACAATTGCAGTTCCCTGTAGGTTTCTTAGCCTAATTCAGGGCATACTACGAGAAAGTGCCTCTTGGCAAGGACCCGGCTTAGTGGCGGGACTTTCCACTCCCCCTACGGCCGGACAAAGGCACCTCCCCAGGGATGCATTCTTATACACAGATACAAACAAGTTACACATCACACCTGACGTATTGAGGTGCAACCTCTCTACGTAGCAAGTTACAACCCCTCTACGTATTAAGGTACCGCCTTCTACCTTGTACATGTTGGTTTGATCAAAACAACTCTATCCATCATTTTACCCTTTTGCCCCTGTCATTGGGATGGGTCGGCCTGTCCTCCTGTTATCTATGGAATGTTTCAGGATAGTGTGTTCTAGTGCTGTGTTTATGCTAGGTGAATATATGTTTATGCAGCATCAGCCCTTTTTGTGCCAGCTTCTGTGAGCAGGGCTTACCTCTGACTCACAGCTTAACTTTGCTTTATGTTAGCAAAGTCTTGACCATTACTTTAGTTCAGGCCTCAGGCCTCATACTGGGCCTTTATCAGGGCCTGCACTTACTACATTCCCCCGCTTTTTGTCTTTTTATGGGGAGGATGTTTACCCATCATCCCGGAAAAGCATAATGCATGGACTAAAGATAACCCAGTGGGCTAAACACTGTTATGTGGTTACCTTATTTTACCATCCACACACTCATGCCCCATCTGTCTTTTTAGTCTGCACATTCCCTCGTACGACTATTAGACAGACTTTATTATCCAATTATTTTAGTCCCTTATGTTGGGCCTGGGAATGTTAGGCCCGGGACCATGGATACATGGGGGTCAGTAGCCTCTCTGGTGTTTTATTGAGGGCCTCGTGAGACCATACAAATGTAAATGTAAATGTAAAATATAAAGGTAGTATTATGATTGAGCCTTAGAGGCACTCCCAAATAATTAATATATATAAATTATATGGTTATAGCATATATATTTGTAGCATGTATGGGCATATATGTATAGTATGTATGTGTACATATGACACCACCTTACATCCAAGCATAACCATGTTTTTCCAATTTGCTGGTGTACTGTGGCCCTTTTACTTTGGTGACACAGATAGACACACACCCCTATTAGGGCAATTTCAGTGACTATCTCTCTCATTATTAGTAGTAGGCTGAGTGTTTTAAACTACTGGGATGGGGCTTGTGATAGTGTGTCCCACAGTGCTGTGTATATGAGAAGTAAAATAAAAATTTGGAGTAGTGACACTACCACTGAGGCCTTTATATATAAATATATTGTAATTAGTTACTACACAGTACTGTCCATTCATGTTATAGGTTATCCTTAAAGCTGGTTGTCACCCTCTGGTCAGCTTTACTGGGCAGGAAACAGAAGTGGGTAGCTTCTCTGTTCCATTGGTTGATGTAGATCCAGTTGTTTCTTATGGATGCTGTCTTCCAGATAACCTACTGAATGGACAGTAACCAATTTATCAAATATTGCTGTGTCAGGATTTCATATTGGTACCCAGACACTGAACAAGATTGTTTTGAATAACATGTGCCTCAGTTAGGATGCAGTGTTACTGATCCAAATTATGACTGGTACTAACAGGCAATTTGTTTACCCAATTTGTAGTTACTATGTAACTTAGTTTTTTTACCAATTTGTTTTTTCCTTGTCTTCATGTTGTTTGCTGCCATTCGTTTGTTGATTTGTACCTGTGTGTTGGTTAAACAGTTTAGCAGGGTTATACATATTATACATCAATCATACAATACAGCAATAATACAGCAGCACAATAATAATACAGTAGTACAGCAATAATATAGCAGTACAGTGATAATACAGTAGTACAGCAATAATACAGTTGTTTTTACACAGTAACCAAGTTGAAATTAAATGACAGTTTTTCTGGTCCAGCTAGTGGTTTTTAGCTGATTGTTAAATTAATTGTCCATATATTGTAGATAGAGGTGTAATTGACCAGTCTCTTATTTATAAAACACTTCATTTTTCTTTTCTTGATGCTTGGGGGTTTCTTCACTGTATACAGATATGAACTGGTGTCTTCAGGATATGATATTTTCTGGCATCTTTAGTCTGTGGAATGCAACTTAAACAACTTTTGTTAGTTAACAGTAAAGTTTTGTTTTTGTTTGTTCGTTTTCAGTAACCCAAACTTAATACACAGTTTTAACTTACTTTGTTTACAATGTAATAAGAACAATGTAATAGGGACCGAGTCTTTTATAACACAAGCTATACTTTTGCAATTGTTGTATAGACATTCATTTTCATTTGGGGTGGATTACTAATATTTAATACTAAATGTAATGCTTAATGGCTACAATAAATGTTCACAATCTTCCATAAGAAGGTATATTACTTTCCTTTGCTGAACACTTTGTTTCAGCAAAAGAGTTAGTAACATAATTTTAACAAGCTTTTTAGAGTTAATTTGCATGTGATACCATTTTCATTCTTGTTAACTGTTTAGAAGCACAAACCTTAACAACCATTGCTTCCCATTAACATAACATAACAAAAGAAAAGCATATAAAATTAAACCAACTATAAAATTAAACCAAAATAAATTTTAAATACAGATACATGCAAATACTTTGAGGGTATTTGAGGGTATACTTTCATGATGCTCTGTTATGTTTGGGAGCCAAAGGTGGAAACCTGTTGAAAATGTTAAAACCTGTTAAAATTGTTTGGTTAGCTTTATGCATAAATTGTTATTTTAAAACATTTTGGTTATGACATTCTTATAACTATATTTAAAAGTGCAAACAAGTTTATAAAAAGCCCAAACAAGAAATTGACATTTTGTTAGTATTATCTTTACCTTAATGTTGAGGTTTTCCCTTACATTTTTTCTTTGGACAAAAATTTAAAAAAAAAATTAAAAAACAAAACTGATTGATAAAAGAGAATTATTTTTCTTTGCAATTGCATTATTTGTTGAGGCAGAAATATATGTACATATATTTGTAACTGAAACCTTTTTTGAACTTTGCACAAAAATTGGTGCTAATACTACTATTTTACCCCAACCATGATTTTAAAATAGTGTGGTACCACATGTTATATATATTTTTGAAAGGGTATAAAATTGACTTTTGTTGCAACAAAATAAAAATAATTAAAAAAAAAAAATAGTCACGTGACACACACAACATAGACACAAAACACACACATGACATACAGGACAAACTTACAATTAAAACAAATGGCGCCAGAATTCTATTCATAACTATACAAAATAACATAACCAAAAAAAAAAAGGAAAAAGTTATTACCTTATTTAAAACTTGTAGCATAAATTTGATTAAAAAAAATATTAATGTTTGCCAAATGTATTGTATTGTATTTGGTAACAAGGAATTTTACATTACTTTATATTTAACATTATTTTAAAACTCTGCTATATGGAAATAAAAAAGCCCATGTTTCAAATATTAGTTAGTGGTTTGTGGTTAGCAGAGTGTGAATTTCTGTTGCTTGGCAACCATATCTTCAAGAAAGTTAGGAATAATTCCAGCTATTGCATTCCTGAAGGGTTAAAATAATTAATTTACTGGATTTAAAGTTTCTACCTTGTTTTCTTTTTGTTTCTTGTTTTGTTATGTTTTTAATTGCTTTATTTTTTGGTGATTTCTGTAAAAACTGTAACTCTTAACTTTTAAAACAAAAAGAGAGCCGAAGTGAGGAGAGGCGGGGGGGAGGGGGGAAGGGGGGGAAGGAGGGGGGGTGAAGAGCAACCTAGCTCTTCCTAGGAAGGTAGCAAGACCTGAGCCAAGAGAGATTAACTGTATTAAGGTATTTGAAAGTACAAGCAGCAGCAGCAAGTTTAGCAAACTGAGACAAATTTAGCAAACTGTCCTAACATATAAAGGACAAAACTTAATTGGTATGTACAAATATTTAAGAAACAAGGTTATATTTTTAGATATGAGCGCGAGTGTGGTTCCATGGGTCAAAGCAATTGGAAACCTGCACAGTTGGGAATTGCGCCCCTGGTTTTTATCCTGGCTGTGAGAGGAGATTAGGGGTAGTTACCTGCTCTTGTAAAACCTGAATTTGTTCCCCCAGTGTCTGTTGCTTTTGTGTGCATGCCAAATGGATAGTGGGAGTGCCCTTTTTTGCTGCAGTTAACTGGTTTTGGGCAGCTCCATGTGTTAATGCATCAATTCTAGGTGTTAACCCGCTTAATTTTAGTTTTTTACTTTGAAATTCTTTTTTATTCACTCCCCTGCGATCGAGTCGCAGCTCCTGTATTCTAATGTGCTCTGTGAACTGTTCCATTTTTTCCTTCATTTGATTTACCAATTCAGTGAGAGTATTGTTTGCTACTCTTTCCTTCTGTGCACTTACTTGTCCCGTTCTGACAGGCACCCGTCTAGGTTCCGGTTTAAGTTTAACTGGAACCTGGCTTTTATTATAAGGTGATGGTTGCAATGCAGTGGACCCTGTTTTATGTTTTAATTTTACTAGGGCCACCTTTTTCCATTTCTGTCCCCATTCTTCAGGCACAGGGTAGCTACCTGAAGCCTGCTGTTTACCACCAATATTTATAACAGGGGACGGCACAGGTATTTTTTGTAGGTTCCTTACAGCTGTTTCCAGTGTTTTACTCTGTTTCTGTACTGGTTGTCTCTGGGCTGCTTGCCACCCTGCAAGGGGGGTGGGAGCATTCCAGGGCTGTGTAGCTTCTTTTGATTCTTTTAACTCTTTCTTTGTTACTGTTACTTGTTTGGCCAGCATGCCAGCATGCTGTTTAAGCCATTTCACTGCTTTTTTACTTTTATTACTATTTCTCAGAGCCTCGGTCTGTACCGTTGCTCTACATATGCCAGTCCATGTTTCCCCACTCTCTTTTTTAAATTCATAAGGACCCCCTTTACTGGCAATCCAGCGGGTCCAGGAGTTATTAAACTCCGTGGGGATTAAAAGGGAAGGGGTCAGGGGGTTCCCTAGCTCGAGGTTTACTGCCATGTTGGATTGCGATTCTTACCACGGCAGGCTCGCTTACTCACCAGATCAGCGGTCGGGGTCACCAGTGTTGTCAGAGCGGTACCGGTGTGGTGCTCTGCTGTCTCCTTGTTGATATCACTCGGCTGCGTGTGTGAGTCCCTCTGTGTGCTGCCCCAGCTCTGCAGAAGCTGACACAGCAGACCCGACGAGAATCCCCAATGACCACAGAGTCCAGTAAGATGCAAAGCCACATCGGGCTAGGTTTATTGCGACCTCGGACACAATTGCAGTTCCCTGTAGGTTTCTTAGCCTAATTCAGGGCATACTACGAGAAAGTGCCTCTTGGCAAGGACCCGGCTTAGTGGCGGGACTTTCCACTCCCCCTACGGCCGGACAAAGGCACCTCCCCAGGGATGCATTCTTATACACAGATACAAACAAGTTACACATCACACCTGACGTATTGAGGTGCAACCTCTCTACGTAGCAAGTTACAACCCCTCTACGTATTAAGGTACCGCCTTCTACCTTGTACATGTTGGTTCGATCAAAACAACTCTATCCATCATTTTACCCTTTTGCCCCTGTCATTGGGATGGGTCGGCCTGTCCTCCTGTTATCTATGGAATGTTTCAGTATAGTGTGTTCTAGTGCTGTGTTTATGCTAGGTGAATATATGTTTATGCAGCATCAGCCCTTTTTGTGCCAGCTTCTGTGAGCAGGGCCTACCTCTGGCTCACAGCTTAACTTTGCTTTATGTTAGCAAAGTCTTGACCATTACTTTAGTTCAGGCCTCAGGCCTCATACTGGGCCTTTATCAGGGCCTGCACTTACTACAAAAACCATAAGCCCTTAGTAACAAACAGTTTTAAAAAGTTTTTCCCCTGTGTTTTAGACTAACATTGGTTATTTTTAGTGAGGACAATTTGAAGCTGCAGCAAAGCCCCTGTTAGCAAAAACAGCGTCTGTGAGTCAGTGGATCAGAGATAAGAAGGCTGCTTCTTCCCCCACTTTTTAACAAAATACATGTAGAAGCTCCTCCTTACTTTAGCCAGGCCGCACAATATTCTTAGCCAGTAGTTCAGGGCAGACATTGCTCTCCCTCGCTAAGTAAGGAGGAGCTTCTATTTAAACCGGTCTGATGATTAAAGATGGCTGCACCTCAAAGGCCCTGGACAACACCGGCAGTCAAACCTCTTATGAAGAGATGTTATACGGTCGCTGCTATGAGTCCTGAAGAAACAAACACAACGTTGTGGCAAATCGTGTTTGAGACGGGTCATGGGAGTGGAGAAACAGGGATCGCTAACGGTGAGGCTACAGGTATGTTGTATGTAAGAACATTCCAGGGATGGTTTAGCAGGGACCCAGTCACTGATGCTTCGTTGGCTAGAGCCTTTTGGATCAAGCCTGCACAGAGACATGCTGCATTTGTTGTTTGTTGTTTTTAAAAGCTGCATGCGGAAGGGGCCTAAAAGGTTGTAAAAGGTTTTAAAAGCTGCATGCTGTGAAAAAGTACAAAGATGCCTTACACGTATTTCTTACTGTACATTTTTTCAGCAGCTGAGCGATGGTTCTTCAGAGGACTTGGCGGTTCCGGACACCGACAGCTCCAAAGGGCCAAGCGGATTGAGCCAGATCTATTTTTGCCAGACCCCAGGCCAGATGCTCTACAGAATGCCGAAACAGAGGGGGATGCTTATTCTATAGGCCCGTGCTATCTAAAGTTGAAGGAGAAATTCGGTATTAAGCCTGTGCGAGTTCATAACCGTAAAACCGCGATGCGTGCAATGGTGTGAGCAGCTGTGCATGGAATCACCAAGCACTGGCTGAGAGAGAAACAAAATGAAGATTGTCCTGGGTGCCCCATAGAAGCCTCCGGTCAGAAGCATCATGATTGTGTGTACTGGTCTTTACATGATGTGAACTGTACAATTAAAGAAATTAGTGGTAGTTTGTGTCTGGAGAGTGTGTTAAATATCATCATCACGCTGGGATACGCACTGCAGTGCCTCTGTTTAACCCAGGAACATTTAGCTCTAGGGGCAGAATTGGTGGAGAAAGTGACAGAGGCCGAGGACCCAAATAGCATTTTAGATGAAATCATCAAACCGACAGATAAATGTTTAATGTGAAATGTTGAACGTCTTCTTCGTTTAGCAAATTACAAAATCTTGCTAAGAAAAGACACTAAAAGAACAAAACAGGGCTTGTTGTAAAGTAGAAAATAACTGTGTGAAGTGTGTTTTTACGGTGTTCAAGGAGTGTGGGGTTTGTCAAAAGGGAAGTAGGTTGCCCCATAGTATACGTGCAGTTAGGTTACAGTTTGTCAACAACAAGATGAGGTATATGAGCGGCTTGTTCCTCTAACAAAGACCCACCCACCCCACCCAGTCCTGGGGCTTGTGCATGAGGGATATAGGGTGTTGGGGCATCTGGACCATTGCAAAGCAGTCCCAGAACCCCTCTTAAATCAAACCATCTTCCGCTTGGGCTGAACCTTTTCATTTCTCCCCCAGGCCTTCTGCATTAGGACTTAATCATGACCCCTCCGATTTCAGCCGTGTCTCAGGTCTCTCGTCTACTGGCTCATATTATTTAACGCTGTAGAGCATCTAGGTTACAGTTTGCATAAAAGTGTTTTATAAAAACAAAACAAAAAATATTCTCTCGGGGCTTAGACAAGATAACGATCAACACAGTTGTAATTGTTGCTTTAAAGGCCCAGCTACAAAGTATCTTTAAGTTGGTTTTTTAAATATTTCTAATAGGCCATAGGATGGGGGAGATAATAACTCATAAAATGGGAAAGTGCTTCCGAATGACAAACACTTGCCTGTGCTAAAGCATAACAACTAACACAGAATGGCTGCCTGCAAAACTGTTTCACCAAAACAGTTATCAACATTCCCCCTTGTTGTCAGACGCCACCGGTGCGGTGCTCTGCTCTGTTCAATGTTGATATCAATCGGCTGCGTGCGTGTTCACTCTGTGTGCTGCCCCAGCTCTGCAGATCGCTGGCACAGCAAACCCCGAGAGAACCCCCAGTGACCACAGACTCTGATAAGGTACGAAGGCACCGGCCAGGTTTATTGTCAAAAGAAGCTAGTGAGGGCTGCTTCCTTAGCCAATTTATCTGCTTGTTCATTTCCCCACCGTAATGAATCCCTTCCCTTATGGGCCTTTATTTGAATCATCCGGATCTTTTCATACTGCTTTGCCAATTTCTCTGTTTGCTGCCATACGGTTTTGTGTTTAATGTCGGCTCTGTCGGTTCCCGTGAAACCTGTACTATTCTACTAGGGTAGATAAATAGTGGTTCCCTTGTAAACATAATCTGAATCTGTTCCTATTATTAGCTCCATTTGCTTGTTCTTCATCCTAGCTACAACTTCTAAGACCGGCGACACTTCTGCAGACTGCGTTCCTCCTTTGATCAATTTGTAATGGAAGAAGTTACCTTTCTGCAGGTTTCCAGTTAAACAAATCCCTGCAAAGCCAGTGACTCATTCTCCTTCGGTGTAATATGAGCTACCGTCCACAAACCAAATGGTTTTTCCAATCACCTGTTTAATTGGGGTTGCTTTAAAGACAGGGTGCGCTTTGGATTCCTGTTGGGGTTCACAAACATGCTCTCAACCATTTATAATTAATCCCCAAAGAGATATTTCAGGTTCTTTTAGTGGGACCCCAGGGGCAGCAGGTTTGTAGAAATTTTGGTGGTGCTCAGAACACCCAAAACCAACCCCCGCACCTGCCTAAGGCTCTGGGAGGGAGTTTGAGTGCAGGAGGTGTGAGGGGTCGGGCTCTGGGAGGGAGTTTGGGTGCTGGGTGCAGGCTCTGGGCTGGGGCAGGGGGTGGGAGTGGAGGAGGGGGTGAGGGTTGCAGGCTCTGGGAGGGAGTTTGAGGGTGAGAGGGAGTGCGGGGGATGGGGGTGCAGGAGGAAATTTGGGGGCTGGAGGGTGTGTGTGGGGAGTGGGGGTGCAGACTCTGGAAGTGGATGGGGGCTTCGGTGCTTACCTGGGGCACCACCTCCGGCAGCGGCTCCTAGGCAGGGCAGGCCAGGAGGGTCTCCATGCGCTGCTGTCCCCAGGGATGGCCCCCACAGCTTCCAGTGGGCCGCAGGGGTGTTCGGGGAAGGGACTTCACGCAGCAGCACAGCCCCACCACAATGGGCGGCAAGGACGTTCCAGCAGCCACGTGGAATAAGCGCGCAGGAAGCTGTTCAGTCCCGCTGCGCTGCTGGGTGGCAGTGGGCGCCCTTGGGCGGCTTTAAATCGCCTGGGGGTGGCAGGCAGAGCCGGGGGACATGCGGGGGGAGCGTGCAGAGCGGGGCAGGCAGGAGCCAGGCTCATGGGCCAGGAATATTCCTGGTGCCCGGGCACCACGGGCCCATAGAACTTGCCACCCATGGGACCAATTGAACATTCTCGGGCATGAGAGCAAAGACCCATTGAATGGCCTTATACTCTCACAAGTCCTTTAGACAGATTTTCCTGACCGAGTAATTTCCCCAGTGCCTGGTGACTCTTTACAATCACCTTGCTTGCTCTGATAATTGCCTGAGCTTTTTGTAGTGTCCAGTTGGCAGCTAGAGCAGTTTGCTCACAACTTCCCAGTTTGCTTTCTGGACCTGTTAACACTCTGCTATAATAAGCAAGGGGTCTGTCCCCAGCCCCAGTACCCTGTGTAAGCACACTAACAATACAGAAATTCTTCACACTAGGGTACAATACAAAGGGGAATTTGTTGTTAGGAGCGGCCATGGTAGGTGCCTCCATTAACCCTTTTTTTCAGCTCTCCCATGCATTAGTTTCCTCCTCTGTCCAGGTTCACAGTGGTCTTTAAGTACTTCGTACAGAGGACCTGCTCTCTCTGCGTACCCAGCCATAAATCCTTTGCAGAAGATAGTGAGTCCTAAAAAAGATGGCAAAGATTTAGTATCTACCAGCATAGGGAGGTTGACAATACACTTCACCCTTTCCTTATCCACAGATCACGTTGGGGTCACCAATCATCATCACATTGGGATACGTGTGGCAGTGCCTTTGCTTAACCCAGGAACATTTAGCTCTAGGGTGTGGTGCTCTGCTCTGTTCAGTGTTGATAACAGTCGGCTGGGTGTGTGTGTTCCTGCCCCGGATCTGTGCACATCGCTGACACAGCAAACCCCGAGAGCACCCCCAATGACCACAGACTCTGATAAGGTCTGAAGGCATCGGCCAGGTTTATTGTCTAATGAAGCACAGTAATAGTTTCCTGTAGACTCTACAGGACATACTAGGAATATGTGCCCCCTGGCAATGGACACAGCTCAGTCAGTGGCGGGACACTCCACTGCCCCCTAGGCCAGACAAAGATGTCCACTCAGGGATGCGTTCTTATACACTGGTACAAACAAGTTACACATCTCTCCTGACGTATCGAGGTGCAACCCCTCTGCGTGTTGGGGTGCTTCCTCTCTCCTGGTACATGTTGGTTCGAACAAGTCTATCCATCATATTATTCTTTTGACTCTGTCTTTTAGGATGGGTCGGCCTGTTCCTCCTTATCTCTGTGGAATGTGTTTCAGCTTGGAAAAGAGGAGACTAAGGGGGGATATGATAGAGGTATATAAAATCATGAGTGATGTTGAGAAAGTGGATAAGGAGAAGTTATTTACTTATTCCCATAATACAAGAACTAGGGGTCACGAAATGAAATTAATGGGCAGCAGGTTTAAAACAAATAAAAGGAAGTTCTTCACGCAGCGCACAGTCAACTTCTGGAACTCCTTACCTGAGGAGGTTGTGAAGGCTAGGACTATAACAATGTTTAAAAGGGAACTGGATAAATTCAGGGTGGCTAAGTCCATAAATGGCTATTAGCCAGGATGGGTAAGAATGGTGTCCCTAGCCTCTGTTCGTCAGAGGATGGAGATGGATGGCAGGAGGAAGATCACTTGATCATTGCCTGTTAGGTTCACTCCCTCTGGGGCACCTGGCATTGGCCACTGTCGGTAGACAGATACTGGCCTAGATGGACCTTTGGTCTGACCCGGTATGGCCGTTCTTATGTTCTTATATGTACCAGACTGTTCTGGTGCCATCCTGGTCCATATTTATCCTATTAGTGCTTGATCCCCGTTAGCTATGTGTATACATCCAATTAGCAGCCTTCTTTTTGCCAGCTCCTGCGAGCAGGGCCTGCCTCTGGCTCACAGCTTAACTTCGCTTTATGTGAGCAAAGTCTTGACCATTCCTTTGGTTCAGGCCTCAGGCCTCATACCAGGCCTCTGATACCAAGGGTTTCTGTTCCAGGGCCTCATCTTACTACAGCCCTAAAACTCAGGACAATTTTCTTACACCCATGGCCTGATCTCTATGGCTGCGGCTTTTAAAATTTTTTGTTTGTCCTCTGTTTAGATTAAAAAAAATACATTAAAAAAGAAGAAGGGGGAAGGAGGTGTAGGAAGGTGGAGGTGGTGGAATCTCCTTCCTTAGAAGTTTTTAAGGTCAGGCTTGACAAAGTCCTGGCTGGGATGATTTAGTTGGGTTTGGTCCTGCTTTGAGCAGGGGGTTGGACTAGATACCTCCTGAGGTCCCTTCCAACCCTGAGATTCTATGATTCTATGATTCTAAGGTGTGTTTTGGGGCAGGGCAGACTCCTTATCTCTGGTAAAAAAAAACAGCAAACTTTATTTACATTAACTAATGTTTTCTTGTGTTTTTTATATACATCCAAACTTTTGAAAGCAATCTTGTTTATTTTTTTGTTAATTTTGTTTTTTTATTAGAACACATCTGTAAACTCCCCTCAATTGCCAGTTTTCATATTTGTACCCAGTTGCTGTATTGGTACTTTAAAAACACTATTTTTAAAAGGACAGGCTAGTATCTTAAGCCATTTTAGTTCACTAAACTTCTAAAAAATATCACTAAGAGGGACCTTGTTTTGTGACAGCTCAGTTAATACTGTTTTTTCATGTTAAACTTTTAAAAAAACAAACATAATGCTTCAAATAGGCCTCACTGCATGTTATGTTACATCTCAGTCAATGCTGCATTTTCATGTTAAATTTTAAAATAACCTCTATATAATGAAACACTGCATGCTTAGCAAGTGTTAAAACTATGGGGGGGAAAGTCAAGGGGTGGGGAGTTCTTCAGATAGGCTCTCTCTGAGCTTCATGCGGTCACAAAGTGACGGTTTTTGTCTTTTACGATCAGTAAATGGAATAAAATACTTGTTATAACTTTCACAAAGTGTCTTTCACTGCAATCTCACTATTTCTTACAACTGTAACAGTGTTTAGAAGGCTAGGAAAGACGTCTGTGTAAAAAACCAAGCAAACCGAAGGGGCGACTCTAGAGCATTGCTAAGGCAGATTATCGTGTGTGGATCACTGGCTGCCCTTACTAGTCTGATCTGCTTTAAAATGTAGAGAACGCCACAGCTCCAGTCTGGGATGTATTATTTTAATAAAATCTATGGACCCAAACCAAACACAGGAGCTTGTACCTGTGTCTCAGCACACGGGTTGCAAACATTTAAAAACAAAGACATTCTGATAATACAACAGAAAAATTCATACTTAAATATCAGCGTCCTATGAAAATGAAAGCTTAATATAACTTTCACATGGATTTGCTAAAAAATGGGGAGGAAAATAAACTTCTCTCTGATCCACTGGATTACAGGGTAACGGGAATATAAAATGGCTGATACTAAGTACCTGTGGTTTTATACCTGGGGTGTTTCTGCAGGCTTTATTTTATTGAAACACATCTGTAAAAATGTTAAATAAAAGGCTCTGTCTTCATATAGGCTTGTCTTTTAAAGTCTTTATTCCTTTACAAAACTTTATTTAACTTTCACTTGTTTTTGTTAAAAAGTGGGGGAAGAAGCAGCCTTCTTCTCTCTGATTGGCTGACTAACAGATGCTGTTTTTGCAAACAGGGGCTTTGCTGCTCCACGAGAGCAGTGGCTGGGAGCCCCGGGCCCTTTAAATCACCACCAGAGCCCTGGGGCAGTGATGGAGAACCCATGGCCCTTTAAATCACTGCCAGAGCTCTGAGGTAGCGCTGGTGGCAGCGGCTGGGAGCCCAGACCCATTAAATCAAAGCCGGGCCCCAAGGTAGAGGCAGCTGCAGTAGCTGCTGGGAGCCCCGGGCCCTTTTAAATTTCTGGGTCCCAGGGAAGCTGCCACCTGCCGGTATGGTCGGCTGTGTACCGGCTCTTACCGGTATGCAGTACCAGACTGTACCAGCTTACTTTCACCTCTGGTCTTAGGTGTATAAGAACGTGTTTAGTACTTAGATTTTATTGAATACTTGTGAGTTGCTGCCTGAATTAGTCTCCCTTGTAACATCTGTATCCCATATTGTAAGGTACTATTTGAGCGGTTGAACCTCTGTGACCATGTAAACCACCACACAGGAGAGGGTTATTAACTGGTGTGACGTGCCGGCCTCCAGCAGATAGTCTTACATACTTCCCGACAGGAAAGGTCCATTAACACCAGACGGACTGTTGTGGGATGTGAAAGAGGATGAAATACATTGGTTGTTCTGCCCTTCCCCTGGGAAGCTGAGTCATGCAAGTGGATTCTTACTGTCAGCTAGGTTCGCAGCTGAGAGCATATGGTAAGAAGGGAATAAAACCCCTTAACAAGAAGGAAGTGCATCTCTATGCTGCTCTAACTCTGGGGGGCGAGGTTTCTAGGCATAAGCAAAAGATCCCCGGTGCTTAGCCTGAGTTAGCCCTAAAGGTGTTTACCTGCTTTAACCTTGCAAATATCTCTCCAGTTTCCTTTTCCTGTTTAATACATCTCTATTTAGTTTATTACAGGATTGGCTAAAACCACAGTCTTTGGTGTGAGATCTAAAGTGCTCCTCATGGTCCTGGGGTAAGCGATTCATTCTGGGCATACCCTGAATATTGCTGTGATTCTTTGGGACCATCTATCACGGAGGCAGCTCTCCTGGGTGGTGAGACAGATCGGAGCACCCAAGGGACTGGCTGTGACTCCATGTTGAGGCTGTTATGGTGCCTGAGGAGTTTGCATTTGATAACTGGTTGGTGAAATCTACATATAGAACTCACAGCCCATTTGGGGTTTGTGCCTGGCTCCCTAATAGCCCGTCCTGAGACGGGTGCCATGCTCCTGGGCCAGCGCAGGAAGCTTTGCAGAACCACCACTTAGAACGACCCCTGGCCTGGCCCAAACAGCAACAAGATTTTACATATCACATTCCTTTAAAATTGATTAAATTATCAGTTGGTTATTCCATGTTGATTTATTTACTTAATTTAATTATGTATTTAATTCATTATCACAATGTATAACTGACTAGCAGAGACCCCAAGTCAGGGATCCGTTGCGCCTGACACACCAAGTGAGCATGACAGGTGGCGGAACGGACGGGGAATGGAAGGACCAGGGCAGTGAAGACAGGATTAATGGCTACAGAGGTAGCTATTGCACCACTCCTTTCTGACGGTGCCATGTCACCTGAAGGATTAGCAGTAAATAGAGAGAGAGAATAAACCCCACTCTTGTGACTGCAGCACAGAGCACTTGAGAAAGCCACGAGCTGTTTGCAAACACCCCGTGCATAGAATGGGAAGTGAGATTTATCAGATAAATTGTCTGGTGTGAAATACACTTTTGCCAAGAGTCACAACATCTTTGCTCCTGTTACTGATACAAATGTGATGTTTGCTGCTGAGCCCCATGAAGCCGGGGGAGAGTTCACCGGATTCTCTACTGACTACAGGTGGTCAACATCTTTTGATCAACACTTTTTTTTACCAATGAAAACAGGCGTTTCTGTCAACACAGAGTTCCGCAGGGATAGATTGATTTTTTGACCAAATCATGTTGAAAAAAATCTGAAAACAAAACCAAACCAAAAATATTCAGTTGCCATCAACTAAAAATAAACCCTGATTTGATGGCTTCAATAGCTCAGACACAGGTTTTGATACAGGAGTGGGTGGGTGAGATTCTGTGGCCTCACAAGAGGCAACAAACACATGGATAAAACTAATACCACAAAGTCACAGGGAGACAGTTATGAGCAATGGCATAAGCACCAGGAGCAGGACACCAACTGGCCAACCACTGTAAAGTTCTGGAACACGTACGAGAGAGAACGAAGATGAAACCCCAGTGAGCACCAGCCCATTTGTACAGTCAGCTGCTTTTACTGCATAGCCCGACTGTAGGCTCTCTCAGTAGCTGAGATACCGTCAAGATTTTAAGGAGCACACGGAGGAATACCCTGTGTCCGGGAAGGGTTATAGAGGTGCCCAGTGGAAATGGAAAATGTAGCTAGATAGATTCAGATGCGAAATACAGCACCAAGGTTTAAACAAGGGCAACTGCCCATTAGAACATCTTACCTAGAGAGGTGGTGGATTCTCCAGCACTTGGAGCCTTAAATCCAGAGTGGATGGCTCCTGCTAACAGATCTGCTGTAGCTGAACCAGACGTCCTGGGCTGGCTGGAGGAATCGCGTGGGGAAGATCTCTGGCCTGCGCTGTGCAGGAAGTCAGACTGGACCATCAGAACAGTCCTTTCTGGCCTTAAAAATCTCTGAAACCTGGGCAGAAAACAACAGGCCCAGGTTCTTTTGTGGAAAATGAAATTAGTCCATTTGGGGAATAATAATCCAAGCCACAGTCCATGGGCTGCAGGAACCCGCTAGGCAGTGAATCCAAAGAGCCCAGGAAGGTAGCAAGTTAGACATGAGTTAGCAATGTGCCAGGGTGCCAAGGGAAAAAAAAGGCCAGTGGAAATTTGGGCTGCAAACACAAAGGGGTCCCGTTGTAGAGCAGAGAGACACAGACAACAACCCTACTCCCTGCCAATGTTCCCAGCCAACCTACAAGGCAAAGAGACTGTAACAGCAATTGGGGAGCATTGCCTTTCCATGGGAACTGCCAACAAGGTGACAAATAATATTAATTGCGGTGATGGTTCCATTGTGATGTGGACACCTGTCCCTTAGAAATGGGACCGAAAGCAACTCAATACACGTAGGACACCACAGAGCTCTCAGATGGGAACAATGTTTGGCCACTATTGACATGGGACAGATCAGTGCCCTAGCAGGGAAATGTCCCATTTTGATAAGATTATTAATATTAAAGTGAATATGGGCCCATGGTATTTGCCTAGCAGGCAGCATGGCTTCTCTCTCTTGTATTTAATTCAAAGGCTACACGCAAGCCCAGCCTTAAAATCTGTGGCCTGAGGCTTTTCACCCTCCCAATTACAGAGCTTGCTGTCCATTTCCATTTCTAGGCATATTCAAATGTGTTAACCAGCCTTTGTGAAACGGCTGCTTAAAGGAAACCATTTATCAAGCGTTCAGCTCACAGGGAAGGACAGAGAATGGCGGACAAAAATATTTATATGAATGTGAATATTGGAAAAGCACCTCTCCAGCCTCCAGGTAAGGACAACACATGCTGAATCCATTACGCCAACTTGCCTTGTTTTCTTGGACTCCCAATTCTTGGCACTGGCTGGCCTGGGAGAACAGACCCACAGCTCAGCCCGGCTCTTGGAAAACTTAAGCCCAGGAGGGAGCAGCAGCACATGCAGTGGACAGGAGGGGTTTGGTCTGGTCTTGATCTTTCGTTCCTCCCGGGAGGAGTGTGCAAGCTGCGCTCCCATCTCACACTGAAACCCGAACCCCACCAGCTTATCCAAACAAACCAGACGTGTGAGGGAACTTTTCAAGAGCTGAGTCAGTTTAGGGGGAGACGTGGGGTCAGTTCTCAGTTAATCGGAAATGATTCTGTTCAATATCTTCATCAGTGATTTAGATAATGGCATAGAGAGGACACTTATGAAGTTTGCGGACGATACGAAGCTGGGACGGGTTGCAAGTGCTTTGGAGGATAGGGTTAAAATTCAAAATGATCTGGACAAACTGGAGAAATGGTCTGAAGTAAATAGGATGAAATTCAATAAGGACAATTGCAAAGTCCTCCAAATGGGAAATGACTGCCCAGGAAGGAGTCCTGCGGAAAAGGATCTGGGGTCATAGTGGATCACAAGCTAAATATGAGTTACCAGTGTAACACTGTTGCAAAAAAAGCAAACATCATTCTAGGATGTATTAGCAGGAGTGTTGTAAACAAGACACGAGAAGTAATTCTCCTGCTCTACTCCACTCTGGTACGGCCCCAGAGAAGTATTATGTCCAGGGTTGGGTGCCACATTTCAGGAAAGATGTGGACAAATTGGAGAAAGTCCAGAGAAGAGCAACAAAAATGATTAGAGGTCTAGAAAACATGACTTATGAGGGAATATTGAAAAAATGGACCTGCCGGGTAAGGCAATTCCTGTGAATCTGGGAGGCAGAATCATAGAACCATAGAACTGGAAGGGACCTCAAGAGGTCACCTATTCCAGTCCCCTGCACTCATGGCAGCACTAAGGATTATCTAGACCCTCCCTGACAGGGGTTTGTCCAACCTGCTCTTAAAAATCCCCAATGATGGAGATTCAACAACCTCCCCAAGCAATTTATTCCAGTGCTTAACCACCCTGACAGTTAGGAATGTTTTCCTAATGCCCAGCCTAAACTTCCCTTGCTGCAATTTAAGCCCATTGCTTCTTGTCTTGTTCCCAGAGGTTAAGAAGAATATTTTTTCTCCCTCCTCCTTGTAACAACCTTTTATGCACTTGAAAACTGTTATCGTGTCCCCTCTCAGTCTTCTCTTCTCCAGACTAAACAAACCCAGTTTTTTCAATCTTCCCTCATAGCTCATGTTTTCTAGACCTTTCATCATTTTTGTTGCTCTTCTCTGGACTGTCTCCAATTTGTCCACATCTTTCCTGAAATGTGGCCCCCAGAACTGGACACAATACTCCAGTTGAGGCCGTATCAGAGTGGAGTAGAGTGGAAGAATTACTACTAGTGTCTTACTTACAACATCCCTGCTAATACATCCCAAAATGTTACACTATTGACTCATATTTAGCTTGTGATCCACTATGATCCCGAGATCCCTTTCCGCAGGACTCCTTCCTAGGCAGTCATTGCCCATTTGGAGGACTTTGCAATTGTCCTTATTGAATTTCATCCTATTTACTTCAGACCATTTCTCCAGTTTGTCCAGGTCACTTTGAATTTTAGTCCTATCCTCCCAAGCACTTGCAACCCCTCCCAGCTTGGTATCGTCCGCAAACTTCATAAGTGTCCTCTCTATGCCATTATCTAAATCACTGATGAAGATATTGAACAGAATCACTTCAGATGAACTGAGAACTGACCCCACGTCTCCCCCTAAACTGACTCAGCTCTTGAAAAGTTCCCGCACACGTTTGGTTTGTTTGGATAAGCTGGTGGGGTTCGGGTTTCAGTGAGAGATGGGAGTGCAGCTTGCACACTCCTCCCGGGAGGAACGAAAGATGAAGACCAGACCAAACCCCTCCTGTCCACTGCACGTGCTGCTGCTCCCTCCTGGGCTTAAGTTTTCCAAGAGCCGGGCTGAGCTGTGGGTCTGTTTTCCCAGGCCAGCCAGTGCCAAGAAAACAAGGCAAGTTGGCATAATGGAGTCAGCATGTGTTGTCCTTACCTGGAGGCTGGTGAGGTGCTTTTCCAATATTCACATTCAGATAAATATTTTTGTCCGCCATTCTCTGTCCTTCCCTGTGAGCTGAACGCTTGATAAATGGTTTCCTTTAAGCAGCCGTTTCACAAAGGCTGGTTAACACATTTGAATATGCCCAGAAATAGAAATGGGATAGTGAAAAGCCTCAGACCACAGAGTTTAAGGCTGGGCTTGCCTGTAGCCTTTGAATTAAATACAAGAGAGAGAAGCCATGCTGCGTGCTAGGCAAATACCATGGGCCCATATTCACTTTAATATTACTAATCTTATCAAAACAGGACATTTCCCTGCTAGGGCACTGATCTGTCCCATGTCAACAATGACCAAACGTTGTTCCCATCTGAGAGCTCAGTGGTGTCCTACATGTATTGAGTTGGTGGCTCTCGGTCCCACTTCTAGGGGACAGGTGTCCACATCACAATGGAACCATCACCACAATTAATATTATTTGTCACCTTGTTGGCAGTTCAAATGGAAAGTCAACGCTCTCCACTGGTTGTTACCGTCCCTTTGCCCTGTAGGTTGGCTGGGAACATTGGCAGGGAGTAGGGTTGTTGTCTGTGTGTCTCTGCTCTACAGCGGGACCCCTTTGTGTTTGCAGCCCAAATTTCCACTGGCCTTTTTTTTTCCTTGGCACCCTGGCACATTGCTAACTCGTGTCTAACTTGCTACCTTCCTGGGCTCTTTGGATTCACTGCCTAGCGGGTTCCTGCAGCCCATGGACTGTGGCCTGGATTATGTCACGGACTCACAGATCGTGACCACTCCTGGCCCCGTGGGGTCCGTGGGGGGTGCCCCTTTCAGTGCGACAGCCCTTCTCGGGGGGCCACTCTCTCTCGGGGTCAGGCCCCTCCACCTCCTGGAGCTGTACCTCTCTGAGCCTTAGCACACCTGTTTCTCACCGTGGGCCCCCTCAGGGAGTCCACGCGCTCTGGACCCCCCGGGCCTCCTCACCCCTGAAGGGGTTGATGCAACCCTGCTCTCTAGACCGGAGTGACTCTCAGCCAGCATAAACCAGGAGGGTTTATTGAGAGTTGAACACAGCACAGGAAACTCTCAGGGCATCAGGCCTGGCCTCTCTCAATAACAGCACATCCCAGTCCCTCTGCATCCAGGGGGGCTCTGCCTGCTCCCCCTCTCCAGTGCAGAGCCCCCCTGCTTCCCACCTGGGACTCCGATATCCCCGGCCCCAAGCCCCACCTCTGTCCATTGTCCTCTCTCCAGGTAAACAGGGTCGTAAACAGGAAGGCCTGGGTCTCCTCTCCTCTCAGCCCTCCTCTGGCTGGAACTGTCTGGTCAGGTCGCCGGGGTCCTCTCTTCACAGCCCATTGTCCTCCCACTGGCCAGAACCAGCTGTGACTCCTGAGCCGGGTCTCCAGGTCACCGGTCACTGGGGTCTCCATCCTCCAGGCCATCGGCCGGGGTCCTGAGTCCCTCTCCGGTCCTCGGTAACAACAAACTCCCTCTCCCCTCACCTCGTTAAACCAGTAACACCCGGGGACACTGAGTCCCACCCCTTGAGCATGCAAACCACTGGAAAACACAGAAAACCCCAAGAAAAGCCCCTACTTCATCACAGATTATTATTCCCCAAATGGACTAATTTCATTTTCCACAAAAGAACCTCGGCCTGTTGTTTTCTGCCCAGGTTTCAGAGATTTTTAAGGCCAGAAAGGACTGTTCTAATCATCCAGTCTGACTTCCTGCACAGCGCAGGCCAGAGATCTTCCCCACGCGATTCCTCCAGCCAGCCCAGGACGTCTGGTTCAGCTACAGCAGATCTGTTAGCAGGAGCCATCCACTCTGGATTTAAGGCTCCAAGTGCTGGAGAATCCACCACCTCTCTAGGTAAGATGTTCTAATGGGCAGTTGCCCTTGTTTAAACCTTGGTGCTGTATTTCGCATCTGAATCTATCTAGCTACATTTTCCATTTCCACTGGGCACCTCCATAACCCTTCCCGGACACAGGGTATTCCTCCGTGTGCTCCTTAAAATCTTGACGGTATCTCAGCTACTGAGAGAGCCTGCAGTCGGGCTATGCAGTAAAAGCAGCTGACTGTACAAACGGGATGGTGCTCACTGGGGTTTCATCTTCGTTCTCTCTCGTACGTGTTCCAGAACTTTACAGTGGTTGGGCAGTTGGTGTCCTGCTGCTGGTGCTTATGCCATTGCTCAGAACTGTCTCCCTGTGACTTTGTGGTATTAGTTTTATCCGTGTGTTTGTTGCTTCCTGTCCTACACTTACATTGTCAGCTAGTTTGGGAAAAGACCATTGTTCTGTTCGTACAGCACCCCACACAATGGGGCTCTGAGTCTTGACTGGTGACCTCTAGACACTCGTGCAACACACTCACAATACGAGCTGTTCCCTTTTGCAAGTTAAAAGCTGATTCCTTTTCTAACTGGCAGGGCACAAACTGCGCTTGGGAATCTGGAAATCAGCTGAATTCTTTGTCAATGTGTCTCCATGACCAGCAATACCAGTTCTGCAATCAGAATTTAGCTGGCAAATCTGCTAACACTGCATTAGTCAGTAGTGAAGTGAAATGTTTTTTTCGTTCCTATTAAAAATTTTCCTGAAGACAAATGTCTTTGTCTACATTTTTCCTCATTTTTTTGTGACAAACCCCCTAAAAACTGAAATCTTTTTAGTTGATGGCAACTGAATATTTGTGGTTTGGTTTTGTTTTCAGATTGTTTTCAACGAAAACCCAAATTGATTTGGTCAAAAAATCAAACTATCCCTGCGGAACTCTGTGTTGACAGAAAAGCCTGTTTTCACTGGGAAAAAAAAGTGTTGATCAAAAGACGTTGACCACCTGTAGTCAGTAGAGAATCCGGCAAACTCTCCCCCAGCTTCATTGGGCCCAGCAGCAAACACCACATTTGTGTCAGTAACAGGAGCAAAGATGTTGTGACTCTTGGCAAAAGTGTATTTCACACCAGACAATTTATCTGATAAATCTCACTTCCCGTTCTATGTACGGGGTGTTTGCAAGAGTGGGGTTTATTCTCTCTCTCTATTTCCTGCTAATCCTTCAGGTGACATGGCACCGTCAGAAAGGATCGAGTGGTGCAATAGCTACCTCTGTAGCCATTAATCCTGTCTTCACTACCCTGGTCCTTCCATTCCCCGTCCATTCCGCCACCTGTCATGCTCACTTGGTGTGTCAGGCGCAACGGATCCCTGACTTGGGGTCTCTGCTAGTCAGTTATACATTGTGATAATGAATTAAATACATAATTAAATTAAGTAAATAAATCAACATTTAATAACCAACCAATAATTTAATCAATTTTAAAGGAATGTGATATGTTAAATCTTGTTGCTGTTTGGGCCAGGCCTGGGGTCGTTCTAGGTGGTGGTTCTGCAAAGCTTCCTGCGCTGGCCCAGGAGCATGGCACCCGTCTCAGGACGGGCTATTAGAGAGCCGGGCACAAACCCCAAATGGGCTGTGAGTTCTATACGTAGATTTCACCTACCAATTATCAAGTGCAAACTCCTCAGGCACCATAACAGCCTCAACATGGAGTCACAGCCAGTCCCTTGGGCGCTCCGATCCGTCTCACCACCCAGGTGAGCTGCCTCCGTGATAGATGGTCCCAAAGAATCACAGCAATATTCAGGGTACGCCCAGTGCCAAAGGACCAGTCCCTTACCCCAGGATCAGGAGGGTCACCTTAGATCTCACACCAAAGACCGCGCTTGTAGCCAATCCTGTAATACACTAAATCCAGATGTATTAACGAGGGAAAGGAAACGAGAGATATTTACAAGGATAAAGCAGGTAAACACATATAAACAGAAATGAGTTAAAATCTGAAGTTTCAAAAAATAATAGAAGCTGCTATAATGAGCAAGCGCTAGATGACCTTTAGGGCTAACCCGTGCTAAGCATTGGGGAATCTCCTGCTTATGCCTAGAAACCTTGTCCCCCAGAGCCCACACAGTGTGGAGATACAGTTCCTTCTTGTTAGGGGTTTTTATCCACCTCTTTCCTCGTGCTCTGGGCTGCAATCTCAGGTGATGGAAGAAATCTACTCGCACGACTCGTGTTCGGGGGGAAGGGGCAGAACAACCAATGTCTTGGTCCTCTTTCACATCTGACAATAGTCTGGTGTCGCTGGACCTTTCCTGTGAGGAGTGACGTAAAACCTTCCGTTGGAGACCCACACTTCCCACCCGTTTATGTCCCTCTCCTGTCTGGTGGTTTACACGGACACAGAGGCTCACAATATAACCGCTCAGATAGCAACACGGGATACAGATGTTATGTCAGATTAACGCAGGCAGCAACTCACAAGAACTCAGTGAAGTCTAAACACTAAACACATTCGTACACACCTAATCGTTACTGTAACACTACTACCACTCGGGTGAGGCACACTGCTCCCTGCCATGGATTTGTCAGTGTTCCATTGAGACATGGGAACCTTGGCTTGAGCTGACACCTGGGCTGCCTGCATCATAAGTACCCAATAAAGGCCCTGATTTAGGAAAGCCCTTAAGCACAAGTTTAAATGAATCCCCGTTCAGGATAGCACTTAAGCATGCAATCTTAATGTTAAGCTCATGCTCATGTAAGCAGAGTCAGGATGAGCTCTACCTTGACATCTGGTGGTGAATTATGGCGAGTGTGAAAAAGAATTTCAGGGGCTGATCTTGTTTGCATAGGCACACCCACCCCGCCTAGCATGAGTCCACGGCAGCCCCAAATGGTCACTTTGACAGCTGTGGGATCCCCAATTTCTCTGTTATTGGGGCAGGAGGAATAAAGTGTTGTTACCCTGATTATGTGAATGAAGGACTGTGAAACTGTTTTATGACAGAGGGTTTCACCATCAACTAAGTAGCACTTGTTAGACAAGGGATATGGGTTCCAAAACCCAGCGAATTGAGAGAGGTTGGGGGCTGGTATGTGTACCTGATGGTATAGACCCCTTTTGAGGGTCTGGCACACCAATTGCACTGTCTCTTTTCTCCACTGTAGACTATTAGAGCTAATTTTGATTCCATTAGAAATCTAGCTAGAAGCTGCTGAACTGAGTTCACTTTGGGTCAATAATGCACCAGCCCTGGGGCTCCCCTACTACAAACTGAAGTCACTAAAAGAGCTAAACTTAGTGAGCTGGGTGCTGTGTTAACAAGTGGGGGAGCCTGAAGATCTATCGCTAAGCAGCTGGAAGAGTGGAGCAGTTTGCAGGACAGTTGGAGCAGCCCATAGAACAGTGAGCCGAGCGGAGCGGTTCACAGGACGGTTGGAGTGGCCCACAGAACAGTGAGCGGAGCGGAGCTGAGCAGATTGTGGGATGGTTGGAGCGGCCCACAGAACAACAAGCGAGTGGAGCGGAGCGGTTTGCGGGGATGGCTCGAGTGGCTCACGGGTCAGCTGGAGGAGTGGAGCGGCTGGTGGAGTGGAGCCGGTTGTGGTGAAGGATGCAGCAGAACTCCCTGGAGAGGTGGGGCAGTCAGCCTCGGCCCACATAAGGTGCTCCTTAACACCCCGTGTGCCCCTCTGTTTCCACTCAGGCTGGTGGGGTAAAACTCTGCAGATAAACTTTTGAACTCTGGGGTGGCACTGACCAGGGACAGAGACTTTTGGGTTGTTGGACTTTGGGGTGATTGGACTTAAGACCCTAAGGGGAAAAGGACATTGCCAAACTTACTTGGTGGGTCTTTTGCTCGTGGTTTATGTTATGAATCCTGTTTGTGGTGTTTCCCCAATATGATGCCACATTGTTTCCCTCCTTTATTAAAAGGATTTTGCTACACTCAGACTCCGTGCTTGCAAGTGGGGAAGTATTGCCTCCTAGAGGCGCCTGGTGGGGGGGGGTGGTATGTAATTGTCCCAGGTCACTGGGTGGGGGCTTGAGCCGGTTTTGCATTGTGTTATTGAAATGGAACCCCTGGATACTGAACCCGGCCCTTGCTGCTGTCAACTCAGAGGGGCAGAAGGGTTACACTTAAGTGCTGTCCTGGTCGCGCATGTTTTTCTGAACTGGATGGGGCCTGATCCAGTAATAACGATTCTCTTTATTCAAAACTATTTGCTGAATAATTTCTTTGTCTGCAGGTTGTTCACTTGCAGATGGTTGTGAATGTTCCATCGTTAAAGTTCAAACTCAGTCGCTCAGGTTTGAGTGGATAAATAGGTCACATGATATCCTTCTGTTCTCGGAATGAATGAAACTCAGAATCAGAACGCTGGCGTAAATATTTGTGTGTATCCGTTTGATATTCTATTTTGGTCAATGTCTTCTCTCTATCAACACTTCTCTCAATAAACTCATTTGTTAGCATCTCTGCAAGAGCTGGTTAAATTTTTGTTACTGCAACATTTTTCCAGTGAAAAGTGGCTTTTTGACTAAAATGAAATGTATTTGTGGGGTGCTGAAGGTCTGGGCGCTCAGCTCAGCTGCCCTTGGGCTCCTGGCTTCTGACTCTCCACTGGGAGCCTTGCTGACCCCTGGGCTCTTAGCTCCCCATTCCCGACCAGGAGTACGGCAACCACCCAGGCTCCCGGCAGGGAGCTCCATGCCCAGAGTCTGGGTGGCTGCCAGGCTCCCAGTGGCGACCAGGAAGCTGGGAGCCTTGGTACATCTGGGCTCGAAGTGGGAGCCAGGCAGGCACAGCCCAGCTCACGGAGAGCCTGGGCAGCAAACAGGCTGGGAGCAGGGAGTCAGGACCTAAGGCGCAGCCCCGCTCCGAGCAGGGAGTGGGGAGCTGGTCAGACACAGCCCAGCTGGGAGCCGGGATCCAGGAGCCCAGGGTGCAGCCGGGCTCTAGCTGGAGCTCCACACTCACCCCAGCTTTCTTGTCTGTGAAACTGACAAGAATGACCCCTAACAGCCAATGTAAGTAACCCTCAGTGTCTACACAGACACTGCATTGCCCTGATTACACCGACATGAGCCCTACGCCTCTCGTGGAGAGGGAGTTATGATCTCAGTGTAGTAGGGCACTTACATCAATGGGACCATGTCGACCTAACTCCGTAGTGTAGACCAAGCCAGAGGGTGAGATTCTACCACTTTTACTCACGATGAGAAATACCTTAATTTGCAGCTGGTCCCCTTGAAATGAATGAGGCTGCTTGTGGTGAAAGGTATAACCCAGTGTGGATTAGCATGGCAGAACCCATCTTAAGAACATAAGAATGGCCCTACTGGGTCAGACTAGAGGTCCATATAGCCCAGTATCCTGTCTGCCGACAGTGGCCAGTGCCAGGTGCCCCAGAGGGAATGAACAGAACAGGGAATCATCAAATGATCCATCCCCTGTCGCTCATTCCCAGCTGCTGGCAAACAGAGGCCGGGGACACCATCCCTGTCCATCCTGGCTAATAGCCATTGATGGACTTGTCCTCCATTAATTTATCTAATTCTTTTTTGAACCCTGTTATGGTCTTTGCCTTCACAACATCCTCTGGCACAAGTTCCACGGGTGACTGTGCATTGTGTGAAGAATTATTTCCTTTTATTTGTTTTAAACCTGCTGCCTATTAATTTCATTGGGTGACCCCTAGTTCTTGCGTTATCAGATGTAGTAAACAACACTTCCTTATCTACTTTCTCTAGACCATTCATGATTTTATAGACCTCAATCATATCTCCCCTTAGCCGTTTCTATTCCAAGCTGAAAATTCCCAGTCTTATTAATCTCTCCTCATATGGAAGCTGTTCCATATCCCTAATAATTTTTTTTGTTCTTTTCTGAACCTTTTGCAATTGCAATATATCATTTTTTTGAGATGCGGCGACCACATCTGCATGCAGTATTCAAGCCCTACTGCATCAGGTTGTTTTTCTAAGCGAGCTTCCATCTTCAGCTGACACGAGAAACAACATTTTCAGTGGAGGAAAGGGGGGTTTCCTGTTACAAACAAGTTCCGTCCCAGCCTAGTGTTAACCTCAAGAGAACATGCATTCGGGCTCTCTTTGTACTCTGTGTGGCAGGAGGTTTCTGAGTTATTCAGGGGCACAGTCAGATCAGAAAATTGGATTAATTTACCAGCAGGTTTCATTTCAGGCAGAGCAATTTCAGATTTATCATCCCCCAGTTGTCTCCTACTCTCTCGGTTGCATGTTTTGTTATTTGGGTTTAACTAAAAGATTCTAATTTTAATTAAAAGTCTTTCTCGCCATGCTAAGCAGTACCCTGCAGCGCTCCTAAGCTCCGGATGCCCTCGTCTGTATGGGGAGAAAGGTTTGCCCTTAACTCAAACTAAATCCTCATGGAGACAAGGCAGGTCATATTTTTCACATTAGTTGTTAGGCTCCTCCACAGGCTTTAACTTGACTTTCTAACAACTCCTGTGAAAACTACACACAGCCTTATCTTCACTCGGATTTTACCTCAAGTTAGTTAACTCAAGGTCTAGGTCCAGTGTTGTTTAACATCTTCAGTACTGACCTGGCTGTAGGTATGGAGAACACACTGATCGAGTCTGCAGGTGACACAAGGCTAGGAGGGAAGGGTTACAACACTTTGGAGGATAAAGCTAAAATTCAGAGGGATCTTGATAAATTGGAGAACTGGGCTATAGACAACAACATGAAATTCAACAAAGACAAACGTAAGGTGCTACACATAGGGAAGAACAACCAAATACACAAATACAGAATGGGGGGAAAGTAGTTTGGCAGCAGCACTGCTGAGAAGGATCGGGGAGTTGTGGTGGATCCCAACCTCAACATGAGTCAGCAATGCAATGCAGTTGCAGAAAAAGCAAAAGCAATTCAAGGTTGCAGTAACAGAGGCCTCGCATGCAAGTCACAGGAGGTGACAGGACCGCTCAACCCAGTGCTGGGTAGGCCTCAGCTGGAGAACTGTGTCCAATTCCGGTCACCAATGTATAGAAAGGATGTAAAGAAACTGGAGAGTATCCCGAGGTGGACACAGATGGTCAGAGGGATGGAATGCAATGCAAGGTGTCTGAGCAAAGACTGAAGGAACTGGGTATTTTGGTTTGGAAAAGAGACGAAGTGGGGACATGACAGCAGTCTTCAAACACTTGAAAGATTGACATAAGAAAGATGGGGAAAAGTTGTTCTCTTTTGCCACAGACGGCAGGACGAGGGGCGATGGGTTCAAACTACAGCACAGCAGATTGAGATTAAATCTCAGGACAAACTTCCTCTCTGTAAGAACAGTAGGACACTGGAACAGATGCCTGGGGGTGGGGATTGTGGAAGCTCCTTCACTGGAGGGTTTCAAAGGCTCGCTGACTGTCTGGGATGGTTTAGACACAGCAAACCTGGCAGCCTGACAGGGGTTAGACTAGACGACACTTGCGGCCCCTTCTAGCTCGATGGTTCTCTGAGTTAACGTCCCTCTTCTGCAGTGACGACCAGGCCTTAAGGGTTGGCTCCTGGCCCTCACTGCAGGTAGTTTCCGCCAGGCCTTTCCCTCTGGCTGGTGTGGGGGAAGGTGCTCCCAGGATCCCCTCTGGATCCTCCACAGGTCTCTTTCTGCCCTTTACCTTTCTACCAGGGCACCAGGCACCAGCTCTCCCTGAGTGAGGGAGCTCCACCAGCCCCTTGCAAGACTCTGGGCCTCTCCCACCAGCCCCCTATGTCTTTCCGAGCCCCTTGTCTCCCCTCTGTGAGACAGCAGGCTCCATTTGACAAGCAGCCCTGCCCCTACCCCAGGCTACCATCACGTGATGTCTGATCCAGCCAGCATCCCAAACCCATCACCTGGAGCCAGTACACCGTGCCGGACCACACCGGCTTCTGCGGTAGGGATTTAAAGGGCTGTGGCCTCCCTGCCGCAGAAGGCAGCCCAGAGCCCTTTGAATCCCGCCCACAGCTCCGCTGCCGACAGAGCGCCGTCTTCCCCTTCCCTCACGCCTCCTTCCCTCATCCACCCGTCTCTCCCCTCCACTCCCCTCCTCCTCCTCCTTCCCCATCCCCAACCAAGCACCTCTGCCCTACACTTCCCCTCCTTCCCCCATCCGCCCACCTCTCTCCTCTATTCCTCCCCTCCTTCCCCATCCCCATCTACCCGCCTCCCCCTCCCCTCTTCTACCCCTCCCCCTCCACTCCCCTCCGCCTCCTTCCCTCATCCAACCACCAGGCATCACTTCCCATTTCTATTTCTGGGCCAGGGCTGCTGTCAGAGGGAGGCTCTAACCCAGCAGGCTGCTGAAAGGACCCACAGGCCAGTGATCCGGGGCTCGGCTCAGCGCGAAGGCAGGACAATGGCCAGGGACAATATCTATGCGAACATGCCGATGACGGAAGCTGCTCGCCAGCCCAAAGGTAAGCACAAGAGGCTGCACCGGACCCTGGACTCCCGCTGGCCTCTCCTTGGCTTTGTGGTCTCTGCAGAGCGTCCTGGGCAGCGATCGCTTGCTCCACTGACCAGGTCCCCAGAGCTCAGCCTTGTGCTGGCCAGACAGCACCACGGGCAGCGGGCGAGGGTGCTGGGTCAGTGCTTCCCAGTGCGTTCTCACCCCTGCCAGTCCCCAACGGGAGAAGGGCACAGGGGGAGAGATGGGAGTCCCTGCCCAGCATCCCAGCCTCCTGCCGGGCAGCGCAGTGCCATGGGCTGGCCATAAAAGCCAGCCAGGCTCCCCCTCCCCAGCTCACTGCCACCATCAGCCTCTCCCAGGAGGAGATCACCAGGGTCGAATCCTCACAGCCCCCATCTCTGGGGACCTGCTCCCTCTCATCCCCCCATTTCACAGTGACACCTCCTTTCGTTACCCACTGCCCCTTCCCTGCCCGAGCACACGCGTCTAACCGTGAGCAGGGGCAGGGAGATGTAGCTGTGTTAGCAGAGAAGGGGTTTCCCCAGGGCTCGGGGATGGGGGGAGGGAACCTGTTCCTCCAGGGACAAGGAGCAAATGGAGCTGCAAGTGCTGAGATAAGGACCAGGCTCTTTTCCTAAAGCTCCCAGCACAAGGGGCCCCTCTCAGGGCTTTGGCTGGGTGACTGGGCAACAAAATGGCAGATGAAATTCCATGTTGATAAATGCAAAGTAACACACATTGGAAAACATAATCCCAACTATACTTATAACACGATGGGGTCTGAATTAGTTGTTTCCACTCAAGAGAGGAATCTTGGAGTCACTATGGACAGTTCTCTGAAAACAGCCACTCAATGTGCAGCGGCTTCAAAAAAGCGAACAGAATGGGAATCATTAAGAAATGGACAGATAATAAAACAGAAAATATCATTTGCCTCTGTATAAATGCATAGTACGCCCACATCTTGAATACTGCGTGCAGATGTGGTTGCCCCATCTCAAAACAGATATATTGGAATTGGAAAAGGTTCTGAAAAGTGATTAGGGATATGGAACGGCTGCCATAATAGAAAAAATTAATAAGGCTGGGACTTTTAAGCTTTGAAAAGAGACAACTAAGGGGGGGATATAACTGAGATCTATAAAATCATGACTGGGGTGGAGAAAGTAGATAAGGGAGTGTTATTTATTCCTTCACATAACACAAGAACTAGGGTCACCAAGTGAAATTAATAGGCAGCAGGTTTAAAACAAGCAAAAGGAAGTATTTCTTCACTCAAAGCACAGTCAGTCTGTAGAACTCCTTGTCAGAGGGTGTTGTGAAGGCCAAGACTATAACAGACTACAAAAAAGACCTAGATAAGTTCATGGCCAATAGGTCCATCAATGGCTATTAGCCAGGAAGGACAGGGATGGTGTCTCTAGCCTCTGTTTGCCAGAAGCTGGGAATGGGCGATAGGGGCTGGATCACTTGGTGATTACCTGTTCCATTCATTCCCTCTGGGGCACCTGGCACTGGCCACCGTTGGCAGACAGGACACTGGGCTAGATGGGCCTTTGGTCTGACCCAGTCTGGCCATTCTATTGTTTTTATGTGTGGTTGTGCAGGTGTCAGCTCAATAAGGGCCTGCTCCGGAGGTTGTTTAATCCCTTTGGTTTAAGTGCAATCCAGATGCCGTGTGGCAGCTGTTCTGGATTCGAACACATGAGAGACACAGAGGAAGGGTCAGGAGACAGGCAGGGAGACGGAGCTGACGAAAGTGGATGGTGCGGGTGAGGATGTGAGGTTCAGTAGGCAGCTGCAGCTCCGCACCGAGCTCAGCTAGGCTCCCTGCTGCGACAAAGGAAAACACAAGGGGAATGTAGCCTGCGCTTGTTGACAGAGAAGCTCCTCCCAGAATCTGTTTCAGGAAAGGCTGAGAACTGTAAACTCAGTACATTAGTGAGAGGCAGCTTCACCCTTTGGTTAGCGTGAGAGAAGCCACTTCTGCAATGTAAGGGGATTATCTGGACATCTGAGTGTTGTCTGCTGGTTCCAGGAACCACACCCCATGGGGGAGCGGCGCGAGCTAATGGCTGAGGCCCAGATCAGACAGGGAGGGGGTGTAGCAGGCTGAGACTTTCAGGAAGAGGAGAATCTGACAGTCTTGCGTCTCCAAGCAGCTGCCGTTCACCTTGGGGAGACCAAATCCAGAGCACACCGAGCACACTTACTTCTGTCCACACATAGATCCTGGCTCGAATGCAGCTCTAGTCTTCTCCCTTTAATGTGCAGGGGAGACACAGTCTTCTGGCTTTGCCCTGTGATTCGCCCCTTGGCTGCCTTGCAGGGGGGAGCCCAACATCCTGGGGATGGGTTATCAGACAGGGATGCTGTAGAAAGGCCCTTCTGAGCACACTGCTGCTGTCAGCCCCACCTTTCTCCTGCACAGAATCATTTTCCCCTCATTTCACTGCCTCGTTGTATTCATATTTCATAAGTTGTTTCAGGTTCCTTTTCTCACTTAAAAATACTCCTTTGGGCCTTGACTTCACAAGCCCTAAACGTCCCTCTCAAGAAATGCTTAGGCAGGGGGGAAATCCTGCTCCCAGATCTCTCTCACAGGACGCCTGCCTGGCACTAGAGTCACTCCTGATTTAGGGAGGGTCGCTGTTCACATTCGAGTTCCGTCGGTTCTGACCTTATATGGCCTCATTCCGCTGTTGCTGTTAACCACACTCAAGGACTAGGAGGCTGAGCAGTTATTGAATTTGGGGGGTGGAGTTTCCTTAGTCAGTGGCAGTTGAGCTGTTACTTTTCATGGATACGTTTCTTCTTCTCCTTCAAGGAAACCCTCCCCAGACATCGGTCCCTTGGCGGCACAGATCGCGGGGCATCATTGTCACTGCTGTCCTTCTCCTCCTGGGTCTGGCCCTGGCCACGTCCCTCCTTGCTGTGACGCTTCTATGTAAGTTCAACTGCAGCTCCAAGCCCAACGTTTGCCAACTTCCATACAGGCCAGCTGGCTCGACTGAGGGAGGGGCACCTCCACATTCATCCTGCCTGAGCATCAGCTCAGTGACTTCAGATCACATGTGGCAGCCCCACATGCTCAATCTGCGCCCTGAGGGTCACGCTGGGTCCGTTCCTGACCACATATCACCAGCACGAGCCTCAGCCCCAGGCATCCTCATGGCACCATTGAAATGCCCTACGGAGAGACCGGACGGCCCAGTGGTTCAGGCGCTTGTCTGGGGCTCAGACTGCTGGGTTTAATTCCCTGCTCTGCCAAAGAGTCCCTGCCCTGGAGCCGGCGAACAGCTGAAAGCAGGGAGCTGGAGTGGAGAGCTCTTGGAGGAGAGGGGAGACAAGCCCCTGTTCCTTAGGGGCAGTGAGTGGCAAAGACGACTGGTGCCTCCCTGTGCTGGGGGGCCACAATCTAAAGGGGAGGACACATGACCGCCCCACATGTCTCCTCTGCCCAGCAACCCCCGCGCCAAGCCCAGGGCCACCATGCACTCCCCGCCCTGCCAGAGTTACCTGCAGGGGGCTCTGTCCTTCTCCCGCTGCGCCTCCCCCAGCACATTCAGCTGCTCTCCCTTGAGAGTTTGTTTTATGGTTTGTTGTGTTCAGTTTGCAGAGGCTGGTACGGGCCGTACTCTGAGAGATGCAGAGCCTATGATCACATCAGATCAGGGACGGGGCTTCCCTGGTTAGGGGGCCTATAAAGGTATCCAAGCCATAGGAAAGAAGCCAGCAAACAACTGGAAACAGGGGAGTTAACGTGCGGGATTGTAAGGAGAGTATGGTGGAGGGACGGTGACCTTCTGTCTTTGTGTTGTGTGGGGTTTCCCTTCTCCTTGGCAGGCGCTTAGGCAGGAAGGGTGTGACGGATACAGAGGCAGCAGTGGTGGTGACCCAAGCAATGGAAGAGACAATGACCAGATGACCAGATGTGGAAGCTGCGGGATGATCCTGGAGCAGGTACCTGAAAAGAGCTTGTTTGTATGAAGCGCCGCCTGAGAGAGCTGATGGAAGAGAAGAGCCGAGGTTTAGAGCAGGGGCAGCTCTAGGATTTTGGCCGCCCCAAGCAGGCCGGCGCGCCGCAGGGGGCGCGCTGCCGGTCGCCGGTCCCACGTTTCCGGGGGACCTCTTGCAGACGTGCTTGCAAATACAGTTGTACCTCAGTGCTTGGCTGTAGACCAGGGGTCAGCAACCTACGGCACACATGCCAAACACGGCACACAAGCAGATTTTGAGTGGCACGCAGCTGCCTGCCGCTATCCCGGCCCCCCGCCCCACTCAGCCCCCCCGCCCACCGCTCTCCCCTGTGGGGGCAGGAGGCAGAAGATTGGTTCTGCGGCAGCCAAGCTTCCCCCTCCCCCGCTTCTTCCCCCAGCGTGGTGCTTTCCTGCTCCACCGCCTCCGTCCCTGCGCCAATCAGCTGATGGCCCTTGCCAGGGGGAGGGGGAAGAGCGGCAGCGTGTACACAGCTCCGTAGGGACGCAGCCTGGGGGAAGGGGGTGGAACAGGGCACATCCCTTCCAGCCCCCTGCCCTGAGCCGCTCAGGACAGGGGGCTGGGAGCACCCCCACGAGCCAAGCATCCCAGCCCTCTGCCCTGACCCCCCCCCACGCCCAGCCCTCTGCCCAGCACCCCCCACATGCCTCAGCCCTCTGCCCAGCACCCCCCACATGCCTCAGCCCTCTGCCCTGAACCTCCCCACCCCAACACTCACCAAGCCCTCTGCCCTGAACCCCCCCAGCCTTCTGCCCTGCACCCCTCACACCACCCAGCCCTCTGCCCTGAACCCTCCCACCCCAACACACCCCCAGCCTTCTGCCCTGCACCCCCATCCCTCTGCCCTGAACCCCCCCCACACCAAGCCCTCTGCCCTGACCCCCTCCACACACTCAGCCCCATCCCTCTGCCCTGAACTCCCCCCACACTCAGCCTTCTGTCCTGCACCCCCACACCCCAGCCCTCTGCCTTGATCCCTGAACCTCCACCCCCACACTCAGCCTTCTGTCCGGCACCCCTACAGCCCCATCCCTCTGTTCTGACCCCTGAACCCCCCCCACACCCAGCCTTCTGCCCTACATCCTCCCCACACCCCAGCCCTCTGCCTTGATCCCTGAAACCACCCCCCCCACACACACCCCAGCCTTCTGCCCTGAACCCCACCAGGTCTAGGGTACCAGCCGCAGGCCCTGCTCAGCCCACTGCCGGCCTAGATGAACAGAACCCCAGGCTGGCAGCGAGCTGAGCAGGCCGGCGGCATAAGATCAGCATTTTAATTTAATTTTAAATGACGCTTCTTAAACATTTTGAAAACCTTGTTTACTTTACATACAACAATAGTTTAGTTATATATTATAGACTTATAGAAAGAGACCGTCTAAAAATATTAAAATGTATTACTGGCGTGCAAACCCTTCAACTAGAGTGAATAAATGAAGACTCGGCACACCACTTCTGAAAGGTTGCCGACCCCTGCTGTAGATGATGGATCGTGTGGTGTGCCCGGGGTGGAAGCTGGAGGCATGAAGGTAGGCATAGCGGTCGGTGGGTTTTCGGTATAGGGTGGTGTTAATGTGACCGTCACTTATTTGCATAGTGCTGTCTAGGAAGTGGACCTCCCGTGTAGATTGGTCCAGGCTGAGGTTGATGGTGGGGTGGAAGCTGTTGAAATCATAGTGGAATTTTTCCAGAGTCTCCTTCCCATGGGTCCAGATAATGAAGATGTCGTCAATGTAGCATAGGTACAGAAGGGATGTGAGTGGATGGGAGCTGAGGAAGTGTTGTTCCAGGTCAGCCATAAAAATATTGGCATATTGTGGGGCCATGCGGGTACCCATAGTGGTGACACTGGTCTGGAGGTATATATTGTCACCAAATTTGAAATAGTTGTGTGTGAGGATAAAGTCACAGAGCTCAGCAACCAGTTGTGCTGTGTCATCATCAGGGACACTGTTCCTGACAGCTTGTATTCCATCTGTGTGTGGGATGTTTGTGTAGAGAGCCTCCACATCCATGGTGGCTAGGATGGTGTTTTCTGGGAGATCACCAATGAATTGTAGTTTTCTCAGGAAATCAGTGGTGTCACAGAGATAGCTGGGAGTGCTGGTGGCATGGGGTCTGAGTAGAGAGTCCACATATCCAGACAGTTCTTCAGTGAGAGTGCCAGTGCCCGAGATGATGGGGTGTCCAGGTTTGTGGATCTTGGATAGCAGATTGAATAACCCCGGTCAGGGCTCTAAGGGTGTGTTGATTTGTTCCTGTGTGTAAGGGTCCGGTGAGGGGGTTCGGCCTCTCAGGCACGGCTGAGAGCCAGGCCGCCTCACTACACGCGTCTGCGATCAGCGGTGTTGCCTGATAGGGCAAAGGACAGTCAGGGGCTCGGGCCCTCAGGCGGGGCTGAGCTGGGAATTAGTCTCTCTAGCCCAGGCTCTGGCTCAGGGCGGGCACCAAACGGTAAGGTAGGGCTCAGGCCCGCAGGCAGGGGCTGAGCGAACAGGCAGTCTAATTAGCCCGGACCCTAACTCAGGGCGGGGCGACAGCCCTACAGTTCTAAGCTGAGACCCTCAGGTAGGGGCTGAACAAACAATCAGTTCAGTGTCTAACCCCCAGCCCTCAGTCAGGGCGGGCAGCAAACCGCTCCGAGGCCGAGTCCCAGTTCTCAGGCAGGGGCTGAGCGAACAGTCAATACTTTGGCCCGAGCCCTAACTCAGGGCGGGGCAAACAAACAGTACATAAGCCCAGGCCCTTGGGCAGGGCGGGACAGCAAGCAGTTCAGGGCTCAGACCCTTAGCGCTGGGGTGAGGGGGAGACTGCCACCCGTGAGTGGGGTGGCAGGGGGGACACAGGCCCACCCACTCCACTGTGTCCCAGCCCGGGGACCTAACAGCGGCAGGCCATCTGCTGCTGTGTCAGTGGGGATCCTGGCCGCAACACACTGACATTGGCTCGGGGTCTCCTGCAGCCAGACTGGGGTCAGCTACCCCCGGGCCACTTCCAATCTCCCCCTCCGTTGGTACCTGGGTATCACCAGCGTCTTCCGCAGTGTCCCACACCATGGGCTCCTCAGGATACTGAGCGCTGGGTAAGCTGGGCTGTTCCTCGGGATACCGGGCGCGGGGAAGCTCAGGCAGCTCCTCAGGATACCGGGCGAGGGGGAGGCCCGGCCTGTCCTCCTCAGAGTAGCGAGCACGAGGCAGGCTCAGCCCAGAGGGAGCTAGGGCACCAGCGTCTGTCTTCTCTGGCGGCCAGCGGTCAACTGAGCGCTGGGGCTGGGCTTTTATACTTCCTGTCCCACCCCTTGAATTCCGGGGGGCGGGAACAGGCGGCGGTGGCTCCGCCCACTTCGGCGTCTGTTCTGGCTCGGCCCTCTCAGGCGCGGCGGGGAGCCAGGCCGCCTCACTACACTGTGTTAATGTAGGGAGTTTCCTGAGTAGATGGTGCAGTTTTTTAGTATATTCCTCAGTGGGATCTGAGGAAAGTGGCCTGTAGAATTTGGTATTGGAGAGTTGTCTGGCAGCCTCCTTCTGGTAGACTCCTGAGGGTCACAATGACAGTCTGGACCTATGCATAGAATGCTTCTGCCGACGTGCACAGGCAGAAATTGTGGAAAAACAACATTGCTTGCCTCATAACCTAAGTCGTGCAGAACGCAATGCCATCCACAGCCTCAGAAATAACCCTGACGTGATAATCAAAGAGGCTGATAACGGAGGTGCTGTTGTCATAATGAACACGTCTGACTACCAGAAGTCAAGAAAATCATTATTTATTGGGTGATTGTGAAACAATAACTCCATGATCCAAGGATTTTATTCAGTGATAGACCTGGAAACATACAAATTACAGAGCCAGCCACACAGAGTGGCATAAGGGCAGCTGTTGCTGCTAAAGCCAGAAATATCACAGCAAGACAAAGCGTCCCTGCGATGCACATCCCATGCGGCCCCCTTAAGTGCAAATGGCCCCTCATTGGCAGGTGGCTGGAAAACATGCTCCATAGCTTGTTAAGGCGCTTTCTGAGGTGCTCGGACCTGCATGTCACAGCCCAGCCTATCCATGGGCCCGCTTACAAATCCACCTGAAAGGCCGAAAGCACTTGGCATCATTCCACAAATTCTGGTTTCTTGGGTCGGTATGAACACAGTCTTCTCCAACACCTCTCTCCGGATCGTAATTGTTTGGCTCATTCTCCGCCCAGAACCTACGGATCAGAGTGTTAATGTCTCAGGGGAGAACCACAGCCAGTTCCCGAGCTCAGTTCTGCTCTGTGGACTCTGTTGTTGGCAGGGGACCAAGACACCCAGCAATGACGCGGTGAAGCGATGCACCCCCCAGCCACCCCTCAGAGTTCTCCACAGCTCTTGTGGCCATGGTAACGAAGGGCTTCTGATGGCCCGGGGTAGCAACTGCCCTGCGCCTGACAGGCCAGCAAAGAGCCAAAGTCAGTGTGTGGCTCCAAACGCTGAGCAGCAGCAACTCAGATCTCAGTGCCCAGAACCAGAGCAGGTGGCACAGCACGTCCCAGGCACCCCCGAGGTGGGAACGCAGGAACGGGAAGAGAGGGCAGCGGGGGTCAGTCATTAACTTCTCCCTGGCCCTGCTTATGGGCCTCGCCCACAGCCGCCTGAGGTCACTGCACCGACTGCAGCTGGCTCCGGCCATGCCCCCGGCCCCACAGCCTCCCCGTGCCCAGCCTGACCGAGGGGAGAGCGCAGCGCAATCCCAAGGAGAGCGGGAACCTGCCGCTCACGCCAGACTCCCCTGGCTGCACTGAGTCGACTTGGGGCCAGATCCTCAGCTGGTGTAAATCCCTGTGGTTCATTCAAGTCAATGCCGAGTTACCCCAGGGGAGGCTCTGGCCCTGGGTCTCAGTGGGCACTGAACACACACTCCGTGTTGAGGCTCCTGCTCTAAGCAAAGGGGCATTAGCAGAAATTCCTGAGAGGATTCACTGCTGTCTTGGCAGCACCCGGGGGCCTCCCTCAGGATCGGGACCACTGTGCCGGGTGCTGCATAGACACCAGGGGCCATACAGACCCTGCCCGACAGAGCTTGTGACCAATCGTGTAATAAATAATCACGTCTCTCAAGCTTTACTCACCCCCTGCTTGCGTCTGCTCTGTATTCTGTGCCATCCACCCAGCGCCAGCTGCCTTCTGTCCCCAGGTCGGTGAGTCCAATCCAGTGATCTTGTCCCTTGGTCTCATTGGAGAGAAACTCCTGCACAACACAGTTTGCAGCATGTGCAGGTCACCCAAGAAAGGCTGCAGGATGCAGCCGCAGCTGCCTGGGCTGAACAGATTTTGGGGGAGAGGAAAGGGCGTCTGGTGGTGTGAGCAGGGCACTGGGCAGTGGGAGACGCGGTGTCCTGCCCCCAACGCTGACAGTGACTAGCTGGGAGACCCTGAGGGAGCCCTGGAGCAGCTCTGTGTCTGTGTCTGTATCTGTATCTGCCTGGGGCTAGCAGCAGGGACCTGTCTCAGAACACTCCCCCCACGGCCCCCTCGGAGCTGGGCTGCAGAAGGTACTGACGGGCACCTCAGAGTTCACACCAGCCCCCTGCCCTTGCAGGAGGCAAAGCTCGGAGCAGAGAACTGGGTGCAAAGTCTGGCCCTGCCAGAGGGTGGGATTTTCCTCTTCCGAAAGTGCCGCAGAGGCCTGGGGTGAGGGCTGCAGTGGGCACGTGGGGAGAGAGGATTCTCTGAGAGGTGCATGGCCCCTTGCACACAAGCCTTCCAGATACAGGCTTCTAGATTGTCCATCAGGAGCTCAGGCCTGGGGAGAGGGATCAAAGGGGTCCTCACTGGGAAAGGCCATTGGGTTTGCAGGAAATGCTACGTTGGAAGTAGTGACAATCAGAAATGAGCCTGACCCCAAATCCCCCTCCTCCCCCGGCACCCCAGATCCTGGCTCTGTTCCTCTGCCCATCTCTGCTTTTAAACTCATGGGTGAATGCCCTGAGTCAGGTACTAAGGCTTCGCATCCTCTCCGATAGTTTGCCAAAAGGCACATCGCAGAAGTGGAACCTCAGCTCCCACCTCCTTCTGGTGTGAAACAAGGCACTGACCCATAATCCAAGCCCCTCGGAGCTTCCTACACTCACCTGTTCCTCCTGGGAGGAGACAGAGGTCAGGTGTAAGTTCCAAGACACACAGAATTGCTCGGCCTCGTCCCACGACTTTTTTCCTTTTGAAAAGTAATAGAGGTTCCCACCGTAAAACCTCCAGCCCCTGGGGAGCATTTTTAGCATGTCACCTAGGAGCAGAGACTGAGGTGAGACATCCGGCCTAATGTCACAGGGACACACGCAGGGAGCTCAGGGTTTCTAGTGCTGCATTTCCCCTGGGAGCTGCCTCCAGCCCAGGGAGCTTCTGAATCCTGATTCTGCAGCATTACAATAAGTAACTTTTGTGGCCACATGATGGATCCCACAGAGTGCTGCAGAAAGCAGACACCACGGGGTCACTCCCCCAGCACTGAAATGCAGCTGCATCTGGGCTGGAGCATGGGCGCTAGTCCCAGTGCAGAGCAGCACTGCTGTAATGGGAAAGGGGAGACTCACTATTCAGCTGAGCTGGCAGCGGGAATTCAGGAGGGGGAATGTAGCTGCCCAAGGTGGAAGATCTCCTGGTTTTGCATCAACAATTTTCAATGATCATAAGTGGTGAAGGTCTCGGGTCTTTTGCACTTTGGCACCTCCCCCAACACCCTGCCGGGGGCGCTGGCTCAGGGATGGTTCTGAAAGTAACACCCCATACGCTGAAATGCCAGGGTCACTTTCTGCCTGTGACCTGACGGGTTTGGAGCATTTAAAGAAGAGCTGATAGCTGGGTGCTCCCATTAGGCTAACGAGGCCTAGGGTGTAATTTAACTCCACACTGATCACCACGGTGTGGGCACAGGTTCAGTCACCGGTGATTTTCAATGGAAGAGAACTCGGGGCTGGAGAAAGTTGCTGCGTTGTCAGCCTGGGAGCCTGAAATCCTCCGTTCATCCTCAGCACCAGCAGAAACGGCACCAGCCAGCACTGTAGCTAGTACTTACTGCAGCGACCTTGCACTGCTGCTCGCGCTGCACTGATGTTGTCCAGCCAGATCTGGATTTCTCCATATGCTGCACTGATGTTGTCCAGCCGGATCTGGATTTCTCCGTATGCTGCACTGACGTTACCCAGCTGGGTTTTCAGCAGCCGGTCTCCTGCCTGCGCTTCATCCAATAGCTGCAGACCTAGAAGAAAGTCACAGCGACGTCAGTGGAGATGCAGAACACTTGATTATCAGCACGTGCAGTAGAGCAGCACCTGCAGGCCCCTGTGTGCCAGGCGCTGTACGGACAGGAGGGGACAGTCCCTGCTCTCAACAGCTCACAGTCAAAATAAACGCGAGGTGGGAGAAATAAAGGATGATTTTCCTGCTGGGGAACCGAGGTGCAGGGAGAGGTGCCCAAGATCACACAGGAAGTTTGCAACAGAGCTGGGAATTGACCCCAGCTCTCCTGAATTCTAGCCCTGTCCCCCCAATCTCCCCAGCCACCTCTTCCCAATTTCTCCCCCCCTGTGAGCTGTGAGCGGGTCCCCTGCAGCATGGGGCAGGGCTGGGGCTGCAAGAACATCCATGGCCCCGAGCCCTGGCCCTGGGCTCCAGGCCAGGATTTTGAACAGCCCAGCGTTCAGGCGAGTTCTGTGCCGGGGTTTAGTTCAGGCCCATTTTCTGACTGGACGCTGAATAACCTGATCCATGGACGGGTTTGTATGTGCAGCCCTGTGCCCGACAGACAGACAGTTGTGAGACGTGGCCACAAGGGGGCGCTCTGCCTCCAGCAATGGGACTGTGGCAGGTACCCAAATTATTGGAGCTGCACAGGGAGGGCTCCGGGACTGGGGGGCAAATGGAGACCCACGAGTGCAGCTCCACTGACGTCCTGCTTACACCAGGGTCTGAATTCGGCCCTGTGTGTCTCATGAGCTGCATCCGTCTTTCCCGCCAATGCAACCCTGACAATACAGGGGCCAAGGTGAAAACTATGAAGCGAAGGGAGCAACGGAGAAAGGACGGAAGATGGTGACCACTAGGCATCCTGCGCAGGATCATGGGGTGGATGCAGCCAGCCTGCCACTGCCAGGAATGGAGGTAGGAGGGAGCCTGGAGCAGCCACGCGTCCCTGGGAACAGAGCCTCCGCTGGTAGAGGAAGGTGCAGAGCAGCAGCTCATTAGACGGGGGATGGGACCACCTGGCAGGGAAGTCTATGGAGAGGAGCAGGAGGATGCCAGGCACCCACCATCCCTGTAGGCAGGAGAGTGCTCAGCTTCCAGGCCAAGGGAGGGAGCTGACCCACCCTGATGCCTAAGACCCTCGTCCTGCGACTTACTGTCCGATCCCTTTGCTGACGCGTCCGAGGCGTCGTCAGGCTGCAGAGAGACTTGGAGCTTCTGCACCGCTTCTTCAACCGCTTGCAGCTTGCTCTGTGCCCGGAGATCTAGAAATCACACGTCTGCAGGTCAGCGACCGAACCGAACTGCGGCTGGAGACCAGCCGCGCCCAGAGAAGGAACATGCCCCGAGCGCGAGGCTGTTCTCTATGACGTCTTTTATTTTAATCTTGGACAGTTTCCCTCCCGAGGAGGGACACCGGCACAGCCAAGGCCCCGTTCGGGGCTCTCTCCTGGTGTATGTCACAGAGCAGGGACCTGGAGCGGCCGGCTTCAGCCTCATGAGAGGTGGCTCCCTCCTGCTCCTCGCCCGGGCCCGGCTGCCAGAGAGAGCGGCCGAATGTGCTGGGGGGAGGCAGGGCGGGAGAAGGACAAAGCCCCCCGCAGGTAACTCTGGCGGGGCAGGGAGTGCATGGTGGCCCTGGGCTGGGCGCGGGGGTCGCTGGGCAGAGGAGACACGTAGGGCGATCACGTGTCCTCCCCTTTAGATTGGGGTCCCCCAGCACGGGGAGGCACCAGTCGTCTTTGCCACTCACTGCCCCTAAGGAACAGGGGCTTGTCTCCCCTCTCCTCCAAGAACTCTCCACTCCAGCTCCCTGTTTTCAGCTGTTCGCTGGCTCCAGGGCAGGGACTCTTTGGCAGAGCAGGGAATTAAACCCAGCAGTCTGAGCCCCCAGACAAGTGCCCGAACCACTGGGCCGTCCGGTCTCTCCGTAGGGCATTTCAATTGTGCCATGAGGATGCCTGGGGCTGAGGCTCGTGCTGGTGATATGTGGTCAGGAACGGACCCAGCGTGACCCTCAGAGCGCAGGTTGAACATGTGGAGCTGCCACATGTGATCTGAAGTCCCTGAGGTGATGCTCAGGCAGGATGAAGTTCACCCAGACCATCCCTGACAGGTGGTAGTCTCACCTGTCCTTAAAAACCTCCCATGATGGGGATTCCACAGCCTCCCCAGGTGACCTGTGCCAGTGCTGGACCATCGTTAGACTTAGAAAGTCTGTGCTAGTATCAAACCACCAGGGCAGGTTCTTACAGCTCCATTCGAACTCCCTGGAGCAGGAGATTTATTTGGAGGGACAGACTGAAACATGATCAATATTCTGCTGAAATATGTTCCCCTCCCCTGCCTAGTCGAGCCAGCTGGCCTGTATGGAAGTTGGCAAACGTTGGGCTTGGAGCTGCAGTTGAACTTACATAGAAGCGTCACAGCAAGGAGGGACGTGGCCAGGGCCAGACCCAGGAGGAGAAGGACAGCAGTGACGATGCCCCGTGCCCTGTGCCACCAAGGGACTGATGTCTTGGGAGGGTTTCCTTTAAGGAGAAGAAGTTCCATGGAAAGTTACAGCTCAACTGCCACTGACCGAGGAAACTCCACCCCCAATCCAATACCTGCTCAGCCTCCTATCCCCTGAGTGTGGTTAACAGCAACAAAGGAATGAGGCCAAATAAGGTCAGAACCGACCGGAACTTGAATGTGAAAAGCGACCCTCCCTAAATCAGGAGTGACTCTAGTGCCAAGCAGGCGTCCTGTGAGAGGGATCTGGGAGCAGGATGTCCCCCCCTCCCTCAGCATTTCTTGAGAGGGACGTTTAGGGCTTGTGAAGTCCAGGCCCAAATGAATATTTCTAAGTGGTAATAGGTAATAATTGGAGATATACCAATCTCCTAGAACTGGAAGGGACCTTGAAAAGTCATTGAGTCCAACCCCTTACCTTCACTAGCAGGACTAATTTTTGCCCCAGATCCTTAAGTGGTCCCCTCAAAGGCTGAATTTACAACCCTGGGTTTAGTAGGCCAATACCCAAACCACTGAGCTATCCCTCCCCCCTGAAACTTGAAGGGGAACCTGAAACAACTTATGAAATATGAACTCAATAAGGCAGTGAAATGAGGGGAAATGATTCTTTGCAGGAGAAAAGTGGGGCTGACAGCAGCAGTGTGCTCAGAAGGGCTTTTCTACAGCATCCCT